>NC_056436.1:60332748-60957748 GCF_018296145.1 Oncorhynchus tshawytscha | reverse complement strand
TTGAAGAATAGCCGTAGGCGGCTACATTGCGTAAGTGGTCAACTGATGGCTCCCAGGGTGACTCTCGCGTAAAATACAGAGGTAGCCATTACTCCAATCGGTCCTACTGAAAAACAAATTGTCCCAACGAATATATTATCGAATAGATATTTGAAAAACACCTTGATGATTGATTATAAACCATGTTTGCCATGTTTGTCGCTAATTTGGAATATTTTTCGCTATTTTCGTGACTGCAATTTCCAGGCGATTTCTCAGCCAAACGTGAAGAACAAAAGGAGCTATTTCGCCTACAAAAATAATCTTTTGGGAAAAAATGAACTTTGGCTATCTACCTGGGAGTCTCATGAGTGAAAACATCCGAAGTTCATCAAAGGTAAACGATTTAATTTGATTGCTTTTCTGATTTGTGACAAGGTTGCCTGCTGCTAGCAAGTCATAATGCTATGCTAGGCTATCGATAAACTTACACAAATGCTTGTCTAGCTTTGGCTGTAAAGCATATTTCGAAAATCTGAGATGACAGGGTGATTAACAAAAGGCTAAGATGTCTCAATTTATTTCATTTGTGATTTTCATGAATAGGAATATTTTCTAGGGATATTTATGTCCGTTGCGTTATGCTAATTAGTGTCAGGTGATGATTACGCTCCCGGACCCGGGATGGGGAGTCACAAGAAGTTTTAAACACAATCAGGGAGCACTTTGGATACAAATGCCACGTTGCTGCCCAGCCACTTTGATGCAAATGTCACAGAGGGAGAGATACAGCATCTCGACAGAGCATCGTCCATTTTCTCCTCTTTAAGACGAAGGCACATTCTAAGAATAACCCCAAATATCATCACCGGTTATTTGGTTAATATACATGACAAAAACTTGGTACTATGCAGACAGATTTAGAGCTTAACTGAGAGATTTTTACACCAGAAGATTTTTGATGGCTCACAGTTAATTGCTTGGTTATTGGCCTGTGGGGAGACAGAGATCATAAAACAATGGGATGATATGAGGAGTTCTGTAGCAGAGCCTCCTAACCACACAGTCCAGCTGTCCAGTCTGCTCAATATGCAATCGTCTGGACTGGTACAGACACCTGAAAATCAACCCACAAGCTCTTCCGAGTCCAGAAAGGGTGTGTGTCTGTGGGGGGGGGGACCAAGGACCCAATAGTATTTCTTAGGGCTAGGCCATTTTCTCTCAATTTCCGCCTGTTGCTCAGTCCCTGATGCCAGGATATGCACATAACTGATACCATTGAAAATAATACACTTTGAAGTTTGTAGAAATGTTAAAATAATGTAGGAGAATATAACACAATAGATATGGTAGGAGAAAATCCAAAGAAAAACTAACAGAATGTTTTTTTTAAGAATGGCAAGTATAAGGTCATATTGAAAATATGCTTCCTGTATGCAATTCCTATGGCTTCCACAGGGTGTCAGCAGTCTATGTTCAAGGTTTTAGGCTTGTAACTTCAAAAATAAATAAGAAATATAAGTTTTAGTACAGGGACACAGTCTTGGAAATTTGTGTTTGCGCTCGCCATGAAGACAGGAACGCAACTGCTAACATCGGTTACCTATTGAACATACTTCTTTCCGTAAATCTATGAGTATCTGAAGAGTAAATAGAAATGGATTTTGACTTTTTGAAACAAAGTTTAGGGGTAGATTTTGTGATTCCTTTCTCTGCATGTTGAAAGAGTGGATTACTCAAATCGATGGCCCCAACTAAACTGACATTTTGGGATATAAGGAAGGGTTTTATCAAACAAAACAACTACAAGGCTGGGACCCTTTGGATGACAAATCAGAGAAAGATTTTCAAAAAGTAAGTGAATATTTAATCCCCATTTGTGAGTTTATGAGACCTATGGCGGTAGAAAAATATTTTGATGTGGGGTGCCGTCCTCAAACAATCGCATGACAGTGCAGTTAGATTAACAAGAATTTAAGCTTTCAACCGATACAAGACACTTATGTGTACCTAAATGTTTCAAATCCATAATTTTTATGATTATTTATTTGAATTGCGCACCCTCCAGTTTCACCTGAAGTTGTCCCGCAAGCGGGATGCCTAGCCCTAGAAGGTGTTAAGTCAAAGTAGTAAAGCTACTAGCAGCTCTCAGCTAGCCTGTAAGCATGGAGACATGGGGTTGAAACAGATTAGCCATTACATTTTACACACCACGTTCACACATATGCAAACATAGTATCATTGGTCAGTCCTATGAGCATGGTAGAAGTTAGTTAGGAGCAAGATAGTGTCCTCGTCCTTCATTTTAGTCAGGGGTGGCCCCTAGCCTAGTGGTTAGAGCATTGGGCCAGTAGCTAAACGGTTGCTGGATCAAATCCCAGAGCTGACAAGGTAAAATGTGTTGTTTTGCCCCTGAAAAAGGTAGTTAACCCACTGTTCCCTGGTAGGCCATCATTGTAAATAAGAATTTGTTCTTAACTGACTCGGGTAAATAAATAAAAAGCCTGACAAAGAGACATGCATCATTAGACTCCCTGCCATAAATCCTAGTGCCATACTTCTTAAAAGGTTCTATACATTAAGATGAACATCCAAGTATCTTCTATAGTACCAGGGTAGCACTTGATCACCAACCTACAGTACACAAACAAAAAACTGAAAACGTAAAAATGATCTAAGATTCTCTGTACCATCTGTCCAGTTGCCATGTCTATCTGAATTAGAGGTTGACACGGGAACAGGACTCCCAATGGATTCTAATGGAAGCGAAGTTGAGGACAGGATCTACAGTCCACAGGAACAACCAGTACAGGAATAGTTACAAACAGAGTATTTGGGACAGAAATATGTCATGTGTGGAGCATTTCATTAAAACAACAACTTTATTGGTTAGGTCTAATATAGTAAACCAAGGACCCATCACTAACATTAGAACCAAGGACCCATCAAAAACATCAACATTAGAACCAAGGACCCATCACTAACATAAGCATTAGAACAAAGGACCCATCACTAACATTAACATCAGAA
Source organism: Oncorhynchus tshawytscha (assembly GCF_018296145.1). Classification (NCBI taxonomy): domain Eukaryota; kingdom Metazoa; phylum Chordata; class Actinopteri; order Salmoniformes; family Salmonidae; genus Oncorhynchus; species Oncorhynchus tshawytscha. The sequence goes on along the minus strand of NC_056436.1, from coordinate 60,954,739 downwards.
CCAATGACCCATCACTAACATTAGAACCAAGGACCCATCACTAACATCAACATTAGAACCAAGGACCCATCACTAACATTAGAACCAAGAACGCATCACTAACATCAACATTAGAACCAAGGACACATCACTAACATCAACATTAGAACCAAGGACCCATCACTAACATTAGAACCAAGAACGCATCACTAACATTAACATCAGAACCAAGGACCCATCACTAACATAAACATTAGAACCAAGGACCCATCACTAACATCAACATTAGAACCAATGACCCATTACTAACATCAGAACCAAGGACCCATCACTAACATTAACATTAGAACCAAGGACCCATCACTAACATTAACATTAGAACCAAGGACCCATCACTAACATTAGAACCAAGGACCCATCATTAACATTAGAACCAAGGACCCATCATTAACATTATAAGCAAGGACACATCACTAACATTAAAACCAAGGATGCATCACTAACATTAGAACCAATGACCCATCACTGGCATCAACATTAGAACCAAGAACCCATCACTAACATTAACATTAGAACCAAGGACCCATCACTAGCATTAACATTAGAACCAAGAACCCATCACTATCATTAACATTAGATGCAAGGACCAATCATTAACATTAGAACCAAGAACCCATCACTAACATTAACATTAGAACCAAGGACCAATCATTAACATTAGAACCAAGGACCCATCACTAACATCAACATTAGAACCAAGGACCCATCACTAACATCAACATTAGAACCAAGAACCCATCACTATCATTACATTAGATCCAAGGACCAATCATTAACATTAGAACCAAGGACCCATCACTAACATCAACATTAGAACCAAGGACCCATCACTAACATTAGAACCAAGGACCATCACTAACATTAACATTAGAACCAAGGACCCATCACTAACATTCAACATTAGAACCAAGAACCCATCACTGACATTAACATTAGAACCAAGGACCAATCACTAACATTAGAACCAAGAACGCATCACTAACATTAACATCAGAACCAAGGACCCATCACTAACATAAACATTAGAACCAAGGACCCATCACTAACATCAACATTAGAACCAAGGACCCATCACTAACATTAACATTAACATTAGAACCAAGGACCCATCACTAACATTAACATTAGAACCAAGGACCCATCACTAACATTAACATTAGAACCAAGGACCCATCACTAACATTAACATTAACATTAGAACCAAGGACCCATCACATTAACATTAACATTAGAACCAAGGACCCATCACTAACATTAACATTAGAACCAAGGACCCATCACTAACATTAGAACCAAGGACCCATCACTAACATTAGAACCAAGGACCCATCACTAACATTAGGTCCAAGGACCCATCACTGACTAACATTAGAACCAAGGCACCATCACTAACATTAGAACCAAGGACCCATCACTAACATCAATTTTAGAACCAAGGACCCATCACTAACATCAACATTAGAACCAAGGACCCATCACTAACATTAGAACCAAGGACCCATCACTAACATCAACATTAGAACCAATGACCCATCATTAACATTAGAACCAAGGACCCATCATTAACATTACATCCAAGGACTAACATCAACATTAGAACCAAGGACCCATCACTAACATTAGCACTAGAACCAAGGACACATCACTAACATTAAAATTAGAACCAAGGACCCATCCTAACATCAACATTAGAACCAAGGACCCATCATTAACATTAACATTAGAACCAAGAACCCATCACTATCATTAACATTAGATGCAAGGACCAATCATCAACATTAGAACCAAGAACCCATCACTAACATTAGAACCAAGGACCCATCACTAACATCAACATTAGAACCAAGAACCCATCACTAACATTAGAACCAAGAACCCATCACTAACATTACATTAGAACCAAGGACCCATCACTAACATCAACATTAGAACCAAGGACCCATCACTAACATTAGAACCAAGGACCTATCACAAACATTAGAACCAAGGACACATCACTAACATTAACATTAGAACAAAGGATGCATCACTAACATTAGAACCAATGACCCATCACTGGCATCAACATTAGAACCAAGAACCCATCACTAACATTAACATTAGAACCAAGGACCCATCACTAACATTAACATTAGAACCAAGAACCCATCACTATCATTAACATTAGATGCAAGGACCAATCATTAACATTAGAACCAAGAACCCATCACTAACATTAACATTAGAACCAAGGACCAATCATTAACATTAACATTAGAACCAAGAACCCATCACTAACATTAACATTAGAACCAAGGACCAATCATTAACATCAACATTAGAACCAAGGACCCATCACTAACATCAACATTAGAACCAATGACCCATCATTAACATTAGAACCAAGGACCCATCATTAACATTACATCCAAGGACTAACATCAACATTAGAACCAAGGACCCATCACTAACATTAGCACTAGAACCAAGGACACATCACTAACATTAAAATTAGAACCAAGGACCCATCCTAACATCAACATTAGAACCAAGGACCCATCATTAACATTAACATTAGAACCAAGAACCCATCACTATCATTAACATTAGATGCAAGGACCAATCATTAACATTAGAACCAAGGACCCATCACTAACATCAACATTAGAACCAAGGACCCATCACTAACATTAGAACCAAGGACCCATCACTAACATCAACATTAGAACCAAGAACCCATCACTAACATTACATTAGATCCAAGGACCAATCACTAACATTAGAACCAAGGACCCATCACTAACATTAGAAGCAAGGACCCATCACTAACATCAACATTAGAACCAAGGACCATCACTAACATTAACATTAGAACCAAGGACCCATCACTAACATTAGAACCAAGGACCCATCACTAACATTAGGTCCAAGGACCCATCACTGACATTAACATTAGAACCAAGGAACCATCACTAACATTAGAACCAAGGACCATCACTAACATCAACATTAGAACCAAGAACCCATCACTAACATTACATTAGGTCCAAGGACCCATCACTGACATTAACATTAGAACCAAGGACCCATCACTAACATTAGAACCAAGGACCCATCACTAACATCAACATTAGAACTAAGGACCCATCACTAACATTAGATCCAAGGACCCATCACTGACATTAACATTAGAACCAAGGAACCATCACTAACATTAGAACCAAGGACCAATCACTAACATCAATATTAGAACCAAGGACCCATCACTAACATTAGAACCAAAGACCCATCACTAACATCAACATTAGAACCAAGGACCCATCACTAACATTAGAACCAAGGACCCATCACTAACATCAACATTAGAACCAAGGACCCATCACTAACATCAACATTAGAACCAATGACCCATCATTAAAAGACCCATCACTAACATCAACATTAGAACCAAGGACCCATCACTAACATTAGAACCAAGAACCCATCACTAACATCAACATTAGAACCAAGGACCCATCACTAACATCAACATTAGAACCAAGGACCAATCATTAACATTAGAACCAAGGACCCATCACTAACATCAACATTAGAACCAATGACCCATCATTAACATTAGAACCAAGGACCCATCACTAACATCAACATTAGAACCAAGGACCCATCACTAACATTAGAACCAAGAACGCATCACTAACATTAACATCAGAACCAAGGACCCATCACTAACATAAACATTAGAACCAAGGACCCATCACTAACATCAACATTAGAACCAAGGACCCATCACTAACATTAACATTAGAACCAAGGACCCATCACTAACATTAACATTAGAACCAAGGACCCATCATTAACATTAGAACCAAGGACACATCACTAACATTAACATTAGAACCAAGGATGCATCACTAACATTAGAACCAATGACCCATCACTGGCATCAACATTAGAACCAAGACCCCATCACTAATATTAACATTAGAACCAAGGACCCATCACTAACATTAACATTAGAACCAAGAACCCATCACTATCATTAACATTAGATGCAAGGACCAATCATTAACATTAGAACCAAGAACCCATCACTAACATTAACATTAGAACCAAGGACCAATCATTAACATTAGAACCAAGGACCCATCACTAACATCAACATTAGAACCAAGGACCCATCACTAACATCAACATTAGAACCAAGAACCCATCACTAACATTACATTAGATCCAAGGACCAATCACTAACATTAGAACCAAGGACCCATCACTAACATTAGAACCAAGGACCCATCACTAACATCAACATTAGAACCAAGGACCCATCACTAACATTATAACCAAGGACCATCACTAACATTAACATTAGAACCAAGGACCCATCACTAACATTAGAACCAAGGACCCATCACTAACATTAGGTCCAAGGACCCATCACTGACTAACATTAGAACCAAGGCACCATCACTAACATTAGAACCAAGGACCCATCACTAACATCAATATTAGAACCAAGGACCCATCACTAACATTAGAACCAAGGACCCATCACTAACATCAACATTAGAACCAAGGACCCATCACTAACATCAACATTAGAACCAAGGACCAATCATTCACATTAGAACCAAGGACCCATCACTAACATCAACATTAGAACCAAGGACCCATCACTAACATCAACATTAGAACCAATGACCCATCATTAACATTAGAACAAAGGACCCATCACTAACATCAACATTAGAACCAAGGACCCATCACTAACATTAGAACCAAGGACACATCACTAACATCAACATTAGAACCAAGGACCCATCACTAACATCAACATTAGAACCAAGGACCCATCATTCATTAACATTAGAACCAAGGACCCATCACTAACATCAACATTAGAACCAATGACCCATCATTAACATTAGAACCAAGGACCCATCACTAACATCAACATTAGAACCAAGGACCCATCACTAACATTAGAACCAAGAACCCATCACTAACATTATCAGAACCAAGGACCCATCACTAACATCAACATTAGAACCAAGGACCCATCACTAACATCAACATTAGAACCAAGGACCCATCATAACATTAACATTAGAACCAAGGACCCATCACTAACATTAACATTAGAACCAAGGACCCATCACAAACATTAGAACCAAGGACCCATCATTAACATTAGAACCAAGGACACATCACTAACATTAACATTAGAACAAAGGATGCATCACTAACATTAGAACCAATGACCCATCACTGGCATCAACATTAGAACCAAGAACCCATCACTAACATTAACATTAGAACCAAGGACCCATCACTAACATTAACATTAGAACCAAGAACCCATCACTATCATTAACATTAGATGCAAGGACCAATCATTAACATTAGAACCAAGAACCCATCACTAACATTAACATTAGAACCAAGGACCAATCATTAACATCAACATTAGAACCAAGGACCCATCACTAACATCAACATTAGAACCAATGACCCATCATTAACATTAGAACCAAGGACCCATCATTAACATTACATTAGAACCAAGGACCAATCACTAACATTAGAACCAAGGACCCATCACTATTAGAACCAAGGACCCATCACTAACATCAACATTAGAAACAAGGACCCATCACTAACATTAACATTAGAACCAAGGACCCATCACTAACATTAACATTAGAACCAAGGACCCATCACTAACATTAGAACCAAGGACCCATCACATTAGGTCCAAGGACCCATCACTGACTAACATTAGAACCAAGGCACCATCACTAACATTAGAACCAAGGACCCATCACTAACATCAATATTAGAACCAAGGACCCATCACTAACTTTAGAACCAAGGACCCATCACTAACATCAACATTAGAACCAAGGACCCATCACTAACATTATAAACAAGGACCCATCACTAACATCAACATTAGAACCAAGGACCCATCATTAACATTAGAACCAAGGACCCATCATTAACATTACATCCAAGGACTAACATCAACATTAGAACCAAGGACCCATCACTAACATTAGCACTAGAACCAAGGACACATCACTAACATTAAAATTAGAACCAAGGACCCATCCTAACATCAACATTAGAACCAAGGACCCATCATTAACATTAACATTAGAACCAAGAACCCATCACTATCATTAACATTAGATCCAAGGACCAATCACTAACATTAGAACCAAGGACCCATCACTAACATTAGAACCAAGGACCCATCACAAACATTAGAACCAAGGACCCATCACTAACATTAACATTAGAACCAAGAACCCATCACTAACATTAGAACCAAGGACACATCACTAACATTAAAATTAGAACCAAGGACCCATCACTAACATCAACATTAGAACCAAGGACCCATCATTAACATTAACATTAGAACCAAGAACCCATCACTATCATTAACATTAGATGCAAGGACCAATCATTAACATTAGAACCAAGGACCCATCACTAACATTAGAACCAAGGACCCATCACTAACATCAACATTAGAACCAAGAACCCATCACTAACATTATAACCAAGGACCCATCACTAACATCAACATTAGAACCAAGAACCCATCACTAACATTACATTAGATCCAAGGACCAATCACTAACATTAGAACCAAGGACCCATCACTAACATTAGAACCAAGGACCCATCACAAACATTAGAACCAAGGACCCATCACTAACATTAGAACCAAGGACACATCACTAACATTAACATTAGAACAAAGGATGCATCACTAACATTAGAACCAATGACCCATCACTGGCATCAACATTAGAACCAAGAACCCATCACTAACATTAACATTAGAACCAAGGACCCATCACTAACATTAACATTAGAACCAAGAACCCATCACTATAATTAACATTAGATGCAAGGACCAATCATTAACATTAGAACCAAGAACCCATCACTAACATTAACATTAGAACCAAGGACCAATCATTAACATTAGAACCAAGGATCATCACTAACATTAACATTATAACCAAGGATCCATCACTAACATTAGAACCAAGGAACCATCACTAACATTAGAACCAAGGACCCATCACTAACATCAATATTAGAACCAAGGACCCATCACTAACATTAACATTAGAAACAAGGACCCATCACTAACATTAACATTAGAACCAAGGACCCATCACTAACATTAACATTAGAACCAAGGACCCATCACTAACATTAGAACCAAGGACCCATCACTAACATTAACATTAGAATCAAGGACCCATCACTAACATTAGAACCAAGGACCCATCACTAACATCAATATTAGAACCAAGGACCCATCACTAACATTAACATTAGAAACAAGGACCCATCACTAACATTAACATTAGAACCAAGAACCCATCACTAACATTAACATTAGAACCAAGGACCAATCATTAACATTAGAACCAAGGACCCATCACTAACATTAGAACCAAGGACCCATCACTAACATTAACATTAGAACCAAGAACCCATCACTAACATTACATTATATCCAAGGAACAATCGCTAACATTAGAACCAAGGACCCATCACTAACATTAGAACCAAGGACCCACCACTAACATCAACATTAGAACTAAGGACCCATCACTAACATTATAACCAAGGATCATCACTAACATTAACATAATAACCAAGGACCCATCACTAACATTAGAACCAAGGAACCATCACTAACATTAGAACCAAGGACCCATCACTAACATCAATATTAGAACCAAGGACCCATCACTAACATTAACATTAGAAACAAGGACCCATCACTAACATTAACATTAGAACCAAGGACCCATCACCAACATTAGAAACAAGGACCCATCACTAACATCAATATTAGAACCAAGGACCCATCACTAACATCAATATTAGAACCAAGGACCCATCACTAACATTAACATTAGAATCAAGGACCCATCACTAACATTAGAACCAAGGACCCATCACTAACATCAATATTAGAACCAAGGACCCATCACTAACATTAATATTAGAACCAAGGACCCATCACTAACATTAACATTAGAACCAAGGACCCATCACTAACATTAACTTTAGAACCAAGGACCCATCACTAACATTAGAACCAAGGACCCATCACTAACATTAGAAGCAAGGACCCATCACTAACATTAACATTAGAACCAAGGACCCATCACTAACATTAACATTAGGACCCATCATTAACATTAGAACCAAGGACCCATCACTAACATTAACATTAGAACCAAGGACCCATCATCATTAACATTAGAACCAATGACCCATCATTAACATTAGAACCAATGACCCATCATTAACATTAGAACCAAGGACCCATCACTAACATTAACATTAGAACCAAGGACCCATCACTAACATTATAAACAAGGATCCATCACTAACATTAGAAACAAGGACCCATCACTAACATTAACATTAGAACCAAGGACCCATCACTAACATTAGAACCAAGGACCCATCACTAACATCAATATTAGAACCAAGGACCCATCACTAACATTAGAACCAAGGACCCATCACTAACATTAACATTAGAAACAAGGACCCATCAATAACATTATAACCAAGGACCATCACTAACATTAACATTATAAACAAGGACCCATCACTAACATTAACATTAGAAACAAGGACCCATTACTAACATTAACATTAGAAACAAGGACCCATCACTAACATTAGAACCAAGGACCCATCACTAACATCAATATCAGAACCAAGGACCCATCACTAACATTAGAACCAAGGACCCATCACTAACATTAGATCCAAGGACCCATCACTAACATTAGAACCAAGGACCCATCACTAACATTAGAACCAAGGACCCATCACTAACATCAATATCAGAACCAAGGACCCATCACTAACATTAGAACCAAGGACCCATCACTAACATTAGATCCAAGGACCCATCACTAACATTAGAACCAAGGACCCATCACTAACATTAGAACCAAGGACCCATCACTAACATTAGAACCAAGGAGCCATCACTAACATCAATATTAGAACCAAGGAGCCATCACTAACATTAACATTAGAAACAAGGACCCATCACTAACATTAACATTAGAAACAAGGACCTATTACTAACATTAACATTAGAAACAAGGACCCATCACTAACATTAGAAACAAGGACCCATCACTAACATTAACATTAGAACCAAGGAATGTTTTAGAAATGTTTCATGGAGTTGTCTTTGACAATGAAGGAACCAGTACACAGTTTGTAAAACATACTGCAGTTTAATCAAATAGGCTACCAACCAGAGAGTGGGACAACAACTTTACCATCAAACGCAATTGTTTGACCAGTGCCATCTGAGGTGAAAAGTGGAATAAAAATAGATCAACTTATGCAGTAGCCTACTGCAGCTCAGTTTTGAAAAAACATGTTATGTTAATGTTAACGTGTTGTAAATGTGAATATGTGCTCAGTGCTCAGCTGTAGAGTACAGTTTTATACAGATGCTGTGCTGAGACAGACCATCCTGCCGGCGTCTCTGTCCTCATCCTCCAGCTTAATCCCATCTACATTCATGTCATTTAGAAAATGCTCCTATCCAGAGCTACGTACTCAGGCCTGGAGTCAGAGCATTTAACTAAGGTAGGTAACACAACCACATTTCACAGTCGCATGTAATCATTTTCAATACTTTCTAAACAAACACAATAGCCTACACATTTCTGCACCCAAAAATGGGCACGGGCGGGAGTGATTATTATCGGGAAGGGACAGGAAAGTTCCGGGGTTATAGAATTGTTACGGAGATCAGGACGGTGCAGGAAAATAATTGATAGGTAAAGACAGGAATGAATTTTCACTCCCGTGTCAACCTCTAATCTACAGAAATATTATATAAATCAAAAAAGGAGCTAAGAGAGAAAAAGGTTATATTCTATTGTGTAATTATATAAAAACAGCCTGGCCTTCCGTGCAGTGGGTAGTGAAATTTATAAAGGTTAAGAAAACAGCCAACTCGATGACGACGAACAGTGGTTTTCCATGACCTTTGTTGCCTGCTAGCCTGTGGCGGCATCATCCACAGGGGATTGGAGGTAAAGCAGCAAGAGAGCAGGGATGGAAAGATGAAGAGCAGAGGAGCTGTCATTCAGGTAATACATTCATTTTGAAGAGATGGGAAAAAGGGACAAGAGGGAACGAGGGAGAGAGAGACTGCTTCTGTCTAAAGGGAAATCTGTAATTGGGTAACATCATTGAGTAATCTTTCTTGGATGGTTTCTCAATCTATGTAAATAAACACACTGCAGTCAGCCAAGTCTGTCAACGAGGAAAACAACACAGATTAAATGGCCATACGCACAGTCTAAGAGCATATGCCACAGCAGCCCCAGTGAACTCATCCTGCCCCATCATTCCTGAACATGTCACCCAACAACACTTCGGGGGCTACCCCCCACCCACTTCAAGGCTGAGGCCATGATGAAAGTTTAGTGAACGATATGTGACTGCACTGACTTAAATAAACCTTTGAACTAACAACTAAGTGAACACCCAAACTCTGACCTTGATGCTGATGACCAAAATGGCTGCCAGCTATGAGTAGTAGAGACAGCAGCCTTCGAATGAGACAGGAGGAGGTCTCCGAAAATACAGCCCTGAACCCAAGGCCAGGTCAGTTTTACAAGACGCTACAGACCAGGAGAGACCATGAGACCTTGAATAGAGTGTTAGTGTGATTCTAGCTGTAGTATTTGTGCGTGTGTCCCCAAATGAAACCATATTCCCTACATAGCACACTACCTTTGACCAGACTATGGGCTCTGGTAGTAGTGCACTATAGAGGGAATAGGGTGCCATTTGGGACACACACTATGTGACTGTAGCAGGGGCCCAGAGTGGTAAAATGTTTTGGCGAAGTCATGCCGATTAGGAGCGTGACTCAGAGAGCAATCACAGCATATGACGCTTCGCCATAACACCTGTCAGGCCGGATCAGTCCTCAGCCATAGTCAGCCTGATGAGAAGGAATTCTGCAGGAATAACCTCGTCTCAGTTCCCAAACACCACCACCATTACTACTGTTAACACGGGAAACCATCAGAGACAGAAAGGGAGGGAGAGAGGTAGAGAGACAGAGAGGGAGAGTGAGATAGGGAGGGAGGGATAGAGAGAGTGAGTGAGAGAAGAGAGAAATGGGGAGAGGGCGAGAGGAAGAGAGAAAGGGAGAGAGAGAGAGCGGGAGGGAGAGAGCGGGGGAGGGAGAGAGAGAGCGAGAGGGGGGAGAGAGACCGGTTCAAACTTCCAATCCCTGTGCGTATCAGTGATCATACACACAGCACACATAACTCACTGTCTGTCGTTGCAGAGCGGAGAGGAAAACAAGGTGTCTGATCACGGAGCTGGATGGACTTTCAAACAAGCCCAGCTTTCTCAATAGAAATCAATGAACAACCCTCAGAGTGAACAAAAGTCAGAGCTGAGGAGTACATCTGTCTAATTCCCATCCCCCAAAACGATCTGAGGACATAGTGTGACATCACACATATATAGGCTGTTCAGCTTTGATGTTGGCAACATCAGAGATTCTTTAACACTATTTTAATGAGTTTCTGGAAATAGTCTATTTTGTCCACCCATCTCAGATTTAGATGTAACACATTAATAATGCAGTGGGAATTTACAGGTGAGATTTAACATGAGCTTATCCACATCGCCATCCTAGCACTTCCTCAAGGGGCATCGGATCAGTCAGGCACACAGGCGCACACACACACACACACACACACACACACACACACAAATGCACGAACATACACAGGTGAACACGCACATCGCACATACAAATATACAAAACACACTGTTCGGAAGGATCATGTCATCTCACCAATTCCCTAATTACCATCCGGACATGCCTCCTCACCACACCTGAACTCACTCTGATAATCACCATTCCTCTCCCTTCCTCACCTATATAAGCAGCTTGTTTGACCTAAGTATTTGTGGTGGCATGGGGCGGCTGAAGTCCTTATTCATGGGCCTTTGTTGCGCATACCTGACGCTAAAGGAAGTGCCTTTTGTGTCTGGAGAATTGTATAATGCTAACTTTCTAATCAGACTGTTTATGATTCTACACCTTACTTAGATCACTTCCTTTCCCAATGTCTACGGAGCTCAGGATAGGACAATGTCCTTTGTTGTGGTCAGCATGTCAGCTATACTTTTTACATTCTATTAGCTACGGCACTTTTCTTTGTGTGTATAGCGTAATGTGTAGTATCCCCCAGAACCCAAACCTCCTATCACAACTCACACAACCTCACCGGCCTTACACGCCATGACTTTATCCCGCAACCTTTCCCCGTGTGCTGCTGTGTCTGTGTGCAATAAAACCCTGCTATTTGGATTCCTGCCCCATGTAATTTCATCTACATTATTATTGATGCACCACGATGTCACTCTGAACCAGTCAAACCCTCCTCATGCAGTCCACCTTTTCTACACACACACACACACACACACAGAGTAAACAGCCTACTTTGACCTGCATGGTAGAAACAGGGTTGTGTGTACATGTTGGATTTTTAAACACCTCTGTCTCTGTGGAGGTGTCAGGCCCTCCTTTTCTGACACACTTAACGAGGCCCATTCAGAGGTAGTGTCACAGCGTTAATCTGGCCTCCCCAGCGGCCCACCCTGCTACCCAGTCAGCCACACAGGGCTCAGCCATCGCACTAATCAACTTCATTTGCCCAACACACAAGCCACTGAATTGGCAAAGCACTGTGGGTGATGTGGCCTAATGATTCCCACTCACAGGCAGTTCAAAGGCTTAGTTTAGGGTGGGTTGGTCGAGGGCTTAGGTTGTACTTTAGATGGGGCTGTACTGGGCTTTTGAGCTGGACTTTAATGTGCTGGTATTTAGTCTACTGTTCTAACCTGGGTTGACCGGTCTGGGCTGCTGTCATCACGCCCCAGCTTGGTGCAGCCATCCGTACCCACAGGGGACATACTTTGGCAACACACTGCTGAGAGGGCAGGGACGCCATGACGAATATCCCTGATTATAAGCTACTAGCATTTCCTCAAGCGCTCACAATATACCATGAAACACCCCCTCCGCTCCTCCTTTCACAACAGCCACCTCCGCCACCTCTTCTCCTCCTGAATTACCCATGATCACATACCTCTGGTGTGATGTCAGTGACCCATGTGCCCTACCTTCTGAATGCTTGGAAGTCAACTAGAGGGCAATGACAGTAGAAGCCACTGAGGCTTGAAGATGATAGGACCCAGAGGAGAGGAGAGAGGGAGGGATGGAGAATGACAGGTAACAGACTCTTGGGTGTCAGATGAGTGAAGCCCACTCTGCAGCACATCGACAGAGGCACTTAAGGGCGGAGAGGGACTGTGTGAGTGTGGGTGTGTGTGTGTGCGCAGGCATTCAATGTGTCTTGAGGACTTCTCTCTCTGTCTCTCTCTCTGTCTCTCTCTCTGTCTCTCTCGCTGTCTGTCTCTCTGTCTGTCTCTCTGTCTGTCTCTCTGTCTGTCTCCCACAAAATATTTTTCCCATTTGCTCTCCTCTTAGAAAAGACACCTCTATAGAACGGTACACTAGAACTAAGAGGCAAGCCGCCTCTTAGTTCTAGTGTACACGGAGAGAGGGGGAGGAAGAGAGAGGGGGAGGAAGAGAGAGGGGAATGAAGAGAGAGGGGAATGAAGAGAGAGGGTCACCACTGCACTGTGCTGCTCCATAAAATGACCTGATACTCTGACAGCAGACCTTAATGTCCGCCCTGCCAATCACTGTCCTCTGAAGTCATTACTGCTCCCCATCAAGCCCCATGCAAATACCACCGACAGGGCACCATAAACCTCCTGGCCTCGTTGGGTAAAGGGACACCGTTCAATTTACAACATGAGACTGTCTGAGACGGGAAGGGGAAGGGGAGGAGAAGGAGGAAGAGTTTAAGAGCCCTCTCATGCAGACTCTGGGCACCTCAGTGGTCTCAGCAAAAAAGGAAAGCGCAAGAGAGGGGACGAAAGTAAAGAGAGGTGCAGAAAGAGAATAAGAGATGAACAGAGAGATGCATTTGGTCGGAACGACTATGGATCCTTCCGTCGTGAGAAGGGAGGAGAGAGTCAGAGGCCAGAGGAGGAGGGTTCGGACAGACAGTAAATCCAGTCACAGGTTATCTGTGTAGACACTCGTCAGCACACAGGCTGGTGCTGGCTCAGACTGCGCCCCATCCCAGGCACACTCAATCTGTAGAGAGAGAGAGAGACCGAGAGGGCGAGTGAAATACCTTGCAGCCAGAAAAGTCACGGACAGACGCGCAAAGCCAGACAGACACTCATGGGTCCCTCTCACATGGCCAGACACACGATCAGCGAAACATGCATGGCAGAAACGTTCACTGTCCCCACAAAGACTGCAAATCGGCTTCCCCTTGGAAACAGTCATTATCTTGTCTTAGGTGGATTTGTTGGGAATTGGCTATTGGTCAAAGTTGGACAGTCAGTCAGTGTAAAAGGGAGGTATATTGGCAATCTGCCAGTACTGTTTTCTGTGCCCAGTTCTCAGATTCTCTCTTCCTCAGTACCAGGGTCAAGGGAAGAGCTACATCTCTTTTCTCTCTTCCTCAGTACCAGGGTCAAGGGGAGAGCTACATCTCTTTTCTCTCTTCCTCAGTACCAGGGTCAAGGGGAGAGATATCTCTTTTCTCTCTTCCTCAGTACCAGGGTCAAGGGGAGAGATACATCTCTTTTCTCTCTTCCTCAGTACCAGGGTCAAGGGGAGAGATACATCTCTTAATGCTGTGTTCTCTCTGTATTACAGTCTTCTAATCTTTCCAATGTTAACAACAGCATTATTTATTTGGAGTGATCGGGAAGAGCGCTTTCTCATGGAATAATCTGTTTCCAGCGACTCAAGGAGGGGAGTGGCTCTCTGTCATGCTGTGACCCAACACACACCTAAAAATGTACACCCCCACCACACATCCCTAAAATTAGACTCACCAACACACATCTCTGGTGTCTCATGCCGGAACTGTGGCCAAACCTGGGCTAAAAATGCCTGGTTGCTCCAGGCTTACCCCCACAGTGGGTATTATGTGACCACCAGGAGCACCAAACAGCCAACCTATGCAGTATGACACCCTGACTGACTGACACACCAGATGGAAAGGTCCCCATACCCAGACACCTCCTGTTTTGTTCTAACACAGTTGTAACAATGTTAACAATGTCTTACTCTCATACCTGACTGTAAGAGGAGTGAAGGTGGGGAAAATCTCTTCTCATCCTCAAAAGACAGAAGTCTGACGTGGCTTTACCACTGCTATAATATGGTTATAACAAGCTTATAACATTGACATAACAAGCTTATAACATGGTTATAACATGGTTTATAACATGGTTATAACATGGTTATAACATTGACATAACATTGACATAACATTGACATAACATTGACATAACATGGTTATAACATTGACATAACATTGACATAACATTGACATAACATTGACATAACATGGTTATAACATTAACATAACATTGGCATAACATTGACATAATTGACATAACATTCCACTACATTGCCAATTTCATTGGCACTTACAGCCATCACATCGCTTTCAGTATATTGTACAAATAAATTCCCCTTTTAACACAGCTGTATGTCATGTAGTAGACCTGAAGTAGACCTTCAGAGTGGGCCTCGGGAACTCTGACCCCAGACACTCACACCGGGCACTGCCTGTTAACAAGCCTGTGTGGGGTGTCCTACCCACTGCCTGTTGGAAAAGTGACCGTCCGTAGGACCCCATTGACCCTTTCTCGCGCTTTCACCTCCGCCGTGATCAGAGGGCAGGCAGGGTGCTGTGAAGATGCAACAACTCATTAGCGAGGCGCGGCGGGCGGAAAGACGCTTTGCGAAGACAAACAAGTTCATTAGCTCCAGCGTGTCTTTAAGAACTTCAGCTCCATGTCGTTTAGGAAAGCAGCGAGCAACATAACATCACCACTCCTGTAATTAGGACCCGGTTATATTTAGACTCTTTTTGTTTTAGGGGGAAGATATAATTATCAGAATGGCTGAGGTTCACTAGGGACAGAGATAGCGGGAACCGAGGAACACACTCCTCTGGCTTTCTCTTCGGCTCTCACTGTGAGGAAGACAAGTGATGTCACTGTCTGGGGCTAGTTATGGTGGAATTCAGAATTTTCTAGGAAGCACAAATAACTCGGTACAGAAAAGTAACAAAATGTATTTCCCTAAAGATGCTTTCTGAAAAGCAGTGCATGACAATTGCACCTCTAACCACCAGAGGAACCTCTGTCTCAGATGCACAATAAGGGTGACAGGGTTTATTGTGAATGTGATCTTCACAGGACCAGTCACTACCAGTAAGGTAGTGACGTACTTCCGGCGCCGACAGAGATGGCCGCCTCGCTTCGCGTTCCTAGGAAACTATGCAGTTTTTTGTTTTTTTACGTGTTATTTCTTACACTAGTACCCCAGGTCATCTTAGGTTTCATTACATACAGCCGAGAAGAACTACTGAATATAAGATCAGCGTCAACTCACCATCAGTACGACCAAGAATATGTTTTTCGCGATGCGGATCCTGTGTTCTGCCTTACAACCAGTGTAACCGAGTGGATCACATGCAGCGACCAAAAAAAAAAAAAACGACTCAGAAAAAGAGGGAAACGAAGCGGTCTTCTGGTCAGACTCCGGAGACGGGCACATCGTGCACCACTCCCTAGCATTCTTCTTGCCAATGTCCAGTCTCTTGACAACAAGGTTGATGAAATCCGAGCAAGGGTAGCATTCCAGAGGGACATCAGAGACTGTAACGTTCTCTGCTTCACGGAAACATGGCTAACTGGAGAGACGCAATCCGAAGCGGTGCAGCCAGCGGGTTTCTCCACGCATCGCGCCGACAGAAACAAACATCTTTCTGGTAAGAAGACGGGCGGGGGCGTATGCCTTATGGCCAACGTGACATGGTGTGATGAAAGAAACATACAGGAACTCAAATCCTTCTGTTCACCTGATTTAGAATTCCTCACAATCAAATGTAGACCGCATTATCTACCAAGAGAATTCTCTTCGATTATAATCACAGCCGTATATATCCCCCCCAAGCAGACACATCGATGGCTCTGAACAAACTTTATTTAACTCTCTGCAAACTGGAAACGATTTATCCGGAGGCTGCATTCATTGTAGCTGGGGATTTTAACAAGGCTAATCTGAAAACAAGACTCCCTAAATTTTATCAGCATATCGATTGCGCAACCAGGGGTGGAAAGACCCTGGATCATTGTTACTCTAACTTCCGCGACGCATATAAGGCCCTGCCCCGCCCCCTTTCGGAAAAGCTGACCACGACTCCATTTTGTTGATCCCTGCCTACAGACAGAAACTAAAACAAGAAGCTCCCACGCTGAGGTCTGTCCAACGCTGGTCCGACCAAGCTGACTCCACACTCCAAGACTGCTTCCATCACGTGGACTGGGAGATGTTTCGTATTGCGTCAGACAACAACATTGACGAATACGCTGATTCGGTGTGCGAGTTCATTAGAACGTGCGTTGAAGATGTCGTTCCCATAGCAACGATTAAAACATTCCCTAACCAGAAACCGTGGATTGATGGCAGCATTCGTGTGAAACTGAAGGCACGAACCACTGCTTTTAATCAGGGCAAGGTGTCTGGTAACATGACTGAATACAAACAGTGCAGCTATTCCCTCCGCAAGGCTATCAAACAAGCTAAGCGCCAGTACAGAGACAAAGTAGAATCTCAATTCAACGGCTCAGACACAAGAGGCATGTGGCAGGGTCTACAGTCAATCACGGACTACAGGAAGAAACCCAGCCCAGTCACGGACCAGGATGTCTTGCTCCCAGGCAGACTAAATAACTTTTTTGCCCGCTTTGAGGACAATACAGTGCCACTGACACGGCCTGCAACGGAAACATCTCCTTCACTGCAGCCGAAGTGAGTAAGACATTTAAACGTGTTAACCCTCGCAAGGCTGCAGGCCCAGACGGCATCCCCAGCCGCGCCCTCAGAGCATGCGCAGACCAGCTGGCCGGTGTGTTTACGGACATATTCAATCAATCACTATACCAGTCTGCTGTTCCCACATGCTTCAAGAGGGCCACCATTGTTCCTGTTCCCAAGAAAGCTAAGGTAACTGAGCTAAACGACTACCGCCCCGTAGCACTCACATCCGTCATCATGAAGTGCTTTGAGAGACTAGTCAAGGACCATATCACCTCCACCCTACCTGACACCCTTGACCCACTCCAATTTGCTTACCGCCCAAATAGGTCCACAGACGATGCAATCTCAACCACACTGCACACTGCCCTAACCCATCTGGACAAGAGGAATACCTATGTGAGAATGCTGTTCATCGACTACAGCTCGGCATTCAACACCAAAGTACCCTCCAAGCTCGTCATCAAGCTCGAGACCCTGGGTCTCGACCCCGCCCTGTGCAACTGGGTACTGGACTTCCTGACGGGCCGCCCCCAGGTGGTGAGGGTAGCCAACAACATCTCCTCCCCGCTGATCCTCAACACTGGGGCCCCACAAGGGTGCGTTCTGAGCCCTCTCCTGTACTCCCTGTTCACCCACGACTGCGTGGCCATGCACGCCTCCAACTCAATCATCAAGTTTGCGGACGACACAACAGTGGTAGGCTTGATTACCAACAACGACGAGACGGCCTACAGGGAGGAGGTGAGGGCCCTCGGAGTGTGGTGTCAGGAAAATAACCTCACACTCAACGTCAACAAAACTAAGGAGATGATTGTGGACTTCAGGAAACAGCAGAGGGAACACCCCCATCCACATCGATGGAACAGTAGTGGAGAGGGTAGCAAGTTTTAAGTTCCTCGGCATACACATCACAGACAAACTGAATTGGTCCACTCACACAGACAGCATCGTGAGGAAGGCGCAGCAGCGCCTCTTCAACCTCAGGAGGCTGAAGAAATTCGGCTTGTCACCAAAAGCACTCACAAACTTCTACAGATGCACAATCGAGAGCATCCTGGCGGGCTGTATCACCGCCTGGTACGGCAACTGCACCGCCCTCAACCGTAAGGCTCTCCAGAGGGTAGTGAGGTCTGCACAACGCATCACTGGGGGCAAACTACCTGCCCTCCAGGACACCTACACCACCCGATGCTACAGGAAGGCCATAAAGATCATCAAGGACATCAACCACCCGAGCCACTGCCTGTTCACCCCGCTGTCATCCAGAAGGCGAGGTCAGTACAGGTGCATCAAAGCTGGGACCGAGAGACTGAAAAACAGCTTCTATCTCAAGGCCATCAGACTGTTAAACAGCCACCACTAACATTGAGTGGCTACTGCCAACACACTATCAATGACACTGACTCTACTCCAGCCACTTTAATCATGGGAATTGATGGGAAATGATGTAAATATATCACTAGCCACTTTAAACAATGCTACCTTATATAATGTTACTTACCCTACATTGTTCATCTCATATGCATACGTTGATACTGTACTCTATATCATCGACTGCATCCTTATGTAATACATGTATCACTAGCCACTTTAACTATGCCACTTGGTTTACATACTTATCTCATATGTATATACTGTACTCGATATCATCTACTGTATCTTGCCTATGCTGCTCTGTACCATCACTCATTCATATATCCTTATGTACATATTCTTTATCCCCTTACACTGTGTATAAGACAGTAGTTTTTTTGGAATTGTTAGTTAGATTACTTGCTCGTTATTACTGCATTGTCGGAACTAGAAGCACAAGCATTTCGCTACACTCGCATTAACATCTGCTAACCATGTGTATGTGACAAATAAAATTTGATTTGATTTGATTTGATTTAAGGTACTATGGTTCTGTTCTTGTGTGTTAAAAGCCTATTCACACACAGTCAGACAGGCAATTAAAAACCGGAGCAAACAAAGCAAAGCGCCCTGCTCTCTGCTAACCTGCTCTCTGCTAACCTGCTCTCTGCTAACCCGCTCTCTGCTAACCCGCTCTCTGCTAACCCGCTCTCTGCTAACCCGCTCTCTGCTAACCCCCTCTGCTAACCCGCTCTCTGCTAACCCGCTCTCTGCTAACCCGCTCTCTGCTAACCCGCTCTCTGCTAACCCGCTCTCTGCTAACCCGCTCTCTGCTAACCTGCTCTCTGCTAAGCTGCTCTCTGCTAACCCGCTAACCTGCTCTCTGCTAACCTGCTCTCTGCTAACCTGCTCTCTGCTAACCTGCTCTCTGCTAACCCGCTCTCTGCTAACCCGCTCTCTGCTAACCCGCTCTCTGCTAACCCGCTCTCTGCTAACCCGCTCTCTGCTAACCCGCTCTCTGCTAACCCGCTCTCTGCTAACCCGCTCTCTGCTAACCTGCTCTCTGCTAACTTGCTCTCTGCTAACCTGCTCTCACACTCCCAGCATTTGATCTGCCACCAAGTCTGCTACAAAACACAGTAAACACAGAGAGAGCGAGAGAGAGAGTCAAAAGGATGAGGCCTACACGCGTACCAGCCAGGTTGTTCAAGATTGACATTGAAATTCAACGTCGAGTCCATGTCCCGAGGATGTCAGGATGTGCCTTCAAAACTGCCAACTAGGGGTAACAGTGAGTACTATTACCACCCAGTAGGTTTGAGTTTTGCTAGGGCATTGTGGACAGGGTTGTTGATAGCCGTAGTCCCATGACTCTGGATCAGAACATTGCTTGCTCGATTCCAGTTGTGGACATAGTTTTTTAAATTTTTGGTTTTAACCCTATCCCAAACCTGAACCCTTACCTTAATCCTCTAGAATCTAAGCCCTGTCTAAGCCGGGGGTCTAAAGCTTAGTATGTGTCCTGTCTAAGCCAGGGGTCTAAAGCTTAGTATGTGTCCTGTCTAAGCCAGGGGTCTAAAGCTTAGTATGTGTCCTGTCTAAGCCGGGGGTCTAAAGCTTAGTATGTGTCCTGTCTAAGCCGGGGTCTAAAGCTTAGTATGTGTCCTGTCTAAGCCGGGGGTCTAAAGCTTAGTATGTGTCCTGTCTAAGCCGGGGTCTAAAGCTTAGTATGTGTCTTGTCTAAGCCGGGGTCTAAAGCTTAGTATGTGTCCTGTCTAAGCCGGGGTCTAAAGCTTAGTATGTGTCCTGTCTAAGCCGGGGTCTAAAGCTTAGTATGTGTCCTGTCTAAGCCGGGGGTCTAAAGCTTAGTATGTGTCCTGTCTAAGCCGGGGGTCTAAAGCTTAGTATGTGTCCTGTCTAAGCCGGGGGTCTAAAGCTTAGTATGTGTCCTGTCTAAGCCGTGGGTAACCTATGGAATTGTTTTAAGACAGTCATACCAAGGATTATTTAGCTGTTTAATTTTGAAGACCCCTAATGTATCAAAAATATACAATAATGTATTGGATGAAACATTGAATTTGCCATTACTGCTATTAGTCAATAGAAACGCAAAGAATAGCAGATTCACCATGTGGAACAAAAGATAGTCCCCCCCAAAATGTGTCTGTCCTTTATCTGAAGATATTATAAAGATCAGGAAACTATTTATTTGATGTTTTTACATGTATTTATCACCTTATTTTAGGAACTAAACTATCTCTATATGTACTTCCATTCATTTTTTAAACTGGACCTTAAGATGAGTCTTGTTTGGACACTAAAGATGTGGTCTGGTCTGAATGGTCTGGTCTGACAAACATCACTCTAGCTCTGCTACGTTTCGCGTCGGATGCGGAAGGGTGATATCGGCGAATGTGGTGGATTGAGACTCAGCCATGCAACATTTTTATATTATGCCAATTAGATTTCCGCGGGATGCGGAAATTGCAGGCCAAGGGTTAACCATTCGGAATGAGTACCTAAACGTAACCCTTAACTTCGAAATTTGATGTTTGGAGAACGTGGATGAACGTGTAATTCTGCAGTGAGACTGTGAGAGCTTGTTCCACATACCCCATCTCTCTATCACACTTTGACATACACACTCTGACAAAAACACACACACATACATACACGCCGGGGCCTGCAGGGTTTAATTCAGTGTGGTGTGCATGGAGCTGGGGCAGCAGTCATCAATTCCAGTGCTGGCTGGGAATATAACCTTTTCTCCTCAATCCACTCCCTCTGAATAAATCATAAGGCTCCAGTCTCCACGTAAGTGATTTCTTATTGCCTTCTACATGTCAGACACACATACTGGCTCTTCACACTGCAGCCAGCACACACACAGGGTGTTCACACTGCAGTCAGCACACACACAACAAAACACAACACACACACAGGGTGTTCACACTGCAGCCAACACACACACACACACACACACACACACACACACACACACACACACACACAGGATTAGCTATAAAACCCGCTACTTGCTGATTATTATCTAGTACCGCTCACCCACTGTGTAAAACTAGTAAGGTACCGCTCACCCACTGTGTAAAACTAGTAAGGTACCGCTCACCCACTGTGTAAAACTAGTAAGGTACGGCTCACCCGCTGTGTAAAACTAGTAAGGTACGGCTCACCCGCTGTGTAAAACTAGTAAGGTACGGCTCACCCGCTGTGTAAAACTAGTAAGGTACGGTTCACAAGCTGTGTAAAACTAGTAAGGTACGGTTCACCCGCTGTGTAAAACCAGTAAGGTATGGCTCACCCGCAGTGTAAAACCAGTAAGGTACGGCTCACCCGCTTTGTAAAACCAGTAAGGTACGGCTCACCCGCTGTGTAAAACTAGTAAGGTACGGCTCAGCCGCTGTGTAAAACTAGTAAGGTACGGCTCACCCGCTGTGTAAAACTAGTAAGGTACGGCTCACCCGCTGTGTAAAACCAGTAAGGTACGGCTCACCCGCTGTGTAAAACTAGTAAGGTACGGCTCACCCACGGGGTACAACAAGCCCAAACAAAATAAATGGGCTCATACAGTAAATAAATGGGAGTCCAAAGGCAGTGAGTGAGTGAGTGAGTGAGTGAGTGAGTGAGTGAGTGAGTGAGTGAGTGAGTGAGTGAGTGAGTGAGTGAGTGAGTGAGTGAGTGAGTGAGAGAGAGAGAGAGAGAGAGAGATATCCCTCAGCCAAGGCAGGATAGAGACTGGGATACAAAACAAAGTAGGCACCGACAGGAGGGAACACAGGAGCAGAGCAACCATCTGTCCCTCAGTGCTCTGCCACATGAATGAAGGACACACACACACTTAGATCATACACGCATGGGGCATCACTATACTTGGCTCAGGCTCAAATGCTCATCTAATACATACGGAGATACATGCCTGCACACATTTACAAACACACACATAAACCCCCGGCTTTTATGGAACATGGCACATATTCACAGTTCACACACACACACACAATGTGCTTCACTTCAAGAGAACAAATACTAAACTTTAGACCCATTGTAAAGCAGCAATCATTATTACTTACAAGTTGGCTTTGCACTTACACCTAAATGAACCCTGTCCAAATGGTTAAGTGGCAGGATGATCTGGAGGTCAGCATATAATACAAAGTAGCATTGAGATGTGAATCTCTTTTTTTAGTGAGCCAGGGGCGAAGACAGGCAGCAAACATGGAATTACAATATGGACTAGTAACAAGCATATTAATACATCCAACATTATATTCCAATATTGGATTTTAAAAGCCTCTTATATTTTCATGTTCAAAAGATGGCGCACTCTCCTCTAACAATAGCATGGTATTATTTTACTGTAATAGCTACTGTACATCGGACAGTAGAGTTAGATTAACGAGAATGTAAGCTTTCTGCAAATATCAGATATGTCTATGTCCTGGGAAATCTTCTTGTTACTTACAACCTCATGCTAATCGCATTAGCCTACGTTAGCTCAACCATCCCGTGGAAGGGACACTGAAGAAGTTTGTTTCTTTGGCACATTTTTTGCAATTTCACTTGTGTGCCTTATTGCAAACAGGATGCATGTTTTGGAATATTTTTTTATTCTGTACAGGCTTCCATCTTTTCACTCTGTCATTTAGGCTGGAATTGTGGAGTAACTACAATGTTGTCGTTCCCCAGTTTTCTCCCATCACAGCCGTTAAACTCTGTAACTATTTTAAAGTCACCATTGGCCTCATGGTGAAATCCCTGAGCGGTTGCCTTCCTATAAGGGAATGGAGTTAAGAAGGACTATAACTTTGTAGTAACTGGGTATATTGACATACCATCCAAAATGTAATTAATCATTTTTCCCCATGCTCAAAGGGATATTCAATATCTTGCTCAAAGGGATATTCAATATCTAGCTCAAAGGGATATTCAATATCTACTTTTTTAAAAACCCATCTACCAATAGGTGCCCTTCTTTGCAAGGCATGGGAAATCCTCCCTGGTCTTTGTGGTCAAATCTAAATGTATTTGGCTGAAGTGGGAAGTTTACATACACCTTAGCGAAATACATTTAAACTCAGTCATTTTAAGAATGTGAAATGTCAGAATAATAGTAGAGAGAATGACTTGTTTCAGCTTTTATTAATTTCATCACATTCCCAGTGGGTCAGAAGTTTACATACACTCAATTCGTATTTGTTAGCTTTGCCTTTAATTTAAAGGGAGCAGCATTTTCACTTTTGGATGAATAGCGTGCCCAGAGTGAACTGCCTCCTACTCTGTCCCAGATGCTAATATATGCATATTATTATTAATTTTGGATAGAAAACACTCTGAAGTTTCTAAAACTGTCTGTGTATAACAGAACTCATAAGGCAGAAAAATCCAACCAGGAAGTGGGACATCTGAGGTTTGTAGTTTTTCAAAGCTTGGCCTTCCGAATACACAGTGGGATATGGATAAAGTTGGACTTCCTCTAGATGTCAACTGTCTTTAGAAACTTGAATGA
This sequence comes from Oncorhynchus tshawytscha, assembly GCF_018296145.1. Classification (NCBI taxonomy): domain Eukaryota; kingdom Metazoa; phylum Chordata; class Actinopteri; order Salmoniformes; family Salmonidae; genus Oncorhynchus; species Oncorhynchus tshawytscha. The sequence continues at coordinate 60,929,804 of NC_056436.1, read as the reverse complement.
GGATTCTACTATAAAGGAGGAGCTCATGAGACCTGTTTGAGTCAGTGGTCTGGCATAGTGCCTTGTCTCATGACGCGCAGTTACCCCTGGTTCCAGTACTTTTCTTCAGACATAGGAATTCTCCAGTTGAAACGTTATTGATGTTTTATGTTAAAAACATCCTAAAGATTGATACCATACATCGTTTGACATGTTTCTAAAGGACTGTAACGGAACTTTTCGAGTTTTTGTCTGGACGGATATTTCTCTGGCTGGATTGGACTCTGAGCGCCGTTCTCAGATTATGCTTTTTCCGATTTAAAAAAAAATCTGACACAGCGGTTGCATTAAGGAGACGTCTATCTTTAATTCTGTGAATAACAGTTGTATCTTTTATCAATGTTTATTATGAGCATTTCTGCAAAATCACCTGATGTTTTGGAATCAAAACATTACTGCATGTAAAGCTCCAATGTAAACTGAGATTTTTGGATATAAATATGTACATTATTGAACAAAACATACATGTATTGTGTAAGATGATGTCCTATGAGTGTCATCTGATGAAGATCATCAAAGGTTAGTGATTAATTGTATCTATATTTCTGCTTTTTCTGACTCCTATCTTTGGCTGGGAAAATGGCTGTGTGTTTTTTTGACTTGGCTATGACCTAACATAATCATATATTGTGCTTTCGCTGTAAAGCATTTTTGAAATCGGACATGATGGGTAGATTAACAAGATGTTTATCTTTCATTTGCTGTATTGGACTTGTTAATGTGTGAAAGTTACATATTTCAAAAAATGTTTTTGAATTTTGCACGCTGCCTTTTCAGTGGAATGTTGTCAAGGGGTTCCGCTAGCGGAATGCCTGCCCTAGAAAGGACCCAGTGGGTCAGAAGTTACATACACTCAATTAGTATTTGGTAGCATTGCCTTTAAATGGTTTAACTTGGGTCAAACGTTTCAGGTAGCCTTCCACAAGCTTCCCACAATAAATTGGGTGAATTTTGGCCCATTCCTCCTGACAGAGCTGGTGTAACTGAGTCAGGTTTGTAGGCCTCCTTGCTCACACAAGCTTTTTCAGTTCTGCCCACATATTTTCTATAGGGTTGAGGTCAGGGCTTTGTGATGGCCACTCCAATACCTTCACTTTGTTGTCCTTAAGCCATTTTGCCACAACTTTGGAAGTATGCTTGGCGTCATTGTCCATTTAGAAAACCCATTTGTGACCAAGCGTTAACTTCCTGACTGATGTCTTGAGGTGTTGCATCAATATATCCACATAATTTTCCCGCCTCATGATGCCATCTATTTTGTGAATTGCACCAGTCCCTCCTGCAGCAAAGCTACCTCACAACATGATGCTGCCTCCCCGTGCTTCACGGTTGGGATGGTGTTTTCGGCTTGCAAGCCTCCCCTCTTTCCTCCAAACCTTAATGATGGTCATTATGGCCAAACAGGTATATTTTTGTTTCATCAGACCAGAGGACATTTCTCCAAAAAGTACGATCTTTGTCCCCATGTGCAGTTGCAAACCGTAGTCTGCCTTTTTTATGGCAGTTTTGGAGCAGTGGCTTCTTCCTTGCTGAGCGGCCTTTCAGGTTATGTCGATATAGGACTCGTATTACTGTGGATATAGATATTTTTTTACTTTTTCCTCCAGAATCTTCACAAGGTCCTTTGCTGTTGTTCTTTGACTGATTTGCACTTTTCGCACCAAAGTACATTCATCTCTAGGAGACAGAACGTGTCTCCTTCCTGAACGGTATGACGGCTGCATGGTCCCTTGGTGTTTATACTTGCGTACTATTGCTTGTATAGATGAAAGTGGTACCTTCAGGCATTTGGAAATTGGATGAGCCAGACTTGTGGAGGTCTACAATTTATTTTGATTTTCCCATGATGTCAAGCAAAGAGGCAGTGAGGTTCAAGGTAGGCCTTGAAATATATCCACAGGTACATCACCAATTGACTCAAAATATGTCAATTAGCCTATCAGAGGCTTCTAAAGCCATGACATAATTTTCTGGAATTTCCCAAGCTGTTTAAAGGCAGAGTCAGCTTACTGTATGTAAACTTCTGACCCACTGGAATTGTGATACAATGAATTAGTGGAAAACTCTGTCTGTAAACAATTGTTGGAAAAATTACTTGTGTCATGCACAAAGTAGATGTCCTAACCGACTTGACAAAACTATAGTTTGTTAACAAGAAATTTGTGGAGTTGTCGAAAAATGAGTTTTAATGACTCCAACCTAAGTGTATGTAAACCTCCGACTTCAACTGTACCTTCCATTCTGGTCAAGGAACAGAGCAGAACACTGGGAGATAATCGATAACAATAGACATAGAAGGCTGCGCAGACGCCTGGAACCACATTACCATGGCAGAGAGAGAGAGACATACCCCGTACACTCACAGGCCACGGTGTGAACATGAGAATCATCTCTAAGGAGGTTTTGGGTAGAGGTCACAGCACACACACTCAGAGTGCACAAAGCACAGCGCAGGGATTTCATCAGATTGCTGAGATATGTGTTTTTCTCAGAATAATACAACAGAGGTGACAGACGTGGTGGCATGGCTGCAGTGTGTTGATGGCCTGTGTTAAGGGATGGAGAGTGAACAACGAGATGCGCACCAAGCACAAGAACACAGCTCTGGTTTAGAGAGTGGCGGCCATGACAGTTTTGAGTATCCACGACTGGCTATTAAAACATAGCACTTTCTTCTAACTAAATGGTAACAAATAGCTTGAGCTATCTGTTAAAGGGAATTATCCAAGATGGCAGTGGTGAAAAAAGTACCCAATTGTCATACTTGAGTATTCAGTTAACCTGAATAGAAAATGACTTACGTAAAAGTGAAAGTCAGCCAGAAAAATTCTACTTGAATAAAAGTCTAAAAGTATTTGGTTTTAAATATACTTAAGTATTAAAAGTAAACGTAATTGATAAAATATACTTAAGTATCAAAAAGTAAAAGTATAAATCATTTCAAATCCGTTACATTAAGCAAACCAGATGGCACCTTTTCTTTTTAAATGTACAGACAGCCAGGGGCACACACAGACATCATTTACAAACTAAACATGTGTGTTTAGTGAGTCTGCCAGATCAGAGGCAGTAGGGGTGACCAGGGATGTTCTCTTGATAAGTGTGCGAATTGGACAATTTTCCTGTCCTGCTAAGCATTCAAAATGTAACGAGTACTTTTCAGTGTCAGGGAAAATGTATGGAATAAAAAGTACATACTTTTCTTTAGGATTGTAATGAAGTAAAACTTTTCAAAAATATAAACAGTAAAGTAAAGAAAGCCATAAATAGTACTTTAAAGTATTTTTACTAAAATACTGCAAGATGGCAGCCAGAATCTCAGGAGTGGAAAGGTTATCCCAACAAGGAGACACAGACAACAGTAGATTGCTTAAAAAAAACAGTGTCCTAATGTCAGTGCAACACGAACGTTCTTTGTCCTTATTGCGTCTCTCAACGTTGTTCATCCCATTTATGACAATTCAGTTCTGCTGTTATGGATTATTGTTAAATCAAGGCCTGTGTTCATCTCTCTCTCAATTCAATGGCATGGGAAACATGTGTTAACACTGCCAAAGCAAGTGAGGTAGATCATATATAATTCTCTCTCTCTCTATATATATATAATTCTCTCTCTCTATATATATATATATATATATATATATATATATATATATATATATATATATATATATATATATATATATATATATATAGAGAGAGAGAGAGAGAGAGAGAGAGAGAGAGAGAGAGAGAGAGAAAGGTGTAAATGAAGTGATACCTCACCCTATAAAATATCTACTGTCACCTGACAAAGCAGGAAGGGAAAGTGGAATGGTGAAGCAGGTAAGACTCAGGACAGACAGCTGAGTGTATTTCAAAATCTATAGTGATGTGACTGAGTGTCGCACTGTTTTTCATGGAACATCAACACTGTGCTGGTTTGCTGACTACTGGAATTTGATTGGCTGTAACACTGTTAAAACAGCCACAGTGTAGAGGGGACTCATTTAGAGTCTGCAGTCTCACATTGTGACCAATTCAGTGTTCATGAGGGAGGGGAGGAGGATGATACAGGCAGGGAGTGTGCTGACATGGACGGGTCTTTAGCTCACCATCTTAACCTCTCACTATCCGCTCATTACCTCGTCCTCTCATCTAACAAGTAATCTAACCTAACAATTTCACAACAACTACCTTATACGCACAAGTGTAAAGGAATTAATAAGACTATGTACATAAAAATATATGAATGATGGCTGAACGGCATAGGCAGGATGCAGTAGATGGTATAGAGCACAGTATATACTGTATATACTGTCTGTTTTTTCTAATCATAGGTACACTTCAACTGTGAGAGACGGAATCTAAAACAAAAATCCAGAAAATCACATTGTATGATTTTTAAGGAATTAATTTGCATTTTATTGGGTGGACCATTTCATTTCAGTTTGTCCGTGATGTGTACGCCGAGGAACTTAAAACTTTCTACCCTCTCCACTACTGTCCCGTCAATGTGGATTGGTTGGCGGCTCCCTCTGCTGTTTCCTGAAGTCCACAATCATCTCCCTTGTTTTGTTGACATTGAGTGTGAGGTTATTTTCCTGACACCACACTCCGAGGGCCCTCACCTCCTCCCTGTAGGCCGTCTCGTCGTTGTTGGTAATCAAGCCTACCACTGTAGTGTCGTCTGCAAACTTGATGATTGAGTTGGAGGCGTGCATGGCCACGCAGTCATGGGTGAACAGGGAGTACAGGAGAGGGCTGAGAACGCACCCTTGTGGGGCCCCAGTGTTGAGGATCAGCGGGGTGGAGATGTTGTTACCTACCCTCACCACCTGGGGGCGGCCCGTCAGGAAGTCCAGGACCCAGTTGCACAGGGCGGGGGCCGAGCTTAATGACGGGTTTGGAGGGTAATATGCTGTTAAATGCTGAGCTGTAATTGATGAACAACATTCTTACATAGGTATTCCTCTTGTCCAGATGGGATTGGGCAGTGTGATTGCGTCGTCTGTGGACCTATTGGGGCGGTAAGCAAATGGGAGTGGGTCTAGGGTGTCAGGTAGGGTGGAGGTGATATGGTCCTTGACTAGTCTCTCAAAGCACTTCATGATTCATGATGACGGAAGTGAGTAATACGGGGCGGTAGTCATTTAGCTCAGTTACCTTAGCTTTCTTGGGAACAGGAACAATGGGGGCCCTCTTAAAGCATGTGGGAACAGCAGACTGGGATAAGGATTGATTGAATATGTAAGTAAACACACCAGCCAGCTGGTCTGCGCATGCTCTCAGGACGCGGCCGGGGATGCCGTCTGGGCCTGCAGCCTTGCGAGGGTTAACATGTTTAAATGTTTTACTCACGTTGGCTGTAGTGAAGGAGAGCCCTCAGGCTTTGATAGCGGGCCGTGTCAGTGGCAGTGTATTGTCCTCAAAGCAATCAAAGAAGTTGTTTAGTTTGTCTGGGAGCAAGACATTGTGGTCCGTGACGGGGCTGGTTTTTCTTTTATAGTCCGTGATTGACTGTAGACCCTGCCACATACCTCTCGTGTCTGAGTCGTTGATACGCTCCACACTCACGATACCTTCTGGTATAATGAGTTATTCCTCCACCCCTTCTGAGCTAGAGCATGGATTCCCAAACTTTTCCACTCAGGCCCCCCTTCTAGAATGTGGGGAACATCCCACGTCTATTTCTATGGACACAAGCACTGTTCATGACACAAACTGTTCACACCCCTCTTGTTGGTGGAGAGAAAATTGTGCAGCTTAAAGCTTATTTCCTGCAATTATACACATTTTGTTGTGGGCTGCAGAGATGATGCAATTTTAAAGCAAATTTTCTTAAATTCTACTATTTCCCATGTCTAATGTGTATTCATGTGATATCTAAGTGACTCATACATTACAATAGAATCTATGGACTAGAAGACCTAGTTAAAAAACATTAGCTGACATGGTCTAGTTGTCCTGGACATTTCTGACAAGTTAAAAATGGTCTCTAATGTATGCAATAACAGACAGGACAAGAGGAAAACTACAATTACAACTTTCAAAATTAAGTTGAAAGCTAGACTGAGTTCGTTTAAAACATTTAAATTAAATCTGCACCCCCCCTAAGGGGCGCGCACCACATTTTGGGAACCATTGAGCTAGAGGACTTCTCATTCACTCCCCCATGCCTCCCTCTCCCCCTCCTCTGCCCCCTTCTGTTCCAATGAAAGCCCTTCCTCTAGAATTCCTTCTTTCTGGGGCCCCTGATGAGTGTGTCAGTTCCTGCTGTGGCCCCCAGAGCAGTAGAGAGTGTGTCAGGGAGTAACCTCAGAGGCCCCTGATTACTGATGGCTCCTGCGCTTATTTGGGCTTTGTTGTCATGGCTGTGTCTCATTATGTAAATGACCTCTCCCTCATGAGAGCATGAGTGTGTCACACCCTGATCTGTTTCACCTGTCTTATGCTTGTCTCCACCCCCCACCAAGTGTCTCCCATTTTTCCCCATTATCCCCTGTGTACTTATATCTCCGTTTTCTGTTTGTCTGTTGTCAGTTCATCTTGTCTTGTCAGGTCGTACCAGCATGTTTCCCGATTTCCTGTTCTCAAGTTTTGTTTCTAGTCTTCGCGGTTCTGACCTTTCTGCCTGTCCTGACCCCGAGTCTGCCCTGTCCTGACCCCGAGTCTGCCCGTCCTGACCCCGAGTCTGCCCGTCCTGACCCCGAGTCTGCCCGTCCTGACCCCGAGTCTGCCCGTCCTGACCCCTGAGTCCTGCGAGTCCGTCCTGACCCAGAGTCTGCCCGTCCTGACCCAGAGTGTGCCTGTCCTGACCCTGAGTCCGTCCTGTCCTGACCCCGAGTCCTGACCCCGAGTCTGCCTGTCCTGACCCCTGAGTCTGCCTGTCCTGACCCTGAGTCTGCCTGTCCTGACCCTGAGTCTGCCTGTCCTGACCCTGAGTCTGCCTGTCCTGACCCTGAGTCTGCCTGTCCTGACCCCGAGTCTGAATCTGCCTGTACTGACCCCAAGTCTGACTGTCCTGACCCAGAGTATGCTTGTCCTGACCTAGAGTCTGCTTGTCCTGACACAGAGTCTGTCCTGTCCTGACCCAGTCTGCCCGTCTTGACCCCAAGTCTGAGTGTGCCCGTCCTGACCCCCAGTGCTGGAGAAATTCTGCAGATTATCTACTAGGCAGCAAGCCACAATGGTAACGTCCAAGACTCTCAGTAACCCCGCTACCGGCGGCGCTTCTCCCCAGCCTACCCCAGCTTCCCAGGAACCCCGGTTACCTCCTCCAGAGCACTATGCTGGAGATCCAGGAACCTTCCGGAAGTTTCTCTCCCAGTGCTCCCTCATCTTCAAGCTGTAGCCCTCTTCATTTCCCTCGGATCGCTCAAATACATTGTACCTGATAACGCTGAGGGAGGACCCTCACCTGGGCTATGGCAATCCACTATTTGCCTCAGTCTGGATGAGCTCGTGGCAGAGGTAAAAAAAGGTGTTAGATTCTCCATTGTCCAGGAGAGAGGCTGCTAGGAAGCTACTTCAACTGCGCCAAGACTCCCACAGTATGGCAGACTACAAATGAGAATCTCGCACTTTGGCCGCCAAGAGTGCCTGGTACCCGGAATCCCTGACCTCGACTCTCTCATAGCCTTGACTATATGGATCGATGGGTGGCTACGGGAATGTAGGAGGGAGATGTCTGTTCCCTGTCACACTCGCTCGTCCACGGTTCCCACCTCGCCGCCTAGGAATCCCGGAAGTCCCTGGTGTCTACTTTACCGGGAGAATCCAATCAGAATCCGTCACCTGAGTTCCCTCTGGAATCACCAAGGGCTGTTGACTTGCCACCTCTGGAGCCCATGCAATTGAGCAGGGCTAGATTGTCTCCTGCTGATACAGACAGCACCAGGAGCTGTCTGCATTGTGGAACAACAGGACATTACATATCTACTTGTCCAACAAAAGACCAGGCTCATCAGTAGGTATGAGTACATAGATGAACTGTACGTGGAGTTTCCAATCTCCCATTACTTGTACCCCTCTCCATGCCATCCGGCTGTGGAGTGACCAGTCCAAATCATTTGGCAGTCACCCACAATACAGTTCCTATCAACCTGCAAGTGTCAGGTAATCACAGTGAGTCTATGCAGTTCCTGCTCATCGAATCTCTTCATATAACTGTGGTTTTGAGGTTTTCATGGCTCCAGACGCACAAACACCTGATCGACTGGGCTACTGGATCTATCATGGGTTGGAGCCAGTTCTACCACATGCATTGTCTGAAGTTGGCGCAGCCTGCCCCGGAACATCTTCCTGCAGGCTTGGGGAAATCCTCAGATCTTTCCGCCGTTCCTGCAGAGTACCAGGAATTCCTGGAAGTTTTTAACAAAGCCTGCGCCACATCTCTTCCTCCTCATCGACCCTACGATTGTGCTATTGACCTTCTCCTGGGCACAACACCACCTTGGGGGCGGCTTTATTTCCCGTCGGATCTGGAGACGAAGACAACAGAAGGGTACATTGAGGAATCTCTTGTTGCAGAGAGTAATCGTCCATCTGCCTCCCCCGCCGGCACAGGGTTCTTCTTTGTGGAGATGAAGAACAAAATCCTGTTGTTGTGTATCGACTACTGGGGTCTTAATGACATCATGGTTAAAAAACGTTACCTGCAATCACTCATCTCCTTGGCTTTCGAGGCTATCCAGGGGGCGACTATCTTCTCGAAGTTGGACCTTCGGAACACCCTCGACGGCACCCTGGCTTCCCCCCTCTTAGTACTCACCACTCCCAAGGTTCCGTTCACGTGGTCTCCAGAAGATAACCGGGCGTTCTCGGAACTCTAGTATCGATTCACTACAGCTCCCATCTTAATCCATCAGGACCCGTCCCGTCAGTTCGTGCTGGAGGTCGACACCTCGGACTTTGAAGTGGGGGCCATCCTGTCCCAGCGTTCTACCCAGGACCAAAAAATGCATCCCTGTGCTTTCCTTTTCTATCGTCTTAACCCCGCTGAGAGGAACTATGATGTGGGAAATCGAGAACTACTCACGGTTAAGATGGCATTGGAAGAGTGGAAGCACTGGTTAGAGGGGGCGGAACATCCATTCTTAGTGTGGACTGACTATAAGAACCTGGAATATCTCCGCACTGCCAAGAGCCTCAACTCAAGGCAGGCTCGAAGGGCCCTTATTATTCACTCGTTTTACTATCTCCCACAGCCCTAGGCACAAGAATGTGAAGCCTGATACACTCTCATGCCTGTATAGCCTCGCTCCGACACCGTCTGACCCGAGACCAGCCTCCCTGCCGTCATCTGGGGTATAGAGAGCCTGGTTCGTAAGGCACAGCGTTCCCAGACAGACCCCGGGGGATGTTAGTCCCAGACTCTGCCCGTTCCCCGTCCTGGAATGGGCACATTCCTCTAGACCTACCTGCCATCCTGGCTCCTGTCGGGCCCTGGCTTTCGTCTGAATTTGACCTGGATTATGAACCTCTGCCTGCCCTCAACCTGCCCTTTGCCTGTCCCTTGTGTTATAATAAATATCTGAGATTCTAACTTTCCGCCTCCTGTGTCTGCAATTGAGTCTCATCCTGAGCTGTGATAGAGTGAAAGAGCGAGTGAGAGAGAGAGAGAGAGAGAGAGAATGTGTGAGAGACAGAGAGAGAGAAAAAGAGGGCAAGTGAAAGAGAGTGTGTGTGAGAGAGAGCGAGAGAGAGAGAGTGAGCGAGAGATAGAAAGAGAGCGAGCGAGTGCGATATCTCTCGAGATATAGCGAGAGAGAGCAAGAGATTGTGAGAGATACAGAGAGGTAGAGAGAGAGTGAGACCAAGTGAGGGTGTGAGAGTGAGAGAAAGAGAGCGAGATAGAGAGGCCGCATGTGAGAGAAAGCGAGGGAGAGAGAAAAAGAGCAAGAGAGAGGTAGCGAGAAAGACAAAGAGCGAGAGAGAGAGAGAGAGACAAAAAGTGAGAGAGAAAGAGGGAGAGAGTGAGAGAGAGAGTGAGAGAGAGAGGTAGAGAGAGAGGTAGAGAGGGAGAGAGAGAGAGAGGAAGAGAGCGAGAGAGAAGTAGAGAGAGAGGTAGAGAGAGAGGTAGAGAGGTAGAGAGAGAGGTAGAGAGGAAGAGAGCGAGAGAGAAGTAGAGAGAGAGGTAGAGAGGAAGAGAGAGAGGTAGAGAGGAAGAGAGAGAGAGGTAGAGAGGAAGAGAGAGAGGTAGAGAGAAAGAGAGAGAGGTAGAGAGAAAGAGAGGTAGAGAGAGAGAAAGAGAGAGAGACAGACAGAGAGAGAGAGAGGCATGTGGTGTAGATGTGATGTTCACCAATCCAGACTGCGTAAAATTGGCTTCAGGGACCAGCGAAGGATCAGGCTATATTTAGAAATCATCCTCACAATGTCTGTCTTTTTTTTGAACCAAAACCCAAAACAGAAGGCGTTCTACCCCAGTTAAGACTCTGCAGTGCACATCGTGTTTACACCAGAACATGTGGTCACACACACACTTTCGATTGAGCAGTTGATAATCTTCTATTAAGGGATGAATTCATCCTTAATATCTTCCCCATTCTATCCTTTCTGTGACCATTTCATTTAATTTTGTGCTCCACTCTGAATGCAGTCCTCGTCCCCTTTCTCATCTAAGGAGATAAATTAAATGTTTGACTGAGGAGTAGGACGTAATAGCAATCTATATAATGTTTGTAGCTCCAGCTCCAGGGAGGCCAAACCTTAGCCGAGAGATGCTTTAAACATGTAATATTTCTTTTGAATCACCCACCAAAGGTGTCCTATCATAATCTGATCCTGTTAAATGACAGATCCCTCTCCTCTGCCTGATAGCGGTGCCTTGTATAGGCTAGAATCCATCTGTTCCATAGGATTACACACTTCCACTCTAACACACAGACAATCACAGGCCGCTGTATGATAGAGGGAGAGAGGGGACTTCTCATTTCCACTCCTGTCATTGGACATAGCCGTTCTAATTATTGGCTTAAGCAAAACCCCTTGCTTGCTCTGCAGTAGTCTGTCACAGTGATCTGCTCCTGCCTGCCACACGCCTGTGCCAAGAGACACACACACACTTCATAGGTCTCTTGTGGGACTGTGAATGTCTGAATCCTAATGAAACTGCTATTTTAAGTCAAATGACCTGCAGATCAATGTAGCCAATTGCATTAACCTCCATACAATGCACAGAGCAGCCTGGGCAGGCGGGAGTCACACCTTTAATTAATGCAGATCTCAAACTGCTTACTCCACTTATGTCCCCACCACAGGCAGAGCATCGATTCATGCCATAGTTTGCTACCTGCTCTTTCAGAGGTCCACAGTCACTCAACCAGCTGACAATCGTACATGTTCAGCACTACAGAGGAGCCTAATTCGCCTTGTCTTGAAAATGTGTGATGCCATGCCAGGTGCTAATGGTATAAATGTAGGTTGTCTTGTTTTCTGCCCCGGTGCTTGGCGAGGGCTGGGAGCTGATGCGAGGAGGCCCAGCGCTGGTTTTAATGCTCTGGTTAAATGAGCTGTTGGACTAGGGAAGCGGGAGGAATATAATCCCGTTATAACATCACCAGCCTGGGCGGCAGGCAAGAAGATGGCTGCCTGTCATTCTGGTTAGCACACAACAGGCTAATCAGTACCAGAGAGCCTTTGGCCAGCTCAGGCTTTATAGCCGCAGCTACGCTAATGCTTCTTTAAACACTAACTGCGCTAATGCTAATCCCAGCAACGGTGAAGCCAGAAGCAACCACACTCAACTATAGTATAGTACTATGGCCCCCACTACACTGCTCTGCTCTCCCATCATGCCCTGCTCTGTTCCAGCCCACTGTTCTGTTTATTAACACTGGCCCGGTTTTATCATCTCCCTTTCTTACCTCGCCTTAATCCCCTTTAGAATTTTCACCAACTTTAATTAGTTTGTGTCTGGACAAACTATTAATCCTCCGCCTTGCTGGTTTAAAATGGAGCATCCATCCACCGGGGCCGGCAAAGCCTTTTACACTACGTCTTCTAGACCTTGATGTCACATGGACAGGACACTGGCGCTGATGATGTTTAGAGACTGAAATGATCACTGAAATGAGACCGAAATAGCCGTTGAAATGAGAGACTGAAACGGCCCTCTGGTGTACATCTGAAATGACTCGTGATGCAGTGGGTTTGTGATTCAGCTCCAACAGGCTAGGCTCGCCCCCAGTTGTTCTCTTTGATGCCTGAGGCTGCTATAGTGACCTTTGACCTTCTGGTAATTGCTTCTGTGAACTCACTTTACCCCTGATCTGACAACAAATCACTGCCTCGAGAGGTGTGCCCTGACAGTCCCCTGCAGTCCCTGATTGGACCAGCTCGTCACCCTACATATTGATCAGGAACTAAAGCACGCCAGAGGGAAAGATTCTGAAAAGGTCTAGCTAAGGGGACTGATGCCTTTCAGAGACAATCATCTCTCATAGAGCTGATATATTTCAGAAGCTTGATAGTGTAGGATAGGACAACTCTGCATCTACTGTACAAATGATGACATTTATTTTTATTTTCCATCTAAAGCTTTGCTCCACCTGTGATCCAGCTGTCCCCTTGGTCCTTCTGTCCTGTCCTCTGTCGATTACGGTGAAGACATCAGCAGCCACCCTGGAGACCATATGTGTCACCATGTGTGTCAAGTTGTCACTGGGTCAGCTCTATTCAGTTAGATTGATACAGCTACCCAGCTAACAATTCTAGCAAGAGAGATGTTTTTGTAGTGTTGCCCTGATGTTTGATTGTCCAGTTTTTCGATAGTTAGGGGAACATTCTATGTATGTTGAAAAAACTTCCAGAGAACCTATTTAGCATGTTTTGGCATTAAAGTTAGGAAAACAGAGCTTCCCGAGAACATGGTTACTATGTTCTAGAATGTAAGATATTGTTCTAGACACATTCCATTGGAACGTTGCAAGAACATTCCTCTGTCCAAGGATGTTTAAAACATAGGACATTCTGCCATGGTCCCCTGGAGGTTTTTGTCTAGCTCCTGGCTTGTTCCGGGGACATCCCTAAAGACGTTTCTAGAACGTCACCTGATGGATTCCACATCACTCCTTGTGAGCCCATCAAGGCCCTGATTGGTGAACCACTGATCCATTCACAGTTCTTTTTGTCTGTTGGCAAGGTTAGGGACACCCCCCCACACACACACAAACAGTGCTTTCAATGTACAGCATTTTGAACTTTCATATTTGACACACATGATTACTTTGTGCATGAATATTTATATTTGGATCTTCCTGCTACACCAACATGTCTGTGTCAATGACTGGTTTTATCTGTATTGCTGCACTTTGCACTTAAATCTCAGCTCTGTTGAAAGTACACTCAAGAAACTATTGGATTTATCATAGTGATTCAGGAGAAGCATTAAAACAGAATAATACGCTCCACCAACATTAGACAACTATACAGAAAACCCTCAAATGACTGAAAAAAAGTCCATCACTGATGAGATAATAGTCACATTAACTGACAGACGTTGTGGCGTAGCGGGACGATCAGAACGCCGTCAACCAAGAGGTTGTGAGTTCTGCCTTGTGGAAAGATGAGAAACCATAGAAGTTTCTCCTTCATCATTGGTAGCTCCTGTGGGACAATAATAAATAAAGCTAGCAGTGACGGGCCATTTTCTTGCTGGTGTGGTCAGTGTGCTAAATTTAGTCATAATAGGCCAGTCAGGAAAACCATCTGGTTTTTTTAATGGTAGACCAGGCCAAGGCTTGCCTGCCCCCATCACAGTCCCACTATGGAGTAGCCTGCGTGGGTTAGAGGGTTTCATGACAAGGGGCAGTAGCCTATATAGTCTATATGTAGCTTATATGTCGGCAGGTAACCTGGCGAGAAGGAGCGCTTGTTCAGTAAATGAAAGGTCGCTGGATTAAATCCCCGAGCTGACAAGGTAAAAATCTGTCGTTCTGCCCGAGCAAGGCAGTTAACCCAATGTTCTCCAGGCACTGATGACGTGGATGTTGATTAAGATAAGCCCCCCCCCCGCACACCTCTCTGATTCAGAGGGATTGGGTTCAATGCGGAAGACATTTCAGTTGAATGCATTCAGCTGTAAAACTGACTAGATATCCCCTTTTCCCGTCAGTATGGCCACTATTTTAACAAAATCTCAATTTGACCCCCACCCAAAATGCATTAACACATGTAAAGGCACTTACTCTGAAATATTAGAATTTCCTGTCTCTGTATGAAGAGGTCATTGTCATCAGCACAGTTTGACACACATAACCACAATTATGGAGGATTACCTTTGGACAGAAATGGTTTTTACAGGGCATGGTAGTGCATTTCTGGATCTAAAACAATCCAATCGCTGCTGTAATCTGTAATCCAAACATCCTGAATCGATACATAATCCCACACCTACATGAAAGAGGTCATGTGATCCTTTCAGCCATTACTTTGATGAGAGAGAGAGAACTGTTGTATAAACAATGACTGGGTCGTTAACATCAGTCATGGCATGAACAAACGACTTGCAGCCAAATTAAATCTTTACAGATAATCACTTAAGTACCCTTTCAGGCCTGGCTTGATACAATCACCCTGCAGTTAATCACTACATCTAATTTGAGTCAAATCCACACTTACATACTCTCAAATCTCATTGGCACTGTGTGAGCATTTCAATATCTGGGAATGAGTAATGAGGACAAGAAATGAGGTGTTTTCACTCTTGGTCCATTGGAGGATTAAAACGTGCCAAACCCTTTGAACGCAAATGAAAGCAGAGGCAGTTGATGTGGCCAACTTAGATGTGTACCAAGGGAGCAATGGCAGACCATGATGTCAGGGGTCAGGGGTACGGATGAATAGAGAATAGAGAGGAGAAAGAGAGGGAATGAGGAAGAGAGTGAGGTTAAAGAGAGGGGGAGACGTGGACAATGGGATTAGGAGAGGATTCGGACACCCTCTATAATTACTGCTGTGGTACAGCAAATGGCAATCAGAGCCCAGGCATGATTCAGTCCAGTGCTGGCCCAGAAACCCAGCGTTATACAAACCCATTCACCTCATAAAACCACAGCTTTCAGGATTAGCCTGGCTGACGCATCATAACAGCCAGGTATTTAAGGGATTTTAAAGGCAGGTCACTGATCCCGGCCACGCAATGATGAAATGCCAGAGGAACTAGATTTAGTACTGTTTTTTGACATCATTGTTTTGGGGATGACACGCACTGTGTGGTAAGGCCTTGTACCTTTGGATGGTTACTGAAATGAATTGACTGAAACCAACCAGTTCAGTCACAGCAGCTTTACAGTACAAACAAAAACTCCAGGAAATGGTATGTTGGCAAATCACTTCACCAAAGGATCATACCATTTTGCATAGTGTGCCCCCTAAACCCCTCTTTTACGCTGCTGCTACTCTCTGTCATATATGCATAGTCACTTTAACTATACATTCATGTACATACTACCTCAATTGGGCCGACCAACCAGTGCCCCCGCACATTGACTAACCTGGCTATCTGAATTATGTCCCGCCACCCACCACCTGTCAACCCCTCTTTTACGCTACTGCTACTCTCTGTTCATCATATATGCATAGTCACTTTAACCATATCTACATGTACATACTACCTCAATCAGCCTGATTAACCGGTGTCTGTATGTAGCCTCGCTACTTTTATAGCCTCGCTACTTTTATAGCCTCGCTACTGTATATAGCCTGTCTTTTTACTATTTTTTTTATTTCTTTACCTACCTATTGTTCACCTAACACCTTTTATGCACTGTTGGTTAGAGCCTGTAAGTAAACATTTCACAAGGTCTACACCGGTTGTATTCGGTGCACGTGACAAATGAACTTTGATTTGATTAACCACGTGAGACAAAAACACACAAGTTTACATGCCTTGGGGATATATTTGGGTGCTGAATGGTATTGCAGGCCTCTGAGGACGCCAGCCAGCCAGCCAGCCAGACAGACAGACAGACACACAGACAGACACACAGACAGACACACAGACAGACACACAGGGCCAACAAGAAAGCACCAATAGCTGTGCCTCGCCAGTCAAAGAGGCTGTCCGTCAGTGCTCACACTGCCCGGTCATGGAGGACCTGGAGAGACAGAGCCCCGAACATCCCCAAACATCTCAGGGCGGCGCGGTGCAATGCAGAGTGGCAAGTCTCTGATGAGCAGCGGCGAGCCAGACTTCTTAGGGCAGTGCAGCCGGATCTGAGTCAGCACCGTGAAAACTGACAGGGCACACCGCCCGGTGCTGCCGACACAACATCTCCTTTGTCTATACTCTGGAAAATGTTCTCAGTGTTAACACAAAATGATAATTAAATCATGAACTCGTAAATATACTAAATGCAGGTGCTACTACTGTACAAACTACAAGTATATTTTTCAATGCATTTCATTGGGTTACATACTCTTTGTCAAAAGTGCTGTGCAGGACCAAATAGTTGGTAAGTAAAGACATGAGACGTTGTATGGAGATCCTGCCTGGTTCAATCAGAGACAAACTATACCCTCTTACCTATCATCCAAAATCCAACAGCTCCAGTTAAGACCTTCCCACTTACGTCTGAGGTTTTCCACAGCACACACGTTCCCTCAGGTCTTCAGCTGATCCTAGTCCTAGACACTACCAGTCAAAAGTTTGGACACACCTATTCAATCAAGGGTTTCTTTATTTTTTTTACTATTTTCTACATTGTAGAATAATAGTGAAGACATCAAAACTATGAAATAACACATAAGGAATCATGTAGTAACCAAAAAAGTGTTAAACAAATCAAAATATATTTGAGATTTGAGATTCTTCATAGAACTTTGCCTTGATGATAGCTTTGAACCCATCTTTGCCATTCTCTCAACCAGCTTCATGAGGTAGTCACCTGGAATGCATTTCAATTCACAGGTGTGCCTTGTCGAAAGTTATTTTTTTCATTTCAAATCAAATCAGTTTGTCACGTGCGCCGAATACAACAGGTGAATTCAGTGAAATGCTTACTTACAGGGTCTAACCAATAATGCAAAAAGGGTGTTATGTGAACAATAGATAAGTAAAGAAATAAAACAACAGTAAAAAGATAGGCTATATTCAGTAGCGAGGCTATAAAAGTAGCAAGGCTACATACAGACACCGGTTAGTCAGGCTGATTGAGCTAGTATGTACATGTAGATATGGTTAAAGTGACTATGCATATATGATGAACAGAAAGTAGCAGCAGTGTAAAAGAGGGATTGGCAGGTGGTGGGTGGCGGGACACAATGCAGATAGCCAGGTTAACCATTTGATTACCTGGTCAGGAGTCTTATGGCTTGGGGTAAAAACTGTTGAGAAGCCTTTTTGTCCTGGACTTGGCACTCCGGTACCGCCTGCCATGCGGTAGTAGAGAGAACAGTCTATGAGTGGGGTGGCTGGGGTCTTTGACAATTTTTAGGGCCTTCCTCTGACACCGCCTGGTGTAGAGGTCCTGGATGGCAGGCAGCTTAGCCCCAGTGATGTACTGGGCTGTACGCACTACCCTCTGTAGTGCCTTGCGGTCAGAGGCCGAGCAATTACCATACCAGGCAGTGATGCAACCGGATCCTCTCGATGTTGCAGCTGTAGAACCTTCTGAGAATCTCAGGACCCATGCCAAATCTTTTTAGTTTCCTGAGGGGGAATATGCTTTGTCGTGCCCTCTTCACGAATGTTTTGGTGTGTTTGGATCATTCTTGTTTGTTGTTGATGTGGACACAGAGGAACTTGAAGCTCTCAACCTGCTCCACTACAGCCCCATCGATGAGAATGGGGGTGTGCTCGGCACTCCTTTTCCTGTAGTTCACAATCATCTCGTTAGTCTTGGCTACATTGAGGGATCGATTGTTATTCTGGCACCACACGGCCAGGTCGCTGACGCCCTCCCTATAGGCTGTCTCATTGTTATCTGATCAGGCCTAACACTGTTGTGTCGTCTGCAAACTTAATGATGGTGTTGGAGTCGTGCCTGACCGTGCATTCGTGGGTGAACATGGAGTACAGGAGGGGACTGAGCACACACCCCTGTGGAGCTCCAGTGTTGAGGATCAGTGTGGCAGATGTGTTGCTACCTACCCTCACCACCTGGGGGCTGCCCGTCAGGAAGTCCAGGATCCAGTTGCAGAGGGAGGTGTTTAGTCCCAGGATCCTTAGCTTAGCTTTGAGACAATCAGTTGTGTTGTGACATGGTAGGGGTAGTATACAGAAGACAGTCCAATTTGATAAAAGACCAAGTCCATACTTTGGCAAGAGTAGCTAAAATAAGCAAAGAAAAATGTCAGTCCATCATTATGGAAAATGTCAAGAACTTTAAAAGTTTCTTCAAGTGCAGTCACAAAAATCAGCAAGGGCTATGATGAAACTGGCTCTCATAAGGACCACCACAGGAAGGGAAGACCCAGAGTTACCTCTGCTGCAGAGTTCATTAGAGTTAACTGCATCTCAGATTGCAGCCAAAATAAATGCTTCACAGACTTCAAGTAACAGACACATCTCAACATCAACTGCTCAGAGGAGACTGCGTGAATCAGGTCTTCATGGTCGAATTGCTGCAAAGAAACCCCTACTAAAGGACACCAATAATAAGAAGAGACTTGCTTGGCCACAAAACCTGAGCAATGGACATTAGACCGGTGGAAATCTGTCCCTTGGTCTGATGTGTCCAAATGTGAGATTTTTGTTTCCAACCGCTGTGTCTTTGTGAGACGCAGAGTAGATGAACAGATTATCTCTGCATGTGTGGTTCTCACTGTGAAGCATGGAGGTGGAGGAGGTGTGATGGTGCTTTGCTGGTGACGCTGTCAGTGATTTATTTAGAATTTAAGGCAGACTTAGCCAGCATGGCTACCACAGAATTCTGCAGCGATACACCATCCCATCTGGTTTGCAATTAGTGGGAATATCATTTGTTTTTCAACAGGACAAAGGGATATTTGACCAAAAAGGAGAGTGATGGTGTTGCATCAGATGACCTGGTCTCAACCTGATTGAGATGGTTTGGGATGAGTTGGACTGCTGAGTGAAGGAAAAGCAGCCAACAAGTGCTCAGCATAGGTGGGAACTCCTTCAAGATTGTAGGAAAAGCATTCCTCATGAAACTGGTTGAGAGAAAATCAAGAGTGTGCAATCTAGGCAAAGGGTGGCTACTATGAAGAACCTAAAATTTTCTTTAACACTTTTTTGGTTACTACATGATTCCATGTGTTATTTCATAGTTTTTATGTCTTCACTATTATTCTACAATGTAGAAAATTGTCAAAAATAAATGAAAACCCTTGAGTTAGTAGGTGTGCAACTTTACAATCTTTACTTTTCTTTAACGGTTGCGGGGTAAAGAAGTAGAGTACTTTAGGAGTGAGTGATAAACAGTCATCTCCAAAATGACTGGCACCCTTGATAAAGGGGATGCGGGAAAAGACGGTATAAAACAAACAATACAAATACCGAGCTATATAGTATGCTACATTTTCTTACAAATAAAATGAGTTTATACTAATACAATTCCTCAGGGAAAGAGACTTTGTTTAACAAGTAATATACAGTTGAAGTCGGAAGTTTACATACACATTAAAACTCAACCACGCCACAAATTTCTTGTGAACAAAATATAGATTTGGTAAGTCGGTTAGGACATCTACTAATTTCTCCAGCAATAGTTTCCAGACAGATTATTTCTCTGTATCACAATTCCAGTGGGTCAGAAGTTTACATACACTAAGCTGACTGTGCCTTTAAACAGCTTGGAAAATTCCAGAAATTATGTCATGGCTATAGAAGCTTCTGATAGGCTAATTTGAGTCAATTGGAGGTGTACCTGTGGATGTATTGCAAGGCCTAGCTTCAAACTCAGTGCCTCTTTGCTTGACATCATGGGAAAATCTAAAGAAATCAGCCAAGACCACAGAAAACAAATGTAGGCCTCCACAAGTCTGGTTCATCCTTGGGAGCAATTACCAAACACCTAAAGGTACCACGTTCATCTGTACAAACAATAGTACGCAAGTGTAAACACCATGGGACCACGCAGCCGCCATACCGCTCAGGAAAGAGATGCGTTCTGTCTGCTAGAGATGAACGTACTTTGGGGCGAAAAGTGCAAATCAATCCCAGAACAATAGCAAAGGACCTTGTGAAGATCCTGGAGGAAAAAAGTACAAAAGTATCTATATCCACAGTAAAACGAGTTCGATAGACATAACCTGAAAGGACATTCAGCAAGGAAGAAGCCACTGCTCCAAAACCGCCATAAAAAAGCCAGACTACAGTTTGCAACTGCACATGTGGACACAGATCGTACTTTTGGGAGAAATGTCCTCTGTTCTGATGAAACAAAAATATAACTTTTAGGCCATAATGACCATCGTTATGTTTGGAGCAAAAAGGGGGAGGCTTGCAAGTCGAAGAACACCATCCCAACCGTAAAGCACAGGGTTGACAGCATCATGTTGTGGGGGTCCTTTGCTGCAGGAGGGACTGGTGCACTTCACAAAATAGTTGGCATCATGAGAAAGGAAAGTGATGTGGATTTATTGAAGCATATCAGTCAGGAAGTTAAAGCTTGGTCGTAAATGGGTCGTCCAAATGGACAATGACCCCAAGCATACTTCCAAAGTTGTGGCAAAATGGCTTAAGGACAACAAAGTCAAGGTATTGGAGTGGCCATCATAAAGCCCTGACCTAAATCCCATAGAACATTTTTGGGCAGAACTGAAAAAGCGTGTGCGAGCAAGGAGGCCTATAAACCTGACTCAGTTACACCAGCTCTGTCAGGAGGAATGGGCCAAAATTCACCCAACTTATTGTGGGAAGCTTGTGGAAGGATACCTGAAACATTTGACCCTAGTTAAACCATGTAAAGGCAATGCTACCAAATACTAATTGAGTGTATGTAACTTCTGACACACTGGGAATGTGATGAAACAAATAAAAGCTGAAATAAATCACTCTACTATTATACTGACATTTCACATTCTTAAAATAAAGTGGTGATCCTAGCTGACCTAAGACTTTTTACTAGGATTAAATGTCAGGAATCGTGAAAAACTGAGGTTGAATGTATTTGGCTAAAGTGTATGTAAACTTCCGACTTCAACTTTTTGCCTTACATTTTTTTTATGAGATGGGAGAGCACATTGGGAGGAATCCTAAACCCTTCCTCCATACAGAATATTTCAAGTTCCTCAATATCCTTAGATCTGCTCTTATGGACTGCCCTCTTCAATTCAAACCACAGGTTTTCAATGGGGTTCGAATCCAAAGACAGATGGCCATTGCAAAATATTGATTTTGTGGTCAAATAACCATTTCTTTGTGGATTTTGATGTGTGCTTGGGGTCATTGTATTGTTGGAAGATCCACAGAAACTTGCAGCCAAGTTTCAACATCCTGGCAACCAGTTTTTTCTCTAAAATGTCCTGGCACTTGGTCAAGTTCATGATGATGTTGACCTTTTAACAAGGCCCCCAGGACCAGTGGAAGCAAAACAGACAGGTTATTTTCTGCACATGCATCCTTCTTTCTACCCCAAACCCACCACTGATTTGCAGGGCCAAAGAGATCTATTTTGACTCATTAGACAATAACACCCGTTTCCAATCCAAGTGTGTTTACATTTGTTGGTTGCTCTAAATAAAGTATTTGTTTCTGCCAACCCTTCCGAGGAGCCTATTGGCATGGAGGTTGCATCCAATTGTATATTTGGAGACTTGGGGATCCCAAGATGCGAGCAAGTTCTGTAATTCTCCAACTGTGGCCTTTGGATGCATCCTTTTCAAGCAAGTTTATCACTTCTCCCATGGTTTTAAACTCCATTATTCCCCTAATAGCAGTAAATGGTACATTTCATTTTGGGCAAATTTGTCTGTGCCCATTGTTGGATTTATGAAGGTCAACATCCATTTGTCTCTTTTCGTTTTTTGCCTTTCCCTATTGTGTGGTTTTAACATGTGTGTTACCTCGTTTTTATACCCAAGTGAACCAAGAAGCCATGCAGGGCCACAATACAGTTCCTTCAAAGGAAAATTCCACCCAAAAACAATATTTTGGTATTTGTTTCATTAGTCCATTGCTGACATAGTCCTAAAAGGTTTTGCTTGTCATCAATCAAGTTTTCAAGATATGCAACTTTTTAAATACAGAAATCATCCTCATTTGATGCATTTTCATTTTTTATTAAATGTTTAATGAAGATTGAAATGTGTTTGACTTTGATGCAAGTCGTTTAAAAAAAAATGTTTATTACTTCTTAAAGAAAATCTCTGTCTCAGAGCACTTCTCCAAGCATACATCTCAGCATTTGTATTATTATTTTTGCTCATCTTTATCAACAGTGCCAATAACTTAGGAGGTGACTGTAAGATCAAGGCTATTTTAGTATTTTGATAAAATGCTATACTGTACATACAGTGGGGCAAAAAAGTATTTAGTCAGCCACCAATTGTGCAAGTTCTCCCACTTAAAAAGATGAGAGAGACCTGTAATTTTCATCATAGGTACACTTCAACTATGACAGACAAAATGAGAAAAAAAAATCCAGAAAACCACATTGTAGGATTTTTAAATGAATTTATTTGCAAATTATCGTGGAAAATAAGTATTTGGTCAATAACAAAAGTTTCTCAATACTTTGTTATATACCCTTTGTTGGCAATGACAGAGGTCAAACGTTTTCTGTAAATCTTCACAAGGTTTTCACACACTGTTGCTGGTATTTTGGCCCATTCCTCCATGCAGATCTCCTCTAGAGCAGTGATGATTTGGGGCTGTTGCTGGGCAACACAGACATTCAACTCCCTCCAAAGATGTTCTATGGGGTTGAGATATGGAGACTGGCTAGGCCACTCCAGGGCCTTGAAAAGCTTCTTACAAAGCCACTCCTTCGTTGCCCGGGCGGTGTGTTTGGGATCATTGTCATGCTGAAAGACCCAGCCACGTTTCATCTTCAATGCCCTTGCTGATGGAAGGAGGTTTTCACTCAAAATCTCACGACACATGGCCCCATTCATTCTTTCCTTTACACGGATCAGTCGTCCTGGTCCCTTTGCAGAAAAACAGCCCCAAAGCATGATGTTTCCACCCCCGTGCTTCACAGTAGGTATGGTGTTCTTTGGATGCAACTCAGCATTCTTTGTCCTCCAAACACGACGAGTTGAGTTTTTATCAAAAAGTTATATTTTGGTTTCATCTGACCATATGACATTCTCCCAATCTTCTTCTGGATCATCCAAATGCTCTCTAGCAAACTTCAGACGGGCCTGGACATGTACTGGCTTAAGCAGGGGGACACGTCTGGCACTGCAGGATTTGAGTACCTGGCGGCGTAGTGTGTTACTAATGGTAGGCTTTGTTACTTTGGTCCCAGCTCTCTGCAGGTCATTCACTAGGTCCCCCCGTGTGGTTCTGGGATTTTTGCTCACCGTTCTTGTGATCATTTTGACCCTAAGGAGTGAGATCTTGCGTGGAGCCCCAGATCGAGGGAGATTATCATTGGTCTTGTATGTCTTCCATTTCCTAATAATTGCTCCCACAGTAGATTTCTTCAAACCAAGCTGCTTACCTATTGCAGATTCAGTCTTCCCAGCCTGGCGCAGGTCTACAATTTTGTTTCTGGTGTCCTTTGACAGCTCTTTGGTCTTGGCCATAGTGGAGTTTGGAGTGTGACTGTTTGAGGTTGTGGACAGGTGTCTTTTGTACTGATAACAAGTTCAAACAGGTGCCATTAATACAGGTAACGAGTGGAGGACAGAGGAGCCTCTTAAAGAAGAAGTTACAGGTCTGTGAGAGCCAGAAATCCTGCTTGTTTGTAGGTGACCAAATACTTATTTTCCATCATTCATTAAAAATCCTACAATGTCATTTTCTGGATTTTCTTTCCTCATTTTGTCTGTCATAGTTGAAGTGTACCTATGATGAAAATTACAGGCCTCTCTCATCTTTTTAAGTGGGAGAACTTGCACAATTGGTGGCTGACTAAATACTTTTTTGCCCCACTGTATACTGTACTAAAGGATCACTTCTCAGTGCCTGGTTGGTGATTTAGCTCCATGACATTCCCCAAACGCAGTGTTGAGTTAATAACATAAACCCATCATGGTGATTTGGTGTAAAAGACGACAAGACCCTTTAGGCACTATTCTAATCTCCCCCATTGTCTTTTCCTGGAATCGACGCCATCCTATTTAAAGTGGGCTTCCGAGAGAGCCAGCCAGCTACTAGATCAAAAGACGGTAATGATACTGTAGGCAGTGTGTTGTTTAGCCAGAGTTTAGCGCAGGTGTCACAGTAGTGCAGGGAAGAGCTGGCTCCTTTGTGATTCATAAAGCAGTGACTCTAAACTCCCATTCCTCTGGATATTTATTGATTGGCCAATGGGGCTGTTCGGCTGAATTAATATGGCGGCATGGATAGGCCGTTCCAGAGGCAGGCATGAATCCACTGTCTGACTCTGACAAACACAACCCAAGAGGTCTGTCTATAAAAATGCAGGCCCCAAAGAAGTCTGGGAGAGAGAAAGTACTGTTACACTTTGATGAGTGTT
This sequence comes from Oncorhynchus tshawytscha, assembly GCF_018296145.1. Classification (NCBI taxonomy): domain Eukaryota; kingdom Metazoa; phylum Chordata; class Actinopteri; order Salmoniformes; family Salmonidae; genus Oncorhynchus; species Oncorhynchus tshawytscha. The sequence goes on along the minus strand of NC_056436.1, from coordinate 60,905,229 downwards.
TTATGGAGAAGAATACAACTTTCATTGTCCATTATGAATTGGAACTTGGGCTTTTTGCTGTATTAGGCTATTCCCAAACCCACAACACATTCAATCCCAAGAGACTGTCAGAAGACCAGAAAAGAGGGTCAAAGGTAGTTGATTTCCCAGGCTCTGGGATGCTATGTTTAAGGCCGGGATATAGCGGCTATGTCATGGGGCTTTGACGCACCAATTCAGGCTCACCAGGGCGTGTGGAGGCTAACACAAAATCATTTGCCTGCCTTGATACTGGAAGGCGTCTGTATCCCTGTCTCCCTGCCTGAGACTGTTCGCTCACTGCCGTTCTGTAATCACATGTGCTAGAACAGGATGTGCTCCAATCATATGAAGAGGTGAAGGATGGCCTTTCACTGAGTGAGCCAACGCACAGAGAATGGATATCATTTCTTTCATGGGGGCTCGATTTAATCCGTAGTGCTGAAGATCCGCGCGATTGAAATGCAATGTTCCCACATTCTCAGACACCGCATTCACGGTAAACGTTGCATATGTGGGCTGAATCGTGAATGACTTTTACATTTCAGTCACACAATAACGCAGTTCTTAAACGCTGCGGATTGAATCGAGCCCTTAAGAAACACCAAGAGTCAAAGCTTTTGGGGACATGTGCTAACATGTTGTCCCACTGTTACGCAAGCATAGGGATTAATCTAAGGCTGGAACTTCATTTCATTATTTCCAGGGTTTAAATCCCTTCCTTCAATCCCATATTGTTCTTAAAAAGAGCAGTGGAATTGATCCAAAGCTTAACTCCAAAGACAGTTAATAAAATGCGATGGTCATATGGGCAACTATTGACACCTCTACCACGTGGGCAACTATTGACACCTCTACCACGTGGGCAACTATTGACACCTCTACCACGTGGGCAACTATTGACACCTCTACCACGTGGGCAACTATTGACACCTCTACCACGTGGGCAACTATTGACACCTCTACCACGTGGGCAACTATTGACACCTCTACCACGTGGGCAACTATTGACACCTCTACCACGTGGGCAACTATTGACACCTCTACCACGTGGGCAACTATTGACACCTCTACCACGTGGGCAACTATTGACACCTCAACCACGTGGGCAACTATTGACACCTCAACCACGTGGGCAACTATTGACACCTCAACCACGTGGGCAACTATTGACACCTCAACCACGTGGGCAACTATTGACACCTCAACCACGTGGGCAACTATTGACACCTCAAGCACGTGGGCAACTATTGACACCTCAACCACGTGGGCAACTATTGACACCTCAACCACGTGGGCAACTATTGACACCTCAACCACGTGGGCAACTATTGACACCTCAAGCACGTGGGCAACTATTGACACCTCAAGCACGTGGGCAACTATTGACACCTCAAGCACGTGGGCAACTATTGACACCTCAACCACGTGGGCAACTATTGACACCTCAACCACGTGGGCAACTATTGACACCTCAACCACGTGGGCAACTATTGACACCTCAACCACGTGGGCAACTATTGACACCTCAACCACGTGGGCAACTATTGACACCTCAACCACGTGGGCAACTATTGACACCTCAACCACGTGGGCAACTATTGACACCTCTACCACGTGGGCAACTATTGACACCTCTACCACGTGGGCAACTACTGACACCTCTACCACGTGGGCAACTATTGACACCTCTACCACGTGGGCAACTATTGACACCTCTACCACGTGGGCAACTATTGACACCTCTACCACGTGGGCAACTATTGACACCTCTACCACGTGGGCAACTACTGACACCTCTACCACGTGGGCAACTATTGACACCTCTACCACGTGGGCAACTACTGACACCTCTACCACGTGGGCAACTACTGACACCTCTACCACGTGGGCAACTATTGACACCTCTACCACGTGGGCAACTATTGACACCTCTACCACGTGGGCAACTATTGACACCTCTACCACGTGGGCAACTATTGACACCTCTACCACGTGGGCAACTATTGACACCTCTACCACGTGGGCAACTACTGACACCTCTACCACGTGGGCAACTACTGACACCTCTACCACGTGGGCAACTACTGACACCTCTACCACGTGGGCAACTACTGACACCTCTACCACGTGGGCAACTATTGACACCTCTACCATATGGGCAACTATTGACACCTCTACCACATGGGCAACTATTGACACCTCTACCATATGGGCAACTATTGACACCTCTACCATATGGGCAACTATTGACACCTCTACCATATGGGCAACTATTGACACCTCTACCATATGGGCAACTATTGACACCTCTACCATATGGGCAACTATTGACACCTCTACGATATGGGCAACTATTGACATCTCTAAAACCTAGTGCCGTATGCCTAGTAGATCGTTCACTCATCCTCTAAGTGCTGGTTAGTGTCTGAGGCTAAACTAAGATTAATTTAATTAAAACCTGAATTAATCTAACCACCTCTGATGTATAATGGGATTCAACACACTGAAGTGGTAACTTGAGGTGAAAACATCTCAATGAGTGACAGCATGCACAAGTCAACTGCATTAGCCTGCAAGTCCAATTTACCCCGGCAAGTAATAAAGCAATGCTCAGAACAAAAAAAAAGGAACAAAATAATTTGAGGACAAAGATCCATGCTCTGGAGCTGGAGAAATGTCACAGAACAACATGTTTGGAATATAGTCTATTATACATGCATTGAAACCAACAATATGTGATGTCAACAGATTGGAATGTATATCTGTTTCAGTTGAATAGCCCAGTATTTACCAAATAAAGAAGGAAACATGACAACCAGGGAAGGTAGTGGTTATAATTCATATATAATATTTGCTTTAATCATAATACAATTTTAATATGCAGATAATCAAAACAAATATTCCTTTCAATGGAATCAAAGGCTATTTATTGATAGATTCAAAATAGCCTACTAATATAAAGCAGACTAATCCTGAATAAATTATTTTGTAATTGGATATGACTCCACATTGACTGCCTCTTTGTCAGTTTCCAGCTGTTAGATAGATTCTGTTTTGATAGGTTGCCTTGCCATTGATTGCCTCAATTGACAAAATACGCAATCAATCAAAACAAAGGGATAAAAGCCTGTGCGTGCCATAGGGAGAAATGTCGCACACAACCTCGATGTAGAGCGCGCACAGATTTATCTCCCAGAGGTTTCTCTGGCAACCCTGCCTCCCCTTTGTCTCCATGGCAATGGTTCGCCAGTTTACATCCCGACGAACCGTTGCTTTTCTAGAGACATGCAGAGGCCATTTGTCACGCAATAAGTCATTTGCGCACGAGCTTCCAAAACAAATGGTCTGCTCACGTCATCACTTGGCATGGAACACCCCTGTGTATGATTGGGATGTGATGTTGAGAGCTTGGCAAATGCAAACCCGCGTAAAAGGTGCAAGAAAGAACAACAGGGGGACATTTCAACTGGATGCCAGTGACATTGTTGTTCACTGTCATCACGTTAAAGCGACAGCACGAGCATTCTTCATGTAGGTTGACCAATGCTTATTGTAATGCACTACACTGTTTTATTTTTGTTGTGGTTTTTGGTTTTATACGAATTTATTATTATTTGCAGAAATGGTTTAAATAATGAAACAAATAAATAGTATACAGTATGTGCGTAATAATTAGGTTATAACATGTGCTAATTGTAGATGGCTACAGGTCGGGTCAAGAACGAGACCAGTAGACACATCTATGGTGTTATGACGCGCCATTCAGTAGCTGGCCTAACTATTGTTTTCCGAAATCTCAAAGGGCGAGCAGAGGATGTGTGGGAGATGAATGAGCGCACGGTCGCTTTAAACCAGTGATTTAGGGGCAGCAATCTGTGCATTGCAAGGCTCGCCTCTTACCTTTGGAAGCATCCTTATCTTCTTTTGGCTTCGCCACTTTTCCGCTCATAGATCCCAGTTTGGACGTGTAATTCCCGATTTAGACAAGAATGGAAATACTTTCAATCGCTTGCAGACCGTTTCTTCAATTAAATCCTTTCCAAAGGTACCAGGTGCTGAGATAAGGGTTCTGTTAGACAATTAGAAAACAGGGCAATTAGTCTTTTTATTAAGATTCAATTTTGATGAAACATGTTTTATCAAGAGAGGACTACAAACAAAGCAAACCTGTGATGCTATTATGATTCCATGTTTGGCGCAGGCTATCAATGGATGTATCCAGTTATTGATACATTCTAATCACATAGCCTACACAATTGAGTTCACAAAAGCGCATCTGGAAAATTGGAAAATAAACGCCGTTGTATCCCTGGACCATTAGCATCGTAAAAGCGTTTCAATCATTTGAATACTATCTTTTCTTACCTTATCTCCTCCACGTTTTCTGCTACATCAATGCACATTGATAAAGAAAAACGCTTCCAACCGGAATACCGCTATGCTGCATGCGAAAATAACCACCTCGTCGGCTGTGACAAAGGAACTGACCAAAAACCTACGAAAATAAATGCAAGGCTTCAAAGCGCGTGTCAGTCGACGTCAGAGACAAACGGAAAGGGCATCAAATGAAGATTACCTCTAATGAGCAATCGTCTACACATCGAGTATCCGCAAATTCCATCCACTACAACCGACGAAACCTGGCTTTCTAGAAGCCTGTAATAACTATTCTATTCAACACGAGCTCTTCTAAGGCATCTAACACGCGGGCAAATAGCACACAGATTAACAGGATCCACAAAGTAGCGCTGTATTCCATCCCTAACACACATGCACCGTCGATTATGTTAAGTTTAGCTCTATGCGTTTTATAAAGCAATGCATTTAGGGCATGGAAATCAATTGTTTAAAGTCCGCTTTCGATCCACGGTTGCACTAAACGCGCGCGTTGGAGTAGCGGTGTTGATCAGTCCGAGGCGTCAAGTAGCCTACTGTAGTTTCAAGAAGAGCGGCCGGGCGGCAGATTAAACAGCATTGACAATAACCATCTATTCAATTGTTTGCTTGTTGTATGCTAGTGTTTACTTATAAAACAGTCTGAAGGAAACCAGTAGCCAAAATAAGCGCGTTGTTTTTTAGCCTACACAGAGCCTAACCAACTTTCACGATTTAAATACATTACATGATATTATGGTTAGCCACATGCTATTGGAATCATGTATAACGTTAGAAACAATTCAGCGACTAAGAAAGTAAATAAGCTTTTGGCGAAACATTATGTTATTTAGGCTAGAACTTTACGCACAAGTGCCAATTACCGAAACAGCCCGCAACAGACGTTCTTCATGTAACATATCGTTGACATACATTGTCACAGACCAGCCAATTAAGCTGATAACTTACAGTATTAGATGTCTAGTCAAAAGTAGTCCAAGCAAGCATATTGCCCATAAGTAGGAGTCCACGGAAAGTGGAGCAAGTCTCAAGCCACTAAAATAAATAACTCACCTTGATACGCGAGATGGCGAAGCAGAAACTGTTGAATCGACAACGAATGTCAGAGCACTTGCCCACACAATATGTCTGAAGTGAATGCGTAAATGAAGTGAATGCGTAAACATTCACCCAAAGTTACAGATATTGCTTCAATAGGTTATTCCATTTCAAAATTGGTGCCTTTAAAAACCTTTACGTTTTGCTGCGCTGACAGAAACACAGGGGAAGGCGAACATTAGCCAATAGGCCTAGTGTACATGACGATATCTGAGAGAAATCGTTTTAGGAGAGATGCCAATGCACGCATAATTATAATTGGTTGCACCTTGATTCGCATAAATATGCTTGAGTCCTGTGAAGTTATAATTAACCTTTAGTTGTCTCGTTGGTCGTTGATTAATTTGATCAATCATATAGCATCAGGTGCAACGAAAAAAAATGTACAATCATAATCAATAAAAACAAATAGTAGACAAATAAGCCTACACAAACAACTTCCGGAAGCACATATTTTACGCAACAAAAAAGTGAATGGACACTCATTGGTACAAAGACCCCAGGCAACGGAACGATCTAGGCTGAAAGCCCTCACTACGAATGTATACATCCACAATATATATATATATTTGCAAGACAGTGGACTAACTAATGGAATTATGGAAATACATGTTTGTTATGGCTGGTGTATGTACACAGTCGTCAACCCTCACATTCCTGTCACTGGGCCAATTACGCAGCGCAAAAACTTCAACACAAAAGCCATGGTAATGTGGCTGTCTACAATTTGAAATGTTTGATTTCATAACAAAGATGACATGTACTGATACTGTATAAATTGAGTTTATTAGACTATGTTGCTTGTTTTTAATGTTTAAGTTTTGCAAAAAACTCAACACCTCATTTATGATTATCTCATTGGGGTTTATAAAACATTTTGCAAAAATGTAGCCTTACTACCTATAGCTGTAATCACGATACAGTCTACCTGCCAAAATATTTTGGCTGTAATTAGGCCTACGTAATTTAAAAGTGACATTTTGTTATAAAGTGGGAGAGTTTTGTCTTGAATTAGATGAGAACAGTCATCACGCAGAAACTGCGCCCTTACCTTAAACTGAGAGTGAATTGTAGCCTTTGCGGTGGAAGATGAGAAAATCAACATAGAAACAGTTACGGTCAGCGTTCACACCTAATTTAACTCGTGTAAAATGTGCATTCAGTCCTCCTAGACAGACGACCAATGTGTGTTAATCAAATCGAAAGCTCCAGACGCAAAATCCCGAACTGTTCGATAAACAAACCGAGCAACATTGACTCGCAACACTAACTTGTCCCGCTCTAGCTTGTGTCAAGACGTAGAACTACGAAGTACGGTCCTAGGTCGACCCCTGCATGCGTTGTGTCACATCACCTGGCCTGGCAGAAAAAAAGGCTGCGGTTGACGGTTACAGGATCTATACAGTTTTTTTTAAGTGTGTGGAAACTGGACACCTTTTCAGCTTTCTTTTCTCATCCTGAAGTCTGTCAAGTTATTTAAAGTACTACCAACTGTAGATGCCGATGTCGACCTGAGCTTCCCTTCTGCCTCTAGGAGGGAGGAATAGCACTAACTGGCCAATATAGACCCTGCGAAATTTCAATAATGGAATATATGTATTTTCCCACACATCATTCTTTCATCATTACATTGTTTTTAGTTGACATCTAAAATAACTGAAATAACTCAATTAAAAAAACATTAAAGCTGAAAATCAACCGTGAGAGTACTCTAAACAATAAAGAGGAGTCTAGACAAAAGGCAAATAAGATCAGAAAATACTGTGTGGAAATGGCTTAAAAAAAACAACATTATTTTAGCCAGCTCTTGTTGTTTATAGACATGGCCTTCTGTTTGAGGATGGTTTGTGATTGGGTTTGGGCCATTTTTCTCTATCCTTTTACTTCTTGCAAAACCCCAGCCAAGATATTACTTGCTGCCATAAGTGGTGGTTTTTTGTTACAGGCTTCTCCCCATCAGGAAGCTGAAAAGCAGGCCACCAACTCAGTTGCATGACGCACAGCACAGGTTGTGATGAGGTTAAATCCACTGAGTAACTGCTCTCTGCTTCCTGACTCAAAGGCCATGAGAAGTTCCATACAGTATCACACCTGTCAGATGAAGTAATACTAATAGTTTCGTTGGAGAGGAAGTGCAGTGTACACTTGTTTAGCTCTGTCTTGATACCCAATATCAATGTTTGTTTGTGATACATGAGCCTTCCCCTGTGTGTCACAATTCCCCAAATGAATCCTCAGCATGCTGGGTCACGGTTTCCAGAAACTAACCTATTTCACATTGATCCATAATAGGACTCTCTTCAGGGGAGACCAGGGAAAAGCCTAACATCCCAGGCCAACAGTGTGGACCAGATGAGCATAGTGGGAGTGTTATTAGCCTAGTACTTGAAGGTAGCAGTGGTGATGAGATTCCTGTTGTCCTGCCCGTCAGAATATGGCCCCTCGGAGGTTTGATACACCTGGTTCTTTATTAGTATTCACTGAAACAGAGAGAGAGAGAGAGGTCATACCTAGGGTGATTATTCACCCATCCTGACTGTCTGAGCAGAGACACAGAGATGTGGAGACTCGGGATCAACAGGATTTGCCCACACTCCGTTAGCCAGGGGTAAGAGAGGTTACCGTGGTCCTGAATAATGCCATGAGGTCAATGACTGGATGTGTCAATACAGGAAACCACTACTACTCAGTTAACCCACAGCCTAGAGCCCTGGACAAATACATGTCTCTACAGGACAACAGGACCATTGGTTACCTGGTACAATACAACACCCCTAACTAGTTGGAAATGATGAACCTTCAACCTGTCATCTTTATCGATAGTCACATGCATCTCCAACGTTACCCTTTCACAGTCTGTTTGGTGATACAAAATGGTGGCGCAATTGAAGAATGAGAGAGAACATATAATAATGTGTCTGCAGGTTAGTGAAATCCCTCAAGTGCGTCTTTGGCTCTGCAGGTTCCTACTGTATCACTTCCTCAAGGCCAAACATAGGCTTCCACACATTCCCTACCCACAGGACTAGCACACAGCAGCTCCCATTTAACCAACAAAGACAGAGGTCCCAGAACTCAGGCGCATGAGAATACTGTGATGCTGATGATAACCCAGAGCCGTGTTCGAGAGACTGTGGATGATGTTCTGTATTACGTTATCCAGAAAGCCACTAACTTCTATGTCTGGATTTAGGCCTATTTTTGGTTGGACTCTGGCCAGCCACCACCAAAGAGGTTATTTCTAATAATGGTGAACTGAGAGGGGGGGTGTAAGTGGAACGATTTAATGTCAGTGGTAAACGTTTTAAAGTCAATTATACATCATTTATAACATACTTCTGTCTATTCACGCTACTCTGTTACACTATCCCATCTGTATAACCAGTTAATGACCCCGGAGAAACTATAGTGAGCCTTTTAGTAGGAGTCAATAAGTAGTTGGTGACATGGAGTGCTTACTCAGCAGCCTACAGCCTTTGTTCCTGTGCTTGTAAATGTCACTGGGTGGTGTTCGTGCTGTGTCCACGAGCTGTGCTGCCTGGCTGCACGCCCTCTGACCTTTCAGAGCGACGCCTCTCTCCTTCTCCCCTCTCTGTCCCTGTGTAGAGGGGAGACTCCGTCAGAACCATTAAACACTACATTATATACAGTCGCTCATGTGTTCACTCATGTCACGCGTCCCTTCCAACCCATAGAAGGGGCTGATGCTAGGTTTTTGTTCCATCGTGTCAGCTTGTGTCAGGAAAATGCACTGTCAACCATGAGCCAAAACACCCACCCCTACACACACACACACACACACACACAGCCAGCCCTTGTCGTCTGTCACTAACCCGTCCTACACGGGGACCTTCCGGTTAGAGCCCAATTGGAGTGAGTGAAGATTACAGTATAACACTGTTATTAGATTGGTCAGTTTATTAAGGTGTGTCCAGGAGTGAATGCCCTTGGAGCGCCGCCTGTCCTTGCTGAAGGGATGGGCAGATGGTGTTCCAGAGAGCGACAGTTATTCATGTGTTGATGTAAAGCCCTTCCCTGACCTCCACCCTCTAACCATCATAGTATTCCATGACATGCCAGTTCAGGGATTCACAAGTTCAAATGAAAGCGCCGCCGCCGTTAACATCTTAAAGTGTCATGGTCTTATCTGGTTTCCATGAAGAAATAAAACTCCTAGTGTGTGTGTGTGTGTGCGTGCACACTTACATGCATGTGTGCGTGTGTGTTCCTATTGCCCTTGGAGTGGTCAGTGTTAACCCCCTCCATCTCACAGTGCTTATACACCACAGCGGTCAATTCAAAATCTATTTCCCATCCCTAGGACAACAGCTCATCTGCACACAGAGCACAGATATACAGTACATCTGACAGAATAACATGGAGCAAAGCTTGGCTGAGGGCGGCCAGGGAGAGGGTCTGAGGAGAGGGAGAGAAGGGTCTGAGGAGAGGGAGAGAAGGGTCTGAGGAGAGGGAGAGAAGGGGCTGAGGAGGGCAGAGGAGAGGGAGAGAAGGGGCTGAGGGGAGGGAGGGAGAGGGAGAGAAGGGACTGAGGAGGGCAGAGGAGAGGGAGAGAAGGGACTGAGGAGGGCAGAGGAGAGGGAGAGAAGGGGCTGAGGAGGGCAGAGGAGAGGGAGAGAAGGGGCTGAGGAGGGCCGAGGAGAGGGAGAGAAGGGGCTGAGGAGGGCAGAGGAGAGGGAGAGAAGGGGCTGAGGAGAGGGAGAGAAGGGGCTGAGGAGGGCAGAGGAGAGGGAGAGAAGGGGCTGAGGAGGGCAGAGGAGAGGGAGAGAAGGGGCTGAGGAGAGGGAGAGAAGGGGCTGAGGAGGGGGAGAGGGAGAGAAGGGACTGAGGAGGGCCGAGGAGAGGGAGAGAAGGGGCTGAGGAGGGCCGAGGAGAGGGAGAGAAGGGGCTGAGGAGGGCAGAGGAGAGGGAGAGAAGGGGCTGAGGAGGGCCGAGGAGAGGGAGAGAAGGGGCTGAGGAGGGCCGAGGAGAGGGAGTGGGTTGATTTGATACTCCTACGCACTGAAACCCACTCATGGTGATGTTGGGGGAGACAATATTAGAGCTGTCAGGGATCCTTCTTAAAATATATTTCTGGGACAGTCAGGGAGAGAAGAGAAGAGAGAGAGAGGAGGGAGAGAGAGAGAGGAGGGAGAGAGAGGAGATGGAGGAGATGGCGTTGCACTGCACTGGGGTTTTTCGTCAGATGCCTTTGTTTGCCGCTGTTGATTTGAGCTGTGCTCTGGGGAAGGCTGATAAGAAAAGTACAACCGCGCTTCTATTACGCTGACACTGATGATGTCAACACATGTCTAGGACTGTGTTTCATCTGTGCATATACTTTGGGTGGGCTTTTGTTCCAGAGCAAACTGTGTACTACAGTATACTGTGTTATGTTGTACTGTACGGTAGGCTAGAGCTAGGCTAAGGCACAAGTAAAATACTTCTTTTTTTTTGCAGCCGTTGCAATAAAGTTCATGGAGTATTTCCTTGTGGCCAGAAGACATGGGCTCAGTCAGTTTACTGTGCTCTAGAAATGGAGCTCAGATAATCTTCTGGAATGTACCGCTCTACTTTCAGAACACCCCATACATGTAGCGTTATTCCACCTGTTAGTATATATCTGCCCCCATGCAGCGCATCACATGAGCAGGGCAACTGACCCCCCTCCTATAGGTCACCGCCGGGTCACCAGTTGTTTCTGCCACTAGAGGTTGGGGTCAAAGTGCGTGAAATGACACTGCATTTCTGTCACATCACCACCATCACATCAAATGACTCCACAGCCGCTCCGGATTAAATTTTCAAGCCTCCTGTGTCAGGGAACTAGATATTCTGGCCCCAGGGAATGGGATCTATAGGCATTTGGTGTACAGAAATCACAGAGGATGACAGGCTCCCATTTACCTCTGGTGATGAAGTCTTTGTCAGGCCTGGCTATCCACACTGAAGTGAGTTATGACCCCTTCAGACCTTCTTTAACTGGTTTACTAGAGGATTTGGGCCTGTCTTGTGGAGGACTATGCTTAGAGCGTCTCTACCTCTCAATGTGACCTTTTATACTGTGTCTAACAAGCCAAATTGTTACACCTAAGTAAACATTTTAACGATATCCGATTGTTATCAATCCATTTGTTATCAATCCAAACATGGCAATTTTATACATCTGATTCAAACATCAAATTGTTTTAAGATGAAATTGTTTTGAACCCAAATTTGGGAACCTAGGATTTAGTCTCCAGGGAAAGAAGGCACTCAGTGACTCAGATCCACTCTACCTCATTTCTCTCCTCTCTCTCGCTTTACCTCCCTCCATCTCTCAAACAATCTCTCTGTCTTCGAGCTCCTAATAGCTATTTTATTACCTCACCCAAAGGGCCCTTTCACTACCTCACCTACACAGAGTTACCTAAGTACAGTGCATTCGGAAAGTATTCAGTCCCCTTGACTTGTCACAGCCTTATTCTAAAATTGATTAAATCGCCTTTCCCCCCCCTCATCAACCTACACACAATACCCCATAATGACAAAAGCAAAAACAGGTTTTTAGAAATTGTTGCAAATGTATATATTTAAAAAAATCATATCACATTTACATAACTGTTTTGAAGCACCTTTGGCAATGATTAGAGCCTGGAGTCTTCTTGGGTATGACGCTACAAGCTTGGCACACCTGTATTAGGGGAGTTTCTCCCATTCTCTCAAGCTCTGTCAGGTTGGATAGGGAGTATCGCTGCACAGGTATTTTCAGCTCTCTCCATAGATGTTTGATCTGTTCAAGTTCAGGCTCTGGCTCGTCCACTCAAGGACATTCAGAGACTTGTCCCGAAGCCACACCTGCATTGTCTTGGCTGTGTGATTAGGGTCGTTGTCCTGTTAGAAGGTGAACTTTTGCCCCAGCGCTCTGGAGCAGGTTTTCATCTTGGATCTATTTACTTTTCTCAGTTCATCTTTCATTCGATCCTGACTAGTCTCCCAGTCCCTCCTGCTGAAAAACATCCCCACACCATGATGTTTCCACCACCATGCTTCCCCGTAGGGATGGTGCCAGGTTTCTTTCAGATGTGACGTTTGGCATCAGGCCAAAGAGTTCAATCTTGGTTTCATCAGACCAGAGAATATTGTTTCTAATGGTCTGAGAGTCCTTTAGGCTCATTTTGGCAAACTCCAAGCAGGCTGTCATGTGCCTTTTATTGAGGAGTGGCCACTCTACCATAAAGGCCTGATTGGTGGAGTGCTGCAGAGATGCTTGTCCTTCTGAAAGGTTCTCCCATCTCCACAGAGGAACTCTAGAGCACTGTCAGAGTGACCATGGGGTTCTTGGTCACCTTCCTGACCAAGGCCCTTCTCCCCCGAATGCTCAGTTCGGCCAGCTCTAGGAAGAGTCTTGGTGGTTCCAAACTTCTTCCATTTAAGAATGATGGAGGCCACTGTGTTCTTGGGGACCTTCAATGCTTCAGAAATGTTTTGGTACCCTTCCCCAGATCTGTGCCTAAACACAATCCTGTCTCGGAGCTCTATGGACAATTCCTTCAACCTCATGGCTTGGTCTTTGCTCTGACATGCACTGACAACTGTGGGACCTTATATAGACAGATGTGGGCCTTTACAAATCATGTCCAATCAATATAATATACCTCAAATGGACTCCAATCAAGTTGTAGAAACATCAAGGATGATCAATAGAAACAGGATGCACCTGAGCTCAATTTCGCATCTCAGAGCAAAGGGTCTAAATACTTCTGTAAATAAGGCATTTCTGTTTCTTATTTTGAATACATTTACTTTGTCATTATGGGGTATTGTGTGTATATTGATGTTTTTTTCAGATATCATTTTTAGAATAAGGCTGGGAACGTAACAAAATGTGTGATAAGGGAAGGGGTCTGAAAACTTTCTGAATGCACTTTATACATTTCTCAACCATGTCCATGCTATATGTCCTCTCTATGCAAGTCCCCTCTATTTCTCCCTCATCTCCCATCCCTGCCTCTTGCAGCTTTTAGCCGACACATGTCTGACATTCAGTGAGCAAACATTGGGCTTTTCAGCTAGTTCTGTCCAGGAGCGCTAAGAGCTCCAGTTTTAGTTAACGGTGGCTGAACATCCCTGCCCGAGAGCTTCTGTCAGTCCATCCACATCACGAGTCAGCGCATGGGGAGGAAAGGGGGCGGGGAGAGTTCTGATATTTCGTCTCTCTTCTTATCTATTTTTCTTGGGATTGTTTGTGTATTAGTATTATTATTAGATATTAGTTGTGTACTGTTAGACACTTACTGCACTGCTGGGGCTAGAAACAAGCATTTCGCTGCACCTGCTTTAACATCTGCTAATCTGTGTACGCAAATAAACTTTGAATTGATTGAGATTTTGGGGGTATGGAAAGGAATGGGGTTTTGAGCACTTAATTGTAGGCTGTAATTGTTTAATTCCTCTTTTAACAGTAGGCCTAAAAATCGGACTGAGGAGATCTTTACCATACAATTCCCACACAGCTCTTATGAAATAGAGGCATTATTCTTTTTCATTGTGCCCCCTCCTGACCATACTAATAGCTTTCTGAATGGAAGATCTCCGCATTATTGAAGACTGTAACTGTATCCGCATACAGAGAGCCTCTGTGCTGGCAGAACCTCCCTCAGAAAACATTTCAACAGGGCTATTCAAGTCAAATGGATTGTGATCACTGTTGTGAGCCAGTTAGAGCGAGTGTTCCTTTTTTCTGTCTTTGGCAAAATATCAAGCAGCTTGTTTAAATGTCAGAGTGTTGGGTTTGGCAGTGACAGGGGTAGGGGGGTGGAGAGAGGGGATGTGGGTGTGAAACATTACCCTTTCAGTCTCAAGAATGACTGTGGCTAATTAACAGAGCTATTCTTTCTCAAATATCACATTAATGTCAATGACCTTATCCAGGGGGCTGGGGTAGAGGGGAGGGGACTGAGATTTGAAGGTTGTACAGGCATATAGTGTGTCCTTGATGCTTACTTACTGGTCTATGCTGAACAGTACGTTCTAAACCCAAGAATCATATACAACCACAGCCCTGGTGAATCAGTCATGTATGGTAGCAAGTGGGCAGTACAAAACTGTTACACTCCAAAACTGTGCAAGTACGTGGTGTTCAATACTTCTGGGGTGACAGAACCCTAAATCGCTCCACTGAAAGGCATCTGTTACTTCCCTTGTCGTTGAAGGGAGGAAAAAACGACTTTGTGGAAGATCAAAGACTTTTCACTCTTAAGACCTGAGAAACAAAATGAAGGTTGTTCTCACAGTACTTGCTTTTCAGGCTGAGTGATGTAGACTTCTCCCTCCACACCCGCTCGGCTCTGATCTTCATTTCATCCAGCTCTGTGAGGACTGCAGTCGCCCTTTGACTGACCTTGCAGTGGGTTTCCTCATTTGCCTCTACCTGAGGAGTGAGAGTGTGTCGTACTGTCGTCTCGCTCCAAACCCCCAAACACAGCTCCAGTGATAAATACACTACAGAAGCTATCGCCACCAAGCAGTACAGCAGAGTAGAGTACTATCCCTACTCTCCCCACTCAGAGAGCTGCCTTAATGCACACCGACAGGCATTACCTCATCATCTCGACTGTCCTCCTGGGCTGCTTATGTAAGGCCTGTCTGACTGGCTGACGAGGGAGGATGGTGATCAGCAGTGGAAACTAACCTAAAAAGGCTGTGTCCTTGGGATTGACTATATTTCAAGAGCCCCAGGCAGAGTAATGTTAGGCAGGCATTATGATCCAGAGTTGTCCCTAAAGTTCATCCTGGCTATTTCCCTCATGGGAATCTCGGTCCTATGCAATTCCCAATGGCAACCAGAAGCCCATTAAATGTCATTCAATGCCACCCTTGTCCAATGTCAATACAGTCCTCTTGCCCTTAAGTCCATAACTTTGGCACCAAGGCAAAGCTCGGATTCCTTCTACACCAGTCAGATGAGGACAGAGAAGTAATGTGTAGATATCATATATAAAGCTATGCTATCAATGGGATTGTAGATGGAGGCATTACCTCAGAGATGCGTATCCCCACTCAAATTAGTACTCCAATACAGAGAGAGGAGAGTGCTGCGAGGAGCTTCAGAGACGAGAAGTTACACCTAGCCAGACAAAGTGAGAGATTAGGCACAGCTTTGCTGCTAAGACCTTTCTGCTGAAAGGAGTCTGTAGAGGAGCCTTGAGAAGAGCAATTCACTTTCCACAGTCTCTGCCCTAATCGACACAGACATAGCCAACAGGGCAGCCATGATGGATCGTACAGGGCTGCCAGGGCTCTAGGGTTACTTCAGTGAGGCTCCAACCCCTGACTCCTGGCTTCCCAAAGTTGGCGCCCCTCTCCAGGGTGATATGGCTCAATAGGCAGGTAGACACACTAGACATACTGCCTACCTCCGACAGGAACGGTCGTTACTACTCCCTCCTGGTGGTGGTTCTCAGTCACTGATCAGATCCCACTACATCAGCAGAACAGCATGGGTCTTGATTTCGATCTTGGAAATGCAACTTAAAACAATTCATACTCTTTGATGGTGTTACTTTAGTTTAGTCGCTTGGCCTTGGTCTCTCTATAACTTGTAATATAACTGCACCCTACAAATCTGTTGACTGCTGTAATAGAACTGCACCCTACAGATCTGTTGACTGTTGTAATAGAACTGCACCCTACAGATCTTTTGACTGTTGTAATAGAACTGCACCCTACAGATCTTTTGACTTGTAATAGAACTGCACCCTAAAGATCTGTTGACTGTTGTAATAGAACTGCACCCTACAGATCTGTTGACTGTTGTAATAGAACTGCACCCTACAGATCTTTTGACTGTTGTAATAGAACTGCACCCTACAGATCTGTTGACTGTTGTAATAGAACTGCACCCTACAGATCGGTTGACTGTTGTAATAGAACTGCACCCTACATATCTGTTGACTGTTGTAATAGAACTGCACCCTACAGATCTTTTGACTTGTAATAGAACTGCACCCTACAGATCTGTTGACTGTTGTAATAGAACTGCACCCTACAGATCTGTTGACTGTTGTAATAGAACTGCACCCTACAGATCTTTTGACTTGAACTAATCTGTTGAGAACTGCACCCTACAGATCTTTTGACTTGTAATAGAACTGCACCCTACAGATCTGTTGACTGTTGTAATAGAACTGCACCCTACAGATCTGTTGACTGTTGTAATAGAACTGCACCCTACAGATCTGTTGACTGTTGTAATAGAACTGCACCCTACAGATCTTTTGACTGTTGTAATGGCGCTAGATGAGTGTGTCAACATTCTGAAAGCATTAGCTAATGCTATGTTTGTATACAACTGAATTCCTTGGATACCATTCAGAGTATATCGAGACATACTACTCCTAGTGTAGATATAACAGGCTCTACTGGAATGGTCTGTGGAGGCACTTCGATTCACAGCCAGCCAGAGGGATGTTTTAACACTTCAAAAATAACCCCTCTACAAATTAGAATCCTTCCCTGCAGCCGATGAAAAGGCAACAACATGGGCGTGGGTTGTGTGTGGAATCTATAAAGATATAACCTCAGAGTGCCACATCACTCCTCCCAAGCCAGCATTGCCTTCCCCAAGAGCTACTGTACAATCAATGACACTGAGCAGGCATCAGGGTGTTTATTACATGCTGGGCCCGGCCCTGATCCACTATTGTAGCAGATTATCTAATTGAAGCCGGCAACCAATTCCCTGCTGTGCTCTGGACGTGTGGCAGCCAGGAGTGAGATATACACCAAGGAACTCAATGGCCTTGGCTTTATACATCCTACTGCTTTTGTCTCCTCCCATCCTAGATTCCCGCGGTCCATCTAACACAGCCTTGTTTAGATGTCAACTAAGCATGCTGAACAGGGCTGTGAGTCAGAGGGCTATAGGACAGATGGAGTAGGTCTATCCACTGTTGAGAAATGACATTATGCACGGTATGCGTTTCCATGTTTTCGTAGTAATGGGTTGACGCGGTCTTTGGCAGGAAATGCCTGCTTTATCTCAGGGCTGAGGTGATCACATGGAGAAATACAGGAGTGCAACCACAGTGCATGAATAAGGTTGTGAAAAGAAAGGAACGAAGGTGTAGCTGCGGATGGCTATCAAAACAAAGTCAGCATGTTGACTACTCTCGCCCTAACCTCTCTCTCATAAAAACCCGGTGCTAATTACTGAAGTATGAATTATTCAGCCGTTTAACGACTCAATGAAATATAAATGGTCTGGATCAATAGGGCGCTCCATCAGAGCACCCCGGGGACTCCCCACAGGGAGGGGGATATGACCAGGGAAGGGCTCCTATTCTCCAGGCCAGACCACATAGTACCACATAGTGACACTGGGGTTGGACCAGACACTGACCCTCAGCAGTATGCTGCATCAGCGCTATTCTCACAGCACCCAGGAGAGCTGCATTAGCCTAGCCATTCACTGGTGTATGGTTAACCTTAGGACCAGGAGCCTCATTTATCAACAGTGCATAAGCACAAAAAAATATTATCCTTGCATGTGGGACTTTTCCCGCAAAGGTTGGCATTTACCTAATCTTAAACTTGACAGGAAAGTGTGCATTTCTCCAATAATATCTCAGACCATTTCTAGTGGTTGAAGAACTGTATTACAAGCAAACGGTGTAATTTTGAGGGAAATTGAAGTGTTTGACGAACAGGAATGACAATAATTGTAGGCTAATAAAAGCATTACAACGTAGGCTACAGATAAAACAAATGCGTTTGCCGTTGGTAAGGTGATCTCATAACAGCATGTAGAGTAAAAGTGTTTCTTTGACTTTTATTATATGGGCCCAAATCATAATAATATTTTCTGACAACATTTTTACTCCCGTTACACAACAAATATTAGGCTACCATTTATCCACCACTCATTCGATAGCCAAGCATGCTCGAAAGTAAATAGACCGGTAACCTACAGTATAGAAGCGGCAATATTGCAGTGACTGAGATAGGAGCGCGACATTATAGCCTCTTTAATCTCAGAGCCTATACCAAGACAGGAGATAGAAACACAATCATCAGTTGACAAACAGAATATTGAACAACCATTATTATTTTTGCATAGTGTGAGCTGTAGCATTTACTTTTAAATTGTTTGAAAAGGCAATCAATTGTGCATAATGCACAGCCAGTGTTTGGCACTCGGTGTAGACGATTAGTTTGCATTTTAGTTTGAAAAAGTCCCTGCAAAAGATCGAAACATTCTGCCCACAACTCTACAGAAATGTGATATTGCACTTTCCAACATTTCCAAATCATACAACAAATGTGGGTGTTTTTGTTTCCATCAAATGTGAATGAATGGAGGGCGTTTTCAGGCGGGGTTGTAGCGCTCGTTCACCAGCACACATATAATATATTATGGATCTGATTTATCAATGAAAGCATGCATATGTTGCGTGCGACAGTTTGACAAATCCCAATCATTTTTGGCACACACAAATCCTAGAATTTCCACGTACGCCAGAATTTAGTGAGACATTTACGCACGGTTGATAAATGAGGTCCCTGGGGTTTGTACTGGTAATGTGAGCTAGTCAGGGAAACTGCTAACCACTAGCCCTTTCGTCTCAGTGGGTGTGTGCGTACAGTATGACGTGATGTTCAATCAAAGCTTTGGTAGACATTGTTTGATAGACATGTGCGCCATCTAGTGGTATATTACCTGAAATGCATGTTTTGTTGAAGACGGGGGTTCTCTCCGTTTCTGATTGCAGTCCAAACCTAGAGGAACACATCAGAGAACGACGAAAAAAATCAGTCATCACAGAGAAAAAAAAACATGTAAAAACAATCCGTTCACAAAAGGATGTACACGGATACTTACACCAGCCAGCCAACCCATCATTATAAATAAGAAGCTGTTGTTCTTAATTGACCTGGCTGGTCAAAAAGTACAAATAGAAAATTATAAATCCACCACAGTATGTCAATGTTTTGCCTCTAAACAAACTAACAGCAAACATACCCTGCCGCTGTGGTTCAAGAGTAAACAGACAGCTGTACTTTGGAGTGGGTGAGAGTGTGTCCATGGTGTGTGTGTTTCTCTGCATTGGGCATTGTGATACCAGAGTATCAGATCAGACAGGGATGGCAACAGTTTACCTAATCCTCCTCCTGTGTGTGATGCTGCTAGACTGCCGGCTGGGCTGGGGAGGTAAGTCCTGCTCTGACTGCTGATGGTTTCAGTAGGTGTCTCACTAGTAACAATATTACTGTCAGTTATGCACCAGCCATGACTGTAACAGCCTTACCATCTCCCTCTGGCCCTCCAGCCCCAGTGTTCCTGTCAGGCCAGGCAGCAGACAGTGTGCTGAGGAGACAGAGGCGCCACAACACAGGGGTTTTCGAGGAGCTGTTATGGGGGAACCTGGAGAGAGAGTGTCTGGAGGAGAGGTGTGACCTGGAGGAGGCCAGGGAAGCATTTGAGAATGAAGAGAAGACGGTGAGTGTGTGTGTGTGTGTGTGTGTGTGTGTGTGTATGGTGGGGTTAGACTCCACCATGAATCCGGTACTGTGTAATGAATGGGTTAACTTGTGATATTCTGAAGATTCTGTATTTATTTTTCAGATGGAGTTTTGGGCCGCTTATGAAGGTGACTTTGCTTAATGATTAACTGTTGTGTTGGCACAAACAGAAGGGATTAAGCTGTGACTCAGAGCTGTGTGTGGTGTGTGGGTTTAGCAGTGTTTGTATTTATTTATTTCTTCCTGGGGTTCAGCAAAATGAAGGCAGTTTATACAATTTTAAAAACATTACAATATATTCACAACACACTGTGTGCCCTCAGGCCCCTACTCCACCACTACCACATATCTACAGTAATAAATCCATGTGTATGTATAGTGCGTATAGTGGGTATGTGTATGTTATCGTGTGTGTGTGTGTTTATGAAACTTGGTGTAACGTAAATTGCATCAATAATGCTCTGTTATGTATCAGATGGGGACCAGTGTAAGTCGTCCCCCTGTCTAAACCAGGGCTCATGTAAAGACCAGAAAGGATCCTACTCCTGCATCTGTCTACGAGGCTTCACTGGGACGAACTGTGAGATAGGTACAGTAATAACATCGTAATGGCTTACTTGACTTAAGCCATTGGCTCCTATAAGGAGCATAGGCCATGACAAATGTCCTCCATTTCAGTCAGTTCGGGGCAGGTTGGTCCAGCTTAAACCAGTTGAGGACGCTCTATGTAAACTCCGTCTGGACGTCACTCCTATAACATTGCGATAACACGGTTATAAAACCACGTTGGGGCGGCAGGGTAGCCTAGTGGTTAGAGAGTTGTACTAGTAACCGAAAGGTTGCAAGTTCGAATCCCCGAGCTGACATGGTACAAATCTGTCGTTCTGCCTCTGAACAGGCAGTTAACCCACTGTTCCTAGGCCGTCATTGAAAATAAGAATTTGTTCTTAACTGACTTGCCTAGTTAAATAAAGGTCAAATAAATGTAAAAAATAACAATCGCAACCATACTTACTTCTATTTGCTATATTATTTAACATGCCTCATCTCTTTAGATGTGGGTAATTGATGTAGGTTTCTCCCCACAGTAACAGTTAGACAGTGTGCAGTGAATAATGGAGAATGTATGCACTTCTGTGAGAACCTGGACACCTATGGGGCAGAGTGTAGCTGTGCAGAGGGCTACAAGCTGGCGCAGGATCGAGTCAACTGCAATCCTGAAGGTAGCCACAACATTCACACGTCTTGTTATACCTTTACCATAATCTTGCTAAAGTACTGTGTAGCAACATGTCAATACAGTAGTGTGATTACAACGCTACGTCATTGGTGTAGAGTAACTTGATGTAGAGTTACCACCCAGCCCTCCTTAATTTGGATTTGTATACCACCAGTGGAGTTTCCTTGTGGCAGAGACAGGCGGACTGTGATCACGGACATGTCTAGATCATTACTCCCCCGTAAGAACACAAGATCAGATGCCAACGTCACTACAACCCCCTCCCTCACCCCAGCCAATACCACCAAGCCCCCTGTCGGAGACCTCAACGTCAGAATACGTATTGTAGGTGGCGACACAGTCACCCCGGGAGATATCCCATGGCAGGTAAGAGAGGGGAAAATACCAAGATGCACTATGCACTGGTGAATGTGTGTCTAAGCATCTCTGGGTCATTGAAAAGAGCTACATACAACCCATATATATTATTATTACCATGTAAGGGCCGATATACAGTACCAGTCAAAAGTTTGGACACACCTATACATTAAAAGGTTTTTATTTTTACTATTTTCTACATTGTAGAATAATAGTGACGACATCAAAACCATAAAATAAAACATATGGAATCCTGTGGTAACCAAAAAAAGGGATAAACAAATCTAAATATATTTGAAATTTGAGATTCTTCAAAGTAGCCACCCTTTGCCTTGATGACAGCTTTGCACACTCTTGGCATTCTCTCAACCAGCTTCATGAGGTAGTCACCTGAATTGCATTTCAATTAACAGGTGTGCCTTGTTAAAAGTTCATTTGTGGAATTTCTTTCCTTAATGTGTTTGAGCCAATCAGTTGTGTTGTGCCAAGGTAGGGGTGGTTTACAGAAGATAGCATTATTTGGTAAAAGACCAAGTACATATTATGCCAAGAACAGCTCAAATAAGCAAAGAGAAACAACAGTCCATAATTACTTTAAGACATGAAGGTCAGTCAATACAGAACATTTCAAGAACTTTGAAAGTTTCTTCAAGTGCAGTCGCAAAAGCCATCAAGTGCTATGATGAAACTGGCTCTCATAAGGACCGCCACAGGAAAGGAAGACCCAGAGTTCATTAGAGTTACCAGCCTCAGAAATTACATCCCAAATAAATTCTTCAGAGTTCAAGTAACAGACACATCTCAACATCAACTGTTGGTCAAATTGCTGCAAAGAAACCACTACTAAAGGACACCAATAATAAGAAGAGACTTGCTTGGGCCAAGAAACAAGAAACACGAGCAATGGACATTAGACCAGTGGAAATCTGTCCTTTGGTCTGATGAGTCCAAATTTGAGATTTATGGTTCCAACCGCTATGTCTTTGTGAGACCCAGAGTAGGTGAACTGATGATATCCGCATGTGTGGTTCCCACCGTAAAGCATACAGGAGGAGGTGTGATGGTGCTTTGCTGGTGACACTGTCTGTGATTTATTTAGAATTCAAGGCACACTTAACCAGCATGGCTACCACAGCATTCTGCAGCGATACGCCTTCCCATCTGGTTTGCGCTTGTCCTCCATATGCAGGACTATCATTTGTTTTTTAACAGGACAATGACCCAAAACACACCTCCAGGCTATTTGACCAAGGCGGCGAATGATGGACAGCTGCATATTATGCCCTGGCCTCCAAAATCACCCAACTTCAACCCAATTTAAGTGGTTTGGGATGAGTTGGACCGCAGAGTGAAGGAAAAGCAGCCAACAAGTGCTCAGCATATGTGGGAACTCCAAGACTGTAGGAAAAGCATTCAAGGTGAAGCTGGTTGAGAGAATGCCAAGAGTGTGCAAAGCTGTCATCAAGGCAAAGGATGGCTACTTTGAAGAATCTAAAATATATTTTGATTTGTTTAACACTTTTTGGTTACTACATGATTTCTTTGGTGTTATTTCATAGTTCTGATGTATTTATTCACTATTATTCTACAATGTCGAAAATAGTTCAAATTAAGAAAAACTCTTGAGTAGGTGTGTCCAAACTTTAGACTGGTACTGTATGTAACGGGCTCTCCCTGTTCTCTACTCCCCCAGGCTGCTCTGGTGCAGAGGCCCAGTGGTCAGGTTTTCTGTGGGGGCTCTATCCTCAGTCAGTTGTGGGTCATCACTGCTGCCCACTGTCTGGTGGAGGGACAGCAGGGATCTTTTTTCGTCAGAGTGGGTAAGGCACAATTCCGGTTAGTTTTTTTAGCTCAGCTACGGTACATTCTCACTACTTTACACAGGAGCGTGTTCATAGGTGTATGATTTGTATCTATTTCATTGCATCTATGACTAAAACTAAATTCTCTACTAGGACGACTCATATTGATTACAGATGGATTACTTAATTGAGTTATTGTACCTCTCCAGGGGAGCATAACATCAATGACAAAGAGGGCACGGAACAGGACCACGAGGTGTCGAAGCAGTACAAACATCCACTCTACGACTCCCAGCAGAGTCTGTACAACCACGATATCGCCCTGCTGCGCCTGCACAACCCCATCACATTCTCCTCCCACGCCAGACCCATCTGCCTGGGGCCCAAGGTCTTCACCGAGGACCTGGTGAAGGATCAATCCCCGGCTACGGTCAGTGGCTGGGGTCGCACACGCTTCCAGGGGGCCACGTCTCACTTACTACAGAAGGTAGAGGTGCCATTTACAGAGAGGACGTCGTGTAAGGATAGCAGTAGTGCCCGTATCACCAAGTATATGTTCTGTGCCGGCTATGCTCACGTGGCCAAAGACTCGTGCCAGGGGGACAGCGGGGGTCCCCATACCAACCGTTACCATGACACCTGGTTCCTGACAGGGATAGTGAGCTGGGGGGAGGAGTGTGCCAAGGATGGGAAGTATGGGGTATACACCAGAGTGTCGCATTACTATAGATGGATACGTCACGTTATGTCAGTGACCAAGCGCATGCTGCATGACGTCCTGGATGACTAACCCCTGACCTTTGACCCTCAGGGCCCACGCTGGCTTTTTTTGTTCCAGGTCTTTTGGGGGTTCAGGAGATGTGTCTGTTTTGTATTCAAATAGAGAGTGTCTTCTTGTAGCTGGTGAAGATAAGCTTTACATGATAGACCTGTATGGAACAGATGCTTATGCCTACTGAACATTTATTATGCTTATTCAGAAAACAAAAACTATCATTTACTGGCAAATGGCTGTATGCAAGCAACTAACACTGCTTTATTGTATTCTAATATAGAAAAAAAAAACATTAAACTCTAAGGCGCAGAAGAAACCTGTATTATTTCAATAAATACTTTATTTTGTCTATATACAATACTGAAGCGGTATAAAAAAGCAGCCAATCAACAACGATGACTGAAGAACAATAATAAAAACCTGAAACCTGCCACGTTCGGTCAATATTCAGTTAGCCATGCTATGTTCTCTTATGAGAAACACTTAGCAACAAGCTTACAGCGCTTGTCAAAGACGCACAGCATTTTCAAGCATATTTCTGTCTCTATTTTTGAACATCACAGTTCAGTGCAAAATGTGCAGCAAAAGAAAGAAAACCCAGCTAATTCTGCCATGTGAGGAGAGAAACCCATTGATGCGACGCGCAGCAGTCAAGCATGTCTCCGTTAAGGGTAGATAGACAATTTTACTGGGCTGCACAGCTGCTTACCGCCGCGAAGGAACAACTTGATAGCAAAATTAATTAATGAATTAATAAGAAGACATTAGTAGTGTGGCGCTGTGCTCCCGCTGTTTTCCTGGCTCATTTCCACATCAAACGCAGCATATGAAAGGCAGGCCTCCGACTGGGGCCTTGATTTGATGTAGTAAATTCATATAAGTCCGCAATCAATATTTAATTAAGCGTTCGACATAGCGGGTATATTTCATGTTTGCTGTATGATCCTGTTTAATGGGAAGCCTAAGATTAATTGCAAGGCCGTGGAGGAGACGAGTAGAGGAAGAGAGAGTGGCACATTTCTCCCTTTCTCTTGATCCAGCTCTCTCTCGCTCCATTTTGTGCTGTCACACCAGGGAGACAGAGTGAAATCCTGGGGAGAATGACATCAGTCTTTGCTGGCGCCACGTGGGTAGTAGATCTTCCCCATATCACTATAGACCTGAGGAGTACCCTTCTATCAGTCACCATCACCTCACAAGATGTCGGAATTGACCATCCGTGACATCTTAACTTTATGTATATTGGGGCGGTGTGTCTCCTCGCCATTGACACACACTGAGCTTCGGAAATAAAGTTGAAAAATAATAGGTATGAATCAGGAAAATATGAAGGCGGTATTACGTTCATGGAGAGCTCAATTTCTCTAGAGCCTTTGAAAAGATAGTAAAGCTTTCCGCTTGTTTTCTTTCAGCTTGCATTTTGCTTATAAGCATGAATAAAGTGCCAGTTGAGTATCGGTCAGATGTGAGGTAGAAGCAAGACTGCGTTTGATACTGCGGAGCAAACAGTACATTTATCAAAGAGGAGCTCGATTCCAACATTGCAGGAATAAAAAGGCATTATGGCACGGCACGTTTTGGCATTTCAAGCTTGGAGAGCTTAGAGAAGGGTGCCTTAAGGAATAAGACAGGATGGACACCTAAACAACATGAGCATGTAGAATAAATGAACATCAACAAACAATAGACCAACATTCAAGTATACACATCCAAAATGAATGACATAGCTATGTACAAAAGTCTCTTTTTAAGAAATGTTTCAGGCGAAAACCCGGATTATTATGACGCATAAGAATAAACGCATAAACGTACAAACAACAATTGCATTCTCACTGATTAGCAATGACGGTTAAGAATCCCTCAGAGAGCGAGAGTCCATGGATGTAATCCAGCTACAGCAGCCCAACAGAAAAGCCCATTGGCTGGGTCTAAGAGGAAGTGGGGGATTGAATTTGAAGTCCCAAACCTTTTCACATGTCCCTTGTCCTTCACCAAACTGTGTGCCTTTGTGCTGGTAGAACCCTGTGCTGTCTAAAGTGTTTGGAGGGTAACATTCATAAAGAGTGTCCACTGTCCATCATGGTGGGCAACAAAAAAAAAACAGGTCCTCATGTTACTGGCCCAGAAAAATGTCAATCAAAAACCCAGATCTAAAACTCCTACGTCCTTCTTAAATTGGCTAGTTGTCTCTAATCGTGGCCAATCAGAGCACTTTGAGGAAGCAGAGTTTAAGATATTCCATCAGTCATGACCTCACAATGTCTAATGGAAAACAATCTGTCTTTTCAGTCTGTCAATCTTTGTAAAGGTCCAACAAAAGGCGTTGCTGCCTTCCAAAGCTCCTCCAAAGTGGGAAATACGAGGTTCCGACTAACCACTTTCCCAGGTCCCGCGAGCACTTGAAGACAGCATTTTCCCTCTAAGGGGAGCTGAGCTTTCTGGCCTTCCCTGGATCTGCATAAAAGATAGGAGACACAAATGATTCAAAGAAACCCATCTAATGAGCTACATGTCAGAGAGGAGGATTGAGAGTACAAATGGCTTTAGAAACTTCTTCTTTTGTACTGTAACACTAACCTTACCTCCTAGTCTGGTGGACTGTCCTCTACTGCCGTTTCCCAGAATCATGTGCAGGTTGGGGACTGGGATGATACCCTCCTGTCTGCGACTCAGGTTCTTCACCAGCCTGGAGATGGAGTGAGGGAGGGAGGCTTTAGAGGAGTTAAAGGCCCAGTACAGTCAAAAACGTGATATTACTGTTTCTCATTTAAAACAAACATTTGTTTATATAAATATATATTTTTTAATCACACTGAGGTTTGAATATTACTGAGAAATTGTGAACATTATGATAAGGCCATTTTAATGTTAGAGCTGTTTGAAAAAAACATGACATTTCAACCTGTTTTGGTGGAATGGGAGTTTTGGTCTGCCTGGTGACAACAACCAGGGGGTCAATTAGTTAATAGACCAATAAGAAATAGAGTTCCAAGCCTTTCAGTTTTCCCCTTCCCACTCAGAGGACTCTCAGACAGTCCTAGCAACATTCTTGCTTGAGAAATTGCTCACTGTTAAGAAACAAATGTATTTCTTTGACCATCTTAATTGAAAAAAATCACAGTACTTACTGATTTAATATTGAGATACAAACTTTAGCTGCATTGGACCTTTAAGGTGAAGGGCAGGACACACGATAATGAAATTGGCGGAGCGCCGCAGTGTGCAGAAGACAACCTGCTGGGTGTTGACGAATGGTGGCCATTCAACATTTAGAATTGTTATGAAATTAAAATAAAATGGTTGCCGATAGGACTGCCACACGCTGCTTTTAACCATTCTCCTACGCTGTCTGTTTTGTCGTTAAGTCTTTACACCTGCTATATTAGGCTCCAGTCAGCCCAGAGCCCATGTCAAACCCGTGTCAAATAAGGTTCTGCCATTGGCAACCAACTTTACCACCAGACAACTGACACTGTCGACACTCACCAGTGGCCTTCGCCGTCCTCGTGCTGCAGCTGGATGACATCACCGCTCTTGATGGTGAGGTCATCTGGGCCGTATCGTGAACATTCAGCCAAGGCCTTATATCTGCCTGGAGCCTGGGAGGACAGACACAATTCTGTTAGACTAGGAGAAGGATATGTAGAACTGTAGCCTACTAGAGTATGCCTTTTAAACGTGTAGTGTCCACATTAAACGTAGAGAGTTTGAAGAGGTTCCTTTAACCTTTCTGAGCATATTTAAGGTCCTGGGTAAGGAACGAGTGGTTGTATTGATGTTGTAGAGAACCCATCTCACCAGCTGAGTAGCGTCCTCCTCCTCGGTGTCTGAAGGCTGAGAGGGGTCCTCACCTCCACCCCACTCCTCCAGACCCTCACAGATGTCTACTGAGTGAGGTGCACCGGGCCAGCCTGGAAGTTACACATTTTAGTTTTGAGTTACATTTTGCTTGTCTCTCCTTATATAGTGCCTTAATGAAGTACCAGAAATACCTGAAGTAAATACGTGGTAACTATAGCGATAAATTACAATTAAAAACGGAGTAATTGACAATCAAAATATATTTTTTCAAGGGATAGGGGGGAAAAATCTATACTGTAGAGTATTGCGTTATTATTTTTGCAGATTTTATATCAATACTGACTCCCAAGTATTGACTTGCAATGTTAGCTAGCGCTAGTGCACTGTACCAGCGATAAAACCATAGGATTTATCATCCTATAGCTTGTTCTGCATCTTCTTTCTAAAATGTTTAAATGGTTTTGGAACTTTTACCTCCAAAACAAATTTTCGCATGGCTTTCTCTTGGAACATCGAATCGCAAAAAATATATATAATCTTGATACATATAGAATTGCAATACATATAGTATCGGCACCTAAGTATCATTTTAATATTGTACCCCCCCCCCCCAGAGTTCCTCCATGCACCCACAGCTCCTTCATGTGAAATACCTGCATCTTTAGGGAACCGGGATTGCAATTGTATTAATACCCACATAAATCCAATGTAAATTCAGAGGAGTTTCATGTACCATCTGTCATGACCCAATAACCATTGTTGACCCAATCACCATAATTACAAATAGTTACCAACTATTTACTTTATGTTATGGGTATAGACAGGTGGGTTGCTTAGAAACAAAACCGATGCGTGCACAATTTAGGGGCAAAACAACTGTCAACTCAAAAGGATTATTGACAACATATGAACTGTATTTCATCTCCAAATGTTTATTGAAAACATACATTTCCACAATAACCACTAGTTGTCTCTCAAATACATCGTTACAGTTGTTGGTTAGCTAGCTAGCGAATTTTCCATATTAGCATACAGGTGACATAAATCAAAACACCTCAAAACAAGACATGGTATCAATAACAAGATACAACTAGCTGAAACAAGAGACATACTATTCCCCGCATGGCAGCCTCTTGTTGCTAGCTATCAGACCGTTTAAAAATCATTACACCACGAGGCCTTGTGCCCCATTGATGCGAGTACATCATTTTGGTGAAGTTGTCTGGCAACCAGTCTACTGTACATGTATGGGGTAGTGGTGTACTCACTGCGTCGGTTGCGTCGGTGTTGAGGGGAGTGGGACTGGGGGTCTGGACTGCTCCTCCCTGACTCAGTGTCCTCGGAGCTGATCGACGCCCTCTGCTGTTTGCTGTGGGAGAGACAACACGACACAATCAATTTGTATACATTTTATTGAACCTTTATTTAACTAGACTTAATCAATGAGCGAACTCATGGTCCAGATAGAAGCTGCCCTTAGCCACAGATCTAACCTTTACTCATTTCAGAGGAACATCTGATCCTTGATCTGTGGTTAAGGACAACTTCTCATCTCACACCACCATGATGACCTTTCAGCCGCCAGCCAAACAGCCCACAGAGCAGCAAAACAGAGTACAGCATATAGCAACCATGTGACCAAGTGCAACCAAGTTCACACTGAGACACATGCTGGCGCATGGAAAGATCTGGTTTCCATTTAACAAGACCCTAGTTCGTCAGTGTATTAGGAGGTCCATATTTCTTGGGTTTGAAATAACTAGTATAATTTAGTGACATTTCAGTTATATTCAATCTCAAAAAGCGAACCCCATCTTAGAAGCAGTTATGGTGCTGGAAACATGAGGAAATCAATATGTTTTTTGTTTAGCATTCCATGCTAAATTGAAATTCCCATGCAAAGATGGGTGCAGTCATTTGGGGTAAGATGTCTGAGATGGAAGGCCTGTTGGGACATTGGTCCCTCAAGACATGAAAACCACATCTGGCGTTTTATGAGCCGAATGGAGTCTGCTATTAAATGGGTTGCAGATGACGGTCAGTATGCAAACACAGCAGCCCTGTGGGTGGTTTAGGTCCCCAAGCTGGGCCATGCCGAGCCTGGCCGAGGCATGCAGAGCTGGGCTGAGTTTACCACTGAGCGTCAGGGCGGGTCAGTGGCGCTGGGGGCGGGGTCGGTTGGGGGGCGGGGCCGGGGGCGTTGCCGGGGGCTTCGAGGGTGTGGACTCCGGGAGCGCAGACACTGAAAGACATTGGCGGACAGCGAGACAAAGTCCAGCCCCGGCAGACAGCCCTTAGGAGCCCCTCCGGACAGCCGCACACCCCTGCAGGGGGGAGGGGAGGAGGGAGGGGACAGCAACCAGACAGCAAAGGAGAGAGGGGAGCATTCACACACATCTTCTCTTCACACATCAGCTCCTCAACCTTCTTCCCCTCATTTTCTATTTCCCAGTTTTATACCTGCTTGTTGATATGCTCCCCAACACCACATATCATAACCGTCTCAACAGGTCACATAACTGCCTGCCACACTCACACCATCAGTGGGGAGCTGCTGTGTCTTTTACACCCAACATACCTCTCAGACAAGGGCGGAGACAGTTGAATGTGTTCTGGCATCTGGTTGTTGACACAATGCTCATCTGAGAGAAAAAGAGAACCAGAGAGAGGATGTCTGAGGTGAATTAAACCAACTCTTTGTTGGGTGTGCTTTGGAGAGTGATGTGAGTGACATCCAAAACCTTTAAGAAGTTTCTGCTGGTTGGTGAGGATCCTTCGCAGATCATTGAGCCAAGCCATCTTAACCTCCACTGTGGGGGCCTGGGAGATAAGAATAGAACACAGTCAATGTATGGTAACAAAACACAATGACAAGATGGACAGAATACTTATTTTTTTGTGAAGACATTTTATTTGCATCTTACAGGCATGATTTCAAAATGGCACCACAGTAACATGACACACATTTCACTGTAACAATACATAACAAATCATAACATGGCATGAAGTTGACAAAGAAGGCACAACAAAGAACAGAACAACACACAGATGACAAACAAGTCAGTGGGTGGTGGTTATTGTCTAGAGTGCTTGTGTGGTGAACATACGCTGCTTCTAGGTGGCATGAATCATTTCAACAGTCACTTCACAGAGTAGAGGTAGTCCTTACCTGAACTAAGTACACCTCCTCCCTGCCACTGTACCAGATCTCAAACTTTTTCACATCTCCCTTGACATTCTCTGTAATCCCCACCGCACTCATCTGTCAGGACACACACACACACTGACTGTTACACACACACATACTGATTGAACCTGGGGCCTACAAGCACTAGTCATGCATCACACATCAGCCACACGTCAGCTACACGCTACACGGCTGGCCCAAACACCTCCGTGTGATCGCAGGAAGCTCAGGGGCTCAATAATAAATCAAGAGGAGAACATCAGGTGGTGTGACACCATCCGCCATGCCCTGTGCATATTAACACACACACTCGCCTTGACACACAAACCAAAACAAACATCCCACTGGAGACAGTTCTGAAAGGCAGCACATGTCAGAAAGTACCGCCTTCACATACACACACACCTTGAGACAGTGCTTGAAGCTGTAGGAGGGGGTCTTGTCTGCACCCTCTCCATGCTCCTCCCTGCGCTTGCAGAAGAGCAGGGCTCTCTCATACAGGAACAGGTGTCTCTGCATGGGCTTGAAGCGGGCCAGCTCCTTCATACGGGTGGGGCCTTTCTTATGGCTGATCCACACACTGAAGGAGCCCTGCATCAGCACCCGGCCCAGGTCAGACAACTCTCCCTGGGTGAACAATACACAGACAGGGTCAGAGACTGGCTCATACACAATTCAACACATAGGGACTGGTTTAGTTAGTTAATCTAATGCTACACATACTGACAGAATTGTATAAATTGCCAATATACTGTATGCTATGATCAGATTCAACCACTTTGCTGTACAGTGTCAGCAGCACCAGGAGGCCCCACCTGGTAGCCCGTGATGGCGATCTGATGCATGGAATCATTGACTGACTTGAGGAGGTCCAGCATGGCTGCTAGCGCCCCCTGTAGCTCCGAGGTCCCCTCACAGCCTCCTGGACTGTACTTCAGTAGCTCCTAGCGCACGCACGCACACACCCACCCACACACACACACCAAACACACACACCAAACAAACACACACCAAACAAACACGCAAATCAATGTCTGGTACACATCAATATCTGATAAAAGTTGAAATCCCAAATTCTCCAGCTGTACTATAAAATAATAGTTGCGTGTAAGATTTTCCTTATTTTGTCATTTAACAGGGACTAACACAGGAAAGAAAATTGGTAGCAGTCCCCATTAACCAGATGGGATTTCTCTGCAATTTAATCTGTAATCCCTAATGTCATGCATTCAATTCATTGAAACGAATGTCCCTCTGTAGAGCTAGGTTATGTAAGAGTGCTGTTACCATTTACAGGATTTTGGGACATTGAATTATGATAAAGGTTCCACATGGTTTTATCTACTATAGAGACACTGCAATAGTGGCATGGTGTGCTGGGTAGAGGTGTGTGTGTCATACCTTCAGTAGTAGCTGGTACTTGGTAAGGCGTTGTACTGGTTTCAGCAGGTAAGAATCCAGGCCCAGTTTGTGCTCCAGCTTCTTCTGACACTCCTGTAGAATATGTCGAGGAGGGACAAGATTGGGAAGGCTTTAATACTGCTTTACCACAACCCGTGAATCTATTTAAAGTAATATGTCATTTTGTGCCATTAAAAAAAATGAATATTATGGCTAAGTATCAATAGGGAGCAGTAGTGGGCTGACAGACAGAAACAGGCTTCACCTGGAAAAAGGCACAGTCGGAGAATTGCCTCCACAAGGACTCAGAGCGAGACTTATTCTGACAGTAACACTCATACACCTGGAAATTCTCCTTCTGGAAATACACACAAACATTTCCAATGACCCACCATCCATGCAAGACAAACACACATATACTGTAGGTAAAGACATTGCTCAGAAACAACCACAGACATGTACACACACACACACACACTATAGACTTTCCTCACCCGCTCCAGAAAGCAGGCCCCTACTCCCTCTGGGGTCTCCAGGCAGCCCTCCAGGTCCTGCAGGAACACCCTGTCGAAGCAAGAGATCATGAGTCAGAGGTCACAGACATGTTAAGTCAATAGGTCATACCCTAACCACACACAGCAGCAACCATCACCACACAGTCAGCCTCACAGTAGGCCCCATGTCCTGCCCTCCTCCATAGTTAATGACTGGGGTCACCCACACAGCTGTGCCACTGAGCCCCCTGTGTCTGCAAGTTTCCTCTCTCGTTTGCATAATCAAATGCTTGTTTGAGCAACTCATATTTAACACCAGTTAGAGAGGCTCTAATTGGCTTAGGGCCTCATGCAGTCATTCAATTAAGCCATTCAGCCCAGCAGGGGAGCAGGCCCAGCAGGCAGGATATAGAGAATGCAGATCACAGGAGGCGGCTCATAATAATAATGTCCGTAACGGAGCGAATGGAATGGCATCAAACACATGGAAACCTGATGTATGATACCATTCCACTAATTCTACTCCCGTTATTACCACTAGCCCATCCTCCCCAATTAAGGTGCCACCAACCTCCTGTGATACAGACAGAGCCACCAATAAACACTTGAACTAACTCACACAGCTGGATAGAGGAAACTGGCTTGTATACTGAACAAATATAAACACACCATGCAACAATTTCAAAGATTTTACTGAGTTACAGTTCATAGAAGGAAATCAGTCAAGTTAAATAAATAAATTAGGCTCTAATCTATGGATTTCACATGACTGGGAAAACACATACAGTTTGCATCTGTTGGTCACAGATACTTTAAGAGAAATGGGCCTCACAATGGGCCTCACAATGGGCCTCACAATGGGCCTCACAATTCCATCACGGTATTTCTGTGCATTTCAATTGCCATCGATAAAATGCAATTGTGTTCATTGTCTGTAGTTTATGCCTGCCCATATCATAACCCTACCGCCACCACTCTGTTCACAATGTTGACATCAACAAACCGCTCGCCCACACGACGCCATGCACGTGGTCCGCGGTTGAGGCCGGTTGTAGGGACTCCCAAATTTTCTAAAACGACGTTGGTGGCGGCTTATGGTAGAGAAATTAACATAAAATTCTCTGGCATCACCTCTGGTGGACATTCCTGCAGTCAGCATGCCAATTGCAACCTCCCTCAACATGTTAGAAATCTGTGGCATTGTGTTGTGTGACAAAACTGCACTTGTGTAATGATCATGCTGTTTAATCAGCTTCTTGATATGCCACACCTGTTAAGTGGATGGATTATCTTGGCAATGGAGAAATGCTCAATAACAGGGATGTAAACCAATTTGTGCACAACATTTGAGAGAAATACGCTTTTCTTGTGTGAATGGAACGTTTCTGGGATTTGTTTTATTTCAGCTCATGAAACATGGGACCAACACCTACATGTTGCGTTGATATTTTTGCTCAGTGTAGCTAGTGTACAGGAGACATGGTTGATTTTAAGATGAAGCATTAGTTCATAGAGGCTATGTGGATGCAATGATTGGAGTCTCAATGAACTGTGAGATTGAATCAAACAACATTAATGACAGTGAGGATCCTTCCTCTAAACCACAGGATACATGTGTGCGTGCGTGTGTGTGTGTGTCCTTGCCTGCTGTGGAAGTTGTAGATCTCAGGCATGTTTCCAAACAGGATGTCTTTCTTACTTTGCAGGATGGGGGGCAGGAGCCCTGAAAGGCCTGGATTCTCCATCTCTCCCCTGTATCCCTACACACATATATACACACACACATCAGCATAGAGAACTCTGGAGTAATCCAGAAATGGTGAAACGCTGCTGTGTATCTTCTCACCAGCAGCACTGACAGCAGCTCCTCCACATAGACTCTCTCTGTCTCGATTAGCTCCCTCATCACGTGACTGTGGAGGTGACAGGGCCAGAGGGCCTCATTAGTATTATGTCTGAACATAAGGAATCAGGAAGACTGCAGAGGGATAATAAAGAGGATGAGTAGACAGACCGTTTGAGAAGGTCTGGGCTGTCCTCTCCCTCCAGGCTGGAGAGCAGGGAGCTCCTATTCTCCTGGTAGTCATGCATCACCTCAATCTGAGACAGACGGGTCAAAACAGAGACAACCAGGATTAACATCCTCAGATAACACAGATTAAAGAAGGAAATCCACCTCAAGCCTTTATGACTACCGAAAGATTACCAACTGTAATGTAAACATCACAGCTGTACTGTTGCCACGGTGACATTCATAGTGAGGTGTGTGAACTGCGGCAGTGTTTAAAGTCCTTTCTCCACTGTGGTTATTCACTTTCTTTAATTTCTCCACGTTTACATCATCCTTTCCTCCATCTCACCTTTCTGGAGCCGGGGCTTTTCCGTGACGTCCTCTTCCCAGGAAGTGATAGATCGAAGGAGAACTTCAAACCGTCGACCCCTGCAAAAGATGACCTCTCAGCTGAAGTTGATAATGATGTACGTTTCTATGTGTTTTGATAAAACACAAGACCTGTCTGGATAACACGTTAATAATGGTGATAAAACACAAGACCTGTCTGGATAACACGTTAATAATGGTGATAAAACACAAGACCTGTCTGGATAACACGTTACTAATGGTGATAAAACACAAGACCTGTCTGGATAACACGTTAATAATGGTGATAAAACACAAGACCTGTCTGGATAACACGTTAATAATGGTGATAAAACACAAGACCTGTCCGGATAACATGTTAATAATGGTGATAAAACACAAGACCTGTCCGGATAACATGTTAATAATGGTGATAAAACACAAGACCTGTCCGGATAACATGTTAATAATGGTGATAAAACACAAGACCTGTCCGGATAACATGTTAATAATGGTGATAAAACACAAGACCTGTCCGGATAACATGTTAATAATGGTGATAAAACACAAGACCTGTCCGGATAACATGTTAATAATGGTGATAAAACACAAGACCTGTCCGGATAACATGTTAATAATGGTGATAAAACACAAGACCTGTCTGGATAACATGTTAATAATGGTGATAAAACACAAGACCTGTCTGGATAACATGTTAATAATGGTGATAAAACACAAGACCTGTCTGGATAACATGTTAATAATGGTGATAAAACACAAGACCTGTCTGGATAACATGTTAATAATGGTGATAAAACACAAGACCTGTCTGGATAACATGTTAATAATGGTGATAAAACACAAGACCTGTCTGGATAACATGTTAATAATGGTGATAAAACACAAGACCTGTCTGGATAACATGTTAACAATGGTGATAAAACACAAGACCTGTCTGGATAACATGTTAATAATGTTGATAAAACACAATACCTGTCTGGATAACATGTTAATAATGGTGATAAAACACAAGACCTATCTGGATAACATGTTAATAATGGTGATAAAACACAAGACCTGTCTGGATAACATGTTAATAATGGTGATAAAACACAAGACCTGTCTGGATAACATGTTAATAATGAGTATAGTATATATGTGCTTTGATGAAGCCATGACGATACAGCAGTTGACACTACCTAACACTACATTACCCAATAGCGCCATCACTACAAAGAGCAGTTGCTTGTGGCGATATGACAATGTAGTGGTTTGATAGGTCCTGTGGGACCTGGATGTCCTATCCTCACTTTTTTATTTATTTATTTAACCTTTATTTAACTAGGCAAGTCAGTTAAGAACAAATTCTTATTTACAATGACGGCCTATGAACAGTGGGTGCACTGCCTTGTTCAGGGGCAGAACAACAGATTCGTTACCTTGTCAGCTCGGGGATTCAATCTAGCAACCTTTCGGTTACTGGCCCAACGCTCTAACCATGAGGCTACCTGCCGCCCCAGTACCCCTAAGGATTGATTATACTGCTGGGCCAAAACAGGTAGATCTTTAAATCAGGTCGAGCACAAACACTGTGGGCTTCCTCATTACTGGATCCTGTAGTTGGTTGCTTTGACTACTTCACTGCAGGGCTGGAGAGACGTGTGTGAAGCCCTGGGCTGTGGACAGCTGGATGATGAAACATGTACTGTAAACCTCTCTAGCCCGAAGCAGTCAGCTATACAGTCTGATGCTGTTTAATCTACTGGGACAAATGTACTGAATCAAGTGCGTGCGTGTCCCCTACCTCCTCTTACCATGTTTGGGGGAGAATAGTGGGGACTTGGAACGGGGTGGGTTCTCCGGCCGGGGGGCCACCAGTTGAATGGGACGGATGTGTTTATCAGCCAGCTTCCTCAGACAGACCTGTCTGTTGTGGATCATCTCCTGCACCGCTGTGTGCTTCTCAAATGTCTTCCCTATCTGGACCTGTGGAGGACGAAGAAAGAAGGGGAGGGGCTTAGAGGATTTATATGGAGCCAGAACCTGCAGTGTGTCAGCAAAACAGTGTTAGTGGAACAGTGTTCACTAAATAGGCTTTTATAGTTATGTAATGTATTATGTGTATAGAAAGCCTTGTGATGGATTATACACTGATGGTTCATGAGAAGCATTACAGAGGGCTTTTCTCTTTAAACCATAGAGCTGTTTGTGAATGAGAGACACTGGTTGGTGTTTAACCTGTATCTCTGGGGTGAGG
The DNA here is from genome assembly GCF_018296145.1 of Oncorhynchus tshawytscha. Lineage (NCBI taxonomy): Eukaryota > Metazoa > Chordata > Actinopteri > Salmoniformes > Salmonidae > Oncorhynchus > Oncorhynchus tshawytscha. The sequence continues at coordinate 60,867,543 of NC_056436.1, read as the reverse complement.
ACAGACTCAAACTCCACGGCCAGGAGGTCATGTCCTGAGCTGAGGAGAGACGGAGCCCCCTCCAGGAATCTGTCTATGTCCTTCAGAGCAGCCTGGGCCCCCTCCTTAGACTGGAACTTTTCCACCAGCTGCTGGGCCAACAAGTAGGCCCCGTCGTCACACCAACTCTGGGCCTATGGTGGGGACGAGACAATGTCATGCACACTGACCAATCATAATCGGCTATACGTTAGCACTTGACAGAGAATAAAGGTAACCAAATATATTTCAGTGCATGGTTTTGTGCCAGCATTTCATCTATGCAGATCAACAGCTAAATACTCAAATCAAATGGTATTTGTCACATACACGTGTTTAGCAGATGTTATTGCGGGTGTAATAACAAAATGCTTGTTTGTGTTTGTGTGTGTGCTCACCTGTGTGTATTAGTGTAAATAAATGTGTGTATGTGTGTGTCCTCTACCTGATCCAAGCGTAGCATCAGCTGGTAGGTCTGGGAGAGGTGTGTGTGTTTGGCCCTCAGAGCCTTACTGAGCGTGTCACAGCGGTGACGTAGCTCGTTGCAGCGCTGCACGATCAGGGCCATGGCGTAGTGGTGACAGGCTGCCAGCTGGTGACCATGGAGGATGATGGTCTGGGCACGGGCCATCTCCTCCTAGCAACACCCAGGACACCACTGTCAATTACATACAATAACATGCAGGAGGTCTACACACATACAGTATCACCATAGCAAATACAATTCAATCCTAGCTCCACAGCCAATGCTGTTACCAAAAGCACGTGAGACCCAGAGAAGACGATCTCTGCCAACCACCATTTGTAGGTCAGGTCTTGAGGCTTAAGTATACACTAAGTGTAGTCTTGGTGTCCTTGATCTGATGAGGGAGTGTGTAAAAGGTAAATACTGACCTGTGCGTGAGCCTCCAGGCTGTCCAGGTCCCTGAGTGTCTGTTCTGTCTGAGTCAGCGTCTCCCCTGACAACGACACCTCCCTCTCCTGGGTCGCCAGACGCTCCAGAGACAACTCCATCTGACCACAAGAGGAGAGAGAGACATTAGTTCCATACATATGCACCTCCCAACTTCAAAACACCTCATCCAGTATCCAATCGAGCTGTACACCCCATGGGTATCGTCAAGAGTTGCCTCTCGGCATAGGCCAATTAATCAACAATCCATCCATGACGTAAACGGTCGGTCTCACCTCCTGGAAGCTGTGTTCGTATCTGAGCAGCTGGAGGTACTGTTGGAGCTTCAGATGATGCTTCTCAAAGAAGCCGTCAAAGGCTGACTCCATGTCCCTCAGCTGGGCTAGTAGCCTGAAGACCAGCAAGAGATAGGTTGTAATATATGGCCACTCTATAACATTTAGGAAGACGGTAGTATGATTATCCCTCTGAGGTTATCTACCTCTGCACAGTCTCCCAGTCCAGCCTGATATCCCATAGTGAATCCTCCTCTCTCCCAGAGGCCTCCAGGCTAGCCAGCAGGTGGCGACCCTCCTTTGATACAGACCATATCGCCTCCTGTACAAGACAGACAAGAAAAAAGGCTATAAAACATCAGTGGGTCAATGTAGACTAGATTTCAGTTAGTCTGCCGCTGATACGAGACTGTCACACATTATCATAGAGCCTAGCGTAAAAGGTGTGTGAAACGGAGTGCTGCAGTTATACCTTGAGTTTCCTGTATTTATCAGTGTGGGTTGAGAGGAGGTGTACGATGGCGGTGCCCTCATCTGGCAGCTCTGTCTCTGCCAGCTTTGTGCCAAATGCCTGCAGCATCTGAGCTATGTCCTTAACTGTCACCGCAAAGCTCTCTATGGCCTGGAGGGGAGCCAGAGAGCACACAACACAGGGACGTCATCACAGTGTTTCTACATTTATACTCTGACGTCATCACTCAGAACGGTGCAGACATACAGGCCAAGTTTGAATGTGTCTCGCCACATCAGACATGTTGTAAAATTTGTGCTGGGGTTCTGAGTCGCTGCATGATTGATGGTATGTAAGTTTAAAGTATGTATGTACTGTTCTCAGGACGATCCAGTCACTGTGGCAGTAATCCAGGGTTCCACCAAACTCTGAGGTCAATTGATTCTCATCAATGTATCTCAGTAGGTCTGTCACAGAGCTCAGCATCACCACCTAATAGAGGAGAGATATAATAATGGACACATTATTGACTGCGTTTAGTACTCTGTACATGTGTGGTGAAGTGTTGGATTTGGTAAATGATCTGCCTTACTGGCATCTTGAGCATGAAGTCCTCCTGGCTGAAGCGGAAGCCCAGGTCTGTGACGGTGCGCTGGAAGAAGCTGGTGGGTCTCAGCACCAGCACCAGGTGGAGGTTCCCAGGGAAGGAGGCCTGGAAACAGGGGGGGGGGGAAGAGGGACACCATCACTGATGGACAGTGAGCCCTGATCTAGAGCTCTGACAAACCCTGGACCATGCCTTTTACTCAAAACCAGGCCAATCTGTTCACTATGAAAGGAAGGGACTTCTGGATGCATAGCCATCATCTGTTCACCCTGAATGGACATATTGACAGCACTAACAAGCAATCAGGCTCAGGCAGACAAAGCCTCTCAGTCTGACCCACTGTCAATTAAAGGAGGAAAGCTGGACCTATCCTGCCTATCACAGGTGTATTGAAGTTGTCGTCAATAGAAAATGGCTTCACTAACCAAGAGGAGACAGTAGGTAGGCTGAATTCTATTTAGGGATGAGGCTTTGATTGAACTTCAGAGCGATTGTCAGCAGCAGACATCACAAGTAGAGCATTTAGGATGACAATCTTATTAGCTCAATTTGAAAAATAATTCACACCCATTTTTATCAAATGACTGTGGTGATGCAGGTCTAGCCTTACTAACATATGGGTTTGGTATAATTCAAGATGCCAGCCGTTAAAACTTAAATATGGATAGGACATCGACATAAAACAGTGGGAAATGTTGATTATTCCACAAAGAGCTTGGATATTAATTTGACGTCGCCATCTAAATCTAGCTTTAGGTTACTTCAAACATGCACACTGCCCTTCAAGCTCAACATGCTAAATATTGCAGTCGGGTTTGTATTCACATAAGCAAGCCATCGTTCTCGGTCTTGCTGCATCAATTGCATGACGAGGCTAAAATCAGGCTCTGCACCGCAGTGCTTATGCTTAAGCTGCAGCCAGTGAGCGATGCCGCATTCACCCTGCCCACCCAAACTTGACCACAACTCTTTAATCAATAAATCAAACTATTTAAAAGGCGTGTTACCGGGCTCCTCCGTATCCTGGGCAATCCTCGGCGCTGGTAACTCACAGCCATTGTGTTTACAGCCATTTATACGATCATGCTATCATTCTAAATGTCGCCGTCCCGAAGCTTATAAATCGGTGCCAATGCCGGCTACTGGTTCCCTTTACTTGGCTGCGAGGCCACAGCCGCAGCATCAACGCTGCTGCGACGATGAGGGTGGCAGCGCTGTCTGCAATCTCTTCCTCTCATCGTGCGCCGAAATATAGCGTCATCAGCTAATATCCACGTAATTGAGTGCTGGTTAATGCATCTTCATTCCCTTGCCACGGTACTCAAGTTTCATACAGTGAGTACAGAACATTTTATTTGAAAACTATGCATGAGCAATAATAAACATTGACAAAGCAACTGCAGTATTTGACAGATGTAGTCACGACGAAGTATTTTAATGAACTTAAGACCGAGAGACGAGACCATCACAAAACAGCAGGAACTGAGCGCTGGGCAATTCAGCACCATGGACAGCTCCCCACTCTGACGTCCAGTCTGTCTAGTGCTGAAATTCTGAACTGGATTTTTGTTTTTTGCATAGCAGCAAATCATATGTTCAAGACTATAACTCGCTCACCGCAATTCTGGCAAGTGCTGTTTTGATTGAGGTCCAAGTATCCAGTCGTCTGTCTAAAATGATGATGAATTTTACACCTGGTTGTCGTGCTCTGCAAACACAAGCAATAAAAGGATGATTTGAACACATGTACTTTTCACTTAACAAATGTATACTTTTACTAGTCAAATATAATATGCTAAGTTGATTTGACAGCTAACTGCAGCCAAAGACAAATTGTATTTTTTGGTGCAGAAAGAAAGACTGCAGTGAATACATTAGATCTGTTTACAGGGATGTTCATCGACTCTGTTGACCTGAACTCAAACTCCCCTTTTGGTCCACGTCCAATGATACGATCCCTCCTCCCTAGGATATACCTCCTCTGAGCTGGCACAGAGGACATCAAAATAGATGAGGGACAGAGAGCATCTAGTGCCATATCTGCAAAGAATACTAACTCTGGACTAAAGCAGGCACACACTGCATTGCAGAGAAAGTTATGAGGCGAGAGAGGGAGGGCTAGAGAGATGAATAGTAGGAGGTAGTGTATTATGTTGGTTCACCCACCGAGGTATGAGGGTGAGGTATGTTAAGACTTTAGCTAAAGACTCCTCTGGAATGTCGCTGAAAGCAGAGTATTCTGGGAGGGTGATAATCACGCTGGAGTCCTCACCACGCCCACCTGGAAAGAAAAACAGTTTCATATATCCCACTCAACAGTGTACTAATCGATTATATTATGTTCTTTGCTGACCCCTCATTTAAGTAGTCTATAAAATGTTGGATGAACTGAGAACAGCTTTGTCAGTGTTAGTTTCTACATGTCACTCGTACTTTTACAGGTCATAGACACCGCCTGAATCTACAGAGCCAATGTTAACACAGGTCAGAGGTTATGAACCCAAAATAGATATTCCTGAGTAAAGACCTCCCACCTGACAGGTAGGCCACCTGCTTTTCAATGTAGCCGTCCACCTCCTTCATACTCATAGGGACTGACACCTCTGTGGGAAGGAGAAGGAGAGAGCGATAGAAAGAAGGAGATATTAAAACAAAGGGATCAGAGGCCTCTTTGAAAGTGTCAAGCCATGGTGATCTTACATAACATGATGATTTAACAGAGGGATTTACTGCCACCCAGTGGTCGTATGTAAAACAACATCAACATTAGTGATAAGGAAGGTATCAGACGCTAAGCTGTCTGGTTCAAGTCAGTCAATCATTCGGAGGCGGGTCTGGACCACATCTTTCCACTGTGACATCCAGGCTAGCACAGCAGGAGGCCGTCATTATACCTCTCCACTCCCTTCTCCTGTCACCAGGGGAGAGGCAGCATGGAGTCATATACTGTGTCCAGCCCGCTGTGGTGGCAGGCAGCATTACTCTCTCCTCTCATAACATTACACATTCAGCACAGTTGACAGGACTAAAACACTGCCCGTAATATACTGCACATATACAATCAAATAGTGGTATGAGTGAAGCCACAGTGAAGACTGAGTTCACCTCTGTCACGTTGGCATGAAGGATCGAGAGACAGACACAGGAATGCGTAATAGTTTTTTTTATTGTACACAAATTATGGCGTGCAGTGTAAAGGCACGGGGACGAACACTATACAAAACACAGGGTTGAAACCCAAACAAAAGATTGAGAACTACCTCGAATAAATAACACACGCGCACAATGATACCACATGGGAGGAGACCCGTAATTATCTGCGCAATACAAGTGTCACGAAAGCCAAAACACAGCATAGGTACTCACACGACCAACGGACATTGGAACAATAATCGACAGCCCAATGGAAACCAAAGGCCACACTTATACAAGTACTAATCAGTGGGAACAGGGGACAGGTGTGCGTAATGAAAGTTCCAGAGGGATCCGTGACAACCTCGAGTAACGAGCATTACATAGCCCTAAAGTAGACATGTTAAAAGTAATTTATAGTCATATATAATTCTCTGCTGTTGACAAGTTCATGCAACCGATCAAAACGTGCTTTTCTTTCAAAAACAAGGACATTTCTAAGTGACCCCAAAATTCTGAACGGTAGTTGGTAAATTGGCGAGGACACTAGAACAGTCTGCAGAACCCGGCCTCACCCTACTGGAATCTGAAGTCAAATGTCTGCTGTTTGCTCATGATCTGGTGCTTAGTTCCCCAACCAAGGAGGGCCTACAGCAGCACCTAGATCTTCTGCACAGATTCTGTCAGACCTGGTTCCTGAGAGTAAATATCAGTAAGACAAAAATAATGGTGTTAGAAAACATGACCAGTTGGCAGGATCACAAATACAAACTCCATCTAGACACCTTTTCCCTAGAGCACACAAAAAATATACATACCTCTGACCACAGGTAACTTCCACAAAGCTGTGAATGATTTGAGAGACAAGCCAAGAAGGGCCTTCTATGCCATCAAAAGGAACATGAAATTCAATATACCCATTAGAATCTGGCTAAATATACTTGAATCAGTTATATAACCCATTGCTCTTCATGGTTGTGATGTCTGGGGTCCATTCACCAACCAGGAAATCACGAAATGGGACAAACACCAAATTGAGACTCTGCATGCAGAATTCTGTAACAATATCCTCTGTGTACAACGTAAAACACCAAATAATGCACGAACAGCAGAATTAGGCCGATACCCGCTAATTATCAAGATCCAGAAAAAAGCCATTAAATTCTACAACCACCTGAAATGAAGCGATTCCCAAACATTCCATAACAAAGCCATCACCTACAGAGAGATGAACCTGGTGAAGAGTCCCCTAAGCAAGCTGGTCCTGGGGCTCTGTTCACAAACAGCACAATTAGACCCAACAAAATCCTGAGAAAACAAAAAGATAATTACTTGACAGATTGGAAAGTATTAACAAAAAACAAAGCAAACTAGAATGCTATTTGGCCCTAAACAGAGAGTACACAGTGGCAGAATACCTGATCCCTGTGACTGACCCAACTTAAGGAAAGATTTGACTATGTACAGACTCAATGAGCATAGCCTTGCTATTGAGAAAGGCCACCGTAGACAGACCTCTCAAGAGAAGACAGGCTACAGTGTCCTTTTCCACGTTGTCGTCGGGGGTAACCGTGTCAGGCAGGGAGTCGGCGTGGGTAGCAGTAATGAGTTCCGCTGATCTCTTGTCAATATTTCATGAGTGTTACTGACACACACAGAGACATTGGCTGGACCAAGCAAAGCTGGCTGGGCCATTCACACACACACAGAGACATGGGCTGGGCCAAGCCAGGCTGGGCTAAACCAGGCTGGGCTGGGCTATTCATACACAGAGACATGGGCTGGGCCAAGCCAGGCTGGGATAGGCCATTCCCACACACAGAGACATGGGCTGGGCCAAGCCAGGCTGGGCTAAAACAGGCTGGGCTGGGCCATTCACACACAGAGACATGGGCTGGGCCAAGCCAGGCTGGGCCAAGCCAGGCTGGGCCATTCACACACAGCCATCGAGTAGGGTTACTGTCAGGTACTGGTTAGTGTCAGGTTCAAAATGGATATCCTGGACTGGCTGTGTAATAATTAATGTTTCAATGGCTTGAATGTTATGGAGAGCTTGGAAAGGCCACATGTGGTATGTATAAGCAGTTTATAAATTATTGATAAGGGGTTCATAGTGTGTACTTCTGTATAAATTGTAGCTCCTGTACAGCCTACATCAACAACAACTACTAGGCTATGTACTTTTACCTTTGTTTAACTAGGCAAGTCAGTTAAGGACAAATTCTTATTTACAATTACTGCCTACCTGGACGACTCTGGGCCAATTATGTGCCGCCCTATGGGACTGCCAATCACGGCCGGATGCGATACAGCCTTTATAATCATTCACATTGTCATCTCTCAACTATTCATGTTGACACAAGATACAATTTATTCATATCAAATTGGTACTGTAATGAAGAGACAATCTAATTTAGAAAGGGTAGCTTTTTTTCAGAACGTTGCAAAACTCTGAAACCTTTTGTCCAAAAATGATGCAGAAAAGATAATCCATAATGTTGTCACTTCTAGATTAGACTACTGCAATGCTCTAGTCTCTGGCTTCCCGAAAATGCAATAAATACACTTCAGTTAGTGCTAAACACAGCTACTAGAAAACTGACTAGCACCAAAACACTTGACAATATTACTCCAGCGCTAGCCTGGCTTCCTGTTAAGACTAGGGATGATTTCAAGGTTTCTCTGCTAACCTACAAAGCATTACATGGACTTGCTTCTACCTATCTCTCCTATTTGGTCCTGCCATACATACAGTGCCTTGCGAAAGTATTCGGCCCCCTTGAACTTTGCGACCTTTTGCCACATTTCAGGCTTCAAACAAAGATATAAAACTGTATTTTTTTGTGAAGAATCAACAACAAGTGGGACACAATCATGAAGTGGAACGACATTTATTGGATATTTCAAACTTTTTTAACAAATCAAAAACTGAAAAATTGGGCGTGCAGAATTATTCAGCCCCTTTACTTTCAGTGCAGCAAACTCTCTCCATAAGTTCAGTGAGGATCTCTGAATGATCCAATGTTGACCTAAATGACTAATGATGATAAATACAATCCACCTGTTTGTAATCAAGGCTCCGTATAAATGCACCTGCACTGTGATAGTCTCAGAGGTCCGTTAAAAGCGCAGAGAGCATCATGAAGAACAAGGAACACACCAGGCAGGTCCGAGATACTGTTGTGAAGAAGTTTAAAGCCGGATTTGGATACAAAAAGATTTCCCAAGCTTTAAACATCCCAAGGAGCACTGTGCAAGCGATAATATTGAAATAGAAGTTGTATCAGACCACTGCAAATCTACCAAGACCTGGCCGTCCCTCTAAACTTTCAGCTCATACAAGGAGAAGACTGATCAGAGATGCAGCCAAGAGGCCCATGATCACTCTGGATGAACTGCAGAGATCTACAGCTGAGGTGGGAGACTCTGTCCATAGGACAACAATCAGTTGTATATTGCACACATCTGGCCTTTATGGAAGAGTGGCAAGAAGAAAGCCATTTCTTAAAGATATCCATAAAAAGTGTTGTTTAAAGTTTGCCACAAGCCACCTGGGAGACACACCAAACATGTAGAAGAAGGTGCTCTGGTCAGATGAAACCAAAATTGAACTTTTTGGCAACAATGCAAAACATTATGTTTGGCGTAAAAGCAACACAGCTCATCACCCTGAACCACCATCCCCACTGTCAAACATGGTGGTGGCAGCATCATGGTTTGGGCCTGCTTTTCTTCAGCAGGGACAGGGAAGATGGTTAAAATTGATGGGAAGATGGATGGAGCCAAATACAGGACCATTCTGGAAGAAAACCTGATGGAGTCTGCAAAAGACCTGAGACTGGGACGGAGATTTGTCTTCCAACAAGACAATGATCCAAAACATAAAGCAAAATCTACAATGGAATGGTTCAAAAATAAACATATCCAGGTGTTAGAATGGCCAAGTCAAAGTCCAGACCTGAATCCAATCGAGAATCTGTGGAAAGAACTGAAAACTGCTGTTCACAAATGCTCTCCATTCAACCTCACTGAGCTCGAGCTGTTTTGCAAGGAGGAATGGGAAAAAATGTCAGTCTCTCGATGTGCAAAACTGATAGAGACATACCCCAAGCGACTTACAGCTGTAATCGCAGCAAAAGGTGGCGCTACAAAGTATTAACTTAAGGGGGCTGAATAATTTTGCACGCCCAATTTTTCAGTTTTTGATTTGTTAAAAAAGTTTGAAATATCCAATAAATGTTGTTCCACTTCATGATTGTGTCCCACTTGTTGTTGATTCTTCACAAAAAAAAATACAGTTTTATATCTTTATGTTTGAAGCCTGAAATGTGGCAAAAGGTCGCAAAGTTCAAGAGGGCCGAATACTTTCGCAAGGCACTGTACCTACATGTATGCTACGGTCACAAGACGCAGGCCTCCTTATTGTTCCTAGAATTTCTAAGTAAGTAGGGCTTTCTCCTATAGAGCTCGATTTTTATGGAATGGTCTGCCTACCCATGTGAGAGACGCAGACTCTGAGACCTTTAAGTATTTATTGAAGACTCATCTCTTCAGTAGGAACTATAATTGAGTGTAGTCTGGCACAGGAGTGTGAAGGTGAATGGCAGGGCACTGGAGCAATGAACCGTCCTTGCCGTCTCTGCCTGGCCAGCTCCCCTCTTTCCCCTGGGATTCTCTGCCTCTGACCATATTACAGCAGCTGAGTCACTGGCTTTACTGGTGCTCTTCCATGCTGTCCCTAGGAGGGGTGCATCACATCGTGCCAAGATTTTTCACTTTACCTGACTTGAGTGTGTTGAGTCACCAATGTGATCTTGTCCTGTTTTGCGACCCCCTCGGGCTTGTGCGGTGGAGGACATCTTTGTGAGCTATACTCAGCCTTGTCTCAGGGCAGTAAGTTGGTGGTCTGTTGACATTCCTCTAGTGGTGTGGGGGCTGTGCTTTGGTAAAGTGGGTGGGATTATATCCTGGCTTGTTGGCCCTGTCCAGGGGTATCGTCGGACAGGGCCACAGAGTCACTCCCCAGACTCTAGTTTCTATCCTCTCTCTTCCTCTCTACCGCACCTGCTCGTCCTCGGAATGATCGGCTATGAAAATTCAACTGACATTTACTCCTGAGGTACTGACCTGCTGCACCTTCTACAACCACTGTGATTATTTGACCCTGCTGGTCATCTATGAATGTTTTAACATCTTGAAGAACTATCTCCACCCGGCACAGCCAGAAGAGGACTGGCCAACCCTAAGAGCCTGATTCCTCTCTAGGTTTCTTCCTCGGTTCCTGCCTGTCTAGGGAGTGTTTCCTAGCAACTGTGCTTCTACATCTGCTGTTTGGGGTTTTAGGCTGGGTTTCTATATAAGTACTTTGTGACCTCTGCTGATGTAAAAAAAAAAGGGTTTTATAAATACATTTGATTTAATTTAATTTAATGAGAAAAGGGGCAATATCTGTCATCTAGATATGATGACAAGCAATTGAAACAATACAGATAAACATAACAGCAAACACACTACAGTTGCCTGTCCTGCATAACTTCAGACAGTATAGTGTTAGATCAGAGGGAGAATGCTTGTGCTGCAGGCAGGCTGAAGTGTTTTGGAAATGCGTGCCAGTCTGTGATCCCAGGAAGTCTCCACCAAGGCCCCTCTCCGATTAGAATCTGCATTCTGTACCACTCATCACATGACGTAAATCACTCCGTCTCTGCCTGGCCTGCTAAACAAGATGCACAACACACCGGACCTCCAAATCATGCTTTCTACTTGGCAGCCCCACAGATAGGAAACAATTATTCCCGCTGACTCAATTTGTCAAAACATCCAAGCACCAAAGCCTAGTCAGGTGACTTCACTGAGTAGTGTTTGCTAAGCATGGCTGGGTCCTGCAATAGACTCCCAGGCAGCCAGACAGATTAAAGGCCCAGGGTAAAGCAGGGCTGGCCTTAGCAGGTGATCTGTGATAGCGTCTGTTTACTGAGCAGGGTGATAGGAGTCCTGGTGGATTAAAGCCGAAGTGAGGCAGCCATGTGTTTTTTGCTCAACATCATCATTAGCCAACCGGTTGAAGCTGGCTCAAATGCATGCAAGAGTCTTCCAACAAGACTCTTGTTATTTTACTACATGGCTTCAGAAGCCTCACAGATCTTACCTTATTGCTGGAATAAAAGTGTTGTGTGTATACATCCTCTGTTTTATAATGGATTAGGAGTTCTCCATCTAATAGAACACAGAGGGTTGTCTTTAATGGAAGCCTCTCTAATGCAGATTTGGTTGAGTGTGGTTTGATTCCAGGCTATATCACAACTGGCCATGATTGGAAGTCCCATAGGGCGGAACACAATTGGCCCAGCGTTGTCCGGGTTAGGGTTTGGCCGGGGTCAGCAGTCATTGCAAATATGAATTTGTTCATAACTGGCTTGCCTAGTTAAATCAAATGTTTTTAATAGGTAGGTGCTAAATATCTCCAAAACTAACAGCATTGTTTTTGGGACAAATCACTCACTCAATCCTAAACCATATCTAGATCTATTACTGAATAATGTGGTGATTGAGTAAGTTGAGGAGACTAAAATGATGGGGGATTTCTCCCTGCTCTGCTGACAAGTTCTTTTGATCCGCTCATACAGGAGTAATAAAGGAATAGTGCACTAATTTGGTTTTAAAAAATCTGTGTGTGTATATTTATTATTCTTTAATTGTGATTTACCAGGGGTGCTGCAGCACTCCTACTTCCCAGAGTGCAGCTGTGCTCAGGGCACTCCTTCAGCAACGGGATTGTGTCATTTGGGGGCGAACAGTACACATTTTACTAGATAAGACCATACCAAGAAGGGTGCCACTCAACGTCGGTAATATCACACATGACTGGCACTGCCATGATGGCAGGCTGTGGGCCTACTGGGCGGGCTGAGGAGGGTAGACGCTTCTTCAGCCAACAGTCACTGTGATGTCTCATAGAAGTTACATTGTGTGAAGAGGGAGAGTAATATACTGCACATGGACAAACCTCTTGAGACAGAAAGAGACCAGCACAGACATGCAATAATCACACACATGCAGTCCCTCAAGTTTACCTACACACATTACACAAAGGGCCATGGCTTAGACTGTTTTGAGGTCAGCAGATATTTTTACCAAACAGGGATTTCAGTGCTAAGGAGATTATAGTGGTGGGCTTGGTAGAGGCAAAGTGTTGGAGGAAATGTCACACATCTAGGCTCATGTGCCGTGACTTGTTAACCTGATTTATAATTTTGGATGTTTCAAGCTGTTCTTTTGAGTAGCATCAATGTGCAGCAAAGCTAATACATTTTTTGTGATATTCTGTTGTGAAGTGGGACAGATAATGAATGTGTATAGCACAACATCTGCACAGACAACTATTTCTATGAAAAACACCTCTTAGTAATTAGAGCCTGTTTGTCAGGGGTTGACAGGTTTAACTGAAGAGGTTTGTTATGGGGTCTTTAGGCTACGTTTAGACAGAAAGCCCAATTCATTTCTTTTTTCACTCCTTGGTCTTTTGACCAATCAGATTAGCTCTGAAAAATATCTGATATGAAAAGACCTGATGTGATTGGTCGAAAGACGAATTAGTGGAATGAATATCAGAATTCATAAAAAGTGAAACATTATTAAAGTTATCCCTTTTAGGTAAAACTGTTAAATATATTCACATGTAAATCATTTATTAAAACACACTGTTTTGCAATACTGTAGCCTCAGTAGCACTCTAGAGTAGCACCATGGTGTAGCTGGAGGACAACTAGCTTCTGTCCTCCTCTGAGTACATCGACTTCAATAGAACACCCCTTCCATATACTTACCCAGTAATTATGACAACTTCCAGAGGAAGTTCTCTAACCTATCAGAGCTCTTGCAGCATAAATTGACATGTTGTCCACCCAATCAATTAAATATATCTAGTACTTAATTAAAGCATAAACTACAGCTAGCTGGCACTGCAGTGAATTACATTTGGTGAGTAGTTGACTCCAAGAAAGAGAAAGATAATAGTTGAACAGTTTTGAAAAAAATATTTATTCCAAAATAAGGAGAAGCAATAGAGAGAGAGATATACTTAGTTGTATTTAAAAAAAATAAAAAATAAACTTAGCTAGTGAATGCAGCTAGCTAGTTCAACCTACTCAATCACCTGCCTCAAACAGAGGGGTGCTATGTTAGCTAGCTGGCTATGGTGATCCAACACTGGAACTCTTTCAAGTCAAGGTAAGTCAAGGCTTTTGGTTTTATTAATTTATTGCCATCGGGGCCCGCCGGTGTAACTGCTAAACTGCTTGCTGACTGTACTGCATGATTGTAGAGGGTTTACTAACACGTTAGTTTTAGTAGCTATGTTTACTAGGATGTGATAACAATGTAGGCTGTGTAGCGGTTAGCGGTTATGATATGAAGGTATGAAAAGGTTTCTTAAACAGAAGCAAATGGAACGAAACAAGGATAAACATACCTGAATTCGTCCAATAGAAACTCTAATTTGCAATCTAATGATTACAGCCTATATCAGCTAGATGCAGGTAAGAGCGTACAAGGCGGTATTACTCAAAATTCTCTCAAACTGTGCACCTACGTTGTAAACTTTTCATAGGCTAGGTTGTAGCAACCTCATGATGGATATAGGGAAATTAGAGTATAATGTAGTAGCCTAAAACTATCACTGTTACATTGAACTGGGTGAATGGAATATGAATGACAGTCACCCAATATGCTGTAATAGAAACAAGGCCATGCTTATAAAAAAAATATATTATCCTCACTCATGTTAAAACGGCACCGACCGCCAGTGGTGTAGGCTGTGTGTAAGTTCAGGATTAACTGCAGGAAGCATGATGGGGCTTCAAAATGACCCATTCTTCACACAACTCATAGGAAAGCAGTTTGTTAAACCCTGTCTGCCATGTTTCTTCACACACAGAGGTAAATGATATTGACAGGTCAAAATACAACCAGGTGGAGGCAGGTGAAGACTTACAGGTAACTGATCTGTAGTGTGTGTGTGTGTGTGTGTGTGTGTATAAAGGTTTTTCCATATACTGCAGTGTCTCCTTGTTCTCTTGGCAGATCCAGCCCAACCCACGGAACGTAGCTCACATTACACACACATTATTACACTGAAACAACTCCGCCTGGTAAAAATAGAAAGTCTGGGGCAGGGCCTTTTCCCCAATGTCCCCATTACCTTCACACACAGGCCAGCCTGTGGACAGGGACAACACCCTCACACAGGGGAAGTACAGGGGCACAGGCCAGCCTGTGGACAGGGACAACACCCTCACACAGGGGAAGTACAGGGGCACAGGTCAGTAACCAAGGTGACAACGGAACAACAACAACAAAGCAGTGCCAAAGGTCACCATCACAATCATGTTAGTCCTCTATAGAGAAGAGAATGCAATATACTAGAGCAGTTATTCCCAAACTGGGGTTTCAATGCCGTCGGGAGTACGCCAAATAAATATGTGATCACATTTTTAAAAATAAAACGTATAACATTTTTTTCCTTCACATTTTCTAACAGTTCATGCGATTTCTGCGAGGTTTTTTTCTCACCTGAGTAGCCTCTTTTCACTGCCAAAAATAGCAAAATAAGAACACAATGTCATAAACAGGCAGCCTAGTCAAATAATAAACATGCACTCACATTAACCGTTACTCTCTCGCGTGAATTCCACGTATGTAGCCAAATGTAGCTGCTGCTCATTCCGTTTGCTCAAAAATGGATAAATGGTTAAAAAAGTAAGGCTTGTGTCCATAGAGACACATACCAGCTCTACTGGTAGTACTGCTACGACCAGCATTACTACACCTGCACCTGTCGACAACAAGTAGTTCTGCTTCCAAAAGCACATCCAATGCTAGCATCAGTAATTCTACATTTGTTGTTAGCCCAGCTAGAATGAACACTGACAGCTGTGAATCTGATGCAGCCGAAGAGCTACTGCCCCCTTACCTGGGAAAGCACCGAACAACAGACGGGGATGTTGGACGATCGAAGAGGCGCAAATATGATGAGAACTACATTGATTTGGGGTTCACTTATATTGGGAGTAGTGCCGTTCCTCAGTCACAGTGTGTTATATGTGCAAAAGTACTATCTCACAACTCTATTAAACCTTCACTCTTATGCAGATATTTAGAAACAAAACTTAACAATTTAGAAAATAAGCCAGGGGAGTTTTTTGGAGCGAGAATTAAGACGACTTTCGAGTATTAAGACATGTATAAAAGCAACGGATACCATTAATAAGAAGGGGCTAGAAGCGTCTTATGTGGTGAGCTACCGAGTGGCTAGGACAGGCAAGCCCCATACTATTGTGGAGGACTTAATTCTCCCTGCTGCTGCAGATATGGATGGGACAATGCAGGGGGAAGAGGCCAAAAAAACTATACAGACAACATCTTCATCAAACAACACTGTTTCACGATGCATCAATGACATGGAAGGAGATGTTTTGAAGACATCCTCTTCTGTAAACCACTAGAAACCAGGACAACAGGATATTATGTTTTTAAAGTACTGGACAGCTTTGTGACATCAAATGGACTTTGTTGGTCAAGATGTGTTGGTATCTGTACTGATGGTGCAAAAGCCATGACAGGGAGACATAGTGGAGTGGTAACAAGCCTGCAAGCAGTTGCTTCCGACGCCACTTGGGTACACTGCAGCATCCACCGAGAGGCTCTTGCTGCCAAAGGAATGCCTGACAGCTTGAAAGATGTTTTGGACACTACAGTGAAAATGGTTAACTTTGTTAAAGCAAGGCCCCTGAACTCGTGTATTTTGTGCACTATGCAATGATATGGGCAGCGACCATGTAACACTTTTACAACATACAGAAGTGTGCTGGTTATCAAGGGGCAAAGTATTGACATGTTTTTTTAAATTGAGAGACGAGTTTAAAGTTTTCTTTACTGACCATAATTTTCTCTGACCGCTTGCATGATGATGAGTTTCTCACACGACTGGCCTATCTGGGTGACGTTTTTTCTCGTCTAAACGATTGGAATCTAGAATTACAGTGACTCTCCGCAACTATATTCAATGTGCGGGACAAAATTGAGGCTATGATCAAGAAGTTAGAGCTCTTCTATGTCTGCATTAACAAGGACAACACACAGGTCTTTCCATCATTGTATGATTTTTGTGTGCAAATGAACTCAAGCTTACGGACAATGTCAAATGTGATATAGCGAAGCACCTGAGTGAGTTGTGTGCTCAATTATGCAGGTACTTTTCCGAAATGGATGACAAACTGGATTCGTTATCCCTTTCATGCCCTGCCTCCAGTCCACTTGCCGATATGTGAACAAGACAGCCTCATCGAAATTGCAACAAGCGGTTCTGTGAAAATTGAATTTAATCAGAAGCCACTGACAGATTTCTGGATTGGCCTGCACTCAGAGTATCCTGCCTTGTCAAATCGCACTGTTAAGACACTGATGCCCATTGCAACCACGTACCTATGCGAGAGTGGATTCTCGGCCCTCACTAGCATGAAAACTAAATACAGTCACAGAATGTGTGGAAAAGGATTTAAGACTGAGACTCTCTCCAATACAACATTGCAGAGTGATGTGCATCCTTTCAGCACACCCTTCTCATTAACCTGTGGTGGAGTTATTCACCAGTCATGTAAGATGGTTAAATAAAGAGCTAAATTATTTATTATTATTTGTGCTCTTTGTCACTTCCCACGATTCGGGTTGTGACAAAAACTCACTCATTCTTATGTTTAATAAATGTATCGTATTGTGTGTGTGTGGCAGGCTTACAATGATGGCATAAAATAACATTTGAGAGTGTGCTGACCCTGGTGCTAGAGGGGGTACGCAGCTGGAGGTTGAATGTTTGAAGGAGTACGGGACAATAAAACATTTGGGAACCACTGTACTAGAGGTACAAACCACCAGGAGCTGTACTGTAACTGAAGTCCAACAAACTGTCATCACAGTTGGAAATGAATCAACACTGATGAGAAACTAGCCCTTTCTTCTTCATTGGATTTGTAAATGAAACACTGATGAGAAACTAGCCCTTTCTTCTTCATTGGATTTGTAAATGAAACACTGATGAGAAACTAGCCCTTTCTTCTTCATTGGATTTGTAAATGAAACACTGATGAGGAACTGGCCCATTCTTCTTCATTGGATTTGGATTTGAATCCAATAGATATTAAAAAGGACAGAGGAGAATGTGTAGGGGATATGGTTTCTTGGGCACTGTATCATGTCGTCTGTAGCATCTGGACCATGGCAGGGATGCAGCACTACTCCTCTTCATCATTTAATTGTCAGATCTGCCCAACTGGCTGCCCTTACAGGATTCCTAATCCTCCCCCAATAGAGGATTTTTATTTTTTTTATCATTCAACCTGAAAACACTGCAAGCAACCATTCAGAACTGGACCTTGATAGTTTCCCAGGGAAAAGTCTAATCAATTCAGTGTCACAAAATGTATAATAAATCTATAGTTCATTCATTTCACTGACGGAATGCTTTGTTCGGCCTTTCTCCAAACACACCCAGATGTGGCGTGTACTTCCAAATATCTCCTCTACACATGATCGCTATGGATAAAAACCATCCCCGCAGGGTTTAGAAATAGCACATTAATCCCTGCATGGCTACGTCATGACCACTGCTGGAGTACAGCAGCAACCATCCCATCAATAGACCTAAAGCTACCCTGTGAGTTTTAATATTGTCCATGTATTATGACGGTGTTACCTGTCTCCATACAGAATATTTAACATTGCACAATATTTCCAATTGTATTTCCCATGATATTTAAGACAGTTATGTCCCCATATGCCAGTGATGGGTCAGTACAGGAGAGGTACTTACGCTGCAGTGTGTTCTCTAACTGAGAGCCAGCCTGCAGAAGGCTGTGGTAGCACTCCATTTCTCCCCCTGGCTCCTGCTCGGTCTCCTCCTGCAGTGAAGCTGGGCCCATTCCCTCCCCCCTTATCCACCTCCACAGGGCTGGACAGAACACAAGCAGGCCCGGTAGTGGGTAATGGCTGGTGTCAAGGCCTCACATCCTTATTATCCTACGGTCCTATCCCCAGTCGGACTCCACTTCCAGAGGGGTAGAGAGGAAGCTTCAACCCACTTTTCCCTGTAGATCCAGGGACCCAGTCAGGAGGCTCCCAGGGGCTGGATCGGATCCTGAGTCACCTTGAGCCGCATGCACAGAAGAACCCAGTTCAGCAGAGGAGGAAGTGTGCAGTCCACACAGAAAATCAATGGTAGGTTTTCCAGCTGCTGTGGCCAAGACAGTCCAGAATCAACGATGCACTTTTCCCTCACACACTCACTAATATTCAGTCCAGTGAGGGACTATCTTGTTCTCAGCTACAGCCACTAACCCTTAATGAACACCAGTCTGCCACTTCAAAACAAACACTGCACCCTCCATCTGGCCACACTCTTTTTCCTCTGTGCCCTCCCTTTATCCCCCTCTTGCCCTCAGTCTGGATTTTAGTGCGTCAGCTCTGCCGCTGCTGAGGCACAGTGGCTCCCATCCTGACACACTGCCAACTCCCTCCCAACTTTTAAGACTCCTCCTTCTCTCCGCTTTCCTCTGTCTTAGTGGTCACTCTATTCCTGTAGCAGATTGTGGGCTGATTCCACACAGCGCTGCCTGGCTGACCTACCGCATACAGCACTGCTGGGCTATCTGACACGAGTGTTACGGCTTCCTCCTACTCAATATTCTGGGACACACACAGAGAACCGTGTGCTACACATTTAAGTGTCAATAGAGCCATTGTAAACGGTACATTATTCTCCCGTTCTTGTCTAAGCCAACAAATTGTTCTGCCCATGCAAGTGCACACACATTAACACACAACGGACACATTCAAACGAAGGCACAGGAACATGAACGGGTGTCATTGTACAAAATAGACACAGCTTCACTCATCTCCACTCCCCCAGTTACTCTGCCTACGTCTCCCCTCAACCGACCAGGACTCAGACACGCGTGAATCCACGGAAGGAGTAGAGTAACAGAAGGATATGAACATACATTAATACACACACAGTGTTGGGTGGTGCTGTGGTGGCAGGTTGAGTGGCGTGCTACAGGGCCACTCGGCCAGCGGTACATCTGAACTCTGCTGTGGAGCTCTAGCCTTCAGCAGCCCCGTTGATCCAGATAAGCCTCTCAGCCACCTCATTACCGCAGAGCATCTGCTTGGTGTGGCCAGGCTTACACGCACAGTCCACAGGCGGCTGGTGGTGCCTTAATTGGAGAGGATGGGCTCATTGTAATTGCTGCAACATAATAAATGGTACCAAATACATCAAAACACATGGTTTCCCTGAGTCTGATACCATTTCATTCACTCCACCCCAGCAATTTTAATGAACCATCCTCCTATCAGCAGCCTCCTGTGGTACACACACGTGCAGTCCTGCAAAGCCCACACTAACAGACCATGCTAAGCCTAAGACAAGTATGCTTGCTGATACACAAGTTCACTCAAGCATACCACAAGTTCATAAATAAAAACAAGACATTCATAATATTGTGATTTATTACAGAAAACTGTGTTGAACAAACTGGTCTTAAAGTGCTACATTCAGGTCGGAGGTTCAGAGTGCCGAGGCTGGAGCCCGAGGGGCCAGACGTGGGGTGGTCCTGGGGCCAGGGTGAGGTGCCCATTTTGTGCCCGTCACCCCACGGCACCCCACCCCAGCGGTCACCCGTGGGACAGGGCCATTCTCCACATTCATCCAGCCGCTCGTGCTTTTTTTTTGGGACGTTTCGGTTATTCTTACAAAAATGGCTGGAAAAAGGGTTGCATTAAAAATACAATCATTCTTTTTTTTCTTTTGGTCAGGCAAAACACGAGAAACCAATACATTTTGTAAGCTTTTGAAAACAGCATCTGTAATGCCCCCCTCATATAGTAAGTCCTACTCCTACCCCGACCTAGCACACAGCCCAGGCAGGTGAGAGTCCAGTGGTATCTCCACGCTAGTCTGAGCACAGCCCATACTCAGCCCCCTGATAGCTTTAGTGTTTCAAAAGGAAACGTTACATAGAGTCCTCCATAATATCTCCATCTGGTGTACACAACCCACTGGGCACTCCAGACCCTTGAAGTCAAGAAAAATATATACATTTCACCCATATGAAAGTATGGTAAATCACATTTGGCATGGAGGGGACACCAGGTTGCATATGCTCAGTATCATGTACAGCCAGCATGTAGATGTTACAGTATCTCCAACCACTAAGGATCTGGAATGAAGTCCATCTGAACTAAAGCTACTGAACTTAGGAACTACAGCCATCATTATCAAATATTTGATAGTTATGGCATTTTTTTAAAGGACAAGACATACCCCTCTGTGCCAGAAATACCCGAAGCTCCATTCAAAGCCTAGATATGGCTTGACTGACCTCTAACAAGTGCTCTAATCTGACCTGCGACCAGAACGGTGGAGGGAACAGGATATGGTGTAAGGTAGGACATACGGGTTGGCACAGGGGCACACATCCCGTCTGAAGTAACGCAGGCATACTGAAATTGCACAATAAAACAAATACGTAATAAAAATATAACATTTGTGGGTAAAATTACACAGAACAATAAATATGTCAAATAGATTCTTACACGTTCCAAAACAAAAATCCTCCCGTAGTATCTAAAAGTGATTCAAATCATGGTATGTAGAAACGGAATGTATGAAGCACTAACACCAGAGGTCAGTAAGAAACCCTTCTCAGATATCCTAAATAGATATGGATGTTGATGTAAGGTCAGCAGGTGGTCACATTACCTGATGAGCAAGTCTGGAGTTGGGATCGTTACCTTTGACAAACACTAAGTGGTAATGGGACATAGATACCTCATTTTAGGCCTTTAGTGCATGTGCATATTAGTGAATGCGTAGGTGTGTGTGCATTATGCGTGTGTTTCGGCATATGACAAAATGTGCCTTTCTGACCGCATGCCCAAAGGAAAATCCTCAGAACTCCTGATGTCCTTTAGAGGACAGGTCATGACAACCACGTGCTAATCTACAGGGAAGCTACAGGTATTCCTATGAAAACACTGTACGTGTCTCAATGAAACACACAGGTTGCTTTTTAGGCCATCGATCCCATCCAGTACAGCTGGGTAACCGATGTATGAGAAACACATTCACACATAAACAACTTGCTCACACTGCAACATATTTGAAAATATTTGGACGGTGCTGGGTATGACATGCATCTCCCCAGGTCAGATACATTTTTGGCTTCAAGCACTAGGCATTCAAACAGGTTCAGATCTATAGCTACAGCACATGTAATAATTTACACAATCCAATTGGGATTTTCTTATATTATCACCGGCCTTCTGCTTGGAAGATACATGTCACGCTCCAGACACGGAACCAGGTAGAAACGTTGGCAAGCACAAGTCATTACCGGTCATTTTGATGAACTCACATACACTTTTTGGGAAGATGGGAAAATGGAGAATTAAACCAGTAGGGGGCTGTGCCTCTAAACCCTCCCTTAACCCAGTAGGGGGCTGTGCCTCTAAACCCTCCCTTAACCCAGTAGGGGGCTGTGCCTCTAAACCCTCCCTTAACCCAGTAGGGGGATGTGCCTCTAAACCCTCCCTTAACCCAGTAGTGGGCTGTGCCTCTAAACCCTCCCTTAACCCAGTAGGGGGCTGTGCCTCTAAACCCTCCCTTAACCCAGTAGGGGGCTGTGCCTCTAAACCCTCCCTTAACCCAGTAGGGGGCTGTGCCTCTAAACCCTCCCATTTTGTTTAAGATATTCAGTAACTCGTGTGCAGTGTCGTCTGTATTGAGCGAACATGCGTTCTTGATCCCTGGACTGGAATCATGTAACTTACAGTACCAGTCAAAAGTTTAGACACCTACTCATTCAAGGGTTTTTCTTTATTTCTTACTATTTTCTACTTTCTAGAATAATAGTGAAGACATAAAAACTATGAAATAATACATTAAATAACGTAGTAACCAAAAAAAGTTACATCAAAATGAATTTGATATATTTTATATTCTTCAAAGTAGCCACCCTTTGCCATCATCAGTAGTCACCTGGAAAGCATTTCAATTAACAATCTGTGCCTTGTTAAACGTTCATTTATGGAATTTCTTTCCTTCTTAATGTGTTTGAGCCAATCAGTTGTGTCGTGACAAGGTAGGTGTTGGAAACAGAAGATAGCCCTATTTGGTAAAAGACCAAGTCTATATTATGGCAAGAACAGCTCAAATAAGCAAAGAGAAATGACAGTCCATCATCACTTTAAGACATGAAGTTCAGTCAATCCAGAAAATGTCAAGAACTTTGAACGTTTCTTCAAGCGCAGTCGCAAAAACCATTAAGCACCATGATGAAACTGGCTGTCATGAGGACCACCACAGGAAAGAAGACCCAGATTCACTTCTGCTGCAGAGGATACGTTCACTAGAGTTAACTGCACCTCAAATGAGCCCAAATAAATGCTTCAGGGTTCAAGTAAGACAGATCAACATCAACTGTTCAGAGGAGACTGCGTGAATCAGGCCTTCATGGTCGAATTGCTGCAAAGAAACCACTACTAAAGGACACCAATAAGAAGAGACCTGCTTGGGCCAAGAAACACGAGCAATGGACATTAGACAGCAGAAATCTGTCCTTTGGTCTGATGAGTCCAAATTTGAGATTTTTGGTTCCAACCTAGGTGAATGGATGATCTCCACATGTGTGGTTGCCACCATGAAGCTTGGAAGAGGTGTGATGGTGCTTTGCTGGTGACATTTTCTGTGATTTATTTAGAATTCAAGGCACACTTAACCAGCATGGCTACCACAGAATTATGCAGCGATACACCATCCTACCTGGTTTGCATATATTGGGACTATCATTGGTTTTTCAACCTCCAGACTGTGTAAGGGCTATTTGACCAAGGAGAGTGATGGAGTGCTGCATCAGATGACCTGGCCTCCACAATCACTCAACCTCAAACCAATTGAGGCGGTTTGGGACGAATTGGACCGCACGCAGAGTGAAGGAAAAGCAACCAACAAGTGCTCAGCATATGTAGGAACTCAATCAAGATTTTGGGAAAAGCATTCCTTACAAAGCTGGTTGAGAGAATGCCAAGAGTGTGCAAAGCTGTCATCAAGGCAAAGGGTGGCTACTTTGAAGAATCTCAAATACATCTTGATTTCTTAACAGTTTTTTGGTTACTACATGATTCCATATGTGTTATTTCGTAATTTTGACATCTTCACAATTATTCTACAACATAGAAAATAATAAAAAGAAAAGAAAAACCCTTGAATGAGAAGGTGTTCTAAAACTTGACTGGTACTGTACAAACTATTTGGGCCTGGAACTGTGGAATCTGTTTCAGAAAGTTAAGTAACATTTTTGTTTTAACAAACCTTGACCTAAACACACAAGTAATAACAAGTGGAATGTGGCATTCATGGAGCCTCCTTCATTTCATGCAGATGAATCATTCTGGGTCTGTGGAGGTGTGGCTGCATGTTAGAACACAGCAGATCATAGTAGTACTACTGACAAGGTAGCCGTGTACGCATTCATTTCGATTTTTTAAGAAAGAAAAAGAAACTGCGGAAACTCATGCCTCCTGTCTGAATAGTGCAGTAAAGCCGTTGTAAAAAACAGCCTGTGCTGCGTGGGCCAGTGGTGCAGTACTCTGCAGACATGCAGAGGGAAACAGGAAGAGGGTGACAGGAGTCCATCCCTGGCTCTTCTAGCATCTTTTCTATTTTCTTTTTGTCAATTTCCATATTCTTTTTAGATCAGGCAAAAGTGCTGGAAGCCAGCTTGACTGCCATGGGGGCCTGAAAGACACTGGCCGCAGTATAGTTAACCCTCCTTTCTGACCTTCACTCCTGCCCGATCAGGTGCTTGTAGGACAAGGGCGTGACAGCAGCGATCTGGAGAGGACAAACACACAGAGACAGAAGTCAGTCCACCACCATAGACAGAATCCTGCTCCTGCCAAATGCCAACCACTGGAAGGTGGCAACAAAGAGCAGCACCATGACAGACACCATTAAATGTTGACCCCAAATATCAAATAGAATTGACCACATACCCCCAAATAAAATTGATTGGACACACCTCCCCTGAAAACAGATTAACTCCAATCAAATCATAGAATATCTACTGCTCTGATATCATGTGATCATCCCTGATGATTCTAGAAGTGTATGGAACCCAAGAAGACCATGAGGCGATAGCCGAGGATTAAGACATGTGAGATTAGCCCTCGTTTTACCTGGATGTTTTTAGGAGGGAGTCCTCTGAAGGCTGGGAAGAATAGAGAAGCAGGTTAAATACAGGCGATGGATGGGAGCGTAAAGCCTGGTGTTAACCCAGACTTGCCAATAAACAGAACCAGGGCTCCCAATTAGCATTTTACATTGGTAGCACTGTTGCACCCAAATTATTTGAAAGTTAGGAGCACCACATAAAATTTAGGAGCACCAGGAAATGTCATTTTAAAATCGATTGAGATATACAGACTTTATTGGGCCTATATGAATTCTATGTACTTTTGAAGCACATTTTGTACCCTAGAAAGTAATATCTAACACTGTTAAGACATCTGTTTATAATCTCCACCAATGGAGATGCATCCAGCAAAACCGTAGCGCCGGTAACATGGTCACAACTGTCCAACGGTTCTGGCTACAGACGGGCGGTTCTCTCTGTAGTAATGGTGCAACCACCACGGTCAGGAATCTGCACTCACTTTCTTATCTAGGGTACTGGGAAACAGCGAAGGGGCGGCAGGTCGTCTAGCCGTTTGAGCTGTAAAATCGTTCTGCCCTTGAGAAAGGCAGTTAACCCCCCCCCACAATAACTGCTCCCGGCGCCAATGACGTGGACGTCGATTAAGGCAGCCCCCCCGCACCTCTCGGATTCTGAATCTTGGGTTGAATGCATTCAGCCGTGCAACTGACGAGGTATCCCCTTTCCCTTAATCATTAAAACAATTATAATCTGGCAGATTTGTTTGTAGTCGCACTGGTGCTCCCAAATTAAAACATCAGGTCACACAGCAAAAATATTGGACCAATACAATTTTATTTTATTTGACACATTCATTCCAGGCAACGGTCAGTTCATTTTGATGTAGGAAGAGCAACATACAATCAGGCAAAGGAAAGGGGTAACAAAATGTAGTACTTGCAAATGGAAAATACAAGACGCCAGTAACACACAAGTAGTACATTGCACATGCAACCAGGAGGGACACCACAACCACCATATAAATGACAACTCCATAAGGGGAGAAATGAAAAAGGCAGATTACGAGGTCTGCAATATTTCATTAGGAATAAAGAGGACAAAGAAAAACAGACACATTCACACACTGATGAGAGATGAATCCCCGATCCTCAACGGAGTCCATACTTAGTCAAAAAGGTAACTGGAAATCCTTAAAGACCACATGCAAGGCCACAATGAGCCGGTCGTCTACTGGGAGGCTGAAAAGAGCATCGACTGTCCTGGCTTAGTGGATCATATTGGAAAAGGCTCCCCTTCTGACATCAATTTATACATTCGGACACAGTTAAATGTTTATCCAAATCTTTGTCCATAAGAATGAATGTACATATTTCACAAGCAAAAATATGACGCAGCCATTATGAACAATACACTTTTCAGCCAACCAGTCAGAGCTCAACACACAGGAAGTATGGGTTACAGTAGCCATGAGAGGACTGAACCAACTTCTTAAGATGTTGAAGGCACGGGAAGCAGGATTCTGGTTACAGTTAAAGAGCACTGGGTCTCGGCAGATCTAGACAGCGAAAGGGTTTCTTTTGGGGGGTATTTGATTGTTTCAACTAAGGGGCAGAGTTGGGGGTCGGTACCTGTTCATAGGATAGTATTGGACTCGTCTGAAAAGGTTTTCATGAGCAGGGGCCTGGCTGAAGACCGGGGAGACTGGGTTTCCCCCTCGCCAGACTGAACCACCGGCTTCTTCTGGAAGGGTGAAGCAAGAGACACTAATGGCACCTCGTGCTGACAGACAGACACTTACACACTTGAGACAGAAGTTGGACAATGTAATGTAGTTTAAAACACACACACACTCTCCTTGGTGAATTCTCTCTCCTCTACCCAGGAGGGTCAATGTTTTACAAAGCTTGCGTTGTTCTTAATGTCGTATTATCTTAGGTCAACCAACACAAAGCCATCTTAATAGACTAATACACAGTATTGGTACAGCTATCCAAATACTTCAAATACCCTTTGGGGCATTTGAGTGACTTTAACTAGAACGTTATGATTAAAAAGACACATTCATAGCAACACACAACCACCCAGAAATGTCTGTAGTGGCCCACTGCGGTTGTGGTGGGGGTCCAGGGTTGGCTGGAGTCTGGAGCACGCTGGCATGCAGGGAAATCTCATTTGTTTGCGTGCTGCATTCACCTGGACAGGCATGCAGAGACAGCAGGCACAGTGGCAGCACGGGCAGGAAAGACAGACTGATGCACTCAGACATACTGAATTAGACATAGGACCAACGCTGCAGCAACAAACGAAAAACCACAATTGCTGGGGAAGTGAGATGGCTGGGCATTGGGCAACCCAGCATTTACATAAGCATTCTCAAATTATCCTGAAATAACAAAAAATGTACCACCCAGTCTAGACAGTGGTTAGAAAGGTAGCTTCTCTTTAACCTCACCATGACCTGAACAGGGAACCTCTAGAATAGTCAATCAAGGCCAACTGGATGTTAAAGGAAGGAGGGGACGAATCTGACAAGCAGGACAGGACAGATGGGAGGAGAGCGGGGGAGCGAGGAGGAGAGTGGGTGGGGGAACAAGGAGGAGAGTGGGTGGGGGAACAAGGAGAAGTGTGGGTGGGGGAACAAGGAGGAGAGAAAAGGAGAGGCAGTAAAGGGAAAGAGAGAGACCTCAGTCACTCCAGGAGAAGCTGTGAGTACTGGCGGTCTGTGACAGCATGAAGATAGTGGACGTCCCCGACGAAGGAAGCCGTCGCTTGATCTGCAGCAAAGCAGGCAGGACAGAAAGGAAGAAACAGAAGAGGCAATAAGGGGAAGTGAGAGAAGGGGAGAGAGACTGTAGAGAATGTATTAACACAAAGCAGCAGAGTTAGAGAGATAGCATTTAGTTAGGATGGGGCAGAGTCTTATATAGGGTGCGGCAAGATAGCCTCAAGGTTAGAGCGTTCGGCCAGTAACCGAAAGGTCGCTGGTTTGAATTCCGGAGCCGGTAAGGTGAAAACTCCCTGTGCACTTAAACAAGGCACTTAAACCCTAATTTCTCCAGGGGCGCCGTGCAATGGTAACCCTGGCAGTGACCCCACTCCCAGCGGGTGTCTCAAGAGGAGGTGGGATACGCAAGAAACGCACAAGTGTGTAACAGGACAAATATAAGCATTCCCCAAACTATTAATACATTAACACTCCAGATTCATCCGTCGGAATGCCAGATGGTGAAGCGTGATTCATCACTCCAGAGAACGCATGGTGATCTTAGGCTTGTGTGCGGCTGCAAGGCCTCAGAAACCCATTTCTTGAAGCTCCCGACAAACAGTTCTTGTTGCTGACGTTGCTTCCAGAGGCAGTTTGGACTCGGTAGTGAGTGTTGCAACAGAGGACAGATCTAGCAGGGCGGAAAGATGGCATCCAATGACGGTGCCACATTGAAAGTCACTGATCTCTTCAGTAAGGCCATTCTACTGCCAATGTTTGTCTATGGAGATTGCATGGCGGTGTGCTTGATTTAATACACCTCTCAGCGACCGGTGAGGCTGAAATAGCCAAATACACTAATTTGAAGGGGTGGGCAGATACTTTTGTATGCATGCACGTACAGTTGAAGTCGGACATTTACATACACTTAGGTTGGAGTCAATAAAACACGTTTTTCAACCACTCCACAAATTTCTTGTTAACAAACTAAAGTTCTGGCAAGTCGGTTAGGACATCTACTTCGTGCATGACAAGTAATTTTTCCAACAATTGTTTACAGACATTATTTAACTTATAATTCACTGTATCACAATTCCAGTGGGTCAGAAGTTTACATATACTAAGCTGACTGCGCCTTTAAAAAAGCTTGGAAAATTACAGAAAATTATATCATGGCTTTAGAAGCTTCTGATAGACTAATTGACATAATTTGAGTCAATTGGATGTGTACCTGTGGATGTATTTCAAAGGCCTACCTTCAAACGCAGTGCCTCTTTGCTTAACATCAAGGGAAATCAAAATAAATCAGGTCTCAATTAATGTTATATCAAACCCTTTTTTGAGGTTACCTGAGAGCAAAAACAACCTAAATATAAATTACATTTAATTAAATGTATTTGAACCACAGAACTGATTGACAATGAGTTCTATGGTGCACAAATAGCTGCCCACCCAGTGTCCCCGGCACCTTTTAATCTGATCTCATGAAAATTCTGAAAATCAATATGAGGTTGTTAAACATTAACATTTATCAGCCATACACACACACACCAAAAAAAAAAATTGTAAGGGGCTATTTAGTTGAAAAATCAAATAACTTGAAATTAATAACCATACGAGTCATCACACCATTCCTAATACTTTGAAGGAAAACTAATTTGACTCATGGGGAATTAATTGAGTGACAGATAATACCAGGGTATACTGGCCTCAGAAGGGAGACTGGGGCAAATTTGATTATTCCTGTGATCTCCATCCATATCAACAACACAAATCAGACCGCTATGGAGGAGCTCTACAGGATCCATGTCCCGACCTCAGGACGGTTGAGCTAACGCAGGCTAATGTGATTAGCATGAGATTGTAAGAAAAAAAACTAATGATAAATGATATGGGCAGAAAGCTTAAATTCTTGTTAATCTAACTGCATTGTCCATTTTACAGTAGCTATTAGAGTGAAAGAACACCATGCTATTGTTTGAGGAGAGTACACAATTATGGACATTTGGGCAGTCTTGATACAACATTTTGAATAGATACGCAATAGTTCATTGGATCAGTCTAAAACTTTGCACATACACTGCTGCCATCTTATACTAGATCTAATGTGTTATATTCTCCTACATTTATTTCACATTTCCACAAACTTCAAAGTGTTCCCTTTCAAATGGTATCAAGAATATGCATATCCTTGCTTCAGGTTCTGAGCTACAGGCAGTTAGATGTATGCATGTCATTTTAGATGAAAATTGAAAAGAAATGGGCAGATCCTTTAATGTGTTTAGAGCGATGGGCTCCATCAAGTATGACCAAGTCTTCTTGGAGACACAAATGGATACTTTCAAGGACAAAATGTTAACCATCTTTGTTTAAATTTAGAATTAAGTATAAACAGAAATACAGGGACGTCTGAACGTCTCCTCATTCCACTGACGCATAAAGGACAAGTCATAGCCCATAGAAATTATGAAAGATACGAATACAGGAAAACTACTATGAAGTGTTTTGAAGAGCTGTTACCCCTTTTAACATTTAAACGATATGGTATCACTGTATGTGGACAGTACCTGTCTTGAGTGGGGCCCGCGGGGCTTTCGGAGGACCAGCAGCAGGATCTCAGGCAACAGGCTGAGCAGGATGAGCAGGATGATGATCAGCCAGGCTGACACAGAGCTCAGCATATTAGCAAACACAAAGTAGAGACGCTGCTGCCGAAGGAAAGGCCTGACGGGAGGGAGAGGGTTTACAACATTCACATAGGTCAGCCCAATGTCAGCCCAAATTCAGTCACATGGTGCTACATGGCGTGCTGGCTTTTGCTCCAGCCCATCACTAACCTTAAAAAAATATATTGGCCGACCAAGAGCCATCTGTTCTTTCGACCAATCGATTGGTCTCAATTTCAAAACGTGTATTTTTCCATATATAGACACATCCTATGTGTTTTAATCAAATCAACTATATGCACTGAGCTTGTCTGAAGCTTTAAGTGCACTGATGAAATAATTAAGAAACGACTAGAGGGAGTCCGACCGCAATTGATTTGATTGTGCTGCGCCTGCCTCACTCGCTGCGCTGTCACCAAACAAATAAAGACAGCGAGTGACTGACTAGCACCCATTGTCTCACTCTCCTCCCTGCTGCAGCGACCACCACAGAACATCAAAAGGTGTTTATGGTGCTGTCTGTGTTGCTGAAGCTGCAACAATTACAGCCATTTCTGACTGAAAAGTTGTTATCGAAGTCCTTAATTTGTTTAGGAAAAACATTCCCTATTCGCTTTGTCTCAACCCTTGCTCTTGTTACGTCACACGTATGCACCACATGCACATGACCAATAGGGCCTGACCTACAACATATCATAATCACGTCAATAAATTGGTTAGAAACTCTGAACAAAGTAACAGCAAAAAAAGTGACAAATTCGAAACAGGGGGAATGTTTACTGGTTGCTCAGGAGGTAAAGGGGAAGTCAGATTAGTAGAATAAATTTGTCTACAAAATACTGAAGATCAAGAAAAATAAGGTAAGGAGCAAATGCTGCATGCATATTATGTGTGCCAAACAGATGGTGCTACATTAAAATAACTTTTACTGACAGTTTGGAACAATGTAAACACAACAAATTATAAACGAGTCGGTTGAAAAACAAATTCGTAAAGCCTTTATTACAGCAAAGACTAAAAACAGATGCATTAATTTAGGCCTATTTATTGTTTACGTTGATTATGCATGTCACTATTTTAAAACTAAAATGCTTGATTGCATTTCAAATCATGAATGACTTGAATGCTGTGATGACAACAAATAAACGATTGATACAGTAGCCTATATACAGTGCATTCAGAAAGTATTCAGACCCCTTGACTTTCTCCACATTGTTAGGTTACAGCCTTATTCTAAAATTGATTAAATTGTTTTTTCCCCCTCATCAATCTACACACAACAACCCATAATGACGAAGCAAAAACAAGTGTTTAGAAATGTTTATAAATAATAATAATAATAATAAATTAATAAATACATAAATATATATATATAACATTGAGACTTGTCCCGAAGCCACTCCTGCATTGTCTTGGCTGTGTGCTTAGGGTCTTTCTCCTGTTGGAAGGTGAACCTTTGCACCAGTCTGAGGACGCAATCCTGTCTCGGAGCTCTACGGACAATTCCTTAAACCTCATGGCTTGGTTTTTGCTCTGACATGCACTGTCAACTGTGGTACCTTATATAGACAGGTGTGGGCCTTTCCAAATCATGTCTAATCAATTTAATTTACCTCAAATGGACTCCAATCAAGTTGAAGAAACATCTCAAGGATGATCAATGGAAACAGGATGCACCTGAGCTCAATTTCAAGTCTCATAGCAAATGGTCTAAATACTTATGTAAATAAGGCATCTTTTTTTTGCAAATCTCTCTAAAAACATGTTTTTGCTTTGTCATTATGGGGTATTGTGTGTAGATTGCTGAGGAAATATACTTGAAAAAATTCAAGTTTAGATTAAAGCTGTAACGTAAAATGTGGAAAAGGTCAAGGGGTCTGAAAACTTTCGGAAGGCACTAAGTATAGAAATATAGACCTAGTAAGTAAGTTACGGTATTGACTAAACAGGATGCGCTCTTAGGCCTACAGCTGGGTGGTGTTTACGCAAGGCTGCTATACTAAGACCACTAATGACAATACTTAATATAACAATGATAATAACAACAATAACGACGAGATCAAGGAAGGTTATTATTATTATTTTCAATATACAAATTTGGACAATTTGGAACAGTTAAACGCAAAGCTGTCATCAAGGCAAAGGGTGGCCATTTGAAGAACCTCAACGATAAAATAAATATTTTGATTTTTTTAACACTTTTTTGGTTACTAAATTATTCCACGTGTGTTATTTCATAGTTTATGTCCTCACTATTATTCTACAATGTAGAAAATAGTAAACATAAAGCAAAATGAGTAGGTGTTCTAAAACTTTTAACCGGTAGTGTATGTGGGTGATGTATAAAGCCAGGCACAGTGAGGCTATTGATTTAAGACCTAATTAAGTTGTGGTTTCTGCTCTCCTCACTTTTCTTAGACAATTAAGGTGAATGCTGTTTCCTCATCTCCTAACTCCACTGCTGCTTCCGCCACATTCTTCTCAACACCAACATCTGTGTTACACCATTGTTTTTAAATATAACCACATACAATTTCAGTAGCACGTCTTAGAATGGACTGTGCCATCCCCGCAATGGATCAGTCCACTCGGCGCGAATCAGACAGCTGTCTTGTACACCATGCTGATCATTTTTATTTTTTGCGACTGCTCGACTAAAGAAATCTCAGACGACCAACAGCCTCTCGACCAGTCGACAGCCCTAATTGAAGTACGCACCAGAAAATCCAGTACTCACCATATGATCCCACCCCAGAAGAAGCTGAAGAACATGTAGAAGGCCAGCGAGCCCCAGATGACAAAGTGATTGATCCACGTCCAATGGCGAGTGTCCATAGCCAGCTAGAACCACAAAGAGAAGACAAGTGTTATCATTGGTCTAAAAATGTACCTCAAATAACACAATTGAGTTATAACATGCTTTACCTTCAGCGTCACAGTGAAAACGAGGACAGTAAAAACAATCGTTCCGTACGACCAATTCCCAAACACCTGGCCATTATCCTGCAGGGCGGGGTTACTAAAGAGAAAGCGGACCCCGAAGAAGAATAAGAGGCCCTGGTAGACCCCCAGTAGTGTCCAGTACAGGAAGGGCCCCCAACCCAACATGGCATTCTTTGCTACGTCCCTAAGGAGAGAGGCAGAAAAGAGGGCAGGAAGGGAGGATGGGGAGACCGTAAGAATACAAAGACTTTGAAACCACTTACCTGGCTAGTCCTAATCACACGAGAAGCCTGTGCATTCTCTACGTAGGTGCAGAATGAATAGTTTAGTTCCCGGTCCTACCTGTAGAGGGCAGCGTTGTCCATCAGGACCTCCATACAGATGTGCTGCTCCAAGAGGCTGTTGGCCAGGATAGGCATTGAGGTGAAACAGATGTTGTACATCGTCAGATAGGCTGCGTCGTAGAGAGGCTGGGGAGGACGGGAGGGAGGGGGAAGGGAGTGGAGGGATTGGGAACCAAGGGGTTAATTACACGGAGAGGAGAGCGCACACACACTAGCTACACAGCAAGAGGGCTCTATAGCCTCAAGCCCGTTGCCGTGTGGCCACATGCAACATCCCATCCTTTGATATATATATATATATACACACACAGATGGACCTGAGAGAGCAGGTCTGAGATGAGGGGCATATTTTTCACAGAGCTACTGAGAGACTACTTATATATCAGAAGTTAGCTGTGCATACTCAGATGTGAAAATGTGGATCACCTCCTGCTAGAGTTAAACATGTGCCAAATTAATAAATAATTTGGCTAATACGGCCAAGAATTACTTGGTGTATCCAAGGCAATGTACTAGTTACACTGTATATAATGTGAATTTCATATGTATATACCAATTTAGTCAATGCGCGTCTTAATATTTAAACATTTCTTAATTCCATTCTTTTACTTTTAGATTTGTGTGTATTATTGTGAATTGTTAGATACTACTGCACTGTTGGAGCTAGGAACACAAGCATTTCGCTACACCTGTAATAAGATCTGCTAAATATGTGTATGCGACCAATACAATTTGATATGTACTATATATACATATATATATATATCTCTATATATCATACTGCAGCCACTCCAGGAGATCGAGGAGAGGGGGGGTGGGGGTCATTCCAACCAGAGGGGAAGAGTATGGGCGTAGACTGGAGAAGGTGCTGCGGTTCAATGGGATACTCTACCGTTTCATGTTTAGAGCATCTTTGAACTTCAGAGGGGGGGAGCCCCAGCAGGGCCCAGACCAATACTCACTTGCTGGGAGTATCCACAGAAAAACTGGTACAGGAACTGAGGTAAGATGAAGCAGAGGTTCTGTAAACAAGAGTGTGGGAGAAAGAGCCCGAGGTTAGGCAATGGACATCAAAAGGCAACAGACATCAATGGAGGCTGCTGAATGGAGGACAGCTCATAAGTGGCTGGAATGGAGTGTAACGGAGCAGATGGAATGATATCAAACACTTGAAAACCATGTGTTTGATACTATTCCCTTGACTCCATTCTGGTCATTTTTATGAGCCGTCCTCTCCTCAGCAGCCTCCACTGACAGATATGACCTTTGGTGAAGAGCTTTGGTGTCCGGGTGTCAGCTAAATCACAGTCCTTTATCGACATCAGAAGACTTGGCTGTGTACAGTTGTAGTCGGAAACTTACATACACTTAGGTTGGAGTCATTAAAACTTGTTTTTCAACCACTCCACAAATTTCTTGTTAACAAACTAAAGTTCTGGCAAGTCGGTTAGGACATCTACTTTGTGCCTGACACAAGTAATTTTTCCAACAATTGTTTATAGACAGATTATTTCACTGTATCACAATTCCAGTGGGTCAGAAGTTTACATATACTAAGCTGACTGCGCCTTTAAAAAGCTTGGAAAATTCCAGAAAATGATATCATGGCTTTAGAAGCTTCTGATAGACTACTTGACATCATTTTAGTCAATTGGAGGTGTACCTGTGGATGTATTTCAAGGCTGTATTTCAAGGCTGTGGATGTATTTCAAACTCTGTGCCTCTTTGCTTGACATTATGGGAAAATCAGACGAAATCAGCCAAGACCTCAGATAAAACATTGTAGACCTCAACAAGTCTGGTTCATCCTTGGGAGCAATTACCAAACACCTAAAGGTACCACGTTCATCTGTACAAACAATAGTACACAAGTATAAACACCGTGGGACCACGCAGCCGTCATACCGCTCAGGAAGGAGACACGTTCTGTCTCCTAGAGATGAACGTACTTGGTGCGAAAAGTGCAAATCAATCCCAGAACAGAAAAGGACCTTGAAGGTGCTGGAGAAAACAGGTACACAAGTATCTATATCCACCGTAAAACGAGTCCTACATCGACATAACCTGAAAGGCCGCTCAGCAAGGAAGAAGCCAATGCTCCAACACCTCCATAAAAAAGCCAGACTACAGTTTGCAACTGCACATGGGGACAAAGATTGTACTTTTTGTAGATATGTCCTCTGGTCTGATGAAACAAAAATATAACTGTTTGGCCATAATGACCATTGTTATGTTTGGAGGAAAAAGGGGAATGTTTGCAAGCCCAAGAACACCATCCCAACTGTGAAGCACGGGGTGGCAGCTTCATGTTGTGGGGGTGCTTTGCTGCAGGAGGGACTGGTACACTTCACAAAATAGATGGCATCATGAGGATGGAAAATTATGTGGATATATTGAAGCAACATCTCAAGACATCAGTCAGGAAGGTAAAGCTTGGTCGCAAATGGGTCTTCCAAATGGACAATGACCCCAAGCATACTTCCAAAGTTGTGGCAAAATGGCTTAAGGACAACAAAGTCAAGGTATTGGAGTGGCCATCACAAAGCCCTGAAATCAATTCTATAGAACATGTGAGGGCAGAACTGAAAAACTGCGTGTGAGCAAGGAGGCCTATAAACCTGACTCAGTTACACCAGCTCTGTCAGGAGGAATGGGCCAAAATTCACCCAACTTATTGTGGGAAGCTTGTGGAAGGCTACCTGAAACATTTGACCCAAGTTAAACAATTTAAAAGGCAATGCTACCAAATACTAATTGAGTGTATGTAAACTTCTGACCCACTGGGAATGCGATGAAAGAAATAAAAGCTGAAATAAATCGCTCTACTATTATTCTGACATTTCACATTCTTTAAATAAAGTGGTGATCCTATCTGACCTAAGACAGGGAATTTATACTAGGATTAAATGTCAGGAATTGTGAAAAACGGAGTAAGATGTATTGTACACCTCACTCCCACATATATACTGCTCTTTGGTTGGCAGCAACACAGGCTTCCGTGTTACAGCTCCAAACCATGCCCTCATCATGCCCTCATCATGATCCTCAGTAACCAGCACAGTACTGTACACTTACCTTGTAGAAGAAGTATTGCACCAGGTGGGCAATACGAACGTAGTAGAGGTGCCCGTGTCCCAGTAACAGTTTCTTCAGGTGCTTGAGCTTAGGGATGGCATAGTCACTATTCCTCACTGCCTGGCGACCCTCCCTACCCTTTATACCTGAGACAGGGAGGACGAGGGAAAATATTACAATGTAATATGTGATGTTACATAGAAAAGGCACTGCCTAATGCCTTTGGTGGTCTACCGAGGTCCCGAGTCTTACCGATGCCAACGTGTGCCTCCAGGATCATACTGACATCGTTGGCCCCATCTCCGATGGAGAGGGTGATGGGGCTGCCTTTACAGTTCTTCACCATCTTTACTATCTATAGGAGAGAGAGCGGAAAAGGAATGACAGAGTTTGAATTAAATCCCACTCGGTTCTGCATTCAAAACTAAAATGCACAGTTCACAGATGCAGACATTTGTCATATTATTACCAGGTGTAATGTGTTGAATTACAGAGTGGTTTTTGAGGACGTGATAACCTTTGCGCAAGACCTTAACTGTCACACTGGTTAGCCTTTAACTACAATAGCCATATGCAGTTAATCTACTTGATCTAAAAGCAAATGCCTATGACGTCACTCACCTGGGCCTTCTGTAGGGGAGCCATGCGGCAGCACAGCACAGTGGTACAGTTCTGACAGATCTGGAGGAAAAGACTCTTGTAGCAGCTGGAGTTGGAGTCAGGAGAGGAGTTAAGCACCAAGGACAGAGTGGCTCCGTCTATGATGAAGCCGTAGTCCTGGTTCGCTGAAGACCAGCTCCTGGGAGGGACAGAGAATGCAGAGACAGGTTTAGATTTGACCCAAGAACACAAACTAGAGCAAAACCAGACCGCAAATCCAGTTCAGGTACACAGCTGTGTTCACGTCATCAATTAGAATTCTGGGAGAGGAGTAGGTCTGACCTCCACATTCAAAACATAATTTACTACCAATTGTTATCAATTGACAACTAGCAGGAGTGGCAACAAACTCACTTCAACCTCCAACCCTGGACTCAGTACTGACCTGGTGACCCCAGCCTTGATCGGTGGGGCGTCCTGTACTGCCCTCTTGTGGTAGTCTAGCAGCAGCTCGTGCAGGCGCACCTCTCTCTTCCTCCCCAAGTCCACCAGGGTTCGCACCGTCAGCTCCAGCAGCTCTGTGCTCCTCTGGAACAGCCGGCAGGCGTAGCACGTGGACTTGGCCGTCTCCATCTTGTCCCCCGTCAGCACCCACACCTTCATGCCTGCTCCCTGCAGGGCCTCCATGGTCTCGGCTGCCTCCTCCTGCAACCTGGCGTAAGAGGGATGAGGAAGTAAGACAAACCGTGTGTGTGTGAGACAGTCGGTGAAGCAGTAACCGAAGCGGTGGATCAGACAGTGAGGAGACAGGACGTTCTGGTGCTCACCTCTCTTAGAGGCTTTCATTTACAATATTAACAGGTACAGGACTAATTGGCCAATAAACTTTGTACAGAAAACAGGACGTTGACAAAGACTTGAATAAATCAAACCCACAAATGCTGACGCTCCAGATACTCAACTAGTCTAAAGAAGGCCAGTTTCATTGCTTATTTAATCAGAACAACAGTTTTCAGCTGTGTTAACATAATTGCTAAAGTGTTTACTAATGATCAATTAGCCTTTTAAAATGATGAACTTGGATTAGCTAACACAACGTGGCATTGGAACACAAGAGTGATGGTTGCTGATAATGGGCCTCTGTACGCCGATGTAGATATTCCATTTAAAAAATCAGCTGTTTCCAGCTACAATAGTCATTTACAACATTAACAATGTCTACACTGTATTTTGGATCAATTTGATGTTATTTTAAAATGGAAACACAAAAAAAGTGCTTTTCTTTCAAAAACAAAGGACATTCTAAGTAACCCCAAACTTTTGAACAGTACTGTTTATCCCAAACAACAGTTTTACATAAACACACACACGTCAATAACTTGTGCCATAACTTCTACTTTAAGTCACAATACACATTCATGAAATAATTCACCCCTGTGATCATGAATGACTTTGGTTATTCCCCTCATCCAATCAATTCCTCGATGACATGTAGACTAATTTGCCTCCTGCGTAATGCACACAGGCACTTCAGACAAACAGAGGTAGGTTACATGATATGATTATACTCTACCAATACTTTGATCGTTGTCTAATAATATATTTCACATTGCTAGAGCATGTACTTTTAAATGGGCAGCTTTATACACGGTAGAAAAGTTGGTAACAAGTTACTAAAACAATGTAACTGGCGTGCGCAACAAAACACTCAACTTATGTCAAAACGGAATGCGCTAGTCAATCCTACATTTCCTACATTCTCTTTGGTTTCAGGACTCTTGACTTTACATTGAAGAAATACAATTGAGAGTCTTTCTTCAACCAATCATTTGTTTCAGTGTCATGCGCTCCATGACAGTCGGGTGGGCGCATGCGCCTGTATGACAGCTCATATTGTAGAAAAAAATATACCGCACACGCAGGGTTTTCACCTCAACACATTATGGCTTTCACTTCTAAAGGCTGTGCCCCCAATTGGCCTCCTATTCAGTCCACTACTTTAGACCAGAGCCCTTGGGGTTAGTGCACTATGAGTAATAGGGTGCCATTTGGGACGTAGAATGAGTTGACGTGACCGTGTCCGCCCACCTGTCCTCCACAGCGGTAGCTCCGATCAGGCTCATCCCGGTCTCCACCTGGTTGTACACAGCCATGAGTTTCTCCTCTCGGTCCTGCAGGGCCAGCTTGGCTTCCCTCAGCCCCGTGTCTGCCTGGTCATACTCCTCCCTGCTCAGTAGCTTGTAGGCCACACACAGCGTCCGGTAGCCCTCCTGACGCGTAGCACAAACACACATAGTACGTTAACACACACACACACCATTGATAAAGTGGTTTCTGAACGTGAGAATACATTTTCAATGTGCCTATTGCAAATAAACGGGAACATGAACCTTATATGAACACAAAACGGCAGCCTCCCTGGGTACTGTGAGACATAAGCGTGCGGACATACACAGACTATTAACATTGTATGAACACAAGTTAGTGAAACAGATGGGGTGGCTGTGACCCACCGTAGCGTTGCGTTCCACGTGCATGCGTATCTTGTCCACCTCCTCCTGCCTGACACGGGGGAAGATAGAGGAGTCGGCCCCCTTACAGAACAGCATGGTGTCCCCTGAGCAACCAAAACAGCCATGCAGGTTAGGGGCAGGAGTCAACACAGGGCAGAGACAAGGCAGCGACGTGGGAGGTAATTGCAGCCTTACCTGATTTGGTTCGGACTATCACACTCATACGCCTTCGCACCGGGTCAAAGTTCAACACGTGAAGCAGTTCGTACCTGCAAGTTCAGAGGCCAATGTGAAGCCAACAAATGAGAACTTTCTATATGACAAAAAAAGACTAGTAAAACTCCCGTATTTAACTTGTCATACGATGACTTACGTTTCCACATCGTTGTTTCTGTTCATCACTCTCATGTTCTTACTCTCCATACCAAGAAATTTGAAACCGTACCTGTAGATGGCGACAAAGTGAGACGTTCTGATTCAACAAACCAAGTCCCCTTATAAACGTTGATTGCCTTATTTGATGGATTGACTAATTTATAAAAGTTGATTTGATTGCTCAGGCCCTGCCCCTTACTTCATGGCTCCCTTGACCAGTGCCACCTCGTCGGGTGAGGAGGCAATGAAGCCGCCGAGGTCCGCAGGCCCGACCGTCTCTCCATCCAGCCCCATGACGCCATCCACCTGGTCCTCTACACAGTCTGCTACTCCATCCCCCAGACCCGTAGCCTCCTTCACCTGCACCGTGTGGCACAGACACAGAGCCCGCAGGAACAGCTCCTCCTTCTCCTGAAAAACACAGACATACTTACCAGGGGTGTGTTCATTAAGAACCAATTGCAAACAGGCTGAAACAGAGATGGACCTCCCTTAACTTTTCGCAGTTGCAAAACGTTTTTCAATGAATATAATAAATGAATACACCACTGATATTTACTTTGATATGACCTAGTAACAGCTAACACTACCTAACATCCATCTCTATGGGATTCAATAAAACCGGTAGCAGGCAACAGACAGTACAAACTGCCGGCCGCATTAAATCACACTGGTTCTGGAACAGGTTGGGTAGCACCCACAACGTGTTATCAGGCCAGAGTACACACGTGTGGCGCTTGTTATCATGTCAACACGGCGTGATCTCCATGGTTCCACCAGCACTCTGGGCCATCTGATACCCGTATATGTTGGCCTGCCTGACTGGAATAACTGAGGGTGCAGACAACCAGTTCGTGACAGTCACCCACCCTGCCAGCCTTCTGCTGCAGAATGTTCACGGGTCCATCTGTGACACAGAAGCCGTCCAGCTCGGTGCCTGAGTCGGCGTACTTGTACTGGAAGCCGTCGATGCAGCACTCGATGAACTCCATGTTGTTCTGAGTCAGCGTGCCCGTCTTGTCCGTGAACACGTACTCCACCTAGGGGAGACAAGGTGAAACTGCAGGGTCAGACTAATACCTGTCTCACACTACTGAGCCATGACGGTGGAACCATGCTGGAATAGAAGACATCTTAGCCAGCACAGTACGACTCACTACAGTACGGGTCTGGCCCTGTAGTGAGAATCAAGCATGAGACTCTTCCAGGGTCGTAAAAAAAACAACACTTGCTGCAATTAATGGCTGCGAACAATAACAATGGGCAATTAATCCCTGACAGTTACATCGCGTAAATCTAGTTTAACGAATCACCACCTTTAATTGAAGTAATCATCTGGCAAGCCGAACGTGACTGATCTACGACGCCACTGTTTGGCGGTTCAGTAAAAAGACGTCGGGAAGGCAGTCAGTCAAGTCCTGTCAGGCACAGTTAGACCATTTCATATTGTGAAATTTGAGGTGTTGCTCATTTGGGTTTAGGGTCATCTCACGCCACCAAAGACAGAGGCTAAGAGCAAAGAAGCCCTGGACCACTATAGCAGCGTTTACACAGGCAACAATTCTGATCTTTTGCCCAATTATTGGCAAGAAAATTAAATCAGATTGGTTAAAAGACCAGATTTTTCCCCCCCTGATTAATTGGTCTTTTAACTGATCTAACATGACTGGGTAACTGATACATTACAGTACATTACATAGGATGCCTTTTCAAAGTATTCATACAGGGTGGATATCTGGCCAAATGTATGTAACACTTAAGTGGGAGTCTGGCATGTAAACTAGGGTAACCATGACCAAAGACCGCTCCTTCGGGGATGTGGTTATGGTCTTATCAACACATGCTTAACCCCTGACCTGTCCCAGCTCCTCATTGAGGTCGGATGTGTTGACCAGAGCCCCTTCCTGGATCTCGGGGTCAAAGAAGTCCTTGTCCCAGGAGATGAAGAAGGAGCCCAGGAACTTCTGCATCTCCACCGTCACGTACATGGACACGGGGATGATGAAGTTGAACAGAACCATGAACGACAGGAAGTCAGTAAACATCTTCAGGTACTGGGGGGAGAGAGGGAACACATGGAACCTCGGGTTAAAACACTTCCACAGACCTTTGAGAAAAAAAACAGGCTCACACTGTTAATGCTGTGCTGAATGCCATTGGTGTATTATGACTCTTGGTCAATGAACTAGGCTCATAAGTTGTTCGGTTTAAAACAATTGTTATTTGTCACATGCGCCAAATACAACAGTTGTAGACTTTACCGTGAAATGCTTGCTAACAAGCCCTTAACCAACAACACAGTTCAATAACTAGAGTTAAGAAAATATTTATATAAACAAAGTAAAAAATAAAAAAAATGAACGCAAAATAACGAGCATACAGTGGGGCAAGAAAGTATTTAGTCAGCCACCAATTGTGCAAGTTCTCCCACTTAAAAAGATGAGGCCTGTAATTTTCTTCATAGGTACACTTCAACTATGACAGACAAAATGAGAAAAAAATCACATTGTAGGATTTTTAATGAATTTATTTGCAAATTATGGTGGAAAATAAGTATTTGGTCAATAACAAAAGTTTCTCAA
This sequence comes from Oncorhynchus tshawytscha, assembly GCF_018296145.1. Lineage (NCBI taxonomy): Eukaryota > Metazoa > Chordata > Actinopteri > Salmoniformes > Salmonidae > Oncorhynchus > Oncorhynchus tshawytscha. The sequence continues at coordinate 60,825,077 of NC_056436.1, read as the reverse complement.
TACTTTGTTATATAACCTTTGTTGGCAATGACAGAGGTCAAACGTTTTCTGTAAGTCTTCACAAGATTTTCACACACTGTTGCTGGTATTTTGGACCATTCCTCCATGCAGATCTCCTCTAGAGCAGTGATGTTTTGGGGCTGTTGCTGGGCAACACGGACTTTCAACTACCTCCAAAGATTTTCTATGGGGTTGAGATCTGGAGACTGGCTAGGCCACTCCAGGACCTTGAAATGCTTCTTACGAAGCCACTCCATTGCCCGGGCGGTGTGTTTGGGATCATTGTCATGCTGAAAGACCCAGCCACATTTCATCTTCAATGCCCTTGCTGATGGAAGGAGGTTTTCACTCAAAATCTCACGACACATGGCCCCATTCATTCTTTCCTTTACACGGATCAGTCGTCCTGGTCCCTTTGCAGAAAAACAGCCCCAAAGCATGATGTTTCCACCCCCATGCTTCACAGTAGGTATGGTGTTCTTAGGATGCAACTCAGCATTCTTTGTCCTCCAAACACAACAAGTTTTTTCCCAAAAAGTTACATTTTGGTTTCATCTGACCATATGAAATTCTCCCAATCTTCTTCTGGATCATCCAAATGCTCTCTAGCAAATTTCAGACGGGCCTGGACATGTACTGGCTTAAGCAGGGGGACACGTCTGGCACTGCAGGATTTGAGTCCCTGGCGGCGTAGTGTGTTACTGATGGTAGGCTTTGTTACTTTGGTCCCAGCTCTCTGCAGGTCATTCACTAGGTCCCCCCCCGTGTGGTTCAGGGATTTTTGCTCACCGTTCTTGTGATCATTTTGACCCCACGGGGTGTGATCTTGCGTGGAGCCCCAGGCCGAGGGAGATTATCAGTGATCTTGTATGTCTTCCATTTCCTAATAATTGCTCCCACAGTTGATTTCTTGAAACCAATCTGCTTACCTATTGCAGATTCAGTCTTCCCAGCCTGGTGCAGGTCTACAATTTTGTTTCTGGTGTCCTTTGACAGCTCTTTGGTCTTGGCCATAGTGGAGTTTGGAGTGTGACTGTTTGACATTCTGGACAGGTGTGTCTTATACTGATAACACGTTCAAACAGGTGCCATTAATACAGGTAACAATGGTGGAGGACAGATGAGCCTCTTAAAGAAGAAGTTACAGGTCTGTGAGAGCCAGAAATCTTGCTTGTTTGTAGGTGAGCAAATACTTATTTTCCACCATAATTTGCAAATAAATTCATTAAAAAATCCTACAATGTGATTTTCTGGATTTTTTTTCTCTCATTTTGTCTGTCATAGTTGAAGTGTACCTATGATGAAAATTACAGGCCTCATCTGTTTAAGTGGGAGAACTTGCACAATTGGTGGCTGACTAAATACTTTTTTGCCCCACTGTATATACAGGGGGTACCGCTACAGAGTCAATGTGCGGGGTACAGTTTAGTTAAGGTAAAGTGACTGCATAGATAATAAACAGCAAGTAGCAGCAGTGTAAAAACAAAGGGGGGTATAAATTGTCTGGGTGGCCATTTGATTAATTGTTCAGCAGTCTTATGGCTTGGGGGTAGAAGCTGTTAAGGAGCCTTTTGGACCTAGATGTGGCACTCCGGTACCGCTTGCCGTGCGGTAGCAGAGAGAACAGTATGACTTGGGTGACTGGAGTCTTGACAATTATTTCGGTCTTCCTCTGAAACCTCTTATTTTTGAGGTCCTGGATGGCAGGGAGCTTGGTCCCAGTGATGTACTGGGCTGTTCGCACTACCCTGTGAAGCGCCTTACGGTCAGATGCCGAGCAGTTGCCATACCAGGCGCTGATGCAACCGGTCAGGAAGCTCTCGATGGTGCAGCTGTAGAACCTTTTGAGGATCTGAGGACCCATGCCAAATCTTTTCGGTCTCCTGAAGGGGAAAAGGTGTTGTCGTGCCCCCTGCTCGACTGTATTGGTGTGTTTGGACCATGACAGTTTGCTGGTGATGTGGACATCAAGGAACTTGAAACTCTCGACCCGCTTCACTGCAGCCCCGTCGATGTTAATGGGGGCCTGTTTGGCTCTCCTTTTCCTGTAGTCCACAATCAGCTCCTTTGTCTTGCTCACACTGAGGTAGAGGTTGTTATCCAGGCACCACACTGCCCCGTCTCTGATCAGGCCTACCACTGTTGTGTCGTCAGCAAACTTAATGATGGTGTTGGAGTCGTGTTTGGCCACGCAGTCGTGGGTGAACAGGGAGTACAAGAAGGGACTAAGCATGCAACCGAGGGGCCACAGTGTTGAGGATCAGCGTGGCAGATGTGTTGTTACCTACCCTTACCACCTGGGTGCTGGCCGTCTGGAAGTCCGGGATCCAGTTGCAGAGGGAGGTGTTTAGTCCCAGTGTCCTTCGCTTAGTGATGAGCTTTGTGGGTACTATGATGTTGAACACTGAGCTGTTGTCAATGAACAGCATTCTCACATAGGTGTTCCTCTTGTCCAGGTGGGAAAGGGCAGTGTGGAGTGTGATTGCATCATCTGTGGATCTGTTGGGGCGGTATGTGAATTGGAGTGGGTCTAGGGTTTCTGGGATAATGGTGTTGATGTGAGCCATTTAAAGCACTTCATGGTTACAGACGTGAGTGCTATCAGTCGGTAGTCATTTAGGCAGGTTACCTTCGTGTTCTTGGGCACAGGGACTATGGCGGTCTGCCTGAAATATGTTGGTATTACAGACTCGGACAGAGATGTCAAAAATGTCAGTGAAGACACTAGCCAGTTGGTTAGCGCATGTTCGGCGTACACATCCTGGTAATCCGTCTGGCCCCGCGGCCTTGTGAATATTGACTGGTTTAAAGGTCTCGCTCACATCGGCTACGGAAAGCGTGATCACACAGAAGTACGGAACAGCTGAGAAGGCCTCACCAGGTTGGTATCTTTCTCCTTTTGCGTCTTCTGGTTGTACCAGGGCTCGTCCTGGCCTGGTCGGTTCTGCCACACATACTTGAGCGTGGTGCACACCAGGGCCTTGCTCACCAGGATGCACAGGTACACCAGCAGGAAGGCATTGATAGACCTGAAACAGGAGTCATAACCAATCTTCCATGGGCAACACAGAATATACATCCACTGAGAAACAGTTACTATATATCCATCTCAATATCCCCCTGATATCAATGTGAATGGACTTTAACTACCCCAGCATCATACAATTGATCATTGTTCCCCTGTGGCTAAACTGAAAATATAGCCCCTCCTTCAATGATCTGCTTCTCCTTTTGTGTAATTCTCTTTGACTCTCCTTACTTCTCCACCGCAGAGCGCTTCTGGGACTTCCCCTGGTAGTTCAGAGCCATCTTGGTCTCCATGCCTGAGTAAACTGCCACACCTAGAGAGACGGAGACAGCAGAGAGCGAGAGACGGAGACAGCAGAGAGCGAGAGACGGAGACAGCAGAGAGCGAGAGACGGAGACAGCAGAGAGCGAGAGACGGAGACAGCAGAGAGCGAGAGACGGAGACAGCAGAGAGCGAGAGACGGAGACAGCAGAGAGAGAGAGACGGAGACAGCAGAGAGAGAGAGACGGAGACAGCAGAGAGAGAGAGACGGAGACAGCAGAGAGAGAGAGACGGAGACAGCAGAGAGAGAGAGAGACGGAGACAGCAGAGAGAGAGAGACGGAGACAGCAGAGAGAGAGAGACGGAGACAGCAGAGAGAGAGACGGAGACAGCAGAGAGAGAGACGGAGACAGCAGAGAGAGCGAGAGACGGAGACAGCAGAGAGAGCGAGAGACGGAGACAGCAGAGAGAGAGAGACGGAAACAGCAGAGAGCGAGAGACGGAGACAGCAGAGAGAGAGAGACGGAGACAGCAGAGAGAGCGAGAGACGGAGACAGCAGAGAGAGCGAGAGACGGAGACAGCAGAGAGAGCGAGAGACGGAGACAGCAGAGAGAGCGAGAGACGGAGACAGCAGAGAGAGAGAGACGGAGACAGCAGAGAGAGAGAGACGGAAACAGCAGAGAGAGAGAGACGGAGACAGCAGAGAGAGAGAGACAGAAACAGCAGAGAGCGAGAGACGGAAACAGCAGAGAGAGAGAGAGACGGAGACAGCAGAGAGAGAGAGACGGAGACAGCAGAGAGAGAGAGACGGAAACAGCAGAGAGCGAGAGACGGAGACAGCAGAGAGCGAGACGGAGACAGCAGAGAGCGAGAGACGGAGACAGCAGAGAGAGAGAGAGACGGAGACAGCAGAGAGAGAGAGACGGAGACAGCAGAGAGAGAGAGACGGAGACAGCAGAGAGAGAGAGACGGAAACAGCAGAGAGCGAGAGACGGAGACAGCAGAGAGAGAGAGACGGAAACAGCAGAGAGCGAGAGACGGAAACAGCAGAGAGCGAGAGACGGAAACAGCAGAGAGAGCGAGAGACGGAGACAGCAGAGAGCGAGAGACGGAAACAGCAGAGAGCGAGAGACGGAAACAGCAGAGAGCGAGAGACGGAAACAGCAGAGAGAGCGAGAGACGGAGACAGCAGAGAGAGCGAGAGACGGAGACAGCAGAGAGAGAGAGACGGAGACAGCAGAGAGAGAGAGACGGAGACAGCAGAGAGAGAGAGAGAGACGGAGACAGCAGAGAGAGAGACGGAGACAGCAGAGACAGAGAGACGGAGACAGCAGAGAGAGAGACAGAGTGGTCAGGATAGTCTCACACGCTGACACCAGCACTGAGGGTCATTCAAACCCTTAATTGCATTAAACAATGTCCCGTAACTCACCATATATCTTCTGAGTGTTCTTCAAGGTAGCACCTTTCAGGAGGAGATTCTCTGGACCCAAAGACCTAAAGAACACCACACATTGAGAAAATACGGTCACAAAACTAAAAACACCAAGACCGTTCCGTTCTTTTAGTGGCACACTAGCACTCTCTAAAATGACTACTACCCTTAACGGACAGGACACAAAACATTTTTTATAAAGACCATTACAAACCGGCCCGGTGACAAATGCTTCCGAGAGCGCTTTCGAAGCACTGCCCGGAGTCTGTGCCAGGTTCGGCTTTACTTTAATGCCCGTTTGGCGTTATGGATCAATGAAATAATGATTTGATGGTAATGCAAAGGGAAAAGACAGAGTGCTTAAGAGACTGTTTTGAGTTGGTTTTTTTTAGACTGAGGGGGGAGGTAGGGTTGAGAGGAACCAATAGGGGGAGTGGTGGACTTACCTCACAGCAGGTTCCTGGTTGTTCCTGTAGATGTGCATACGCCCCACAAATCTACAGACACAGACACGCATGAGTGCACTGCCCCACCCAATAGCAGTAACATACATGTACATCACAGGAGGCTGCTGAGAGGAGGCGGCTCATAATGTCTGGAACAGAGTGAATGAAATGGCACCAAACACCTGGAAACCATGTTGATGTATTTGATACCATTCCCCCTATTCCGCTCCAGTCATTACCAGGAGCCCGTCCTCCCCAATTAAGGTGCCACCAACCTCCTTTGATGTACATCTCACAGTGGACCTGAATTGAATTAACTGTGGAATGGGCTAGAAAAATACTTTCTGATATTAAAAACACACAGTGATGACTAATACCACCAGGAAGCACAGGAACTAGTTAGACGTCAAACTAATCACAACCCCATATGCTGACCACCAGGACTTTGCAGGGACTGTACCAATGAAGAGCTAATGACTGGTGGTTTGTCCGAATGCACGCTGGCACCACCACTCTGTTTTATTGATTGTGAAAAGGAGCAGCATCTGGCGTCTTCAGCTCCTTAGGACGTCTGAAACGTCATTGATGTCAAACGCCCAACTGTCCTGTAATGGTAGCTCCTTGGCCATAGGTGGCGCCAAACCACTAGGTTTATGGATAGGATACAGCTGTGCAAACAACTGGGTCTGTTCCTCAGCTTGGGCCAAATCTAACTGAACTTTCCCTTCAATTCCTGGCCAGTCTCATCCACAAATCAGGTTTACTAACAGTCTAACATCTTTCATAACAATATGTCAGAGAGATAGATCTAGCGTATAGCCTGCCAACACTCAACGTAATGACACTGCAGCTATCAAAATGGCATCCTAATTGACAGTTGATTAAACTGCAAACCCCTAAAGTAAAACCAGTGTGCTTTTACGGTCCAGGGAGCAGATTCACAAACGATCGGTCAACGATCAGTTGTAGCTTTTTTGTATGGACAGGGGGGAAGAAGTGCAAAAGGATTCATAGCCTACTTGTAGAGGTCAGGCTGCGGCTGCTCGCACTCGATGGTGGCGCTGAGAGACTCCAGGTTCCTCTCCGTGTCTGGCACTGTGTAGTGTGTCTGAGACAGATCCAGGAGAGAGTGAGTGCCAAATATTTCAGGTCATCACTGCAGCTCTCTAAAAACACCACCCCATAATGGCAGACACGCACACACGAGCAGGCGCACACGAGCAGGCGCACACGCACACGAGCAGGCGCACACGCACGCGAGCAGGCGCACACGCACGCGAGCAGGCGCACACGCACGCGAGCAGGCGCACACGCACGCGAGCAGGCACACACACGCGAGCAGGCACACACACGCGAGCAGGCACACACACGCGAGCAGGCACACACACGCGAGCAGGCACACACACACGAGCAGGCACACACACACACGAGCAGGCACACACACACACGAGCAGGCACACACACACACGAGCAGGCACACACACACACGAGCAGGCACACACACACACGAGCAGGCACACACACACACGAGCAGGCACACACACGAGCAGGCACACACACACACGAGCAGGCACACACACACACGAGCAGGCACACACACACACGAGCAGGCACACACACACACGAGCAGGCACACACACACACGAGCAGGCACACACACACACGAGCAGGCACACACACACACGAGCAGGCACACACACACACGAGCAGGCACACACACACACGAGCAGGCACACACACACACGAGCAGGCACACACACACACGAGCAGGCACACACACACACGAGCAGGCACACACACACGAGCAGGCACACACACACGAGCAGGCACACACACACGAGCAGGCACACACACACGAGCAGGCACACACACACGAGCAGGCACACACACACGAGCAGGCACACACACACGAGCAGGCACACACACACGAGCAGGCACACACACACGAGCAGGCACACACACACGAGCAGGCACACACACACGAGCAGGCACACACACACGAGCAGGCACACACACACGAGCAGGCACACACACACGAGCAGGCACACACACACGAGCAGGCACACACACACGAGCAGGCACACACACACGAGCAGGCACACACACACGAGCAGGCACACACACACGAGCAGGCACACACACACGAGCAGGCACACACACACGAGCAGGCACACACACACACGAGCAGGCACACACACACGAGCAGGCACACACACACGAGCAGGCACACACACACGAGCAGGCACACACACACGAGCAGGCACACACACACACGAGCAGGCACACACACACACGAGCAGGCACACACACACACACGAGCAGGCACACACACACACACGAGCAGGCACACACACACACACGAGCAGGCACACACACACACACACGAGCAGGCACACACACACACACACGAGCAGGCACACACACACACACACGAGCAGGCACACACACACACGAGCAGGCACACACACACACGAGCAGGCACACACACACGAGCAGGCACACACACACGAGCAGGCACACACACACGAGCAGGCACACACACACGAGCAGGCACACACACACGAGCAGGCACACACACACGAGCAGGCACACACACACGAGCAGGCACACACACACGAGCAGGCACACACACACGAGCAGGCACACACACACGAGCAGGCACACACACACGAGCAGGCACACACACACGAGCAGGCACACACACACGAGCAGGCACACACACACGAGCAGGCACACACACACGAGCAGGCACACACACACGAGCAGGCACACACACACGAGCAGGCACACACACACGAGCAGGCACACACACACGAGCAGGCACACACACACGAGCAGGCACACACACACACGAGCAGGCACACACACACGAGCAGGCACACACACACGAGCAGGCACACACACACGAGCAGGCACACACACACGAGCAGGCACACACACACGAGCAGGCACACACACACGAGCAGGCACACACACACGAGCAGGCACACACACACGAGCAGGCACACACCGTCGATGGATTTGAGTGAAGGGTGATGGAGAGGAAGGGAGTGATGGCAGATTGGAAGCGATGCCAAAGCCCCCCACGTCTGCCATGATGATACGTCTCAATGACACAGTGATTCTAGCGTTACTGTAGCAGCACTCCACCTTATGGTTGGACTCCCGTCCAGACTGGCCGTGGTGACAAAGCAGGTCTCGTCCTCCCGGCTGGACTGTAGCAGGATGAGGTCACAGGGAAAGGTCTCATCCTCAACCACCTCCACCACATCCCCAACCTAGAGGAACAGAATACATCAGGTCCATACAGAGGACCATGCCAATTCCACCCATAGTCCCTAGGCCCTTGTGGATTTGTTTGGTATAAACAAATGGTGACACTTCCACCATCCTATCAGAGGGCATGTTGGGGCTGTAACCAAGTTGCTTAAACCTGTCATATCTTCTCAGATCTACAAAAGTGCCTAGGGAGGTCTAGGGGTTGATTTGGGTTTGTGAAGCTACACTCAGTGTACAAAACATTAACACCACCTTCCTAATATTGGGTTGTACCCCCTTTCATTTTTACAGTTGAAGCCGGAAGCTCACATACACCGGTCTTGGTTAAAATTCCCTGTCTTGGTTCAGTTAGGTTCACCACTTTATTTTAAGAATGTGAAATGTCAGAATAATAGTAGAGAGAATTATTTATTTCAGCTTTAAATTTCTTTCATCACATTCCCAGTGGGTCAGAAGTTTACATACACTCAATTAGTATTTGGTAGCATTGCCTTTGAATTGTTGGGTCAAACGTTTCAGGTAGCCTCCCACAAGCTTCCCACAATAAGTTGGGTGAATTTTGGGCCATTCCTCCTGACAGAGCTGGTGAAACTGAGTCAGGTTTGTCGGCCTCATTGCTCACACATGTTTTTCAGTTCTGCACACAAATCTTCTATAGAATTAGACCTTTAGACCTTGCTGTCCTTAAGCCATTTTGGCACAACTTTGGAAGTATGCTTGGGGTCATTGCGACCAAGCTTTCCTGACAGATGTCTTGAGATGTTGCTTCAATATATCCACATAATTTTCCAGCCTCATGATGCCATCTATTTTGTGAAGTGCACCAGTCCCTCCTGCAGCAAAGCACCCCCACAACATGATGCTGCCACCCCCGTGCTTCAAGGTTGGGATGGTGTTCTTGGGCTTGCAAACATTCCCCTTTTTCCTCCAAACATAACAATGATCATTATGGCCAAACAGTTATATTTTTGTTTCATCAGACCAGAGAACATTTCTCCAAAATGTGCGATCTTTGTCCCCATGTGCAATTGCAAACCGTAGTCTGGCTTTTATAATGGCGGTTTTGGAGCAGTGGCTTCTTCCTTTCTGAGGGGCTGTTCAGGTTATGTCGATATAGGACTCGTTTTACTGTGGATATAGATACTTTTGTACCCGTTTCCTCCAGCATCTTCACAAGGTCCTTTGCTGTTGTTCTGGTATTGATTTGCACTTAACGCACCAAAGTACGCTCATCTCTAGGAGACAGAACGCGCCACCTTCCTGAGCGGTATGACGACTGCGTGGTCCCATGGTGTTTATACTTGCGTACTATTGTGTGTACAGATGAACGTGGTACCTTCAGGAGATTGGAAATTGCTCCCAAGGATGAACCAGACTTGTGGAGGTCTACAATGTTTTATCTGAGGTCTTGGCAGATTTCAAGCTGTTTAAAAGGCACAGTCAACTTAGTGTATGTAAACTTCTGACCCACTGGAATTGGGATACAGTGAATTGTAAGTGAAATAATCTGTCTGTAAACAATTGTTGGAAAACTAACTTGTGTCATGCACGAAGTAGATGTCCTAAACAACTTGCCAAAACTATAGCCTGTTAACAAGAAATTTGTGGAGTGGCTGAAAAACTAGTTTTAATGACTCCAACCTAAGTGAACGTAAACTTCCAACTTCAACTGTATCTTGCCCATTCACCCACTGAATGGCACACACACAATCCATGTCTCAAGGCTTAAAAAGCCTTCTTTAACCAGTCTCCTCCACTTCATCTAGACTGATTGAAGTGGATTTAACAAGTGACCTCAATAAGGGATCATAGCTTTCACCGGGATTCAACTCTGTCACGGAAAGAGCAGGTGTCCTCAATGTTTTGACTGAAATGTATCATCTTCCTCCATTCTGCATCACCTACTTGGGATTACCATACCATAGAGCCATACAAGAACATGCCAAGATGCCAATTACCTCTCCCTCCCAACCCCCATGTCCCTAAGGGGATATTTATTTCTGGGGAACTTGACCGAGGCGCAGCTTGCCAAAAGGTACCTTGATCTTCTCGCTCTCCTTGCATGCTCTCCGGCCGTCCTCCAGCACTGTCACCAGGTACTTATTCACCTCATTATCTGCCTTGTGCCGCAGCCAGTCCTCATAGCCCTGAGAGCGATGGCGGGAGAAGAGGGGAGGTGAGAGGGGAGGAGAGAGGGTGGGAGAGAGAGAGAGAGAGAGAGAAGTAAGGAGGGAGAAAGAAAGATGGGGAGAAGAGAGAGCAGTAGTTGGAGAGGGAGGGAAGAGGGTAAGCGAGAGTGAAATGGGACATGAAGAGAGGGCAAATAGATAGTCAGTGTCAGAGGTCAGGGTAACAGGGATAGAGGAAGAAAGATGCCAGAGGGAGGGAGGGATTTTATCAAGTCAGTTAAGAACAAATTCTTATTTACAATGACGGCCTACCCCGGCCAAACCCTAACGACGCTGGGCCAATTGTGCGCCGCCCTATGGGACTCCCCAATCACGGCCAGTTGTGATACAGCCTGGAAACAAACCAGGGTCTGTAGTTACACCCCGAGAACTGAGATGGAGTGCCTTAGACCGCTGCGCCACTCGGGAGCTCGGGATGATGCAGGGATGAAACAGGAGGAGGAAAGAGTGGGTGGTAGGTGGATGGACAGAGAGAGGGAGCTACAAAGTCCTTTTTATAAGGGACTGACTGCAGGGCTCACCTAACCCAGTCTACAGAGCCTCCCCTTGTGTCCCACTTCAAAGCCTGGCTAAATGCAGCAGCAGCATCGCTAGCCGCTATCAGTGTCCCCCATATATATTTTTGGAAGGAAGTCCACCCTCCATTGTGCATTTCAAAAAGCCCTAGCAGCAGGCCACCAGAAAAGCCTATTCCTAAAACAATACATCTAAAAGCTTGGACACGCTTCAACAGAAAAGACACTCCTCTGATCATTTGTTTCTATACTAGCGACTATAGTACCGTTTGGTCATGTTCCAAGACAACGTTCCCCTTCTCTTTAAAAAAAAAATCACCATCGCATAGCCAGCATTACTTTGGCTATGACAATACCATAGACAACGATTCCATACTTCACACCCCCAAAGATTTACTTTTACAGAAAGGGAAAACAAATGTTTAACATGGAAGAGAGGTGGTGGAGACGCATGGAGAGCCACAGAAATAGAGTCACTAGAACGTGAAAGGCCCCTCAGAATGGGGATGCCGGTTCTAGTAATTCTATATCTATTGGGGGAGGTCAAAGGGGACAGTGCTGCCATTTCTTACCTGTTTGATGGCTGTGACAGTGATGACAAAGAACAGAGGTAGGCCACTAGTGACTGGGCTGGTGGGGGTGTCTACGATCACCTGTAGGAGAGAACACCAGAAACTTTACGGACTATACAATCCCGTTCATGAAGTCTTATGATAAAATGTACTACTAGCTCTAATAACTAGTCGACTAATTGTAATGGTAGCCTATATACTAAAATGTAGATAGTCGTTAACACTGACTAGGTCATAAGTCCTATCTCGACTACAACGTACGGAATGCAGACAACTCCGTCTCGGGAGTTGGAAATGACTCCTGTACTGAACAAGACCATTTCTTAAATAAAAATACACTGAATGGGAAAATAAAGTTGGACAAGTTATGACAGATTCCTCAATTACATGATGCAATGTGGTTAAGGTTCAGCAAGCACTCCCACATCAATGCAGGTTGTATTGTGTGTGTGTGTGTGTGTGTGTGTGTGTGTGTGCACCCGCCTAATCTCTCTGGTCCAACAGAGGGGCATGAGACATTTCATACCGAGACAGAGTGGGAGGAGAACCCAAGCAGCTTGGACCTGCAGGACATCTAATCAAGAGGGCCAGGGCCACTGTGGTATTTAATCTGCACACACAGGGGCTGGTGCCTGCCGCCTGCCTGGTTCTGGTGCCAACGTCGCAGACCACTGAGCAAGCTCTCCTCTCCTGCTGGGCTGCTGAGAGCAGTCCTCCACCGCAGGCCGGGGGCTGTACAGGAATCTGGTGTGTGTGTGTGTGTACATACAGGAACCTGAACCACTAATGATCCTAAAGAGCATGCCTACACAGGGCCAATCAGGTAATCCCAAACAACCAGTGGCTCAGGAACACCGCCTGACTGAAGCTACGAGCCAAAAGCTTACCAGCAAAAACAGCCCCCAACAACATGCAACGATTGTGTAATTGTGTGTGTGTGTGTGTGAGAGAGAGAATGTGCTGTGTAGCCTCTTAATGCTGTCACAAGACAGATTTTACCCACTCTCCCCTGATCCTGCAGCACGCAAAAGGCTCTCACCACCGGGGCTTCCACTGAGCAAGTGGCCTGTGTTACGGAACACACACACGTACACACCAGTGTGCACAGAGTGGCTCTTATTTGTCATTCGGAGCATGAGCTGTACACGCTGTCAGATAGGCATCCTCTGAGGCAGGAGCAGGAGACATGTTGTGAGCCCTCTCGGTCTGGTGTTCTCCTGCTTTCCTGTGAGAGGACTGACAATGAGGAACATGCTGCTTCCCCACTAACACAGCCTCACTCTTCCGCTCACATACGCAGGGCAGCAGTTAGTCTAGAGGTTAAAGCGTTGGGCCAGTAACCGAAAGGTCGCGGCTTCGAATACCTGAGGCGACAAAGTGGAAAATCTGTCAATGTGCCCTTGAGCAAGGCACTTAACTCCAATTTGCTCCAGGGGCCCTGTACTACTATGGTCTACCCTGTAAAACCACACCTTACACCTATCCGGTGTTGGTAACATTAACTAACATCGATGCAAGGGCAACAGTGCCATTTTTTTGACCGGGGCATGTTCGTTATTGGTTCACAATTTGCTTTTTTATTATCGTGATTAATTCACATTACTTTGAATGCCCCTGTGTGTGTGTGTGTGTGTGTGCAGTGCACGTAGGGAATATATATGTCTACAGTACCACTTTGTATAGCCGTTAGAGATGCTAATGATAGCCTAACTGTCTTCAGGTAGATGGAAAGGCAATTAAAAGGTAACTACAAAGTAGCCTATGCCTACCTGGCAGAATCATGATTATTTGCATAAATCCAGTGGCCATTTGTTTTGAAAACTCCATCAAATGCACTACAGAGATAGGCGGCGTGTCCATAACCTAAGCTTCCCGGAAGTACATTGAATTCTCAAATTCTCGCAGTATCTCACAGGAATTTGGGAATTCACTAATTTTCTAATGCCGAAACCAGATTAGATGCATGCCATAAGATAAATCAGAGTTAAATGGCAAGAATATGATATGCAATATACTAAGCTCAAAAAAAAGAAGCAAAAAACAACCACAACATAGCCGATACAATGTCGAAACATGATTTTGTCTTGATCTCAGTACCATTTGCTTGATTTTTAGCTAGCTAGCTAGCTAATGTTAGCATGCTAGGGACGTTAGCAGAGGCTGCTACATGATAATCAGTTAGCGTTAGCTACCTAGCTAACTATAGTCTAAAAGAAACTGATGCAACCCTGCTGGCTAAGTGGCTAGCTAGATGAGCAGTGGTGACAGTGACGTCCCTATGAGATTCAAGACTTTAATAAGTGCCATCGTGCAGAAATGACAAAGAAAATACTGGTTGATGAGCTAGCTAAGTTTGCAACGCACAAAAGTCAACAAGGCATGCAGAATGGACTGCCTTTCTGGGACGGGACTGCCCCCATCTCACTACATAGTAGAGGGGTACAAAAACGCCAGAACAGAGATGCATCACATAGCTCATACAATTATATTTGTTTCAGGTCAAAGAAAATAGATGTTGTAAAGTATAAATGGAGAAAAATGTCACAAAATTCCTGAATCTCCAATACAGGAACGCTAACAAAAATAATTTGCAGAAACTCGTTACTGAAAACGGAGTCATCTATGATTCTCTGAATGATATTTTAAAAGAGGAAGCTAATTATTTTAGGCAGATGTTTCTCTTTTCCGTCTCATCCTTTCCCACTGAATGAAGATTATGGTAAGGAATTCTTTCCAAATAATATAAAAAAATTGAAAATTAACAAATGTACAGAAAGATCAGTGCGAAGGCCAAATTACAGAGGAAGAACTTTGAGGCTATTAAATCCTTTCAGTCTGGAAACCCCCCAGGGCTTGATGGCATACCGGTAAAGGTATATCAAGTATTTTTTAATATACTAAAAGCTCCATTGTTAGATTGTTTTAACTACTCCTATAGTCTGTCAGGTACTCAGCAGGAACAAGACCCAGATTGCAAATATAAAGACCCAGTCTATCTAAAAAACTGGAGGCCCCTTACACTTCAATGCTGTGATGCAAAAATACTAGGAAAACACAGCACTCAGAAATAGATGGGTTTTACCAGGTATTGTTCATCCTTATCAGACAGGTTTTTTACATGGACAATACATTGGAAATAATATACGACAGCTTCTAGAAATAAAAGAACACCATGAAACATAAGAAGCCAGGAATGGTATTTATAGCCGATTTTGAAAAGGCATTTGATAAAGTAAGAATGGATTTGATTTATAAATGCCCAGATTTTTTTCAAGTTCGGAAATTCTCTTATAAAATGGGTAAAAATAATGTGTAGAAACCCCAGGTGTAAAATAGTAAATAACGGCTACTTCTCAGAGAGTTTTGAATTGTCAAGAGGAGTTAAACAAGGGTGTTCGCTGTCACCATATCTATTCGTTATGGCCATCGAAATGCTACCAATTAAAATCAGATCCAATAACAACCTTAGAGGATTAGAAATCCAAGGCTTAAAAACAAAGGTGTCCATGTATGCCGATGACTCAAGTTTTATATTAAGTCCGCAAGCTAGATCCCTGCAATGTCTCATCTAGATAACTTTTCTGTACTCTGGACTAAAACCTAATTATGATAAATGTACAATATTACATATTGGATCCTTAAAAAAGTACAACTTTTACATTACCCTGCAGTTTAACTTTAAAATGGGCTGATAGTGAAGTAAACATACGCGGTATTCATATCACAAAAGATAAATAGCTCTCCACAATGAATTTCAATAGAAAACTGGTAAAAATAGACAAGATCCTACAACCATGGAGAGGTAAATACCTGTCTATTTATGGAAAAATTGCCCCGATTAACTCCTTAGTCATATCTCAGTTTACGCACTTACTTATGGCGCTGCCTACTCCTGATGATTCATTTTTCAAATCATATGAGCATAAAATATTTCACTTAATCTGGGAAGCTAAACCAGACAAAATAAAACGTGCCTATCTATATAATGAAAATTAATTGGGTGGGTTGAGATGATTAAATATAAAAGCACGAAAGCTCCCTCTAAAAGCTTCACTCATTCAAAAGTTTTATTTGAACCCTAAATGGCTCTCAAGTAAATTACTAAGAAAAGCTCATCCATTGTTTAAAATTGGCCTTTTTGCCTTTGTGCAGATTGCCATGTTTCATTTTCGATTAATTGAAAATGATACTTTGAAAAAAAGTATCTTTTTCAAACGAGCATTGCAGAGCTGGCTACAATTTCATCCCCCTGAAAAGATAGAACAAATATTACAGCTGAACTCAAATGTGCTGGTTGATAAAATACCTGTATTTATGGGAAAGTTGTTTGAAAAGGGGATTTTTGTTCTTAAATTATATTGTAAATTGGAATGGTAGAGTTATGTCCATCATGGAGTTATCAGAATTGTACGGGAAGGTCTGCTCAATCCAAGAGTTCACAACCAATTGATTACAGAATTGCCCCAAAAATGGAGGCGGGTGGCAGCGGGAGGGGGTAGAAAACTGGTCTGTCTGCCCAATGTAAAGGATCAAAACTGGCAGAGGAATAAAAATAGCATAAATAGGAAAGTATACCAGTTTCATTTGAGGACCAGGATGTTGACAACTGTGCCATACAGAATACAAAATAGTTGGGAAGAGATGTTTGATGTACTGATTCCATGGTACAGGGTGTATGAGTTGATATATAAAACAACGCAAGATTCAAGACTTCGTGCTTTTCAGCTAAAATTACATAGAATTCTTGCCACCAACACAATGTTGAATATTTGGGGCATAAAATCATCAAAGCTCTGCAGATTTTGTTGTGAGGATACAGAATCAATAGACCATTTATGTTGGTATTGCCCTCAGGTAGCCTGTTTCCGGTCACAGGTTCAGGAATGGCTGAAAATGCATAGCATTGATCTAAAATTGACCCTAGAAATAGTACTGTTAGGAGATCTGGAGAGACCGGGTCAGTCAATTACTAATACTCTTAGTAAAAGTATTTATATTCAACTCGCAATTTGTGGATTCTATTCGATTAGATAGATTGAAATTGTATGTTAAACATCACACAGTATAGTTGAAAGATGTGTTGCTTAGAAACCCGAAGTGGGTGGCCAGCAGACATAGACGGGATGGGCTGAGAGAAGCTGAGGGTTGATATGTGGAATTGGAGACAAGTGGGAGTGGAGTTGCTGTGTGACCATCGTGCCAAGATACATTTTTTTTAAAGTCTAAATAAATCATAATAAGTATATTTGAATGACACTAAGTGGCAGTGTTTTTACAACTTATGCCAGTTTGCCTGAGGCTGATGCCGTGCAGGTGTTTGTACACATGCATATACACACACTCTCATTCAAATAAACACATACAAGAACACACATGTAATAGGGCCCACCTGGAGGGTTCGGGTTCACGTTTTTTGGCCTGGTGGTAGATCGGTCAACATGCCCTTGAGCAGGGCATTGACCCTGGATGATTGTGTGTAGCTCTGAATGGGAATCTGTTCGATGACTGGTATGATGTAGTTATTGAGCGGCTTCACTGCTAGTATATTGTATATTTCGAATATTCAATAAATAATGTTAAAAAAGTTTTTTTTAAAGTATAAATGACCCAGATATGTTAATATACAAATCATATACAATAGTGACATTTTACACTAGTGCAGCATACTAGTGGACTGTACTGTTGAAATTAATTTGATCTGTGGGGATACGATGACACCTTATGCACGTAAATCCAAGACACTCCATTTAGTAGCATATTTCACATTTCATATGATCTGTATTCATCTGGGAATGTCCATCACCCATTTCGTATGATATATTACAATTCATATTACCTGTTACGAATTTGCAAAAAGTACAATATTTTACCAATTTGCTAGACATTACATTTGACCAATTCTAGCTAGCACGCTAACATTAGCTAGGCTAGGGGTTAGGAGTTAGTCTTCACTATTATTATACAATGTAGAAAATAGTAAAAAAGAAAAACCCTTCAATGACTAGGTGTGTCCAAACCTTTGACTGATACTGCACGTACAACAGAGCTGTGACGACAAACCGAAAAAGACTGACACCGATATTGCCCTCTTACGAAGCAAGTTTGCTTAGGTAGGTAGTTTCAGTGAATAGACTACATGTGCCTTTTACTGAGGAGTGGCTTCCATCTGGCCACTCTACTATAAAAGGCCAGATAGGTGGAGTGCTGCAGAGATTGTTGTCCTTCTGGAAGGTTCTATGGATCTATGTCAGAGTGACCATCGGGTTCTTGGTCCCCTCCCGGTCTCCCCGATTGCTCAGTTTGGCCGGGCGGCTAGCTCTAGGAAGAGTCTTGGTGGTGGTTCCAAACTTCTTCCATTTAATAATGTAGGCCACGGTGTTCTTGGGGACCTTCAAATGCTGCAGATGTTTTTTGGTACCCTTCCCCTGTGCCTCGAAACAATCCGGTCTCTGAGCTCTACGGACAATTCCTTCAACCTCATGGCTTAGTTTTTTCTCTGACATGCACTGTCAACTGTGGGACCTTACATAGAAAGGTGTGCGCCTTTCCAAATCATGTCCAATCAATTTTAATTTACCACAGGTGGACTCCAATCACATTGTAGAAACATCAAGGATGATCACACGGGCAACCAGTGAAGAACAAACACTATTGTAAATACAACCCATATTTATGTGCACATCACTACAACACTGTTTATAGACATTCTTCACGTTCTTATTATGGGGTATTGTGTGTAGATTGAATCATTAAAAAACATTTTTTTAGAATAAGGGTGTAACGTAACAGAATGTGGAAAAGGGGCATGCATACTTTCTGAATGCACTGTAGTCATCTAGCAACAATATCATATTACAGTTGACAATCTAGCTAACGTGTTTTGAGTTCCCACTTCCTCAGGTTGTAAATTATGTAGCATATAGGCTAGGCTAATATCCACACAAAACATGCAGGCAAATTAATTTCTAAATAAATCTGATCATACATGATCCTATTTTGACTGATATGTTGCATATCAAAATATTTATCATGCATTCCCTGAATATGCTTGATGAAATAGCTAACTTATTTAATGTCTTACTTGGCACTGGAGAGTCTAGAGCCCTGCCGCTAATGTAACGGAACTGTGCATAACATGTTTATTTATTTATCGTTAGAGCAAAATGGGTCGATTTATTGAGATTAACGTACACACACCACCAGGCTAAGCGCTAAAGCAGCTGAGACTGCTGTGATTACAGTTAAGAAATCTATTATAAAAAAAGGCAGAGATGGACTGGGGCACATTGAACCTTCAGCCAGAATGCAGAATCAGGAAAAATAGGGAACAGACCCTGCATTGTTTCTCTCCCTGGGACTCAAAAGAAGAGAGAAACAGTGAAACCACCCTTGCCTCTTCTACAGCTCCAGGTGTTTCCAGACAGAAAGAGAAAACACTTCAGTAGAATATGTGGAGCTGTGTGGACCCAGGTGTTAAAGACTCCTCAGTGGACCCGCCGGTTCCATCTGATGAAGTTTTATTGAATATCTCCCACCGATCCACTCTCCTATCCCGGCCAAGCCCTGACCCTCACCACACTCAGTAAAAGTCTATTCAGGTCTATTCAGCAGAAAGCAGCTGTAACTAATGCTGCCTCCCGGCCCCATAGGTGATGGATGTTGGGTGGGAGCGGGCAGAGGAGCACATTGTTTTTCGATCTAATAAATTGATAAAAGCCAGTAGGTAGAGGGGCTGGATGCAGCCAGTCCAGGCTAGCTGCATCTGAAAGTGCTGAGGACAGTATTGTCCCCGACCGGTACACGGTCAGTCCCACCCGACCGCCAGGCCTGATTTAGTTTTGGAACACAATACTGCAGAGAAAGTGGCCATTACAGAGGGCACTATATCACACAAACATTCCGCACCCATGCACTTAGTACAATACATTAAGTGAGCACCACTCCAATGTTCTCCCTAGCATTACCTAGGTGGGGCAGGCCATTTTCCCTCAGCCTTATTAGTTTGGTGGAGTCTAGAAAATGTACGAGGGAAGGAGAGGTAATGTCACATGAATCACACAACTAGACCGTATCCCACCCGAATATCCACAAAACACCAGGCCCATTCCTCAAACTCGCCTCCTCCACACTGCACCAAAAACACTCAGACCTAGTCAGTCAAGAAGACGACTCCACAGAACTGATGTGAGATCTGACACTGAAAAACAGGGAAGAAGTGTGTCAGTGTGAGTGACTCACATTCCAGGGCAGGGGAGGAAATGGCCCTCTCATCCTCGCTCTCTCCCTCCATCTCCTGCCCCTGATCTGCTCCCATTCGATCAGGAGTCAGGCAGCAAAAGGCATGCAGGGCTATTTATAGGCGAGTGGTGCTTTTCTTATAAAAAAGGCAGCCAGAGTCTATTTGAGGCTCTCAGAAGTACAGCGGGCTCCCTGGCTGCTGACGTCAGCGGTGCAGCTTTCGCTGCAGAGAGCGAGACTCACCAACAGAGAGATAGAGACCATCACTAAACGGGGAGAGACCTGCTGAGAGAAAGAGACCATCACTAAACGGGGAGAGAGAAACCTGCTGAGATGGAGACCATCACTAACTGGGATGGATGAATGGAGAGATACCTGCTAATGGAGAGGGAAAGGGAGAGAGAGGGAGACTTGTTAACAGAGAGATGGAGAGAAAAAGAAAAGCTCAATAAGAGAGTGAGAGATTAAGAGAGCAGGACTTTGAACGGAGACTCACTAACTGAGAAAGAGGGGGAAGGGAGGGGGAGGGTTGTGTGAGGTTTGGATTCTGGTAATTGAAAGGGTTTATTTTTGGCTGTGATGTGAATGCAGGTTGTGTGTGCTACACCGTGTGATATAATGGTAGGCTGCGTGGGGGGAACTGTACAGTTAGGCTCTCTTCCAGAGAGGTTGGATTAGTGGAGAAATGGCATGCCACACGCCAGGCTGGGTAAACATGTGAGCACAGCCTATACCACCCCAAAACACACCCACACACAAGACACGCACGATTACAAAATCATGACTCACGTTTACACTGCACTTAAACCTTTCATCTTAAATCAAACACACTATGTATATTTAGTTAACTGCACACTCCAGTACATGTACTGCACACACAATACACTAAGATGAACCCACTGGTAGACAATCAAAATAGGTAAAGAACACTGATGGAGGAGGCTGTGCTGTTGGCTGGGGACATCAAATAACCAATGAACAGAGTTCAAGACCAACGCATCTCTTCAACCTTGTTGGGGTAGGGCTGGACGAAATGGCAAAAAATGTCAACAAATGATGGGCGATTCACGAGCTCCGACAGTGACATGTTTTGGCTCTGTAATCCAGCACTTTGAATGTGAAATTATGCAATGACTGAGGTTAAATTGCAGATTGTCAGCTTTAATTTGAGGGTATTTCCATCCATTCCATACACACTTTTTGTGCATTCTCCCCCTACTGCTGGGCAGTATACGTGTTTTGCGATATACCGGTATTGATGAACGGACCGGTTTTGGTTTTTACCTTCTATACCGGTATTTGAATGTTTGGTTTGTTAAATGTGATACGCAGTGTGTAGCGTCCATCTTTATAGTTTACTTCGCTACTTGAGTCATCCCTCTCCACTCCTTCTATGCCGCTTTCCACACAGACCTAGCTAAGCCCCGTCACTAATGGAGCGCATTTGATGTTCCTCAACCACGAGACACTTGCGTCATGGTCAATGCAGCATATGCAACACTGTAGTTGTCACTTTGCATCTTAATATAAATACTAGCATTCTATAATGACACTATTAGCTTGTGTTTCTTACATCTGCAAACAGCTAGTTTGTCTTTTCTTAGCAAGTTGGGCCTAAATCTTGTTAGCTGCTAATCACTAGCTAGCTAGCTAATACACGTACTGAGTAAGGGCAAGCGTAATTAGCTATACAGCCTGATAATACCAGTGATTGTGTAGACCTAAATCAACATGTTTGTGCAACAGTGTCTTCTAAATTAAAGTTGTAAACGCAAAGCAAGAATAATGTTAGCTACATGAAGTAGCTAAGAGAATACATTCAACGTAGCCAAAGATTATAGGAAACGCATATCAACACATTAGTTCCTACCCTGTCGCAATAACTCCTCCCTGGCATTCTCATTCGTTGTCATGTCAAACACTGTATTAAAAAATGCCCACTATTATATTCTAACTACATAATTAGAATAGACATTATAGTCCCATGATTCCAAGTGTTTTGCTCTAAATCACAAGTCAAATTGCAACATTGTTAAAAATAAGGCCCAGATTAATTGCCCATATCGTGCAGCCCTACATGGCAGGGTAGAAATTATCTCAAATGCAAAAATGGCTGAAAATTGACTTTTTGGGGGTTGAAGTTGAATTGAACAGTATAAAACAAAATCAGAAAGGAGAACGACCCATTGAAATCACTTAGAATGTATGTGTTGCCACCCTGGGGTCACGCACGACTCAAAGAAAATTTACAACTTATATTAAAAAACAAAATAAATAAATAAATAAAATAAAAAAAATAAAAAGTGATCTAATATGTTGGGCACATTGCCCAGCCCCAACTCCCCCTTATTTTATTGGACCTAAAGTACTGTGACAAATGCAATTATATATGTATATAGTAAAGTAATAAAAAGTTAAGTATTTGGTCCTATATTCATAGCACGCAATGACTATCAAGCTTGTGACTACAAATGTTGGATACATTTGCTGTTTCAGATGGTGTGCCCAATAGAAATGAATGCTAAATAATCTAGGGCATGGGTGTCAAACTCTGGCCCGTGGGCCAAATTTGGCCCGCGGGGTAATTATATTTGGCCCGCGAGACAATACCAAATTACTACTAGAGCTGGCCCGCCGGTATTATACAGCACATTCACCACTAATACTACGAATCCCATAATGCTCTGCTGTTTTCGCGCGCCAATCAGGACAGGACCCAGAAACGCTCTCTCCTCTGTGACAGTAGTCATAGCAACATAGACGCTACAACTGTCAGCGAGCTAACCCTTCCCAAAAATGGCGAAAAGGCAGAAAACAGGAGCTTTCTGGACAAGTGGGAGGCAGAATATCTGTTTACATATGTAAAAGACAAACCTGTTTGTCTTGTTTGTGGAGTCAACGTGGCTGTAAGTAAGGAGTACAACATTAGACGACACTATGAAACGAAACACCATGACAAATACAAGGACCTGGACATGACTCAAAGGAGCCAGAAAGTAGAGGAGATGAAAAGAAGTTTGGTTTCACAACAGAATATGTTTAAAAAAGCCACATCACAAAGCGAGGCTGCTGTAAAGGCTAGTTATATAGTGGCAGCAGAGATCGCAAAATCAGCCCGGCCCTTTAATGAGGGAGAGTTCATGAAAAAGTGCATGATGAAGGTTTGTAAGCCCAGAGAAAAAACAAGCATTTTCAAACGTGAGCCTGAGCAGGAACACATTAGCTGATCGCACATGTGATCTTGCCACCAATCTGTATGACCAGCTGATGGAAAAGGGAAAAGATTGTTGCGTTCTCCCTCGCTGTGGATGAGAGCTGCGACGCATCTGATACTGCTCAGCTGTCAGTCTTCATCCGTGGAATGGCTCAAATCTGTATGTTACGGAGGAGCTATTAGGATTCAAATCAATGCATGGCACAACCACAGGAAAGGAAATCTTTGAGGAGGTTTCCAAATGTGTAACTGAAATAAAGCTGCCGTGGGATAAACTCGTTGGATTAACGACAGATGGTGCGCCAGCGATGTGCGGTAAAAAGAGTGGACTGGTGGGCATGGTTCGGGAGAAGATGCGGGAAGAGAACTGTGCAGGTGAGCTAACTGTTTACCACTGCATCATACATCAGGAAGCATTGTGTGCCAAAGCCCTAAAGATGGAACATGTTATGACCACAGTAACACAGGTAGTTAACTTTATAAAGAGCCAAAGGTCTAAATCACCGCCAGTTTAAATCTTTTCTGGAGGAGTGTGGTTCGGAATACGCAGACGTGCCGTATCACACAGAGGTGAGATGGCTAAGCAGAGGAAAAGTACTGAACAGATGTTTCGAGCTGCGTGAGGAAATATGTCAATTCCTGGAAACCAAAGGGAAGGATACAGCAGAGCTCCGGGAGCAAAAGTTCCTGTGTGAGCTGGCCTTTCTCTGTGACATCTCGAGCCATCTCGATGCGCTGAACCTGCAGCTTCAGGGGCGGGGGCGCATCATCACAGACATGTACGCTGCAGTGAGGGCCTTCAAAACTAAACTGTGCCTGTGGGAGAATCAGATGCTGCAAGGAAACCCTTGCCATTTTCCCTGCTGCCAATCCATAAAAGCGCAGATCTCTACCACCGTGTTCCCATGCGCACAGTTTGCTGAAAAACTCAGTGTTCTCGCCGCTGAGTTTAGCCGGCGATTTGCCGACTTCGATGCCCAGAAATGCAAGTTTGAACTGCTTAGTAATCCCTTCGCAGTTGATGTGGAAAATGCACCAACCAACATCCAAATGGAGCTGATTGAACTCCAGTGCAACGACACGCTGAAGTCAAAGTATGATGCTGTGGGCGCCGCACAGTTTCCACGGTTCATCCCTGACACAATGCCTCAGCTCCGCACCCAAGCTGCTCAGATGCTCTCCATGTTCGGCAGCACTTATCTATGCGAGCAACTTTTCTCCTCGATGAAGATGACCAAAACAACTCACAGGAGACGTCTGACTGATGAACATCTTCGCTCAATACTGAGGATTTCTTCAGCTCAGAGCTTGAGCCCAGACATTGATGAACTAGCATCCAAGAAGAGATGCCAGGTATCTGGCTTGGGCACATCAGATTAGACCAGTGTGCAATAATTAACATTTTCTTTATGCACTTTTTCTTGCTACAAGGCATGGGCTTGAATGGTTGATTGATTTATTATCATTTTATTTGTAAAATTATTAGCCAGTGGAAAAAGTTTATTTTGGTATTTAAATCAGAAGGCTGCAAATAGAAAAGAGGCATACAATTATTTAAATTTTATTTATTTAATAAATGAATGCCATTGGTGTGTTTTTTCATTTGAAATTCGATTTTGCATGTCTCCACTATTAAATTATATATTGTATGGTAATAAGCGATGCTTGTTCCATATTCAATGTTAAAGCAAAACTTGTTTGGGTCCATATTAAAAGGTTAATTTGTTCAATGTTGGCCCGTGACTTTGTTCAGGTTTTACATTTTGGCCCACTGGGTATTTGAGTTTGACACCCCTGATCTAGGGTGTCATTTGAGTAACTTTTATTGGTAATAATAGAATATTTCTAAACACTTCAACATTAATGGGAATGTTACCATGATTACACATCCTGAATGAATAATGAGTGAGAAAATTAGACGCACAAGTCATACCGCAACGCCGAACAATAGACTGAGCATTAAAAGGAAATTTCACTGCATATAGTCAATTCGGAAAGTATTCAGACCCCTTTACTTTTTCACATTATAGCCTTATTCTAAAATGGCTTAGTTTCCCCCCCCTCAATCTACACACAATACCCCATAATGACAAAGCAAAAACAGGTTTTTAGTAATTGCACATTTAAAAATAAATCACAAGTACTCAGTACTTTGAAGCACATTTGATAGCAATTACAGCCTCGAGTCTTCTTGGGTATGACTTCTTGGGTACGCTACAAGCTTGGCACACTTGAATTTGGGGAACTCCTCCCATTCTTCTCTGCAGATCCTTTCAAGCTCTGTCAGGCTGGATGGGAAGCGTAGCTGCACAGCTATTTTCAGGTCTCTAAAGAGATGTTTGATTGGGTTCAAGTCTGGGCTCTGGCTGGGCCACAAGGACATTCAGAGACTTGTCCCAAAGCCTCTCTGCTTTCTTGGCTGTGTGTTTAGGGTTGCTGTCCTGTTGGAAGGTGAACCAGTCAGGTCCTGAGCAAGTTTTCATCAAGGATCTCTGTAGTTTGCTCCATTCATATTTCCCTTGATCCTGACTAGTCCCCCGGTCCCTGCAGCATGATGCTGCCACCACGTTTCACCGTAAGGATGGTGTCAGTTTTCCTCCAGAACTTTGGCATTCAGGCCAAATAGTTTAATCTTGGTTTCATCAGACCAGAGAATCTGGTTTCTCATGGTCTGAGTGTATTTAGGTTCCTTTTGCCAAACTCCAAGCAGGCTTTCATGTGCCTTGTACTGAGGAGTGGCATCCATCTGGCCACTACCATAAAGGCCTGATTGGTGGAGTGCTGCAGACATGGGAGAATCTTCCAGAAGGACAACCATCTCCAAACAGAAACTCTGGATCTATGTCAGAGTGACCATCGGGTTCTTGGTCCCCTCCCTGACCAAGGCCCTTCTCCCCGATCAGTTTTCCAAGAGTTAGCCTCCCGGCCAGAGGCTTGGTGGTTCTAAACTTCTTCCATTTAAGAATGGAGGCCACTGTGTTCTTGGGGACCTTCAAATGGTGCAGCTTTTTTTTGCCACCCTTTCCCAGCTCTGTGCCTGAACACAATCCTGTCTCTGAGCTCTACGAACAATTCCTTCAACCTCATGGTTTGTTTATTTTTTCTGTGGGACCTTAAAATAGACAGGTGTGTAGCTTTTCAAATCATGTCCAATCAAGGGAATTTACCACAGGTGGACTCCAATAAAGTTGTAGAAGCGTCAAGGATGATTCATGGAAACAGGATGCACCTGAGCTCAATTTTCAGTGTCATAGCAAAGGGTCTGAATACTTACGCAAATAAGGTATATCTATTTTATACATTTGCAAAAAATTCTAAAAGACCTATTTTCGCTTTGCCAATATGGGGTATTGTGTGTAGAATTTTATTTAATCAATTTTGGAATAAGGCTGTAACGTAACAAAATGGAAGAAAAAGGGGTCTGAATAATTTACGAATGCAATGTATTTGCATTAATAAGCTATGAACATGTCACAAAAATGTCAGATTTCCTTACTACATGCAAATACGAGCATTTATGCATCTCACCGGTAGAAACGGGCAGCTACATTGCCATGCCTATCATCAAACCACAAATGCATAGCGATTTCAGCACATGGAGCGCCCTGTGGAGGTGAAAAATATTAAAAAGTCTAGCCAGTAGTTTCAGCCAGAGGATTTAGAAACGGAACTGAAGTCTCAACTGATAGGGTTGCCAACGTTAAAAAGGGATGCTATCAAAGAGATGTTCCCCGTCAGAAAAGCAGCAGAAAGGTCAAGCCGAGATAACGTAGCTAAAGTTACCTAGCAAGCAAACTACATTTGTTTATCCTAAACCAAAATCTAGCTGGTTTTCAGAATATGCTCGCTAGAAATTCCAAAGCACATCAAACATATAAATGGAACATGTAAAGTGTTCCCATGTTTCATGAGCTGAAATTTAAAAAAGCTGAAATAAGAAAAAAAAATCCCGAAATGTTCCACACAAAAAATAAAATACATTTGCTTACATCCCAGTTAGTGAGCATTTCTCCTTTGCCAAGATAAATCAATCCACCTGACAGGTGTAGCATATCAAGAAGCTGATTAAACAGGGACACAGGTGCCCCTTGTGCTGGGGACAGTAAATGGCAGTTCTAAAATGTGCTGTTTTGTCACAAAACAATACCAGAGATGTCGTAAGTTGAGGGAGGGTGCAATTGGCATGCTGACTGTAAAGTCCCCCAGAGCTGTTGCCAGACAATTTAATATTATTTTCTCTACCATAAGCCCCCCCCCCAAGCATTATTTTAGAGAATTTGGCAGTACGTCCAATTCGCCTCAAATGCAGAACACGTGAATGGCGTTGTGTGGACGAGCGGTTTGCGGAAGTCAACGTTGTGAACAGAGTGCCCCATGGTGGTGGTTGGGTTATGGTATGGGCAGGAACAAGCTACGGACAACGAGCATTTTATCAATGCAATTTGAATGCACGGAAATATCGTGACTAGATCCTGGGGGCTATTGTGAGGCCCATTTTTTTAAGGCATTTTTTAAAAATCCATAGATTAGGGGCTAATTAATTTATTTCAGTTGGACCGATTCTCATTTGAACTGTAACTAAGGCTGACCCCAATTAGTCGTCTGGTTGATTGTTTGAGCCATAAACGGTTGGTCGCCCAAAATTTTCTTCAGGTTGAGCAACAGCAAATATATATTTATTTCTTTATGGCACATGAGAGACACCGGTCTGATTTGCGCCCATCTCAGTGAACTAATCCATTGCAGACGATGAGAGTAATCCATTGTGGAGGTCACGTGGATGGCACAGTCCAAGAAGGGGAGGGTGGCCAAAATGCACGTCTCTCTCCAGAATGTGCTCTCTGGCCAATTTGTGCACATTCATTGTGTGAATTGTTTGCATATATCAATTCCCCATTACATACATCACCAGCAGTACCCTACATTTACCTTTAATTCCTAATCTATAATGTTTGGTTATGGTCATTTCTGTAAATGCATTCAATATATTATTCCAGTCATTTACCATTGTCAAAGTAGACGCGTAGTTTGCAGTGCGCACAACCTATGCTACACTTGTGATAAACAAGTTAGTTTATTTCATTCCATTAATGAACTGTCAATTTAGGTCATTGTCTTTTGTTTGGAGCGCTACAGTCATTGTGGAGTAAGGATGCGCACCGGATTACAGATCGAAGTAGGCCTATAGGCTACCTGGCCTGTGTGCAAATGTGGGCATATAAAAATGTGTCCATTTGAGAATATGATAGTATTTCAGATTGGCTTAACGCACCACCATAATGATCTGGAGCTTCTCAAAGTAATATGTTCTTCCCCTCAAACAAAGTATATTTTTACATCCATTGAGGACAGTAGTTCAATGTATTTTTAAAATCTTTCCAGCTCTCTCCCTTTTGATAACCACTCCGTGTGAATGGGAAAAATGTCATGCCCTGATCCAGTGGAAACATAAAATAAGTCTGGCTGATGAGCTCTTAACCCTTGGACAAATAGCCTACAGCGTGTCTGGCTCACTCACTGGCACCGGGAAACTGAGGGGCCCAGAATATTTTATACGTTTGAAGTTAATTTGCAGACAAGCCATGCGTAACCAATGTGATTTATAGGATATTTATTTTTCAGGGTATGTTCTACCTGCAGGCTGCAATGTTTTATTTGTTGGCTTTATGTAGGCTACTTTTACATAAATTAAATGAAACTGTTACACAAAATGTCCATATGAAAACCATAACTGGCACGAAATAGTCAGATAAATTGGCATTCCACATGAAAGGTTGCAGAATCCTCGTGTAGCCAATTGCCGACAACTTCAGGAGAGTCATAGCAGAATCTGGTAAAGCCAGCAGGAGGATGGTCGGGGCAGGTTCTCCTCTTCTGGTTATCTTGATCTTTGGCTCCCTCTTGAGTCAATGGTCTTATTTAAATCAAACAGCATCAACCAAGCATATAGTTGATTTTATTAAAATACATGGGTGCGTATATTGAAAAATTCACGTTCCAAATTTCTACCAATCAATTGGTCGACAGAACAGACCACTTTCGGTCAAACAAGATGTATTTTAGTCAGGGACAGCCTTAACTTAAATCTTTGACATTGTTGCCAGTTGTGTTATATTATTGTTCATTATAATTAGGCAGCTGCTGTCTGACGATGTGATTTGTAACTTCAAGCTAATGTTTTCATTAGGTTACGTTTAGCTAACCGTTAGGCTAGCTAGCTACCGCAGATGCCAATGTGACTGTTCTATTTAGAGTCTAATCAATAACTGCAGAGGCACGAACATCAAGCTCAGCACCAGGAACTAGCGTAAGTCACCTGAAATCTATTAAATCTTTCCATGATGGGCAAAAAAATATATACTGGAGCTAGGCATGCACACGGTCCGCGGCAGGTAGCCTACCCGTTAAGAGCTTTGGGCTGAAAGTTGTTGGTTCGAATCCCGGCGCCAGCACAGTGGAAAAATCTGTCAATCTGCCCTTGAGCAAAGCAGTTAACCCTCAACAACTCCTCCTCCCTGGGCATCAATTAAGGCAGCAACCTTCACCTCTCTTATTCAGAAAGGTTGGGTTAAATGCAGAAGACACATTTCGGTTGTGTAACTGACTAGTTATCCCTTTTCACTATCTTGTCGTCATGGTTGGTGTGTTTATAAGCAGGCTACACCTACTGTAGTTATTAGGATGCAAGTTGATTGTTAATGCAGTGACCGACTGGTGTCTGTTGGGAAAAAGTATTCTGTGTGAAGGTTAGTATGCATGATCCATTGCCATGAGGGAGGTGGGTGGACAAAGTTGTTGTTTGAGTGTGTATTGATGGGGGCAAAGTGTAAAATGTTGGCTAAAGCACTGACTACGTGTCCTACAGACTAACCATGCTGCTGCTGCTGACCTTGACATATGCTTCAGTAGTACAGAGCCTGTAAACCCATTGGATGAAAGGTTTCAGCCTGGAAAAAGCTCAAGCTCAACATCGGACTTTAAACAAGCCAGGACAGCCAAAAGTATTCATGAAAACAGACTACCCGGTTGAGAAAACAAATCACCAATAACACTAAACTGTCCACAAGACAAGTGCTGCTCAAACTTTCACACTATTTGCTAAAAGCCCCATTGACTCAGTGTAACAAAACACCATTCCACAGTACCCTTTTTAATTCATTGTATGGTTACACATCTTCATGACCAGTCAACATGTCATTCTATGAAATCTTCTCCAAGAGGTTGAAGCAGTGGGTGGTGAAGAAAGTGGACAAGAGGCTTGTCCAGCTGGCTGTGGAGTTCAGAAAGGGCCAGACGGTGGTCTACAAGGAGCCAGAGCCACTGTTCCCCAAACCCAACATCACCAAAGCCTGCTAAACCAGCTGCCATTCCCCAACATAAGAAGTTCACCAGATGAAGAACATTCAACCAACATCCATATTCAGTAAGACTGATGATGTAGTATAATATTGAATGCCAAGTATGCTCACAACTGCATTGTGGTCCAGATATTGCTGTCGTACATATGTATATAAGTGTTTTATATAACTTTTTTTTACTAGTACTGACAAGTGGCTAAATGATCCCAGCTTTATCAGAATCCTATAAAGTGTTGATTTCAACTTATTGATCAATTCATTGTGATATTCATTAAATGTATTTGGATAAACTCGCTTCAATCTTAGTGCTAAAACAAATGATGCAGGGAGTTTGTGTATCATTTAAACTAATTGGTTGCCAAGTAAACATGTTTCAATAAAACAGTAGGTTAGTCTGTCAATATAGCAAATAAATAGACATGGCTTGTATTCAAGACAACGTTTAATTGCTCTGAAGACCGAGGTGAGTTTACACAGCAGTACGGAGGAACAGTTATGGCAATGTATGACATATACAATAGAATAAAAATATGCCAATGACGCTTATAATAAATACTAGAGTTCTACAAAGGGAATACTTGGGTATGATGCAGTGAAGTGTTCGGAGTCACTTTGATGCAAGGGGAGATATGTGAAAGGTCCCTTAACTCTCTTGAGTTTCAACCTCCTCGTATCCAAGCAGTTTTGTCTGAGAGAAAAAGGCAAACGACATTACACATTCATGGGCAATCATTGTGTACCGTCTGTATTCCTACTGTAGCAGCATAGTGTAGAATATGAGACGTCGCAGACACACGTTAGCTAGCTAGCTACAACACAGGTATAGTTGCTCCAGGACTAATATGAGTCAAAACATTTAGGCAGTTTTGCTCATAATGAGAGGCACTGAGGCTAGCTAAGCTAGTTAGAGAGCTATAACGTTACACTAAAAAGTACATTTTAGGTATAACAAACACAGCTAGCTAGCATAAGCCTAGCTATTCATATACATTTGTTTTTGCTTTCATTTGTTTGGGAATACGTGTGGGGGTTTTTCATCACCATGCCCTGTTATGTCCGAAACTATCACCATATTGTACTGTGCTGAACAACACTGTCTCGGTTAAAAGAGAGGTTATAGTGCTAGCTAGCTCCCGACAGAAAAACAACTTAGTTGTGTGTCATTTACCCTCCTGAGTCCTGGTCCAGCTGGTCTCGAAATCATTTCTCTCACAGTCAACACGTCTTCAGTGTATTCTGGCTCAAATACATAGGTCTATACGTAAAAGAACATCCAACAATGGTTTCGCCGTCCAGCTCTTCTTGGAAAGCGGAAGCAGCCATTGTAGCTAATTATTTAGCAGTCTCAGACAGTGCACGGTTAACATAGCTCCAGTGAACCTGTAAACTAGTACCGCCACTGTTTTGAAAAGACTGCCTTCAAGGGTGAGACGAAGAAAGAAATGATGGCTCCTGTCTGGCTGTAGTCTTACAAAGCCAGGGAAAATTAGTCAGCCTAGAGATCCTGCAACGTCCCGGAAGATAGGAACATCGTTGAGACAAGTCCAACGGCTCTATTAAACTAACACAACCATATTTACTCATGTGATCGTGCAATCGGCGAAACACAAAAGGCCGCAGTAATAGCTACAAACGTCTCCGTTAATTTTTAAATCACAACAGGCTTAATCAACCAATGACGTCATTGGTTGAGGTCTCCCAGCATGAAATTTAAAAAAAACTACAGCTATAGTCTATAATGTCTGAAACACCTCATCACTCAAAATTAAGCAGAGAGACCGGAAAAACAACCCAAGAGTCTAGTGGTGAAGTTTCCCTTTAATTTACAATAATTAATGTTCATTGATGGTACCATTTTTTGTTGGTACTTTTACCCCTTTTTCGTGATATCCAATTGGTAGTTAGTCTTGTCCCATCACTGCAACTCCCATACAGACTCGGGAGAGACAAAGGTCGAGAGCCATACGTCCTCCGAAGCACGACCCTGCCAAGCCGCACTGCTTCTTGACACACTGATCGCTCAACCCGGAAGCCAACCGCACCAATGTGTCAGAGGAAACAGCGTACAACCGGCCCGCCACAAGGAGTCGCCAGAGCGGGGAAAAAATCCTTGATTCTTGCGATACAGGCATTTGAAAGTGCAAAAACATAACATTGAAATAAAATCGACATCGCCCAGCCCTACCATGATGTTTCTAGACTAGTTCTCTGACACGGGCATGATGACTACTGGTAGGCTACTCTATTTATACCAGCCAGCCACTCCATGATCTTATCCTCTCAGAATGTTATCCATCCAGCTATTCATCTCCCAGAAGAATCTCCCTGACGCTCAATACACTGGGCCAGATTACACTGGGGACAGGCTGTTTAGACCTTTAGTTTAGGTTACAGTTGTTATAGAGAGAGGTGGTTAGTTTCCATCTCCTTGGGTTAGAGGGAGAGCGACGAGGGAGACAGAGAAATCGTCGCTGGGCAGATCTTTTGGCCTTATAGAAGAGATGTGGAAGAGCGGTAGAGAAAGGGACCTAGCGTAGCAGAGGTGAAAAACTTCTGAGGTGCGTTTTTCTTTCTGTAAAGGTTCACTTCTGACAAAATCAGAAGTTGCTCAGGCTCTTTCCATTTCCCCTGAAAACCGGATACATCCGTTTGATGCCCCACACAGGGTGGGAATGGCGTGGTTCAGCTGTGAGCACTGACCCGACGGATAAACATGTGCTTTGACTCTGGCTCAGCCCTCACTCTCTCAGCCCACTCACACTTTCCACTGAGCAGTGGAGGAGAGGCTTACCCACACACACCCAGTTTCACAACTGCCATAAATAGGTTAAACTCACAAAACACAGAGGATGACATGCAAATACACACATGCCTGACCACAGGAAGTCAAATTGACTGTTTCAGACATGCTTTAAACACACATTCAGTGACAAATACATAGCTACACCCCCAAAAGAATTACACACACATTTTAAAATAAGGCTGTAACGTAACAAAATGTGGAAAAAGTCAAGGGGTCTGAATACTTTCTGAATGCACTGTGTGTGTGTGCATATATACACACACACAGTTGAAGTCGGAAGTTTACATACACTTAGGTTGGAGTCACTGAAACGCATTTTTCAACTACTCCATAGATGTCTTGTTAACAAACTATAGTTTTGGCAATTTGGTTAGGACATCTACTTTGTACATGACAAAAGTCACTTTCCAACAATTGTTTACAGACAGATTTCAATTATAATTCACTGTATCACAATTCCAGTGGGTCAAAAGTTTACATACACTGAGTTGACTGTGCCTTTAAACAGCTAGGAAAATTCTGGAAAATGATGTCATGGCTTTAGAAGCTTCTGATAGGCTAATTAAAATCATTGGAGGTGTACCTGTGGATGTATTTCAAGGCCTACCTTCAAACTCAGTGCCTCTTTGCTTAACATCATGGGAAAATCAGAAAATATCAGCCAAGAACTCAGAAAAAAAAATTTGTAGACCTTCACACTTCTGGTTCATCCTTGAGAGCAATTTCCAAACGCCTGAAGGTACCACGTTCATCTGTACAAACAATAGTACGCAAGTATAAACACCATGGGACCATGCAGCCGTCATACCGCTCAGGAAGGAGAAGCATTCTGTCTCCTAGAGATGAATGTACTTGGTGCGAAAAGTGCAAATCAATCCCAGAACAATAGCAAAGGACCTCGTGGAGATGCTGGAGGAAACAGGTACAAAAATATCTATATCCACAGTAAAACGAGTCCTATATCAACATAACCTGAAAGGCCGCTCAGCAAGGAAGAAGCCACTGCTCCAAAACCACCATAAAAAAGCCAGACTACGGTTTACAACTGCACACTGGGACAAAGATCGTAATTTTTGGAGAAATGTCCTCTGGTCTGATGAAACAAAAATAGAACTGTTTGGCCATAATGAACATCGTTATGTTTGGAGGAAAAAGGGGGAGGCTTGCAAGCCAAAGAACACCATCCCAACCGTGAAGCACTGGGGTGGCAGAATCATGTTGTGGGGGTGCTTTGCTGCAGGAGGGGCTAGTGCACTTCACAAAATAGATGGCATCATGAGGAGGAAAAACAATGTGGATATATTGAAGCAACATCAAGATATCAGTCAGAAAGTTAAAGCTTGGTCGCAAATGGGTCATTGTCCATTTGGACAATGACCCCAAGCATACACAAAGTTGTGGCAAAATGGCCTAAAGACAACAAAGTTAAAGTACTGGAGTGGCCATTACGAAGCCCTAAACTCAATCCTATAGAAAATGTGGGCAGAACTGAAAAAGTGTGTGCGAGCAAGGAGGCCTTCAAACCTGACTCAGTTACACCAGCTCTGTCAGGAGGAATGGGCCAACATTCACCCAACTTATTGTGGGAAGCTTGTGGAAGGCTAGCTGAAACATTTGACCCAAGTTAAACAATTTAAAGGCAATGCTACCAAATACTAATTGAGTGTATGTAACCTTCTGACCAACTGGGAATGTGATGAAAGAAATAAAAGCCGAAATAAAAATCACTACTATTATTCTGACATTTCACATTCTTAAAATAAAGTGGTGATCCTATCTGACCTAAGACAGGGAATTTTTACTAGGATTAAATGTCAGGAACTGTGAAAAACTGAGTTTAAATAGTGTGTGAAATACTTTTTGGTCTAAAAATATTAAATACATATCAGGGCTGGGTTTGGCTAACATACTAGGGCTTGGAATTGCCAGGGACCTCACAATACGACATAGCACCATACTTCGGTGCCGATATGCTATGCATGATGATGCTCACAATTCTATATGTATTGCGATTCAATACTGTGATTTGATTGAGATTTGAGACGTTCCAAACATATTACTTCCTATATGCCTGCTGCAGAGAGACGAAAGAGCATGAGAAATGTCATTTTAAAAATCAGTCAGGGAAATTTAAAAAAGTGCTGAAAACATGTTGGCTCACTATTACAAAAGATGGAGAACAAGCTATAGCAGCGTTTCCCAAACTAGGGGACAGATACTGAGAAAAAAAAGTTGGTTTACAGAACCAGGGTTGCCAGTAACCTCTGCTAGCCGCTAGATGTGGTTGCAATAAACTAGGTGGTTTCTGTTTTCTTCCTACAAATATTGCACCATCTTTTGAACGGTCTAAGCTTCATACTATGAAACCCATCACTGAAAGATTAGACTCCCAGGAACACGTATGGGTCTTCTGTTTCTCTTTACAAAACCCAAACAAGCCATTTTAACATTAACGCATATTCAACATACAAACGAGTCACAGACGCATAAACACAACTCACCTGCACCAAAAAGATGATGAGGAAGTAGAAATTGGCGATTCTTCTGAACTGCTCAAACAGATTCTTTGGCAGAAAGTTCCACACCGTGTACTGGAAAGACAGAGAGAGAGAAGGCACCAATGAAATCCCATGAGAATGAGAAAAACAATCTAAGCCTACCCACTGGATCCTGGGTCTCTGTAAACCACCATTTTACAGTTCTCTGACATCCCTGTTTTTCAACATCTTTACAGTAGAGGACTAGTAGGACATATTAAATCATTTCCATCATCTGTGCGTGTGTTTTCCCAGGGAGTTGGTACTGCCCTCTGAACCACCTGAGACCCAGGGAGCCAGTTTTCCCTGTCCCTGGGGGGCCTGCAAATATTCCAATGATTCAGTTTAGCGACGCCTCTCCTTAAATTTGCCCAGCCCTGAAAGGAGAGCCGATTACCTTAAGTTGGCGGCAGATCCTACTTTTTTCGCTCTTTCTTTTAAGTGGGCATGACTGCGGATACTCCACACAGTAGCTGAATGAGACACTTATGTTGCCAAATCCCCACGAGACAGCCCAACAACACCCCGGTGGCAACTTACACCACACAACAGGCTAATACAGGTGGAGGAAAACAGTGACACACACCACTGTTGAGAGGGGAGTGTAGAGGAACGTATTTGCATGGAGACAGAGAGTGCTGATATGCATACGGTAGCAGAAAGGGACCATTTCATTTTGCCAGAGAGAAGAGAGTAGTAATAAGAGGAGCGTGAGGGGGGAGGGCAGGAGATTGAGGAGAGAATGAGGAAGGGGAATGAGGGAGGAGAGAGTGAGGGAAGATCATTCAGGGAGAGGGGAGAGAAGAAACTGTGAGGGAGTTTTAAGGAACAGGATAATGGGAAGCAGGTGCATGGTAGAAGTGTAAACACCACAGCCAGGGTAATTAACGACTGTTTACACGGTCACACTGGAGGACGAGAGACATTAATTGGCCCATTCCCAGTGGGACCCTCTGCACCAGTATAAAAATCCCCTTCCTCTCTCTTCCCCTGCATCCTCATATACATGAATCTAAACCACCAGCCAGACCTCCTTCTCAGACCCACACCCTTAGCCCTGACAGGGGGGAGAGATTTAGGGGGGCTCAGAGAACCAGAGGGGCAGCTTGAATCGCCACCCCTGCCTGCTGGTACATCAATAGTAGCAGTGTATTTTACCACCACAGACGGAGCTCTCCTGACAGACAAATAATGGCCTTTCCATTGGGGAGGAAGACGAGCATGCGGGGAGGCAGTGGGAGGAAGACGAGCATGCGGGGAGGCAGTGGGAGGAAGACGAGCATGCGGGGAGGCAGTGGGAGGAAGACGAGCATGAAGGGGGCAGTGGGAGGAAGACGAGCATGCAGGGAGGCAGTGGGAGGAAGACGAGCATGCAGGGAGGAAGACGAGCATGCGGGGAGGCAGTGGGAGGAAGACGAGCATGCGGGGAGGCAGACGAGCATGAAGGGGGGGGCAGTGGGAGGAAGACGAGCATGCGGGGAGGCAGACGAGCATGAAGGGGGGCAGTGGGAGGAAGACGAGCATGCGGGGAGGAAGACGAGCATGCGGGGAGGCAGTGGGAGGAGGGGAAAAGAGAACGTGCTAGAGAAGAGGACAATTAGAATTCAAGAGGTGGAGGGAGAGAGGGTCGTCCACCAAGATTAAACATCACTGCGTAAGCGAACACTGAGTTGAGAGCGCAGAGTGGTCGAGCGAGCAGAGGATGGGTCCCACAAGCAAACGTGGCCTTCCATTGGGGAGGAGCATGAAAATATACAGGCATGGTACGAAACATCCACTCGTTTTACGGTGTTGAGCAGACCACAGGTCGACGGTGTAAAACATGGCAGTATATCTTACCTTGGAAGAGACAATCCTGTTGTCACAGAACTTGGGGGGGATTAAAGCTTCGGTGGCGGGACAAGGCCGGTGGCCTACGTAGATGGTCCTGCTGTCTACCTTCCTCTCGTCCCTACCAAACTGTAGAGAGAGATGAACAGACAGAATTAGAAGACATTCAGAGCCATGTATACAAGGTGTAAATATATGGCTTTAGCTGACATTTAGACAACACCAGAACACCTCAGGAGACTAGAAATGTAAACAGTAGCCTAATGCCGTAAACCAGCAGACTACACCCTGGCGGAAATTATACGATTCAACTCCACGATTTACGATGGAGTTGAGCGGCGACTAGTGTGGGAGGACTGGAGCTCCGACGTCACATAAAATTAAGACATTGTTCTGTATAAATTTGGGCTACTCTTTGGTTGCTAAAACCTGTATTTAAAAAAAAAAAATACCTATGCGATGGCGCTCCAGTCCGCCCATACTAGACGCAGAGTTTAGTCGGCTAGGGGGTGAAATGTTATTCAAGTCCACTGCAAAGATGGCTTGTGCATAACTCCCAAGTAAATGAAGATGTAGTCCACATTAACGCATGGGGAGCGAAACAAATCAACGATACCGTTCACCTCTACCACAGCGCAAAATCAGTGAAACAACGATACTGCTCTCACCTCTACGACAGCGCAAATCAGGTCGTGGAAAACCATTTTCCTTTCTTTAACTTCGAAGTCATAAGTCTTTCAAGTCCATAATATAAATTAAAATCAAGGCCATGAACCATAATATAATACCATCCAGTTGGAGGTGCAGAAAATAATTACAAAAAGCTCTTTGCAAACTTCAAAAGCAACGGCGCACCAAAAAAAGCTGTTGAACGCAAGCTAAGGTTTCACGGGGACAAAGGAAAGTATTACATGGGTCAACGGACCAAAATGGAGGGTGGACCAGTTCAGTAATGAGTTTCATTTCTTCCCTCCAAGGTGGACAGTCGATGATTAGTCAGTTATAAAGCACTGCCTCTGGGGAGAGGCTGCTAACACCAGATTTATGGGCTCAGTTATCGCTTGTTCAGATGTAGACTGAGGAGGCAGAGGAGGCAGCGCAGGCAAGGCCAAGTCACTTCAATGCACTGTGCTCTGCTTACCAAGGCCCTATGAACTCTCACAAGACCAGAGAGAAGACAGAGCAAGGATGGGAGACCTTGGTAGACAGGGCCAGCAGGCAGAACCAGACTCCCGGTTTCCCCCAGCACAAGGTCACCTGTCCTCAAAGCACAATTCTTTCATCTTCCTTAAAATGGCAATCTGGGTGAAACACAGGGTAAGAGCTTGAGTGTAAGGATGACTTTCTCCCCCACAGCTGAGGCCCATCTCTAGGTTCAGGAAGAACACTGTTAGACTGAGTCAATATCTTTCCTGTATCCTGACAAGTGGGCGTATCAAATGTATCAAGGCCATTTTCTCCCTCTCTCGCTCTCCAGTGGTCTTGGGCACCACCTTCTCCTCAAGAGAACAGATGAGTGAAGACGTGAAGATGAGTAAAGACGCACTAATACACCCCCCCCCCATCCCTTAACTGGAAAGGACACCCATGATTTCAGAACTACTCTCTCTTATGCACCTTCACTCAACACCAGCCCCCCCATGCCACAGAGCCTATATGAGGTGCTTCTGCCTGGTTAAATGCACAAGCTCCACAGCCATTATGGAGGAAGTGAATTATTAAGGTTCTCCAGCTAAACGATCTGTAGACCTAATGCACTGGGGCCATGTGTGGCGTTGACAGCCGTCGGTCAGAGACGCCACCGACAGACAGCTGATCTGATCATGGACCAAACACCACAGTGCCTGTGAAGTGTGAACAAAAGCCAGCTAGACACTGAGGTGTCCACCGACTGTACTGGGGACAGCTTAGATCAAAGCACAGACTTGAGTCTAGGGCGCCTCATTAGCTATGCATATGAGGAACAACATGCTTCTCGTTAAAGGCGGAGTGAGATTTCAAAAGGCAAATGTCTCCCTGTGCAGAAATTGAGATGCAGACAGTCCTGTTGTATTCCAGTCTGGGAAGAGCCAAGTGATTGCATAATGCTCCGTCAGGCATGAGAGAGAGGAAGCGTTGTTCACACCTCAGTGTAGCTGTCAAACCTGTAATGCACTGCCCACCAGGCACAGCATAGCGCTCCTCCAACAGGACAGACCGGATGGACCAGCGTGGAAGGGAGATGAGGGGAGAGAGTGAGGGCGGCGTGCCAGGGCGATGAGGGGAGAGAGTGAGGGAGGAAGCACAACCAGTTCCAAGGACAAAAACACATACAGGTTTTTCTATTTCAAAACAGAAAATAGGTCTCGTAACCTTATGTAGCTCACACTACGGAGTGGGACCGCCAAAATAAATGCATCTTATTCTCAACCATTCTCCCTCCGAGGGACCCTCCACTCAGATCATTTTCTCCCCAGGTACTCAGTGACGTACACTTCAAAAATGCCTGCTTCCGTCGTAATAAGACCATTAGAGATTGAGAAAGCTGTGAACAAGACAACACATAATGCATCCCTAATGACAGAACGTTAAGTTTCTGTGCTGCCTGCTTTTACCTAAGTGATCAAACACAACTACCCTCCCTGGACAATGCAAATTTCACAATGCAAATAAAGGAACAATTTACAAAAATGAGCCTTGAAGCAGAGAATACAAATATTCTCAGTACCTTTGGCTTCGACTGTAGACCGTTTCCCCATTCAGACCACTGTGGGTTAGTTATTACCCATTGCTACCCTAATTTTCATCTGAGACAGTCTCTCTCTATGGGAGTCATTAACCGCGAGAGCGACGACATTGCAATGCTGCCTCAAGGTTAGAGCCACAGTAAGCAAACACTTACTGGGGATTTTAAACAAATGAAGAAGTTATTGAACAACCAGCCACAAACTAGATTTCATGGAAGCGGACATTTGGGACCGTTTTCAACAGAAACACAAGACACTTCAGAGGATACAAATCATGCCTTAAATTAAACTGCATATTAAAAAGAGGAAAAGGTCCAATGAAAACTCCCTGGGGTCCAATAGATAAGAACAGCTGTGTTGAATGGTCATCGATTTAGGAGGGAATGTTAGTGTAAAATAATGAGGGTCAGACCATAGGGCCAAATTAATTTTTGCACCGTTACGTGACCGCAATAATCATCTCCAAAAACAGTGCAGCCGAGGCCAAGCTATATAAGGAAAGGCTAATGTAAGGGAAAAGTCAAATAGATGGAATTATCTTTGCCTCTTAGTCAAAGGACAAACTAGGCAGCTCAAAGCCAATAATGGAAGGCCGCAAAAGCAAAATTATAGAGAAAGTGCCAGGACGTCAAAGTTTGACAGTGGATTCCTGCTCGATGAAAATGCATTAGCTACAACAGAGAGATGCGGATCAATAAAACAAACATGGAAAACCTAATTGAGCCGAGACCCAACTGCTGGGAAATAAACAGTGCATTAGAGGATTGACTAGAGCTCCCAACTTTACATTATTAGATTATGCTTTAAAGGAAATTAGGCACACATTGTTAAACAGGAAGAGGCTGGTACAGAGAGGAAAAACGCATGGCATTCAAGGTGGAGGCAACAGAATGCTGCATTCAGCCATTGCCAAACCCCGGACGAAGACATCAGTCTGACGACACCGTGTCCAGTCTCTTTTCCGAAACCTAGAACGGGCAAAACATCTAGGAACTGACGAGTACAGAGTTCTGGTTTCTCTTAAAACATGAACTGGCAAGATAAACCACCATCCTGTTTGCCAACAGGATGGTGCAACCAGGACAAAATTAAATTAGAATAGCTTCCATCATGTCTGGTTGGAATTTTGTTCACCTTTATAATGCCGATTACAATATAGGTGTACAATACAGTACATTCTCTAAAGACACCTCCATCTCCATCATGTGCAGCAACACCCTCCCTTCCTGAAAACCCATCTCTGCTTGGCAGCCGGCCACCAGCACAATGCAAAACACACAGGGATGAGCTACTCCTGGAGAACCAGCAGACAACAGTGGCATGGTGCATATCACAGCCATACTGCAATCCACAAAGCCAACAGAAACCTGGGTGTCCAGGTGAAGGGGCAGGCAAGCCCTCTTCGAGCCAAACTGACAACACACACAAAAACAATACACAGGCACACAGTTACCCAGATACACAAAAACAATACAGGCACACAGTTACCCGGATACACAAAAACAATACAGGCACACAGTTACCCGGATACACAAAAACAATACAGGCACACAGTTACCCGGATACACAAAAACAATACAGGCACACAGTTACCCGGATACACAAAAACAATACAGGCACACAGTTACCCGGATACACAAAAACAATACAGGCACACAGTTACCCGGATACACAAAAACAATACAGTTACAAAAACAATACAGGCACACATTTACCCGGATACACAAAAACAATACAGGCACACAGTTACCCGGATACACAAAAACAATACAGGCATAGTTACCCGGATACACAAAAACAATACAGGCACACAGTTACCCGGATACACAAAAACAATACAGGCATAGTTACCCGGATACACAAAAAAATAATTAGCACTGGAGGAGATACTTAAAATTATACATCAACTGGCCAGAGAAAAAAAGGGGCTTGCTGCTTTCGAGGCCTGAATCTCCAAGTGAAATTGACAGACAAGGCTGGTTGGTGGGTGCTGGGTTGCTCAACTCAGGTGAATAGAGGAAGCAGAAGGAATGAGCACCTGAACCTAATCTCAAAGGGGATACTAGTTGTTGTCACTTGGTATCTGTGAGTGAGTGAACACGACAAGTGGCTTGTGGAGCTCGGGGCAGAGTGGGCCCTGATATCATGATGTACGCTAACAAAATAAATGCCTGTGACTGCAGGTGCTGTCGAGGTCAGCTCGGTCAAAGCATATTCTGTGGGAACAGAGGGCGTCTCTGAATTTGTGTTTGCATACCACATGCCTGGACACTGCGAATCTGATTTTGCAGTCAAATGAGCAAAGCAGTGTGGATGCGATTTGTGGGTCTGTTGGAAGAAATTCAAAAGGAGACATAATACAGCTGGTCCTCCCTTGTAAAATGAAGTCCTAAGCTTGTTGCTGTATGAGCCTCATAAGGAAATCTCCTACTTACTGGTTTCGTGAGGTGTGAAGTGCAGGGCATGGAGAGAGGGAACACTGGAGACTACAGTACCTCTTCATGCCCTGCACGTGCCCCAACGACACCCGCTTTTGAGCGCCCTGCACGTGCACCAACGAGTAAACGACACCTGATTTTGACTACTCTGAGGGCAAATGTAGCAACGCAGGGCCATGTTATTATTTCAAATCAGAGAATCCGTTTCAAATAGTTCTCCAGGCAGAAAAGAAAATTAAGTAGATCGAAGGGCCAACTTCCCCATAAAGGGGAACTGGAGGACAGCCGTAAGCTCCAGTACAGTAGCTCCACTGATAACACAACAGGCAATATCAACAAACACGTAGGCCTGTTTATGTGGGGGGGGCGGCTGTGAATTGTCAGGGACCTCATGATACGATATTATCACGATACTTACTTGGCCTCAGCCACAGGAGCACACAGGGAAACCCCAGTAGGAAACAGATGGAAACGATGCAATGAGCACACATCAAGGGACCAACCAAAAACAGCCAAGAGCACACAAACGGACTGAACTGTGTTCGTCAACAATAGATTTTGGGAACACAAGTAGCTTATCGATTTCAATGCTCCAGATGTGATGCCAACAGACATTCATCAAGAAAATCAGGATGACCAACAGCGAAAACTGCTATATAAAGCTA
Source organism: Oncorhynchus tshawytscha (assembly GCF_018296145.1). Classification (NCBI taxonomy): domain Eukaryota; kingdom Metazoa; phylum Chordata; class Actinopteri; order Salmoniformes; family Salmonidae; genus Oncorhynchus; species Oncorhynchus tshawytscha. The sequence continues at coordinate 60,781,542 of NC_056436.1, read as the reverse complement.
ATCTGCTAGTTAACAGTGAGCGCATAACAGACCACATACAAAACACCAATGCTGTTAGTCACTGCAGTGCTGGCACTCTCCTCTCTCCCTCCATCTTGTCTGCTTGCCTCTTGTGCTCTTATTAACACAGTTACAATCTCACATTCACCTAGTCACAGAACCTACCAGCTGCAGTCAATGGTTCCCACCAGTGACTTGCAGTTGACTTCAAACTTCACATCTAAAATTAGCCAACAGTTCAGACTGTCGTGACTTTAAGAGACATCGTACCATCATGACAGTATGGTGGCACCTCTATCACTGGTTCACACACAAAGACCCATTGTAGTTCGCAAAGCGCTCCCGACTGCCATTCACAGACCGTGCCGAGTAGCACCATAGTTTATCAATAGGACAACAGCAACTTGAATTGAGGACTGATTAGTCCTAAGGAGCTACTGTTGAATGGGAAAGGCCCATTGTTCCAGTAGCAGACAGTGTTCCGTACCATTCGTGTACTGTGGACTGGTCTGCATTACACTTGGGAGGCGGAGACAGCTTGTTACTTTGGGATCCATCTGGAGCTGAATACAGTAGGCTAGTAAAGCAAGCTATTGACAGAAGTGCTAAGTGACGATTTTGGGAATGTTTTTCCAAGACCAGAGACGTCCGCGTTGAGAGGTGAAGGCCCTAACAGGTGTCCGCGTTGAGAGGTGAAGGCCCTAACAGGTGTCCGCGTTGAGAGGTGAAGGCCCTAACAGGTGTCCGCGTTGAGAGGTGAAGGCCCTAACAGGTGTCCGCGTTGAGAGGTGAAGGCCCTAACAGGTGTCCGCGTTGAGAGGTGAAGGCCCTAACAGGTGTCCGCGTTGAGAGGTGAAGGCCCTAACAGGTGTCCGCGTTGAGAGGTGAAGGCCCTAACAGGTGTCCGCGTTGAGAGGTGAAGGCCCTAACAGGTGTCCGCGTTGAGAGGTGAAGGCCCTAACAGGTGTCCGCGTTGAGGTGAAGGCCCTAACAGGTGTCCGCGTTGAGGTGAAGGCCCTAACAGGTGTCCGCGTTGAGAGATGAAGGCCCTAATAGGTGGTCATACTAAAGAAATGCTTTTCTTGATTCATTCATCATTCACTGTCCTTACAGGGTATGAATACAAATGAGACGCTGCGTAATTCAAGTGCCACTGTGTAAAAGCAATGCAGTCTCCTGCCTCGGGCATCGCCTAAGATGAGCACGTCATGATAAAACTGCACGCTGAGGGTTGTGAAAATGTTTACAACTTGCAGAAAAACTGTGGTAAGGTGTTAAAATGTTTTTTTTTAAAACAGGAAATACATGTGTTTTTTTAAACAATGCTGACCAAAGCCTGTGGTCGTCCAGTCTGCAATGGGACTTATTGTTCCTCAAAAACATGTCCAAGAGTGTCACAGCACGTAGAACAAGAAACATACAGCCACTTACCAAAGACAAACACACTGTAGGTGAAAGTGGGAAAGCTTACTGTAGCTTGCGATACACCAAGTCTTGGTTTTGCATTTTAGCACAGTCAATCCTTGAGTCAATCCTTGAGTCAATCTCTAGGGCATCATGGAAATCGAATTTGCATAATAAACAAAAAAACAAAATCTGTCTGTTTAAGATGGATGGTTTTTTTTGTTGCATGGGCTGCGTCTCAATCCACCTCATCCGCCAAATGGCGGCCTTCCGCATCTGTGGTGAAAGGTGGCAGAGACCACAACGGTGTTTGTCAGACTGTGAGAAATCTCGAAAATCGGGCTTCTTACAAAAATGTCTGTAGCATCCGAATGGTTTGGCCTACAACACTAATATGACCCCCTTATGGAAAGGTGACTCACCTAGGGCTGTTGCGGGGACCGTATCACCGCCACACCGGCGGTCATGAGTCATGAAGGCAGTCAAATTCCATGTGACCGTTTAGTCACTAAGCTTCTCCAAGCTCTGATGCTGTGGCTGGTGGTGGTCATTAGTAGCCTACCAAAGCTGCTAACAGCCTGGTACTCAGCACTCTATTGTTCCTCTAATCACTCAATACAAATGCCATCGAAAATCTAATCAAACACTTCACGAGAGCCCATTTCTATAGGCTATGCAATTGCGGGATAAAACAGAGTGATGGCCTCTACTAAAAAGAGCATAACATCAGCATTCTATAGGCTAGGCCTACTATATTTATTTCTCAACTTTCCTAATATTAAGCACATTGCTTATCTTTACAACAAGAGTATAACCTGGCATGAAAATGAACCACAGAAAAAAGCGTCCTCCATTTGCTATTTAAGTGCATAGATGTATATTGTTCCCGCTGCCCCGATAAAGGGGAATTCTATTATTTTGTGTATGTAAAGACAAGATTAGCCTATCACTTATATATAACCACTTGTGAACGATACCCAGCATAAGAAGCAATGCCTTGTTATTTTATTTTAGAGTCTCACGAACATGTTGGTGGTTTTGATCTACGATCCCCACAAGTGTCACAGGACACGTCTGATGTCGGTACCGCTGATCTGCCAACTTCTGACTGTAGCATCCGAACAGTTTGAGCTACACACTAATATGACCCCCTCTATGGAAAGGTGTGTATCTCAAGAACATGTACAAGCCTCAAGTCTCAACCTGCAGGCAGCCCTGTGTCTGTTTTTTTTTTTTAAATTAAGTATACCAAACATTCAGAACATTAGACACAGAGTGGCGGGGGGTGGTTCGAGCAGCACCAAGACAACGACTGGTTCAGGTGCCTGTAGTACTGCTGCTGTACGTAGATCCCTTCTCGTTTGCATACGTGTACTGTATGGCTGTGACTAAACTAATCTGGACTTAGCGTGCTACACACTGGCTTTCATCCTGTCGCCACGTCAGGCGCAGGGAGCCATCCGATATGGCGGGAGCAGCTTCAAATTTTTAAATATTTTTTTATCTAATAATCTGCATCTCAGCTGCAGCACTTCTGATGTCCTCTTTCATAATTCAAGATACTGACTAACTGCCATTCAAACATCTATGAGGCTGCAGGCAATGATTGGTGTGAATGGGGCCGCTCCTTCCTTCGCTCCCAGTCATTCGTGACCCGGGTTAAGAGTCTCATTTTTCTACCCGTTGCCGGGTAGAAGCGAGCGCGCATTTCCAACAATGTGTGTCAACCGACACTCAAACCCATGTGAAGAGGTTGCCGTTTCTCTCGTGTCAGTGACTATGGTTAAAAACTGGGATGGCAAAACATTGGTTCTTTGATTACCCTCAGTCTCTCTGACTCAGACAAAAACATAACCACACTTCAACATTCTCTTCAAAGCTCACTGCGAACGCTCTTTGGGTAATGCCGGCGATGGAGCGCAACAGGGTTTCTCTGGTTGTTCTTTATAAATATATGGATGACGAGAACGCATTTTAAGTGCTGCTACCGAAGCAACGATACGCAGGCCAGAAGAGGAGGAGCGTTGTGAGAATTTAAAATAAATCAAGTGGATTGAATTATTTAGAAGTACAAACTGAGAATTCAACCTCGCTTTTAGACGGGAGATGGAACACCGCCACAAAAAGCAACGGTGCACCCTTATTTAACACCAGATCACCTCTCCCCATCGCCCTCAGCCCCTGAAAGCCTGTCCATTAGGTGCAGTGAGAGGAGGAGTGCAGGGGTTACAACAGGTAAACCTACTGTATGCCCCTCCATATCCTCAGGTTCAGTCACGCAGGGCCAGGCTCTGTGCTCCATCAGCCTGTCCAAAACCCTGCTACCGTTTATCCCCCGCCTCCCCATGCTAAATGTATTTATTGTCCTGCTGTGTGGTGCAGATGAGCTCCAGCGGCTGAGTTTTCATTATTGGGTGGAGAGGGGAGCGTGGAGAAAAGAGAAAAGTCCAGAGTAAGCATTTCTGTCCGCCAGCCAGTCCGGGGCGCAAGACTGATGGCGGCAAAACGGAGCACAGCTCTAATCAATACGCAGCTCTCCTGATTGAAAACGGCCACCCAGACCTTGTAAGGACTGTGGCCTCTATGCACTCTTACCCTCTCAGAGAACTCAACCCAAAAAACCCTCCCAAGGAGCACCCCAGTCTGTACAGCCAGGTCTGACTCATCACTTGACAAACTACCCCCATCTCTTCCCCAATAGGTGTTTAGGATCATAAGTAAGGATCCTGGGCCTCTCTATGGTTAGTCACAGTGTAGACTGTGATACTTCAAAACAACCAATGAACGCACCAGCTGAAACAAAACACCATCGCTACCAGTAGAAGCAGAACTGAGAAGCTACGGTCCAGCTGAAACAAAACACCATCGCTATCAGTAGAAGCAGAACTGAGAAGCTACGGTCCAGCTGAAACAAAACACCATCGCTATCAGTAGAAGCAGAACTGAGAAGCTACGGTCCAGCTGAAACAAAACACCATCGCTATCAGAAGAAGCAGAACTGAGAAGCTACGGTCCAGCTGAAACAAAACACCATCGCTATCAGAAGAAGCAGAACTGAGAAGCTACGGTCCAGCTGAAACAAAACACCATCGCTACCAGTAGAAGCAGAACTGAGAAGCTCATCTTACATACAAGAGACTGGCTGTCAGGCCACAGAAGTCAACAATGTTTGTTTAGGTGGGAGGGGAATTGGATCAGGAGAGAATCCTTGTGCGTGTTGACTGTGGACTGCCGCGGCGCGAGGCTCTTCTCTCTAGATCGACCTGAGAATCAGGTTCACAGCGTCTCGAGGATCCAGAACTGTTTAACATGCACACCTGTAAAGCCCTGATACGAGACAACATCCCCCGCCAGGCAAGGGCCTGCTTATTAGCGCTGAGGTCACAGCAGAGTAGAGGCTAGGCAATATATTGAATTAATACAAAATGTTTCAGTGAATTTAAAAAATAATTTACCTTAAGGTCCGCATGTTGTCTTTTTTGAAGCCTGCAAAGCCCTGATACGAGACAACATCCCCTGCCAGGCAAGGGCCTGCTTGTTATTTTCAGTATTACATTGTTATCGATTACTGTAGTTTGGTTAGATCTTGCAAGAAAGACATTTCACTGTACTTGTGTATGTGACATTACAACTTGAACGCCCTCAGAGGGTGCAGCCGACCCTGCTGAAAACACCCAAGACTGCAGCAGCTCATTCAATTAGATGGACCTCACATCACAACAGAGAAATAGAGAGAGAGGAGGCAGGGAGAACAACAATCCTGAAATGCTCAGCCCCTCAAACATTTGCGGTTCTTTTTTGATCAGAGCCACTGTTGGTTAACACAGCCCCGCAGTGAGCCCCGCAGTGAGCCCCACAGTGAGCCCCACAGTGAGCCCCACAGTGAGCCCCACAGTGAGCCCCACAGTGAGCCCCACAGTGAGCCCCACAGTGAGCCCCACAGTGAGCCCCACAGTGAGCCCCACAGTGAGCCCCACAGTGAGCCCCACAGTGAGCCCCACAGTGAGCCCCACAGTGAGCCCCCAGTGAGCCCACAGTGAGCAGTGAGCCCACAGTGAGCCCCACAGTGAGCCCCCCCACAGTGAGCCCCACAGTGAGCCCCACAGTGAGAGCCCCACAGTGAGCCCCACAGTGAGCCCCACAGTGAGCCCCACAGTGAGCCCCACAGTGAGCCCCCCAGTGAGCCCCACAGTGAGCCCCACAGTGAGCCCCACAGTGAGCCCCACAGTGAGCCCCACAGTGAGCCCACCACAGTGAGCCCCACAGTGAGCCCCACAGTGAGCCCACAGTGAGCCCCACAGTGAGCCCCACAGTGAGCCCCACAGTGAGCCCCACAGTGAGCCCCACAGTGAGCCCCACAGTGAGCCCCACAGTGAGCCCCACAGTGAGCCCCACAGTGAGCCCCACAGTGAGCCCCACAGTGAGCCCCACAGTGAGCCCCACAGTGAGCCCCACAGTGAGCCCCACAGTGAGCCCCACAGTGAGCCCCACAGTGAGCCCCACAGTGAGCCCCACAGTGAGCCCCACAGTGAGCCCCACAGTGAGCCCCACAGTGTCCACCTTTAGATCTGTCCAGGGCTGGACTTCAAACGACTGACTGCGTCACCATCACCACCCTTAAGGCATGCACACATTGCACTGAACGCAGATGTAGTGTTCGTCTGCCGATCGTTCAGCATGCTGTGTTTCAAGGGCCACCGGTTGAAGACGTCCGATATGCGATCCTACATGTAAAATTGGTACAAACTCAGTTCGCAAACTATGTTCAGAGGTGCCAAGTACTCTCAGCCAGCAAACTCTACTGGTGTGTCAAAGCCAAAGTTGTCGCCATTTTCTATTTTGACAAAATATTGAAAATCGTCATACTGTATCTAGGGCAGAAAGTATTACAAGTTCAAATAATGCAGATTCTCTCCAGAATAAAAAGGCACTTAATTTCATAGGCTAATTGCTAGAAATGTGTGTTTAATGAGTATAAACTGAAATGAGACAGAACGCAGGAAGGATAATGGCTTTAGAATGCACCATTGAGACAAAACAGCTGGATCTTAAACCTGCACATTATCCTGAACTCACTTCTCATGTGCTGTCCTTTGAAGTGCTTGTACAGATAAACAGCAAAACAAATGTCCTCATGTAAGCCATGTACTTGAACTGAGTGACCAGACTGCATGGACAGAATGCAGAAAGAAACATTAGCATTGTCCACTCCAGTTACCCAGGAGGAGGTTAGGAGGACTGGCTACCAAGGACCAGGAAAGGTAGCTATAGTACTAGGGAACAGAGACTGGGCGATGGAATGCCTTGATGTGTCCGTGCTCTTCCCTTTGAGGCAAGGAAGGGGTTTCCAAATTGAATACTATCACATTTCCGCCAGGCTTCACCTCTTCACAGAACTAGCTGCTACCTTCAATGGCTTGAGAGAACATAAAAAGGCAGCTCTGGGATTCTGCATTCCTGTCAGAGCATTACAACCTCTGGAGCTTCCGCCTGACGTAAAGCACAGCACCACTCGTTCTGTTCCCACAGCCATCTTTAATTAATTTGTGAAGACACTCTGGGCTTTAGCGCATCATAGAGGCAAGTCAAGTGAAGCTCCCGATTCCTGATTCTTGAGTCTCCCTCCATATCTCCCTCCCTCCTGTAAAGTACCACGACCCACCTCCCTCCCCCTCTGAGCAAATGCGAGGGTGGTGTGAATTACAAGGCAGAAAGCCAGAGCTCGAGATTAGAGCACAATTGCGCATCAATGAAAGTGTGGCTGGCTGCTACACACAAAATGTTATTTACAGCTCACACAAAAAATAAATTACAGGAGCAAACAGCTCAGGATGCAGAATTATACGCTGACCTGGCAACACTTAAAGGGAAGCTGGAAAAGGGTCAGGCTGCATAATTATTATATTGCTTTTCCTCCTCCACCACCAGTATCTAAGCAGCTCACATTGACTCTGGGGATAAAACCTAATAGTGACAACAGGTTATTGGAGGACTATAAAAAGGAAGTAGAGCGTTCTTTAACAGGGACTTGTGACTGTGCACGTGAATAAAGGGCTTGATCCATGCTCCCTTCTTTGATGACCATAGACCACCAATGATTTAAAGACTATAAAACTTGTATTGAGCAGAATTAAACAGTATGGTTTAAATTTGCTGACAACAGTGAAATTCAACCCAGACCGATACTCAGTAACTTTTAGTTCAACAGAAACCAATTATGATTCTACGAGGCTTCTTTAAAATACAGGACCATATTAAACAGGGTAACAGTCATTTCACCACTGAAAATTATCATTTAACATCACATTCAAGTTGAAAGGTAATGACAACCTGCTCTGAGATCAGTTGTTTAAACATGACCATCTGAGGAGACGGCGTTATCAAAGTTGATAGCTTGTAACGTTCTCCCCTAGGGTTGAATTACTGTCTACTCTCTGTCAAAAAGATCCATGTAAATGAGGAAACTTCGTAGTAATATGGTAGCCAATAAGCTACCGTTAACCTTTGGTAAAACTAGCCAGCATACCTTCATGGGTAGCAAGAAGCATCACTCTGCTGACAGAGTATATTATCCTGATAATTGCTTGACAGAATCGCAAGAGGCGGTTGGCTAGCTATATTCTCGATTAGCTATATTCGGCTAACGTTAGCCGGCTATAGCTACCTACCAAACATGCCGCATAAACTTGAGTGCCGGGTGGCTGCCTAGCCATGTGTATTGCTGTCATACATACCAAACGGTTCAGTCTTCTCCGTAGCATATTTCAGTATTTTCTTCAGTCTTCTTTGGTGACTGGGGACACCAACGAACTAATAGTTTCAACCAACTTACTATAGGCTCTGTTTGAGCTTTTCTGATATGGAACTTCGCATGTATATTAGTTAATAACTAGCTCTCTATCCAGCTATGTTCTACCCTAGTAGTCCTTTTGGCTACATGGAATGCCGCAGCGATTCTAAATTGTTTCCATTTTGTTTGAATTCGAGCTCTTCTAACCATTCGCATTATACCTTTTAAATATGAATCGCGTTGCGGCGTTACTGTGCTAGTCGTGCTTCCCCGTGCAAAACGTTGAAATGATCCGCGACATCCTGTAGTACTATGCGCTGTTGCTGTCTTCCCCAAATGAATCGTCGCATACAAATCAACTCGCCGCGCGGTGTGGCCGACATACAAAAAGTAAGTTCAATGTTGATTCGTACACACGTCGGACTCGCTTACTACCGCCCCCTTGTCTTCTTTTAGCCAAACCCTGTCAAACATTCTTTTTTTACAACCCCCACAACCATCCCACGTTTTAAGGCCGGGTTCAAGTGCTAGTCTGAAATAGGAAACTTGGAAATGTCCGACCTCCAAACTGGTTGTAGTTATACACGTGCCGCGTTCAACGAATAAGCAAGTCGGAAATATCAGAGTTTCCTAGTTCCTACTAGTATATGAACGCAGCCATAAGCTCTGCCCATTGAAGGTACGACGGTGAGGGGGTGTGCTGGGATTTGTAGTCATAAGTCTATTGGTGAACAACTTTAGCTATTTCCTTTTCATAAAGTCTTATCTATCCTGTATCAGTGTCAACAGTAAAGATGACCCAAATATAATATCCAATAATCAGTTCAGTAGTCCCAACACAAAGCAAAAAGTTGAGTTCAAGACGTTATATACAGAATATGAGCTATGATGCTTACCCCGCAAAGTATTGTAGACTGTGAAAAAAAATACGTCGTTTTTTTTAGTATCTGTACTTTACTTTACTGTTTATATTTTAGACAACGTATACTTTTACTTCACTACATTCCTAAAGAAAATAATGTACTTTTAACTCATACATTTCCCCTGACACCTGAAAGTACTCATTATATTTTGAACGCTAAGCCGCACAGGGAAATGGTCCAATTCACTCAGTTATCAAAAGATCATCCCTGGTCATCTCCACTGCATCTGATCTGGCGGACTCATTAAACACAAATGCTTTATTTGTAATTCATGTCTGAGTATTGGAGTGGGCCCCTGGCTATCCATAAATAAATAAGAAATGGTGACTTCAGGTTTGCTTGAATGAATAAGAAATTATTTATACTTTTACACTTTTTTATTTTAGCAATTACATTTACATTTGATACTTAAATATATTTAATACCAGATACTTTTAGACTTTTACTCAAGTAGTATTTTACTGTGTGACTAACGTTTACTTGAGTCATTTTCTATTAAGGTATCTTTACTTTTACTCAAATATGACAATTGAGTACTTTGTCCACTGCTGGCCATTTGTGTAGACTGCTATACCTAATGTACTTGTGGGCTGCTGTTGATGAGCAGATCATGATGGTGAGCAGTGGTGTAAAGTACTTAAGTATAAAATACTTTTGAAGTACTACCTAAGTAGATTTTTGGAGTATCTGTACTTTACTTTACTATTTATATTTTTGACAACTTTTACTTTTACTTCACTATATTCCTCAAGAAAATACTGTATATTTTACTCCATACATTTTCCCTGACAACCAAAAGTACTCTTTACATTTTGAAAGCTTAGCAGGACAGGAGAATTGTCATATTTTGACTCTGGCCTGGCAGACTCACTAAAAACAAATGCATATTTTAATGTCTGAGTGTTGGAGTTTGCCCCTGGCTATACATACATTTTTTTTAAATAAGAAAACTGTGCCTTCTGCTTTGCTTAATATCAGGAATTTTCAATTATTACTTTTTTTTTTACTTTTCATGCATATTTGAGCAATTACATTTACTTGATACTTAAGTATATTTTAAACCAAATACTTTTAGACTTTTACTCAAGTTGTATTTTACTGACTGACTCACTTTTACTTGAGTAACTTTCTATTACGGTATCTATACTTTTACTGAAGTATGAAAATTGGGTACTTTTTCCACCACTGATGTTGAGATCCATATGCTTGACTCTATCTCCTCCATGTGGCTTTATAGTGAACTGCAAACAGTTTTTCTCAAAAACTTGAAAGTGTTTATTGATACAATTGAAAACAGAAAAAGCTTATTTCCTATCTTCAATATCAACATAGATCAACATACATCTACAATGGAAGAGAAATGTATTTATATTTAATCGCAAGTGATCACAATGAAACATAAGGATAATAAAGTAGGTAGCTTCCATAAATGTGATGTTTATTTTCTATTTAACACATAGGCCTAAGTGTAGGATCCATTGATCAGTTGTCTTCCCTCATCTCATCTTCCTCTCAGGCCTAGAGGTTGAAAAAAGGGAGCTATCCTGGCATTTCACAGAGCTGAAATCCCTGGTCCTCTTCCTGGACACCTTTGGCCCTTTAGGGGTGGGCCACAGGTCAGGTAGGCCTAATGTGGGTCCTCCAGGTATGGCATTTACATACCTCAAGTAGTCCACGTACTGCTCTAGGTCCACTCTGTTAAAATAGCTTGCAACCACAGTGACAGTTGCATTGTTTCCTCCCATCTCTTTCACACAGCATCCAATTTCTCCTTCGTGTTCTTCTTTCTGTCTCTCAGCCGGTGTCCGTTTCTGCCAACGTTCCATATACTTAGGGTGCGTTCGTAAATTCAATCTGGAGTGCCAGAGTGTGCTCAAATTGCCTTCTGGGTGTTCATAAATTGAGAGCATGGTCAGATAGTCTGTTCGTAAATTTGGAGCGTTTCGCTCTCAGAGCGTTCAGAGCGCACACTGGACGCTGTGGCCGAGGAGTAGGGTCAGAGTAGATCACCAGAGTGAATTTACGAACGCACCCTTAGCCAGAGCCTGTAGCTAATCCTCTTCTACTTTCTTCATCTCAGCATTTGTCATCAGTCCCTTTAGAGCACCAACATTCAGTATCCATTCCTGACACTCATCGTTAAGTTCAGCCTTATCCTTAGGCTGTGTACCAGTTCATTTACCAGTGCATGTACCACTTTCTGACAGTCAGTCAGTTCCTGTGCCTTCTTGCGAAGATCAGCCACTTGACATGCTACGTCCTCTTCTTGAGCCTTTGCCCCAGTTTGAGCAACGACCAGTTGCTGAACCCGTAACTTGACCGGTCTCTTAGCTAGTTTCTATTTTATTATCTTTCTGAGTTTCTTAGCCTCAGTCTGAATCTGTACCTGGGTTTGGGCTTGGGAAGAATAAACGGACCTCTCTCCCTGACCTCTCTCCCCGACAACTCTCCCCGACCTCTCTCCCCGACAACTCACCCCGACAACTCACCCCGACCTCTCTCCCCGACAACTCACCCCGACCTCTCTCCCCGACAACTCACCCCGACCTCTCTCCCCGACAACTCACCCCGACCTCTCTCCCCGACCTCTCTCCCCAACAACTCACCCCGACCTCTCTCCCCGACAACTCACCCCGACCTCTCTCCCTGACAACTGACAACTCACCCCGACCTCTCTCCCCGACCTCTCTCCCCGACAACTCACCCCAACCTCTCTCCCCGACCTCTCTCCCCGACAACTCACCCCGACCTCTCTCCCCGACCTCTCTCCCCAACAACTCTCCCCGACCACTCTGCCTGTCCTCTCTCCCTGACCTCTTGAACCGACTTGAGATTTAAACAAATTAGTAATCGTATTGTTAGCTTGAGTGCATTTACATAATTGGTACTCTTCTCTAATATCTCAATTTACAAATGCCTTTTTAATTCCTCCTCTTATCATTTTGTACACTAACAAAAGCAAGACTTGCTTGTTCGACTTGGTGAGTAGGGTCAGGTAACATTCTCCATTCATGTTACATTTCCAAGTCATCCACAGTTAGTCTAGAAGTTCATCTGAAGTAATTTCCTCCAGGTGTAGAAGATTCTGACAGTGTTTGTCTGTGTTTAGAGTGTTGAGAATTTCCACTGTTACCATGCCAACAGCACCACATGATGAAGTTCACTGAAGTGGCATCAAGGGTTGAAAAGTCTGAATATATATATATTTACAGTAACTTACATTCACCATGGCTGTTATGATCTCATGAGTATGTTCTGTCATCTAACCCAGGAGGTGATTATCACAGAACAGCCTGCTATGGCAGTAGTTCTAGGCTACTGCTGCCCATGTAGGTACTTGATTAAATGACAGACAACTTCTGTTCTTCTGAGGCACACATGTCAATTTGTGGATATTTCCACATTATATACATAAATCATACTTTGTCACACCCATAGAACTAGAATTCTAATTCTGGTCCCACCTCCCTAACCGTGGGCTGATCATCATGATGAGTTCTGCGTGCTTGACTTTATCTCCCTGTGTGAAACTGCAATTCATGTACTGTCTAATGTTTGCTTCTCATCGTCTGATCTAGGCCTATAGAGTTAGTGGTAGTTGAGTAAGCATCAAATTCATCTATGTGTTTACAAAGGAAGATTCTTTTAACATTAAGAACGTTAATTAATCAAGTTTCTTGTCAATTAAAGTAACAGTCCAGTGAAAACCTCACTTTTAAAAGTTCATATTCTCTTAACCAAATAATGTTGTTGACTCATCCGAATCTCGTATTTGTAAAAACACATCAAACTTGTATCTCAAACAGGCATTTCAAAAATAAGGGGAAAAAAGTCAACTGGAAGTGTCAGTTCACAAAAGGCTTTTATTTTTTACATGGGGATGAGATATTCGTTGAAAAGACAGGGTTTCAGATGTTTTCAGAAGATGGGCAAGGACTCTGCTGTCCTTGCTTCATGGGGAAGCTGGTTCCACCACTGGGGTGCCAGGACAGAGAAGACCTTTGACTGGGCTGAGCAGAGCAGGAGCTGCTCTCCCTTAGTGGTGTGAGGGCCAAGAGACCAGAAGATGCAGAACAGAGTACACGGTTTGGGCTGTAGGGTTTGAGCGTAGCCTGATGGTAGAGAGGGGAGGAGCAGGGTGACATGGGAGAACTTGGGATGGTTGAACACCAGGCAGGATGCACCATTCTGGATAAGTTGCAGGGGTTTGATGGCACAAGCGGGGTGCCCAGCCAAAAGCAAACATTTCACACATACATTTTATTCATTTAGCAGACACTCTTATCCAGAGCAATTTACAGTAGTGCAGCGTTTCCCAAACTCGGTCCCCAGGACCCCGAAGAGTGCACATTTTGATTTTTGCCCTAACACTACAGAGCTGATTCAAATGATCAACGCTTGATGATTAGTTGGTTATTTGAATCAGCTGTGTAGTGCTAGGACGAAAAACAAAAGGTGCACCCCTTTGGGACTTGAGGACCGAGTTTGGGAAACGCTGCAGTAGTGAGTTCATTTTCGTGCTGCAACTTTAAATCAATTGCAATTTGAAAACTTTAAATCATTGAATAATATTTCTGTATAACAAAAATAATAGGCATATGGATGAATGTATTCAACTTCTAGGCTATTCAACTTACCTCTTTGCCAAATATTCCATTATGCATCAACACATTTATTCAACAATGTATATTTTCGTGAGATACATTTATTCAATAGTGGTCAAATTATTCCAAAGGGTTCAATCTCATATTTCCTAGATCAAACACTACACCATTAGGTCAATCTAATAGAATCACAACCGCAATGGTTTTAGAGCACACAAATCAACAAGTTGTACGTATGTGTCAACATCATTTTGGGGCCTAAAATATCAAATGGAGTTTCGGTCATTCCAAATATCTCCACACGACGGCAGCGCAGTAAAGCCAATGAAACGGCTACTCGCAGGCGGCAGGCACGGCTATATATCCGTGGCCTCACATTATTGTCTCCATGGAACTGAATAAGTAGCCTAACTAATAATGTTCTCTGCTGTCAAACTAGCTATCAAACTAGAAGAGCTTGAGAAAAAGTAGCAAATAATGTTTTGTCTCTTCACACTGTGTTCCATATGGTGTATGGCTGTAACCTAGATTATGTGTGTTATCAGGTTGCACAGCAGTTGATTGTTGTGTGTAGTGTATCAGGTTGCACAGCAGTTGATTGTTGTGTGTAGTGTATCAGGTTGCACAGCAGTTGATTGTTGTGTGTAGTGTATCAGGTTGAACAGCAGTTGATTGTTGTGTGTAGTGTATCAGGTTGCACAGCAGTTGATTGTTGTGTGTAGTGTATCAGGTTGAAGAGCAGTTGATTGTTGTGTGTAGTGTATCAGGTTGAACAGCAGTTGATTGTTGTGTGTAGTGTATCAGGTTGAACAGCAGTTGATTGTTGTGTGTAGTGTATCAGGTTGCACAGCAGTTGATTGTTGTGTGTAGTGTATCAGGTTGAAGAGCAGTTGATTGTTGTGTGTAGTGTATCAGGTTGAAGAGCAGTTGATTGTTGTGTGTAGTGTATCAGGTTGAACAGCAGTTGATTGTTGTGTGTAGTGTATCAGGTTGCACATTAAAACAACCCAGAAGCCTAAATTGGTTTCTTACTCTACAAATGTTACTTACTATTGTTTATTCTGTTACTTAAACATTACTTTTGAATATTTTACTTTCATAATGCTCTAACAATAAAGAGGGGGTGCTAATTTATGTTGCAATTTCTCCAACACACACTATATATACAAAAGTATGTCCTTCAAATTAGTGGAATTGGCTATTTCAGCCACACCAGTTGCTGACAGATGTATAAAATTGAGCACACAGCCATGCAATCTCCATAGATTAACATTGGCAGTAGAATGGCCTTATTGAAGAGCTCAGTGACTTTTAATGTTGCACCGTCATAGGATGCCACTTTTACAAGTCAGTTCGTCAAAGTTCTGCCCTGCTAGAGCTGCCCCGGTCAACTATAAGTGCTGTTATTGTGAAGTGGAAACGTCTAGGAGCAACAACGACGCCACACAAGCTCACAGAACGGGCCACCCAAGTACTGAACTGGTATCGCGTAAAAATCCTCTGTCCGCGATTGCAACACTCACTACCGAGTTCCAAACTGCCTCTGGAAGCAACGTCAGCCCAATAACTGTTTGTCGGGAGCTTCATGAAATGGGTTTCCATGGCCGAGCAGCCGCAAACTAGCCTAAGATCACCATGTGCAATGCCAAGCGTCGGCTAGAGTGGTGTAAAGCTCGCCGTCATTGAACTCTGGAGCAATGGAGTGATGAATCACGCTTCACCATCTACTTTCCGAACGCATAGTGCCAACTGTTTGGTGGAGGAGGAATAATGGTCTGGAGCTGTTTTTCATGGTTCTGGCTAGGCAACTTAGTTCCAGTGGAAGGAAATCTTAACACTACAGTATACAATGACATTCTAGATGATTCTGTGCTTCCAACTTTGTAGTAACATTTTAGGGAAGGCACTTTCCTGTTTCAGCATAACAATGCCCCCGTGAACAAAGCAAGGTCCATACAGAAATTGTTTGTTGAGATAGGTGTGGAGCAACTTGACTGGCCTGCACAGAGCCCCGGCTTCAACTCCATCAAACACCTTTGGGATGAATTGGAACAGCGACTGCGAGCCAGGCCTAATCTCCCAACATCAGTGCCCGACCTCACTAACACTCTTGTGGCTGAATGGAAGCAAGTCCCTGCTGCAATGTTCCAGCATCTAGTGGAAAGCCTTCCCAGAAGATGGGAGGTTGTTATAGCAGCAAAGGAGGGACCAACTCGACATTAATGCCCATGATATTGGAATGAGATGTTCAACGAGCAGGTGTCCACATACTATTGGTCATGTAGTGTATGTGTACATATGAAATATTAGTGTGACCAGGCTTAGTCTTTGGGATGTAGTAGTGCTTGTAGATTGTTTTTTTTATAGCATTTAACCTTTTACTGAAATAGGCTAAATCAGGGTCACACAGTGTTTCTTGGTAGTCTTGAACAAATCTACTTTGAAACAACAGTATATACCTCACACACATGGTTATGGGCTTTAAAAAAAGAAGACACCTGTACCATGTCAGATATAGAGTTGAAATGTATTACATTTTGAGTTTGCATCCCAATATTACACTTTATATACATCACAGAAGACTGAAATATAACAAAACGGTTTGACATAGAAACACCAGATATTTTGCAGTTTAATTTTTGCTTTTGTTTATTGATGATGAAATTATGAAAAATATTAATAACATTCCACGCATGAGGCCATTAGGTCATTTGAATGCAGGAAAGGGCTACAGCAATGTCTGTTCCTCTGCTACCATTTTAACATGACCTGTAGGCTACTTGGGATACATGGTATGGATCCAAATAACACTTTTGTAATGTTGAGAAATGTAGTATTGTAATGAAATTAGTTATAAAAGAGGAATGGCTGGGATATTTAAAGCACTGCCCTACTCCTCATATGTAATCCCTAAAGGGAACCCACTTGGCAATAACTGATTGAATCAACGTTGTTTCCACGTTGAAAAAAGACATACAGTACCAGTCAAAAGTTTGGACACACCTACTCATTCAAGGGTTTTTCTTTATTTTTTACTACTTTCCACATTGTAGAATAATAGTGAAGACGTCATAACTATGAAATAACATCATGTAGTAACCAAAAAGTGTTAAACAAATCAAAATATATTTTATATTTGAGATTCTTCAAATAGCCACCCTTTGCCTTGCTGACAGCTTTGCACACTCTTGGCAATCTCTCAACCAACTTCATGAGGTAGTCACCTGGAATGCATTCCAATTAACAGGTTGTTAATTGTTAAAAGTTAATGTGTGGAATTTCTTTCCTTCTTAATGTATTTGAGCCAATCAGTCGTGTTGTGACAAGGTAGGCGTGCTATACAGAAGATAGCCCTATTTGGTAAAATAGGGTCCATATTAGGGTAAATAGGGTCTGAAGTCCATATTATGGCAAAAACATCTCAAATAAGCAAAGAAAAACAAAATCCGGAAAATTTCAAGAACTTTCTTGACAGTTTCTTGAAGTGCAGTCGCAAAAACCATCAAGCGCTATGATGAAACTGCTTCTCATGAGGACCGCCACAGGAAAGGAAGACCCAAAGTTACCTCTTCTGCAGAGGATAAGTTCATTGGAGTTACCAGCCTCAGAAATTGCAGCCAAAATAAATGCTTCACAGAGTTCAAGTAACCGACACATCTCAACATCAACTGTTCAGAGGAGACTGTGTGATTCAGGCCTTCATGGTAGAATTGATGCAAAGAAACCACTACTAAAGGAAACCAATAATGAGAAGAGACTTGCTTGGGCCAAGAAACACAAGCAATGGACATTAGACCGGTGGAAATCTGTCCTTTGGACTGATGAGTCCAAATTTAAGATTTTTGGTTCCAACTGATGTCTTGGAGACGCAGATTAGGTGAACGGATGATGTCCACATGTGTGGTTCCCACCATGAAGCATGGAGGAGGAGGTGTGGTAGTGGGGTGCTTTACTGGTGACACTGTCAGTGATTAATTTAGAATTCAAGGCACACTTAACCAGCATGGCTACAACAGTATTCTGCAGCGATATGCCATCCCATCTGGTTTGGGCTTAGTGGGACTATCATTTGTTTTTCAACAGGACAATGACCCAACACACCTCCAGGCTGTGTAAGGGCTATTTGACCAAGAAGGAGCATGATGGAGTGCTGCATCAGATGACCTGGCCTCCACAATCACCCAACCTCAACCAAATTAAGATGGTTTGGCAGGAGTTGGACTGCAGAGTGAAGGAAAAGCAGCCAACAAATGCTCAGAATATATAATTCCTTCAAGACTGTTGGAAAACCATTACTCATAAAGCTGGTTGGGAGAATGCAAAGAATGTGTAAAGCTGTCATCAAGGCAAAGGGTGGCTACTTAAATATATTTAGATTTGTTTAACACTATTTTGGTTACTACATGATTCCATATGTGTTATTTCATAGTTTTGATGTCTTCACTATTGTTCTACAATGTAGAAAATAGTAAATAAATAAATAAAACCCCTTGAATGAGTAGGTGTGTCCAAACTTTTGACTGGTACTGTATATGTGATGACGTTGTATCAACGTTGAAAACTGATCGGACTTGCAAAAAGTGGGAATTTTGTATTTTTTTCATCTAACTTTTAAACTAAATCCAATGACATGGTGAATTTTAAGTTGATTTGATGTTAGCTGACAAAATGACAACTAGATGTTGAAATAATGTCTGTGCCCAGTGGGAAGTACAGTGGTGACTATAGCGCCCCCCTTCCCTCCACAGTTTAGAAGGCATTCCTCCACTGCCTCTTCCCCTGTGTGTATCAGTCTTGTGAATCCAAACTGACAGTCCCCATGGAGGAGCCTTGGCTTGGTGGAGTTGGGAAACTTCCCCAGCCATCTGTCCTAGAGAAGCCCCCCTCCCTCCACGCATCCCTCATTCCCACACTGGGCCTTTGTCAGCAGCTCCTGTCCCTGGACTAGGCGTGGTGTACGCGGAGGCTGGGGCGACCATGGGTGCTTTCACAGGCACCTGCAGATGGGACAAAGGGCCAAGGGTGCTGGGCCTGAAGACAGATTGATGCTTTGTGCGTTGAGGCAAGAGTGTGTGTGTGTGTGTGTGTGTGTGTGTGTGTGTGTGTGTGTGTGTGTGTGTGTGTGTGTGTGTGTGTGTGAAGGGTATTGGGAGGTAGTGTACTTAGCTAGCTGAGAAGTTTTGGGGGAGAGGGTTAGGGGTGGCGGGTGCGGGGGGGGTCTGTCACTCCAGTCTGTGTGAGTCCAAGCTTTAGAGGACCCTGCGAGATTGACAGCTTTTGTGGGCTGCGTCTCCACACAATGGTGGTGCTTTAATGGGCGGTAAAGCTAGAGTAGAGCTTTGGGGAAGGATTGAGGGGAGGTGGTGGTTGGTCGTGGTGGTGGTTGTGGTGGGGAGGGATTAATGGATGGGGGGGGGGGATTACTGCTTTGCTTAGAGGGTACCAATTCATAGGCAGTCCAGGCCTCGTTATTCACTGAATGCATCCAGTGCAGGAATGCAGCAGCATCAATTAGAATGTGTTAGCAGCAGATAGCAAGGCGCAGAAGAAAACCCTTTCTCTCTCTTTTGGTTCCAGGACAACACAGTCCCACTATAGGAGGTGTCAGAGCCACAAAGCCTTTTTTGTGGCTCTCTCTCCATTACATTACTAGTGCAATATGTAAGGTGGAGACTCTTTTGATTGAAATTAAGTGGAAAAAACACTAAATCCTATTTTTATTCAGCAGGAATAATGGTGTTATAGTCTATAAAGGTCTTTAACTTCTTATCTGTGGCTTGAAATCTCCCCCTGGCTTTCTCTGCTCTCTCAGTGTCTTACTCTCATTCGGAGCATTATATTTATTCAGTGGTGAAGGGTCAAAGACAGACTGTTCAACAGAGCTGCTTGTAGCCTTAACTGCCGCATCACTTCTAATGTGTAACAGTGGGTCAGCGGTTTGTTGTGTGTCCCCCTTTAAGAAAGGGAGAACGGATATGAATTAAAACAGTATCTTGTAAGCCATTGTTTGTTGTGGGTACAGGCCTCCACTTCAGACACTGAGGGGCTGGTAGATAATGAGTTGTTCTAGAACTTTCCAGGGTAAAGGGTATAAAAGAAGGGAAGGAGTGGGAAACACTTTGACCATGATCAGATGTCAGGGAGACACACCACTTCGTTTTGTTTTACAAACAAAGATAATGGGGCCATATTTAAACTAATTAGCCTGCATTTAATTGAACGCTTTGTCAAGGTTTAACAACACTAAAGGTCCACAAAATTAAAATGTCAAAAATAGAAGATTTGTTTATATTCATCTTTGAAATATTTATTAATGTACGGTTCAAACTATGTATTAAGAAATGACTTTTAAAAGCATGAAGTCTTAGTATCTGTAAAGCTATAGGCATAGAGTAAGAGTATGTGTTTGGCCTCCAAGTAACTCCAAAATACAGTGACTAACCCAGGCTCGAGTGGCTGTTATACGGTAAGAATGTTCAGCATCCATTTCATCACCCATTTCCTTGCTCTTACCTCCAAATGGCACAGCTGCCACGTGAGAATTTTAGATTTTTGTTCTCTTATGATTTAATGTGCGCTGACTGGCAGGAACCTCTCGTTGAAAGGTGTACGCTTCGCTATGAGCAATTAAGCTGCATTTGGAGCTGAGTGAGGCAAAGAACCTTAAGAATAGGAAAGTAGAGGTAAACTGAACAGTGCAGAAAATTGGGACAAACAGAGCAACATGCAGAAAAGCATCTCGGCTCTAGTTGTGTAATTGTAGAATAGCTGTCTAAATGCATCTCCCAATTAAACGTGCTTCTTCTGCCAGGCAAAGAATTGGCAGGGAACTATGACGAAAAGTATTGCCACGTTTTAAAAGCTGCCTCCTTCAGAGTTAAGGGGTGACGGGTGGGGGTGGGATCATTTGCACCAAAATGGAAAATCTGCTTTAAATATGGACAGATGTCTTCATACAGTACATGTGATGCGGGGGGTTACAGCGTGGGTGAGACCAAGACGGAAGGATGGAGCTCTCCTCCAGGAGATGGTGCTTCCTGAGTGATGAGAGGGCACAGGAAGGAGAGGGTGAAAGAGGAGAGGAGGAAAGAAGGGAAGAGAAGAGAAGGGGAAGTTTACACTCTCGGTGGGGGGAGACATTTCCCTGAACACCAGTTGATGGGTCTCTCTGTCCCACAAAGAGTGGAGTGGTGCTGTCTACTGAGCTGCAGAACAGCCCTGTCTCTGTCTGGATTAGACCCTGCCTGGGTGCAGCACACAAAGGAGAGCTCAAGTAAACGGTTCATGAATGCTGATTAATTGATGCCATTTTTCTGCAGTGTGCCATGGAGATTTAGAGGGATGGGGACTGGGGAGGGTGTGTGGGAGGGGGAGAGTGTTGGCTGTTCAGGGTGTTCGGTTGTTGTTGTCTTGGATGCTCACTGTCTAAGTAGGACTACCCTACTTCTGAGTTTCAGAAGTCATTTTCCTGCAAAGTACTGTAAGTACTACTTCTTTGAAATAAAAAAAACAACCTCAACTTCAAATATCACACTGCCCATCTCTAAACCCTCTGTGATAAACTTAATTAACAGTTATCATTGCCACATTTAACCAGCACTGTCTTCCAGTCCAAGCTCAGGTGGAACCGGCTGAGATGGTGGTTCCCACGAGGGGGTTGAGGGGTACAGGTGTCCTGGGAGAGTGAGGGTGGCCCGGGGGATGGAGGGGCGAACCACTGGCCCATAGCCCGCCTCAATGGAGGGATCCCAGGGGCCAACTCAAAAGGCCGGGTTCCACTTGATGGAGAAAGAAAAGGGCTGTTTCAGCCACTGCCCAGCAGGAAAGATCTGGTTGTGGAAGACCTCTTTCAGGACTCTCTGTTTGTCTGAAGGCTGTCACAGCAGATGAGTACTCAGCAAACAGCGTGAACAAGGATTTGAACCAGAAAACCAACAGAGCCTTGACAATATTGTGATTGGGACTTGTCTCTTTAGTGGGGGCTGAAAGGCGAATTGAGAGCAGGGACAAGTGCGCATTCAGAGCTGGACGTGGAAGCTTTCGGGTTGTTTTTTGATGGATTCTGGCAGATAAATCGCAGTCTGTATGTGTTGGACAAAGTTAAATCATGTTAATCTCCTCTTTCGCTCATTTAAGGTAGAATGGGTGTGAACCTGATCCACTTCCTGTCCTCTTCTTCATTGAGGTCTCACAAAGTCATTGGGTAATCTTATGTCCACTTTGTTCTGTCTTGAATGATTTGGGTGTCCTTGTCAAGTCGCCATGTTGGCACTGACCACTATCCCTCTGAAAATGTATTGAAATAAACATCAATCAGTAGATGATTCAATAAATAATTTAAATTGATTTAAATGTACAGTTCAACATCATTTCAGTTTCTGGCTTTTCCATTTCTTGTTCCTGACCCAGTCCTCCTGGCAGGCGGATGCTGCAGGGTACCACCCAGAGCTGCCGCTGTGTGGAGCTCAGAGGTAACCTATGACCTTGGAGTTTAACCATGGTACCATGTGATACCGTTCATCTTCTCCCAATATGGACTATGTCAGGGTCTGTCTGGGGTTAGGATTCACCTTTCCTTGTTGCTTTAGGCACCACACGCGAGCATATAAACTCACACACAGACACAGACACACACACACACACACACACACACACACACACACACACACACTCACACAAATACGCTCATGTGTATACAAAGACACTCACGTGCTTCCGTACACACCTGTCACCTGGAAACCATACAGAGAGATTAGTGGGGAAGCCTCTGCTTATTACACTGAAGGAGAGGAATGGGCCTAGATTAACCTCCATCTCACATCAGTAGATGTAGATGTCTGTCTATCATGCAGCTCAAATGAGACATATTTTCTGGTAAAATTGTGTTTTATAAAGTGAACCTCATTTGATGTAATTGCATTGCTTTTAGTTTACCTCAATATAATCACAGTTTTTGTATTTTTTCTAAATAAAATGTTCACACTAAGAGTGAAAATGACATTAAACGTTAAAAACGAACAGAAAGAGCAGGCTGGATCGGTGGGAGTAGATTACACATAAAAACGAACCGATTTTATGCTGCTATTTTGTTTCCTTTTTGACTTTGTATGTATTAATCAACCTATTTATCCATTTGATGGTGGGGGTAGAGAGGCTAAGAAAGAGCAATGTTGTCTGTTGGATGAGTAGCTCGAACTTTGAAGGTTTGTGAAGAGAGAAGGCTTGTGATGGAATGGGCCTGGGAAGGACTGTGACTTCTCCATTGAGAATGAAGGAGCACGCTGAATTAGCTTGATTTGCCTGTGAATGGGAGCTTTCCATTGTTCCTGTTAGGGAGCTGTCAGATCCAATAGAGAAAGTGAAAACCTCCTTTTATCCACCTTTTCCAAGTGAAACTGAACAGGCAATCAATAACTGAATTCAGGCCCTGGGGAAAGTCAAACGGAATGATATGGAGGTGTTACAAAGGGAGTATTTGTCAAATTGCTAACGGGGAAAAAAGAAAATAACTGATGTCATTTGGGTACAGTTTGGTTGTGAGAATAACAGCAAATTGAAAATAATGCATCAATCATCCCAGCAAATTGAATGATTATGTCTGGGATGGAATAACCAAATACTACTGAAAAGAAATACAATTATGGCTATTTTTCAAATCAGCAAGTCAGTTAAGAACAAATTCTTATTTTCCAATGACAACCAACCCTGGCCAAACCCTCCGCTAACCCGGACAACGCTGGGCCAATTGTGCGCCGCCAGGGTCTGTATTGATGCCTCTTGCACGGAGATGCAGTGCCTTAGACCGCTGCGCCACTCGGGAGCCTTACCAAGATAAACTGATTTCATAAACATTTTAGGTTATTGTGATGTTATGTTGATGTCATTAGCTATATTTGTTTTAAGTCACATGATTCATTGCAAGTACGCAAACATTCATTTGAAAACTGCAGGATACCTGTTTTGAGAATGTAAAATGTACTACACACATTCAACACAAGGATTTACTTTTTAAATCAAACTTGATGAGATTCCATTTAATCTGTTCTAACCAAAATGTAGATGTTTTGGGAAATATTCCTAATGAATAGAGAGCTCACAGCATATACGGAGACTATTAACAACAGACGGTAACTATTTGTGATTATTTTTTGAAAGACACTCCGTATATCAGTCTGTAATAAGACAGAAGAATTGGGAGTGTCAAACTTTTTTAATTAAAGGAATGACACCATATTATTTTGGGGTTTCATTATATTGACCTTATTGTGCTATTGTCCCGTCCCTGACACCATGATAATGCCTGAATACAGACAGAATTATGCTGAGGATAAAAAGATCCTATAGTGGCAGCCCGGTTCAATTATCCCTCTAAACACCGACAACATGGAGGGAATAAAACACAAGCCACAGTCCAAGCTGCTCCCAAGACCTCTCTTCTTTGTTATAACAACCATTGTTACAGACCTGAGCAACATTGTTACAGACCTGAGCAACATTGTTACAGACCTGAGCAACATTGTTACAGACCTGAGCAACATTGTTACAGACCTGAGCAACATTGTTACAGACCTGAGCAACATTGTTACAGACCTGAGCAACATTGTTACAGACCTGAGCAACATTGTTACAGACCTGAGCAACATTGTTACAGACCTGAGCAACATTGTTACAGACCTGAGCAACATTGTTACAGACCTGAGCAACATTGTTACAGACCTGAGCAACATTGTTACAGACCTGAGCAACATTGTTACAGAACTGAGCAACATTGTTACAGACCTGAGCAACATGAATGCAGAGGAGAATTTGAGGTGCTTACTTTTTCAGTTAGTTACACACACTTGCTTGTAGATCCTTTGTCATTGTGTTTGATTTGGTTCAACGATTTTTGTATAATATATATTTTTTAAAGTTAATTTAAAAGACAAAATCCTGGTGTACTTCAGCAAATATTATGCCAAAACATCTAAACAAAAACACAACACTGACTGTGAAACAAACGTATTGTGAGAAATAGAACACATATAGCAGGACAAATATACTGAAATTATCTGTGAATTGTGTTTTATCAAGAACACGTTTCCAACAGAACTGTGAGCTGAGAAAATAGAGAGAAACATTCAGTGTATATTACCGTCCCCTGGGTTCAAAAGCTGTTCATATCGGCTTCTTAAATACATTCATCAACTCATTTCCCCATATTGGTGCTTCCAATTGTTACACTGGATGGAGAAAATGAATCGGATCATTTAGCCTCATCAATCAATTTAGTAATTGAGGTCTTAATTGATGGCAGTGATCTACAGTTAATTGAGCACCTCTATTTTAGCCTGTCATTGTTGACGGTGCTCAGATACACTACCCAGCAACTGGCCCAAGTCTTTGGGTGAGTTTGGACAAAAGATACAAGTTTTGTTTCCTGTTCCCATTCTCTGAAATAAACGACAAAAACAAACATCTATATTGTTAAACCGCCAAAACAAACATTTATATTTTTAAACAGCCAAAACAAACATTTATATTGTTAAACAGCCAAAACAAACATTTATATTTTTAAACAGCCAAAACAAACATTTATATTGTTAAACAGCCAAAACAAACATTTATATTGTTAAACAGCCAAAACAAACATTTATATTGTTAAACAGCCAAAACAAACATTTATATTTTTAAACAGCCAAAACAAACATTTATATTGTTAAACAGCCAAAACAAACATTTATATTTTTAAACAGCCAAAACAAACATTTATATTGTTAAACAGCCAAAACAAACATTTATATTGTTAAACAGCCAAAACAAACATTTATATTTTTAAACAGCCAAAACAAACATTGATATTGTTAAACAGCCAAAACAAACATTTATATTGTTAAACAGCCAAAACAAACATTTATATTTTTAAACAGCCAAAACAAACATTTATATTGCTAAACAACAAATACATGTATCCACATTTCAAAATCTAACTCCAAAAGATTTTTCCTCCATAATAGCAAATTCAGAAACTCAATCTAAATTTGGGTGTTTGAAATTGTTGATGCAATTTTACATTGTGAAACTACTCTTTTCCTTCCAATGACGAGGGCATGTGAGTTTTTCATCAAAGTAATAGTCAGCCATCCATCTTCTGTGCACTGTGACGCGATAAAACTGTGTGACAAAGAAATCATTAGGTCTAATGAGTGTCTCAGTCACCTCAGACTGGGAGCCTGGAGGACAGCCCTGCACCACAGAGCAACTATTCCCATGTATTCCATGTCACTGTCCTCCTTTCTCTCCACCTCAAAACCCTTATACCTTTACACTCTCCCCCAAATCCCCCTTTCTCAGAGTAACCAGTCCAGTTAAACACTTTAGGCCCTGGGCTAAGAGAGTGGTCGGGAGACCATAAAGAAGGTTAAGTCGCCAAGCTCTCCCAGGATCGAGTCACTATCGCCGGGGCTAGCTAGGTAGGGCTGTGACTAGGGCTGAGACTGTGGTGCTGGAGGGCAGCACCCTTAATTGGGTTAGAGAATACTTTAATTACGGCAGGTTCCCACATTCCTGCTCCGGAGCGAGGACGCCTCCAAACACAATACGAGCCTGAGCCTGGGTGGAAAAAAACCAGCGAACTCCAGGCCCGGAGTGCAGCTGCGAGGCAATTATCATCAAGCACTCCCACATCTGTGTACAAACACTCCCACAGCTGCTGGCATTGATACTGTAGATGCAGAGCAGGAGAGTGAAAGCTCAGGTCGCCCTCCAGGGCCCCAGTATCGCCTGTGAGATGGGTGCCATGCCTCTATTCATCACAGTGAGGTATCTGTGACACCTCAGAGCATTGAACCTGTTTACAATTTCAAACGAACTGTCACACACTGGCAACAGAGTGTGCTCATTGTTGACATAGAGTGTTGGATAAATGTTTATTTCATTATGCAAAAATCCCTGGAGACTTTATAGGACGGCTAAGTGCCGAGGGTATACAGCCCTTGTCAGCCTTAGCGACAGTGTAAACTCCCACCTGCCCCAAATCTGCTATTTGCTGTTGTAACGGACACTTCCTTAAGAGGTGATAGGCCTTGGAGATGGAAATGTCACATTAACAACAGCAGCATCAGGTAGAGGAGAGGTCCTATAACCGGAGAGGCCTGAAGTTTTGTTCCCCCAAGATTATAGCATGTTGTATTCACACTTTCTACATTTTTAGGGGTAGATTGTCAAATAATTTTCCTTTCATAAAAATGTCTTTGTTATCTGAAGTAGGGCTGGTAGTCAAGTGGTTGTTAGTACAGTAGTAATCTTAATAGATGTGAGGTCGTATTATATATGGGTTGGGTACTAACAAAGTGTTTATTGATTATTTGTTTGGCAGCATACTATGAAAATGGGGGAGTGTGAAGCTGTGAGAGTATCTGAACATGTTTAGGTAGTGTAAAAAAGTGTGAATTTGGTAAATGTGCTGTAGCATTGTAGAAATGTGTTTGGGTGTGAACGATTTGAGGAATGGGGTGTATGTGTGTGAGGGGGCTGTGAGTGTCAGTGAGTGGGCCCGTTTGTGAGAAGAACTCATCCCTACCATGACAGAGAGGGGCTAGTGTGGGAGAGGGTAGATGAGTGGGGCTTTACACAGAAGGGTAGAGGGGGTGTTAGGGGGTAGATGGGCTGCCCTGCCTGTCAGAGCTGAAGGCTGCTGGAAGACTCAGCGGGAGTCCCGCTTGGCCCCCAGGATGCCCTGTTGCTACGGCAAGGCCCCGGAATGCGACCAGCACACAATGGGTTCTTAGGGATCAGAGGGCACTCCGATTTGATAACCACATTAAAGTCCCAGCAACATCTGTTGGGGTGCAGGAGAAAGGGCCTATCACCAGGCTCTAACCCCCCAGAACAACAATCATTAACCCCAAACCTTGAGAGAGAAGGGGGATAACGGCCCTCTATTTGTCAGCCGCCCTGCTCCGGGGGCTAATGTTTTACCACCAAACAGCGTGAGAAGAGGAGCTGGCAGGGGCTCCATGCAAACGAGAGAGGGATGATGGAGAGAGGAGAGAATGATGGAGGGAGGAGAGGTTTACCATAGTTTACTCACATCATTAGCGGAATGGCATCATAATTTATGGGACCTACACATAAACACCCCCACACCTCCACAAAAGACCTCCATCTTGAAAAACGGCAATTAAGTTGTCTCTATTCAACTGCTAGCAAGCATTAATTCAAGTCAAGTTCTATAAGAAATTTAAAAAATACTCCGTTCATATTTTATATAACTATGGACACAAGGGGGTAAATGAAACTCTGGAACCCTGACACACTACATGGCCAAAAGTATGTGGACACCCCTTCAAATTAGTGGATTCGGCTAGTTCAGCCACATCCGTTGCTGACAGGTGTATAAAATCAAGTGCACAGCCATAAAATCTCCATAGACAAACATTGGCAGTAGAATGGCCCATATTGAAGAGCTCAGTGACTTTAAATGTGGCAACGTCATAGGATGCCACCTTTCCAACAAGTCAGTTCATCAAATTTCTGCCGTGCTAGAGCTATCCCGGTCAACTGTAAGTGCTGTTATTGTGAAGTGTAAACGTCTAGGAGCAACAACGGCTCAGCCGCTGATGTAATTGGTAGACCACACAAGCTCACACTTGGCGCCTAAAATCATCTGTCCTCGATTGCAACACTCACCACTGAGTTCCAAATTGCCTCTGGAAGCAATGTCAGCACAAGTCCTGTTTGTCGGGAGCTTCATTAAATTGATTTCCATGGCCGAGCAGCCGCACACAAGCATAAGATCACCATGCACAATAACAAGCATCATCTGGAGTGGTGTAAAGCCGGAGAGGCCGCCGCCGCAGTTGGACTCTGGAGCAGTGGAAATGCGTTTTCTGGAATGATGAATCATGCTTCACCATCTGATAGATCAACAGACAAATCTGGGGTTGGTGGATGCCAGGAGAAGGCTACCTGTCCAAATGTACAGTGCCAACTGTAAAGTTTGGGGGAGGAGGAATAATGGTCGGGGCTTTTTTTCATAGTTCGGGCTAAGCCTCTTAGTTCCAGTGAAGGGACATCTTAACACCACAGCATACAATGACATTCTAGATGATTCTGTGCTTCCAACTGTGTGGCAGCAGTTTGGGGAAGGTCCATTCCTGTTTCAGCATGACAATGCCCCCACGCACAAAGCGATGTCCATATAGAAATGGTTTGTCGAGATCGGTGTGGAAGAACTTGACTGGTCTGCACTGAGCCCTCACCTCAACCCCATCGAACACCTTTGGGATGAATTGGAACACTGACTGCGAGCCAGGCCTAATCTCCCAACATCAGTGACTGACCTCACTAATGCTCTTGTGACTGAATGGAAGCATGTCGCTGCTGCAATATTCCAGCATCTAGTGGAAAGCCTTCTCAGAAGAGTGGAGGCTGTTATAGCAGCAAAGGGGGGACCAACTCCATATTAATGCCCATCAGTGGAGGCTGCTGAGGGCAGAACGGCAAATAATAATGGCTGGAACAGAGCGAATGGAATGGCACCAAACACATGGAAAGCATGTTGATGTATTTGATAACATTCCACTTATTCTGCTCCAGCCATTACCATGAGCCGGTTCTCCCCAATTAAGGTTCCACCAACCTCCTGTGATGCCCATGATTTTGGAATGAGATGGTCGACGAGCAGGTGTCCACATACTTTTGGTCATGTGCTATATGTCCTGTTGGTAATAAGATTTGGCAAGGTCTGGAGAAAGACAAGAGGGCCGAGATGGTGAAAGAACAGGTGTCCTGTCACAAAGGGGCTTCTCAGGCTCTAGGATGCTCCTGTGTGATTCGTGGGTCAGCAACAAGCCTCATCATCCGCCTCCACAGGTTTCAAACGAAGGCCGTCTCTCTTGGATGAATAATTAGGAAACAAAGGCTCATGGGGGAGGAAAAGAGAGGAGAGGCAAGCCAAGGCTAACAGGCCAGATGCAGAGGAGGAGGTAAGCTTTTAGCCCTGTGGTCCATCCATACACACACACACACACACACACACACACACACACACAGCATCCACCTCCTCAATGTATTCCCTGGAGATGAAGGGCCTGCAGGAGGTGCCCCAATGCACAGGCTCCTCAAGTGCCTCCACACAAGTAATCCCATTCACTCCAGCTCATTACATGGGCAATTAAGTGCTGGCTTGGGGTGGTAGGGTGGTAGAGGTGCGGTAGTGGTGGGGCGGTACATTAGTGCAGTGTGGGGGGCGGGGGTACATTACGGAGGCCGGGTATGGGGGGGGTCGCCTGTTGGTCTAAGGACCCCCCATCCACACACACACATGCCTCCCTCCTCCTTGCCATCTCTGCTCTTTCTTCACCTGGGCCGGCTTCATGTGGACACCTGCCTCTCCTAATGAAGATCCATTGCTTCATTTCCATTTCTGGAGTCATATCAGAGACAGTGAAGCAACAAAACAAGCCTGTTTCCTCCCCGCCCAGGCCTGGAGGGCCAGATTGAATGACATGGCTAAGTGCTCTGGCGGAGCAGGGGCAGCTGCGGAGCCTGAAAATGGGATTTGGTCCGGGGGGCTGATCTGAAGTGGGGGGCCTGGAGGATGGAGAGGGATGGATAGGGCCCTGTGTTTGGATTGGCTACAATGGCAGCCGTGTGCTACCTCAGCAGCTCCTTAACAGTAATGAGGCTTTCTGCAGAGCAGGATGAGGAGAGGAGGAGAGGAGTGGGGGTGCCACTACACACCTACCTCACACACTGCTCTCACCTCCTTAGCAGACAAGAGCCACGCTACTCTGACACACACAATAACATGCACACTCGCGTACAAGCTCACACAACACCTCCACAAATCCATTTAGAAAATAAATAAATTACAAAACACATGGGTGTACAAAAATATGAGGTTTTAGACAATCTCGATATGGTAGCAGCTGTAATCTGAGTTTAAAACATATTTCTCAGGACTATGTATCATAATGAATAGTGTAGTTAGTAGATGAAGTAGTACAAGGATATTAAATGTAGTCAAGTTTAGTCCTACCCGGGCAGGACGGCTGCTTGTGGGAACCTGAGCTTTTAACCCTGTCAACAAGCTCTGAACAAACAACAGGCCGCCATTACTGTTTGAGACCACAAAAAACGAGGGGGGGGGGGCAAGATCGAGACCAGAATGGGGACAAGGGTTCAGAGACCGAGTCAAGACCATAACCAGAATAATGTGAGTCCAAATGAAGACCTTGATTGTAATTTTGTAGAATGACCCCCATAATAAGAGTTTGAAATGTCCAGTATTTCTGTGTTCATATTTCAGAACAACATATGGATTCTTCAGAATAGTGAAAAATCCATGCTGAGGTAAAATAGAGCCACTCTACAAATGATTACTAGCCCAAACACAATGGGCAACAATGGGCCTTCTACGCCTTCAGAGAAGGGCTCAGGATTTATAAAATAATGATTATAATAATGATAATGATAATGTTATTACTTTTTTCAACATTGTTTGGATTTCATCTCTTCAGTTTTTGTTGGAAAGGAAATGGTTAACACTGAAGAGAAAAACATTTTTTTTTTTTTTTTGCTGGTATTTGGGGAGATAAATCTAGGTTGCTAGGTCAGCCATTGGCTAGGTGTCAAGGCTGTGGGTAACTGGTGAAAGGAGTCAGGCACAGGAGAGCTGAGATGTGTGGACAAGGTATTTAGTACAAGATAACACCAGTATTAAACACTATACAATGTTTAATGAAATGAAAACCAGGTGTGTACGAAAACAGGACAAATGGATATATAAAAAATGGAGCGGCGAAGGCTAGAAAGCCTGTGACGTCGATCGGCGAACGCCGCCCAAACAAGGAGAGGAACCGACTTCGGAGGAAGTCGTGATACCCAGGAGGAATATGACACTTATTTTAAAAAATCTGACAAGCAAACCACTTAGATAAAGTAATTTTCACGTTTTCATAAATTCTTAGAATGTTTGGGAATTACGTATAGTAATGCATTTGTGAAAATTCTATAGCAATATAGAGTTGGAAAGTGACTGTGCGTTTGGACAATTAATAGACACTGCAGGAAATAAAACCGAATAAAAACATCTGTCTTCTCCAGGACTAGAGTCTACGCAGACCAGAGCTACAGTAGACCTTTATACAAACAAGCCAATTGCCACATGGGCCTGTCATCATTTACTTTGAACTAGACTGTGTGTTTACAGGCAGTTGCAACAATGCAACTTTAGATCATTAGAACGATCATTAGTTGGCCATCAAAATTGCACTGATAAACAATGGGGAATTGTAGCCTCTTCGTCCTTCTGCAACTTGCCTGCCAATGCATGCTTGTCCCAACCAAGCACCCAAGCTAACTGGCTAAAGTTGGCTAGCTTGCTAGCTAGCTACTTCCAGACACAAATGAGAGAAAAGCTCACTCTGACCATTTTACTCGCCATAGCAGAGTGTTAGGGTGTTATCTAGAGCATTCTTGACTAACTATACCTTTTTTTGCTTACGTTTACTGACACCGGTCATATTCAGCAAGTGTTGCGTACTCTAGCACACTCAGACGAGGGTGCTCTGAAATCGGAGTAGATAGCCAGAGTGAATTTGAGAAATCAAGCAAGAGACATGCTAACTGTATAACAGTTTCAAGTTCTTGCTAGCTAACCAAATGACACCTGCATCTCTAGCTGTGTATAGCCACCAAAAAAATGATATGAGGGGAAAAAGTCAGTCCCTCACCCACTCCTCCAATGGCATGACATCCTCCTAACAGCTAGCTAGCTATCTAGCTAACATTAGGCTCCGTGTTTTTAGCTGGCTACTGAAATAATAGATAGATACTAATAGATACGCTATTAGCCACATTATGACTGACTTGTGCTCATTGCCCTTGCTAGTTTGATTGAATTGACATTCCCAGCCTTAGTTACATTTGTCAGTTTTTGTCCAGAATATTGAGTCATTGAAACTGAAACAGTGCATCCCGAATGGAGGCAGCAAACATTGTACCAGGTTGTGATTTACAACCTGATAGCAATATGTTTGGGACTACCAAGAAATGTATTGGTGAATTATATTAATCATGCATTGTGCTTCAACCATCTATTTTGCCAACAATGTCTTATAGTACGTCATTAAACGTTGAGTCAAATGTAACTTATTTTTAAAACCTCTTATAAAGTTGGTTTTGTAGCATGAACTGGGAATTTGATATTTTTTAGGATACTACGATTGTCTGTTTGTTTCATATCTGCAAAGTAGTTAAAACGCTTTCAGTTCCACTTTAAACTTTGAGTCACTGCTTAATGTACTTTGTGTGCTAAACATTCACTATTTTGTTACAGGCAAAATTAAAATAAATGGATTGTCTAAGTCCACAACGATGCTTAAAACACACCAATCTGATTGGGTGGGCCTATCAGGGCCTGGCTCCCCCAATGGGTGGGCCTCTGTCCACCCCATCCATGTCTTCTCCCCTGATGCAAACAGAGCAGGATGACAATTGCCCATCACAAATAGCCGACTAATCAACACTTTGTACTAAACCTTTTAAATACCTGATTCGCAGACCCATTGTTGCCTTAGTTAGCATTTACTGGTATAGATCATAAGTTGAAACGTCTTTACTACCCTACCAGCTACCGATGTCATTCTTCTGTGAGTTGCTCATTGCTTGCTTTGCGATTGTGTAGGCTACTTTGCTCATGGTTTCTCTATTGTACTACAAAATTGAAAAATCGTATACCTCCACTATACTAATTTGATACGCATCAGTAGAGATTTATAAGTGAGTATCAGCAACGCCCACTGAAAAAAAGTGGGTATACGGCTTATACTTGCATACTCTATACCCTCCACTATACACGATACACTATACCCTCCACTATACACTATACCCTCCACTATACACTATACTCTATACCCTCCACTATACACGATACACTATACCCTCCACTATACACTATACCCTCCACTATACACTATACTCTATACCCTCCACTATACACGATACACTATACCCTCCACTATACACTATACCCTCCACTATACACTATACTCTATACCCTCCACTATACACGATACACTATACCCTCCACTATACACTATACCCTCCACTATACACTATACTCTATACCCTCCACTATACATGATACACTATACCCTCCACTATACACTATACCCTCCACTATACACGATACACTATACCCTCCACTATACACTATACCCTCCACTATACACTATACACTATACCCTCCACTATACACGATACACTATACCCTCCACTATACACTATACCCTCCACTATACACTATACCCTCCACTATACACTATACACTATACCCTCCACTATACACAATACACTATACCCTCCACTATACACTATACCCTCCACTATACACTATACCCTCCACAATACACAATACACTATACCCTCCACTATGCACTATACCCTCCACTATACACTATACCCTCCACTATACTCTATACCCTCCACTATACACAATACACTATACCCTCCACTATACTCTATACCCTCCACTATACACGATACTCTATACCCTCCACTATACACTATACCCTCCACTATACACTATACACTATACCCTCCACTATACACTATACCCTCCACTATACACTATACTCTATACCCTCCACTATACACTATACCCTCCACTATACACTATACACTATACCCTCCACTATACACGATACACTATACCCTCCACTATACACTATACCCTCCACTATACACTACAACACTATACCCTCCACTATACACGATACACTATACCCTCCACTATACACAATACACTATACCCTCCACAATACACTATACCCTCCACTATACTCTATACCCTCCACTATACACTATACACTCCACTATACACGATACACTATACCCTCCACTATACACTATACCCTCCACTATACTCTATACCCTCACTATACACGATACACTATACCCTCCACTATACACTATACCCTCCACTATACACTATACACTCCACTATACACTATACCCTCCACTATACACGATACACTATACCCTCCACTATACACTATACCCTCCACTATACTCTATACCCTCCACTATACACGATACACTATACCCTCCACTATACACTATACCCTCCACTATACACTATACACTCCACTATACACAATACCCTCCACTATGCACTATACCCTCCACTATACACTATACCCTCCACTATACACGATGCACTATACCCTCCACTATACACTATACCCTCCACTATACACTATACACTCCACTATACACAATACACTATACCCTCCACTATGCACTATACCCTCCACTATACACTATACCCTCCACTATACTCTATACCCTCCACTATACACGATACACTATACCCTCCACTATACACTATACACTATACCTCCACTCCACTATGCACTATACCCTCCACTATACACTATACACTATACCCTCCACTATACACTATACACTATACCCTCCACTATACACTATACACTATACCCTCCACTATACACTATACACTATACCCTCCACTATGCACTATACCCTCCACTATACACTATACCCTCCACTATACACTATACTCTCCACTATACACGATACACTATACCCTCCACTATACACGATACACTATACCCTCCACTAT
Source organism: Oncorhynchus tshawytscha (assembly GCF_018296145.1). Taxonomy (NCBI): domain Eukaryota; kingdom Metazoa; phylum Chordata; class Actinopteri; order Salmoniformes; family Salmonidae; genus Oncorhynchus; species Oncorhynchus tshawytscha. The sequence continues at coordinate 60,746,190 of NC_056436.1, read as the reverse complement.
ACACTATACACTATACCCTCCACTATACACTATACACTCCACTATACACAATACACTATACCCTCCACTATGCACTATACACTATACCCTCCACTATACACTATACACTATACCCTCCACTATACACTATACACTATACCCTCCACCATACACTATACACTATACACTATACACTCCACTATACACAATACACTATACCCTCCACTATGCACTATACACTATACCCTCCACTATACACTATACCCTCCACTATACACGATACACTATACCCTCCGCTACACACTATACCCTCCACTATACACTATACACTCCACTATACACTATACACTATACCCTCCACTATGCACTATACACTATACCCTCCACTATACACTATACACTATACCCTCCACTATACACGATACACTATACCCTCCGCTATACACTATACCCTCCACTATACACTATACACTCCACTATACACAATACACTATACCCTCCACTATGCACTATACACTATACACTATACCCTCCACTATACACTATTCACTATACCCTCCACTATACCCTCCACTATACACTATACCCTCCACTATACACTATACACTATACCCTCCACTATACACTATACACTATACCCTCCACTGTACACTATACACTATACACTCCACTATGCACTATACACTATACCCTCCACTATACACTATACACTATACCCTCCACTATACACTATACTCTATACCCTCCACTATACACGATACACTATACCCTCCACTATACACTATACCCTCCACTATACACTATACACTCCACTATACACAATACCCTCCACTATGCACTATACCCTCCACTATACACTATACCCTCCACTATACACGATGCACTATACCCTCCACTATACACTATACCCTCCACTATACACTATACACTCCACTATACACAATACACTATACCCTCCACTATGCACTATACCCTCCACTATACACTATACCCTCCACTATACTCTATACCCTCCACTATACACGATACACTATACCCTCCACTATACACTATACACTATACCCTCCACTATGCACTATACCCTCCACTATACACTATACACTATACCCTCCACTATACACTATACACTATACCCTCCACTATACACTATACACTATACCCTCCACTATACACTATACACTATACCCTCCACTATGCACTATACCCTCCACTATACACTATACCCTCCACTATACACTATACTCTCCACTATACACGATACACTATACCCTCCACTATACACGATACACTCCACTATACACAATACACTATACCCTCCACTATGCACTATACACTATACCCTCCACTATACACTATACACTATACCCTCCACTATACACTATACACTATACCCTCCACTATACACTATACACTATACCCTCCACTATACACTATACTCTATACCCTCCACTATACACCATACACTATACACTATACACTACTGACCCTTTGTGTTTTACAAAAAGTGGTATTACGATTAGTGTCCTTTCAGATTCACAAACCTGTCACACTGAAGGCCTAGAGATTCACCACTGTACTAACCTGTCACACTGAAGGCCTAGAGGTTCACCACTGTACTAACCTGTCACACTGAAGCCCTAGAGGTTCCCCACTGTACTAACCTGTCACACTGAAGGCCTAGAGGTTCCCCACTGTACTAACCTGTCACATTGAAGGCCTAGAGGTTCACCACTGTACTAACCTGTCACACTGAAGGCCTAGAGGTTCACCACTGTACTAACCTGTCACACTGAAGGCCTAGAGGCCTAGAGGTTCACCACTGTACTAACCTGTCACACTGAAGGCCTAGAGGTTCCCCACTGTACTAACCTGTCACACTGAAGGCCTAGAGGTTCCCCACTGTACTAACCTGTCACACTGAAGCCCTAGAGGTTCACCACTGTACTAACCTGTCACACTGAAGGCCTAGAGGTTCACCACTGTACTAACCTGTCACACTGAAGCCCTAGAGGTTCCCCACTGTACTAACCTGTCACACTGAAGGCCTAGAGGTTCACCACTGTACTAACCTGTCACACTGAAGCCCTAGAGGTTCCCCACTGTACTAACCTGTCACACTGAAGCCCTAGAGGTTCACCACTGTACTAACCTGTCACACTGAAGGCCTAGAGGTTCACCACTGTACTAACCTGTCACACTGAAGCCCTAGAGGTTCCCCACTGTACTAACCTGTCACACTGAAGGCCTAGAGGTTCACCACTGTACTAACCTGTCACACTGAAGCCCTAGAGGTTCCCCACTGTACTAACCTGTCACACTGAAGACCTATAGGTTCACCACTGTATTAACATGTATGTAATATATATAGGCTGTTTAGATATTCATGTTTCATTGGAAGCTGATAATTGTTAGTTTTTTACTTCGCTGGTCTCAGCTGGTTTCAGGAAGAAATTAAAAGTCCTCACTGCCCTAGACCGAGTCAAGACCAAATACAAATGTATCCGACACAGAGACAAGACCAAGACACTCAATATGTGGTCTCGAGACTGGACTTGAGTACTACAACACTGCTTTGTTGTTTCCATCAAGTACACAACATGTAATGGCCCATTTGATTACCAATCAACTTCTAAAAGAGCAGCAGCAATCCTGTCATTTCTTGCGTCATGCTTTCTCATGGTGGACCTTTCCCCCCTCCCTGCCATATGCGTATGTCTGTCAGTACAGTGGTTTAGGCTTCCCTTGTTAACATGTTCTAGCTCATTGACTCCTCTCAGCACCCTGGGGGGGAGGGCCTCAGAGCTGGGCCAGGTGAGGAAGGGGAAGATAGAATCATAACAAACGAAGAGGAACTCAATGTCACAGCTTCCTGATCCTATGACACTCCTGCAGTGTGGAAGAATTCCGCATTTAGTTCTACTTGTTTTATTCAATTAAGAGTTTAGACTGTGAATTGTGCAGTTTTAAGCTATCATACCTTTGTTATAAGATATCATTAATGGTATCCTGGATACAAGGATGCTCTGAATTCACTGAGCGAAGAGAGAAACTCTGCCCCTCCCCCGGAGGCTGGTTACCCGCCTGTCAAGGGTTAGTGTCAGGCCGATCCACCCAAAGTACCCACCTTCTCTCTTTTCCACAGGACTGAGAGATATACAGGAAAACGTCACCCATACCCTACCTATGCAAATTTATCAACACAACTTTTTGAATGTCCTTATAATCAGTCATTTTACTTGTGATTTCAATTTTAATGTGATTTTGTGTGCGTAATGTGTGTGTGTGTGTGTTTGAGGTGGAGTCTGAGGGGTAGGTATAGGTTGGAGGTTGGTTGGTTGTGTTTGGTGTCATTTTGCAGGTCTCTCTGCACTCACCTGGAACACAGCACTTCCCCTCCATTGGTCTTATCAGGTCCCAGAGGAAATACCTGACACAGGTAAACACGACCCCTCGGCCATCCGCCCGGCCCCAACCCTACCCTGGATGTTGTTCTTTATGCATCACTGAGGAGCCCCACCCACCATTCCTTACCCTCCTCCTACACCTCCACCCCTCATCTCTCTGTCTCAAATGTAATCGTATCTACGTATCAGCAGGTGTAACCGTATATCCTGCTAATCAAGCCGCAGTGTCTTCAGCTCTGTTTTACATTGTCACCGCAATGATATATGGGAGTCTTGTCTGACAGAAATAATACAAAATTGGAAGTATTTTTTTATAGAAAAGTAGTCCTGCACTAATGTAATGAAAACGAAATCAATTAAAATGTGCTTTTTTTTCAAGGATGATGATGATTATTAAAATACAGAACTGTTCAGTCCTACGTTTAATGGCTTTAGAATGTAATTAATTCTTCATAATCTATCCTGATGTGGATAATAAATGTGGGGGTGGTGATTCATACATTATATGAATTATTTCCTACAGATTAGTAATACAGGAGTTCTCGCTCTCTCTCAAATAAGACACAGTTGATAATCCCAAAACAACATCACACAGCCTGATCAGTTTACAAACCTCCTACCCCCACCATGTACACTCGCGCACACGCACACACACACACACACACACACACACACACACACACACACACACACACACACACACACACACACACACACACACACACACACACACTACCACTCTGCTCCTCTACATATGACAACCTGTTGTCCAGTCAGAGGGGGAACTGAGTGATGCCATGTCCGTCTCTCATCTCATGAGGGGAGATACACACCAGTGACACGAGAGTGAGACTTCCCCTTTAGAGGTGGAGGGGAGATTGGGAATCAACCCAGAGATATTTCAACAGAAACAACCACAAACACACTCCTGATTAGTTCATTGTGATCAGCCACAACAGTACACCTGCACATACAGGTAACAGCTAAAATAATGGAAACACTTGAGTAAATGAGGGTTCTGTCGGCCCTGTTATGGTGTGTGGAGCTTTTTCCTGACATGGTTTCTGTCCCCTCTGGCCTTTCGAGGACAGGGTTAACACCAGTAAATAGACAGCCATTCTGAGTAATCAGCTTCAACCTATTATGAATAATTTTTATCCTGATGGAAGTGGATGACAAACTGTAATTTGTCAACGTATTGTGACGTGGAATCGTAGAAAATACATTGGATTTGAAAAAAGTAAACAATTGTTGTTTTAAGGATGACATGTCTATCACGGGATTGTGTCATCACGGTAAACAAATTTCGACATAAACAAACCTTGTATAAAATATGTTGAATTTCTACTTTTAAAACAGCATTCGATTTTCAACTTTATATCCACGATCAGAAAAATTTACAAAACAGTCTGGGCAGCACCTTCTACTGGATAGTTGATTTACAGCTATCCCTTGGTCTCCCATTCAAGGTTTTAACCAAGCCCTGCTTAGCTATGACATGTCACTGACTAATACCAACGTACTCTCATGATAATGATTGTTGAAAGATCTCCACTTAAAAACTAAATAGATTCACTGTTGCTATCGAAGTCATTCCAAAGGGTAGGTTTTAACAGAGCAAATGAAATGTGTAAAGTCATCAACAGCTATTGTTTCAATTCAACTAAGAATAGACAATACAATAGGCCTTGGGTTTAAAGCTCTGGTTGATTTCAAATGGAATGATATTTAGTTATATTCAATTGTGTTTGGTTGTCAACGCAACCAAGATGTATCTTCTGCTTGGATAGTTCCATCTGTGTCACTGACTTAGTCTGGATTTAAAAGAATAATGGAGGCCACTCTGTTCTTAGGGACCTTCAATGCTGCGTACATTTTTTGGTAGCCTTCCCCAGATCTGTGCCTCGACACAATCCTGTCTCAGAGCTCTACGGACATTTCCTTCGACCTCAGGGCTTGGTTTTTGCTCTGACCTGCACTGTCAACTGTGGGACCTTCTATAGACAGATGCGTGCCTTTCCAATCATGTACAATCAATTTAATTTACGACAAGTGGACTCCAATCAAGTTGTAGAAACATCTCAAAGATGATCAATGGAAACAGGATGCACCTGAGCTCAATTTCAAGTCTCATAGCAAAAGGTCTGAATACTTAAATAAGATATTTCATTTTTAAATTTTTTATAAATGTGCTAAAAATGTGCTATAAATATAAACCTGTTTTCACTTCGTCATTATGGGGTATTGTGTGTAGATTGCTGAGGATTTGTATTTATTTAATTCATTTTAGAATAAGGCTGTAACGTAACAAAATGCCGAAGACTCAATCCCCAAAACATATCACTACAATTCTACTTTACTATCAAGTACTTTAAAGTTGAAACAATGTACAAAAAAAAAACATTTTGCAGTAGTTTACAGTATAAAGGACATTCTATGTTTTTGTTCTATGTTTTGTATTTCTGTGTTTGGCCTGGTATGGTTCCCAATCAGAGGCAGCTGTCTATCGTTTTCTCTGATTGAGAACAATACTTAGGTAGCCGGTTCCCACCTGTGTTTGTGGGTAGTTGTTTTCTGTTTTGTGTGTCTTCACCTTACAGAACTGTTTTGTTTCATTCACTCGCTCTCTTTGTTGGTTTTTGGTTATTGCAGTGTTCCGTTTATTTATTAAAATTAACATGGACACTTACCATGCTGCGTTTTGGTCTGATCCTTCCTATTCCTCATCCGAGGAGGACAACGATCGTTACAACAGGACTAAGATAGGGACACAGGTATTTGTCAGGTATTTGTATGTTGGTGTAAAGGACGGTGATAGCGAACCTTACATATTGCATGGCTTCTCTAAATGTACATTTCTCCGTGAGAAATTCCATAATTTGGTGTTTTGTTGTTGGTGATGGACATCGCTGTCTCAGGCGACGCTCCATAATCTCCCACAAGTGTTCTATTTGGTTGAGATCTGGTGACTGAGACATGGTTTATGGCATACATTGTTTTCATGCTCATCAAACCTTCAGTGACCACTCTCAAGGAACACTACGTCATTTCAACATGGATAATTGGGTAATATTTGGTTGAGATGGTGATCAATGAGTTTGCAACCAATATTCACCCACTCAAAAATACAGTCAAAAGTTAGTTGAATTTTCAATGTGTCATCACTATGCTTCCAATGGAAAAACAATGTTGGATTTTTGGTGTCCATCACTGCACTTTCAACCATTTAAAAGCACAAAAAAGTTGAAACGGTAATACAGATATTTTGTTTACTTAAACAACAGATGAATGTGTTATCACTGTACTTCATCTAATAGCAGAACCAAATGACCTGGACTGCAGTTGAGATTACATTAAAAGTACATGGTGCAACTGATCAATGCCATTCGAGATTCTGCACAGACTATTACAGCCATTGTGAAAATCTCCACAGACCTGCGACAACCTCTGCATGCTATCTTGAACATGCACACGTTATATGATTACATAAGAAGACGTGTACAGTTACAGTAACCTCAAAATGTGGCCATGGATGTGTTACTCATTTTATGGTTGAATGTTACATTAGTTGGTAAGATCGCCTAAAGTTAAGGCTATTTACTGCATTTCAAAAGTGAAATTGAATTATGTTTGGTTGTCTCCATCTCAAACCAAAATCTAAGTTGAAGAATATGACTAAATCAAATCAAATCAAACATTAAATGCAATTGAAATAATGTTTGATTTAGTGCTATTCTTTAACTAGATTTTTGGTTGAAATGGAGGCGTGAATGCAAAATATCCCTTTTTAATTTGTAGAAAAACTGGAATTAAATGGAAGGAGTTTGGAACCACCAAGACTATTCCTAGAGCTGACCGCCTAGCCAAACTGAGCAATCGGGGGAGAAGGGCCTTTGGTCAGGGAAGTGATCAAAAACCCGATGGTCACTCTGACAGAGCTCCAGAGCCCTTCTGTGGACATGGGAGAACCTTCCAAAAGGACAACCATCTCTGCAGCACTTCACCAATCAGTCCTTTATGGTAGAGTGGCCAGACGGAAGCCACTCCTCAGTAAAAGGCATATGACAGCCAGCTTGGAGTTTGCCAAAAGGCACCTAAAGGACTCTCAGACCATGAAAAACAAGATTCTCTGGCCTGATGAAACCAAGATTAAACTCTTTGGCCTGAATGCCAAACGTCACGTCTGGAGGAAACCTGGCACAATCCCTATGGTGAAGCATGGTGGTGACAGCATCATGCTGTGGGGATTTTTTTCAGCGACAGGGACTGGGAGACTAGTCAGGGTGGAGGGAAATATCAACGGAGCAAAGTATGGAGAGATCCTTGATGAAAACCTGCTCCAGAGCGCTCAGGACCTCAGACTGGGGTGAAGGTTCACCTTCCATCAGGACAACAACCCTAATCACACAGACAAGACAATGCAGGAGTGGCTTTGGGACAAGTCTCTGAATGTCGTTGAGTGGCCCAGCCAAAGCCCGGACTTGAACCCGATTGAACATCTGTGCAGAGACCTGAAAATAGATGTCAGCGACACTCCCCATCCAACCTGACAGAGCTTGAGAAGATCTGCAGAGAAGAGTGGAAGAAACTCCCCAAATACAGGTATACCAAGCTTGTAGCGTCATACCCAACAAGACTCGATCGAGGCTGTAATTGCTGCCAAAGGTGCTTCAACAGAGTACTGAGTAAAGGGTCTGAATACTTAATAAAATATCATTTTCAGTTATTTATTTTTAATACATTTGCAAACATTTTTAAAAACCTGTTTTTGCTTAGATATTGTGTGTAGATACGGTTGAAGTCGGAAGTTTACATACACTTAGGTTGGAGTCATTAAAACTCATTTTTCAACCACTCCACAAATTTCTTATTTACAAACTATAGTTTTGGCAAGTCAGTTAAGACATCTACTTTGTGCATGACACAAGTAATTTTTCCAACAATTGTTTACAGACAGAGTTTTCCACTTATAATTCACTGTATCACAATTCCGGTGGGTCAGAAGTTTACATGCACTAAGTTGGTTGTGCCTTTAAACAGCTTGGAAAATTCCCAAAAGTGATGTCATGGCTTTAGAATCTTCTGATGGGCTAATTGACATAATTTGTGTCAATTGGAGGTGTACCTGTGGATGTATTTTAAGGCCTACCTTCAAACTCAGTGCCTCTTTGCTTGACATCATGGGAAAATCACAAGAAATCAGCCAAGACCTCAGAAAGAAAATTGTAGACCTCCACAAGTCTGGTACATCCTTGGGAGCAATTTCCAAATGCCTGAAGGTACAACATTCATCTGTACAAACAATAGTACGCAAGTATAAACAACATGGGACCACGGAGCAGGCATACCGCTCACAAAGGAGACACGTTCTGTCCTAGAGATCAATGTACCATGGTGCGAAAAGTGCAAATCAATCCCAGAACAACAGCAAAGGACCTTGTGAAGATGCTGGAAGAAACAGGTACAAAAGTATCTATTTCCACAGTAAAACAAGTCTTACATCGACTTAACCTGAAAGGCCGCTCAGCAAGGAAGAAGCCACTGCTCCAAAACCGCCCTAAAAAGCCAGACTACGGTTTGCAACTGCACATGGGGACAAAGATCGTACTTTTTGGAGAAATGTCCTCTGGTCTGATGAAACACAAATAGAACTGTTTGCCCATAACGACCATCATTATTTTTGAAGGAAAAAAGGGGATGCCTGCAAGTCGAAGAACACCATCCCAACCGTGAAGCACGTCGGTGGCAGCATCATGTTGTGGGGGTGCTTTGCTGCAGGAGGGACTGGTGCACTTCACAAAATAGATGGCATCATGAGGAGGAAAAACAATGTGGATATATTGATGCAACATCTCAAGACATCAGTCAGGAAGTTAAAGCTTGGTCTCAAATGGACAATGACCCCTAAGCATACTTCCAAAGTTGTGGCAAAATGGCTTAAGGACAACAAAGTCAAGGTATTGGAGTGGCCATCATATAGCCCTGACCTCAATTCTATAGAAAATGTGAGGGCAGAACTGAAAAAGCGCATGCCAGGAAGGAGGCATACAAACCTGACTCAGTTACACCAGCTCTGTCAGGAGGAATGGGCCAACATTCACCCAACTTATTGTGGGAAGCTTGTTGAAAGCTACCTGAAATGTTTGACCCAAGTTAAACAATTTAAAGGCAATGCTACCAAATACTAATTGAGTGTATGTAAATTTCTGACCCACTGGGAATGTGATGAAAGAAATAAAAGCTGAAATAAATCATTCTCTCTACTACTATTCTAACATTTCACATCTTTAATATAAAGTGGTGATCCTAGCTGACCTAAAACAGGATATTTTTACTGGGATTAATTGTCAGGAATTGTGAAAAACTGAGTTAAATATATTTGGCTAAGGTGTATGTAAACTTCTGACTTCAACTGCATCTATTATTTTGAATGCTAGAAAGTAAACAACATTATATAAGGTATTGTATAGTCATTAAAAACAAAGATGGCTATTCAAATACTTAAAAAAAAAAAATCTAATTACAAATCAAATATGCATCCATACGATTTATGTCATTAACTTTGCCGCATTGACAATCATTCATCACAAAGATATACAAGGACCTTGAGCATTCCCTCCAGTGGCAAACTGTGATCGGAGAAAGGGTCTATATTGAAGAAAATGATTCGCTTATCACACCTTTGTAGTATGTCATACATTTGAGGATTCGATTGATATTTTGATGTGTCTAAATGAAAAGTGTAAATAATGTTAATCAACTTAAATGAAGGGACAGTTAATTGTGAGCACAATGAACAATCAATCTAATTATTTTTAAAGGGTTAATGACCTGATATTTGAGCATCTGTGGCCTCCATTTATGAACATCCTGAATTACCATTTGTTCATTGGTGTTGCTGCACCTACTGGTGGCACAATGTTATTGTAATGGTAAAACAAATATAAAAGTAACTTAAGTATTTTAAAGCTACCATATTACTTCATTTAGAATGAGAAGATTTACCCAAATACTTTTAAGTAAATGTTTTTCAAAATGCCATGAACAAATGCCACTGCATTTCAATAATTTCCTGTAGTCAGTGATGCTTGTGTGTGATCTGGATGGTGATTGAACTGGCACTTCCAGCCCTGTGCTGCTGTAGTGAGGTGAGGAGGGTGGGAGAGCTGCTGCTGCCACTTCCGGAAGGGGGAGAGCTCTCCTGGGACCAGCTGGCCCCGTTAGAGAGGGAACATTCCCACAGTCTCAGTCTGCCTCCTGGACAGAGGGGGCGGGGGCCAGGCCGTGGGGCCGAGGCCACCCTCCCCCTCCCTCCGCTGGGCTGGCTAACCTCTCTGGTTCTCACCCCTGGGCCTCCACCCCATTTACCCCCCACCCCCATCCCCACTGTCACCTGAGCCACACAGGTAAATGCCTAACTTTATTTGATGGATGCGGTTTCCCACGGCAACCCCCGCGTCAGATTCTGGAGTGGGGTGGTGATTGCGGGCTGATAACCCCCATGAAGCACCTCTCTCCTGACCGCCAGAACGGGGTGAGAGAAACACAAGACAAAACATCCTGGCCGTGTCACACACCTGTGTGTACGCCTCATCAGCCTGAGACAAAGGGGCGCCGTCCCTACAATCCAATTAAGAGCTCCTGCCCACAGCAAATAACACACGCTTACTGCTTGACATAGATGACACTGTCAGTGATCGTATTTCCTTGGGTTTTCAAATGGATAAATCCTGTGTTTCATTTAAATCTGATGTTTTCTCTGCCAAGGCTGGGATATTTTCCAAGTGATGTCTCCATGTTGTTTTGATGTGTAAAGGAGTGGAACATCCAACGACTGGCTGACTAAACACCGTCCTAGCTTAGCTGACCACTGACCCATACCACCGTGTCGACTACTGGCTGCTGCTGCAGTGCGCGCACGTGCATGCGTGCGTGCGTGTGCGTGCGTGTGTGTGTGTGCGTGTGTGTGAGAGAGAGAGGCAACTGTGCATTGAAATGTGTGTGAGTGAGAGAGATTTGTGACCTGTGGCCACAAGAAATGGGAAACCAGTGAAGAACAAACACCATTGTAAATACAACCCATATTTCTCTTAATTTTTACCTTTTGTACTTTAACTATTTGCACATCATATGAAATTTGTAATGTCTTAATTCATTTGGAACTTTTGTGAGTGTAATGTTTACAGTTCATTTTTATTGTTTATTTCACATTTGTTTATTATCTAGTTCATTTGCTTTGGCAATGTTAACATATGTTTCCCATGCCAATAAAGCCCTTACATTGAAATTGAATTGAGAGAGAGAGAGAGAGCGAGAGAGTGATGCAGACAGACAGACAGACAGAGACAGAGGGAGAGGGAGAGAGAAGCACCACAGCCTATATTTATGTTTATTTATTTTCTCTATTTTTTGAATTTTTTTATTTTCTCTTTTGTACTTTAACTATTTGCACATCATTACAACACCATATATAGACACAACGTGACATTTGAAATGTCTTTATTCTTTTGGAAGTGTAATGTTTACAATATTAGTTTTGTTTATTATCTATTTCACTTGCTTTGCCAACAACAGTGCATTCAAATGTGAGTGAGTGATGTTATTGTTTATTTCACTTTTATTATCTACTTCACTTACTTTAGCAATGTTAACATATGTTTCCCATGCCAATAAAGCCCTTAATAAATTGAAATTTAATTGAGAGAGATGCAACTGTGCATTGAAATGTGAGTGTCCGCGTGTGTCCACACTAATCAAGCAGTAATCTTAATTGGTGTTTTTTCATTATTAGTATGGCATGCCCCTATCTTCCCTCTACCCCTCCTCAGATAGACAAAGTAATAGAGGGGATTGGGGAACAATGGCTTAGAGGTGAAGACCTGTATCATTCTTTATGTATTTTACCTTTATTTAACTAGTAATGTCTTACTGTCTTACTGTCTTAATTAAGTCAGTTAAGAACAAATTCTTATTTTCAATGACGGCCTAGGAACAGTGGGTTCAGGGGCAGAACAACATATGTCACCTCAGGGGTTTGAACTTGCAACCTTCCGGTTACTAGTCCGACGCTCTAACCACTAGGCTACCCTGCCGCCCCATGCCTGAGTCCTATCTGTTCCTATCTGTTCTCTCATCTCCATGGTGTCTCATCTCTGTCATCTCTGTCAGATGTCGATAAACCAACTCAAACATCCTGCAGCCACCTGGTGGGAGAGAGAGATGAGAGACAAGAGAGAGAAGGCGAGAGAAAGAGAGAGAGAGAGAGAGAGAGAGAGAGAGAGAGAGAGAGACATCATGTAAACAAACCTGCTAAAACATTACGTATCTAAAAGAATAGGAAAATCCTTCCGTATTCTATTCAGTATTAATCTACTGTCGTTGTGACTGTAGACAAGCTTTAGTATGACTTCTGGTGTCCAACCACAAGTGTGGTTACACACACACACAACCCTTTTCCACACACACACACACAACCCTTTTCCACACACACACACACAACCCTTTTCCACACACACACACACACACACAACCCTTTTCCACACACACACACACAACCCTTTTCCACACACACACACACACACACACAACCCTTTTCCACACACACACACACAACCCTTTTCACACACACACACACACAACCCTTTTCCACACACACACACACAACCCTTTTCCACACACACACACACAACCCTTTTCCACACACACTCACGTCTAGAGCAGCAGGAGGAGGAAGTGCCAGTGAATGTAGGTTAATATCAGGAGCACTTGACAACAATAGCGTGTTATGAAAAGCTTGGTCTGTAATAAGGTCTTCGTTGGGACTTTAGAGCCACATCACATCATTACTCATCCTGCTAGCCAATTTGCCTGTCGGCATGGCAACCGGCCCAAGCTGAAGCCAGAGGCAAGACTGGAATCTTAATGCCTGCCTGGTCGGGGAGAGAGAACACACAGAATGTTCTCGTGGAGAGAAAAGTTCACAAGTGGCCACAGTGACCCTTCACTGTCCAAGCCAAGATCTCAGAAATGGGGGTTGGAGTTGGTCAAGAGAAAAACTTCAACATAAATGTAATCTTTTCTAACATTCAGCACGCACAGCATCCGCGGAATGCATACACTTACTCCTAAGACACCATCTGGATGTAACCAACCAGTTGCTGCCTTATGTGACTGTGTATATGTATACACTGCAGTGGTGGTAGGCGGGCAGGAAAGCAGGCAGGCTGTGACAGTGGAGGTATTCGGCGGTGGTGTGTGCTGGGTGGGTGTGTGTGCGGAGTTATCCTGCAGGTCGCAGAGTGTGTTGGGTCAGTGTGGAGCGGTCAGCAGCTGCTGCCTGGCCTGGGTCCCACGATTCCCAGGCTAGAGGAGGTAGTGGAGGGTTGGATGGAGGGAGGTGGGGGACTGACAGGGCCGTAATAAAATCAGGCGCCGTGGTTGGGCTGTGTGCGGCTCATTGTTCCCTGGGCTGGGCCCGCGGCTGCTGTTTACTTTCTCCCATATGCATTATTCAACGGCACAGGAGCTCCCAGAGAAAGGGGCCCCATTCAGGGATCCTCTTGCCCTTGTTTTGTTTTGCTAATTTTCAATTAAAATAAACCAGCTCTCGCCAGGGCCCGGGCCAGGCTGAGCCGAGCTGAGCTGAGTGGGAGAGAGAGACAGGGGACGGGGGACGGCGAGTCTAATGCTGGGGCGTCTGAGAAGATTAGGCTGATCATACGGATGAGGATAAAATCCTGCTTATCATCTATTACAGCTGTGGCAGGGATATGTTTTCTTGCAGTGGGGTTTAAGGCAGACAATGAGACGGGATGCTGTTCGGTTGAGAGCGTATTGGCCTCTTAGATTCTGTTGTTGTTGTCCCGCTAACATGACCCACTTATCATTGTTCAAATGTCTGTTTCCACTTGATCCATGTCAACACACTCAAATATGTTCAGAATTCTACATAGATCAACAAGTACATTTCTTTTTGCATTGATCCATTAGGCTACAGACGTTCTGATTCAATTTTCCCACTGAGTTAGACACAGGATTACCATATGCCCAGTGAAAGAATGAACTAATCACAAAGACAAAGCCTTGTCAATAATGAGTCCCAGAGGTCATTAAATGAAGCTAGCCAGTGCAGGCTGGACTAATCAATAAGTCCACTGATATCTCCTTTTGGTTGTCCTGCATTCACACAGGAGGGGGCTGAGCCAAGGGGGACTGAGGAGGGGACATTGCCGGGGACAGATGCGGTGACAGTGGGAGTGAGGAGCTGTTAGGAGTGTTAAAGATTCACCACACATCTGCCACTCCAACAGGGAGGGAAGCAGCTACCCAGGGTGGGTCTGCCCCCGCCGACAGCCTGGCTCCATGACTCCATGCCTACCTGTCTCTGTGTCGGTCTGTCGCTCAGCCTGCCTCTCTGCCTGTCATTCTGTTAGCCTCCCTTCACGACTCCGTCACTCTATCCGCCCCGTTCCCAGTCAGATAACTGATACAACCTGTTACCTAACCATGTTCTCCCTCCAGCAAGTGCCTCTTAAAAATACATTCAAATGTTCACAAACATCCCACCACTCTCACAGAAACTAGAGTCTCCTGATCATAATTACAGCTGTTGGCAGCAACCTGTTGCAGCCTGCTCTGCACTACACTGTCAGCGTCTGTGTTGACTGAACTCTTCACCATTAAAGCTGTGTTCTAGCACTAACAGCTAATAACGATCCCAGGCCATCCCAAACAGGGAGGGATTCTCTTCTTTGACAGTGTCCCTGCTCCCCATTAGTGCTGTTAGTGAGTGGAGGCTGAATGTGGATGTGGAGGGCCTCTTGGCTTGGATGGATAGAAGCTGTTCCCTGCTGGGTGCAGGTGAGCTCCCAATGCCTCCCCTCGCACCTGGCCTCTTTGTTCCCCACTGATGGCTTTATGGCACAAGACGAGGGGATCTATCCGTCTGCCTCTGTCTCTCGTAAAGCCGGCGGCCCAGCAGAGCGCTGTAGAAGCCCAGTAAAGCCTACACTGCTGCCAGGGCATTGTGGTGACCCAGTCAGCCAGAGAGAGAGAGAGAGAGAGACCCTCTCAGCACCCGCCTCCCCATACATACACAAAAACATGTACACGCACAAACATGTTCACTCATTCACACACACACACACACACACACACACACACTACCTGGGATCAACTAGATTCAGCCACAGGCCAATTTGTTTTGAACAGATGGTCTGGGGGCCGGAACTTAATTACTAATCATTTGTAGACTGCAAATTGACCGCAAGAAACCCAAACAGACATTTGACTAAAACATAATAATTTCAAACCTTCAAACATTTGTATATGTTTACATAGATCTCTCAGATCTGCTGCACTACTGCACACTACTACACTGTTGGAGCTAGGAACATTTCACTACACCATGACAACATCTGGGAAATATGTGTACATGACCAATAAAAATGTGATGACTTGATGATATTCGTGGGAAGACTGTCAAAAAATCACATGGAGCTGATTTGCTGGTGTTTTCACAGTCTTTATTGCCAAAAATTAAATCAAATAAGAATAAAATCCACTCTGATCCCTCCCGTTGAATATTTCTGATACTCCTGCCTCCACACCTCGGTGAAAAACAGTTGTCCCCCTAGTGTTTCCCCTAACATCACAGATGAGATTTCAGTCAATGGGATATAAATTGCACATCAACATCTGTGGCATAAAAGTATGAAAACCACATCTGACACAAAAAGATGGATTGACATTTAATGCCATGGTAGATAGTAATACTAACTCCTTAAGCAGAGGTGGTCTTGATGAAACCTGCACCCATTTGACTGACAAACAGCCAGCCCCCTGACTCAATACAGCAGGCCAATGGCCGCAGGAAGTCAAGGATTACACATCTTCAGCGGGTTCGGAGAAAATGGAAGCATCTGGAAGAATCTGTTTTTTTCAAGGGGGAAAAGCAGAGAAGAGGCGAAGCCTGAAAATGCTTCCGGTTTCTTCCGACCCCGCTCAGGCGTTTCTTTTACACCTGCTACATTAGGTTAATGATTGCACAGAAATAAGCAGCACATTAAAGTTCAATTTATATGATTTTCCTGGATATGAAACGTTACTGATACGCTCAAGCAAATGAAGTGGCTGAAAGGAGGTCCACAAGCAGCTTGCTATTTAAGGTTTGCTTTGAGTGGGGGCATCTTCAAAACCAATTACCAGACAAGAAATAGATCAGATTCTTTTCTCCAGGTTGGGGGGGTGGCTACAATAAAGACATAATCATCTCCCCTCAACTTTTCCTTTCCAACTTTCAGATTTTAATTTGCCGACTCTGAAGTGGTACCTAATTTACTTTTGCCTCGTCCCTTCAATGCGCCATTGTTGCTGCCGCTGAGACTCGGAGCTTCCTCTCTTAGCTCACCTCGGCGTGAAATTGGTTTAATGAAGCTGAAAGGTATGGGCTCTCACAACACTGTGGATTCCAGCCGTACTGCTTCATCCTCCCCTCTCTCTCTCTCTCTCTCTCTCTCCACTCACTCACATTACAGTGACAATTTATAACGCCGTGCACAAAAGATTCCTATCTCACACATTACATCAGTGGATATTACTGTCCCCTTTGAGAGGAGCCAACTCTTAGGCAAACACTAGGGGTGACCACTACAGAGTGGCCAATGGGCTTTGGGCATGCATGAGACGCTTCAAATTAGCAGCAGATACAAATATTAAAATGGATCAGATGTGTTGCAGCAGCCCTAAGGTGAGAGATAGAGAGAGAGACAGAGACAGAGAGCGAGAGAGGATAGCAGGTCTGGAGAGGTGAAACTATTCTTTGAGCACCTCACTGCTTTCCCACCTCTTCCAATCTGACTCTGTGAAAGGTGTTCTCCTGTTACTTCTCCCCCTGGGTGTGGCTTCTAATGGGAATGGGAAGGAAGTCCTGTGGGATTATTGTGTTTGTGCGTTACATTAATATGATCCCCGTAGTCATATCGCTTACTTCTTCTTGGCCCCTTTAAGGACAATCGAATGGAAATACATCCGTAACCAAATATTCTGGCTGCCACTGCTCGTTTCTGGTTGGAGGCCCAGTTTGGAGTTTGGTATTTGGTAAAGAGGAAGAGAAAGTAGGCTGGTTGAGTGCAGTGAAGCTGCAACACAAGGTGTGAGAGAGACTGATGGACATCTGTTTGGTCAAATCAAATCAAATTTTATTTGTCACATACACATGGTTAGCAGATGTTAATGCGAGTGTAGCAAAATGCTTGTGCTTCTAGTTCCGACAATGCAGTAATAACCAACAAGTAATCTAACTAACAATTTCAAAACTACTGTCTTATACACAGTGTAAGGGGATAAAGAATATGTACATAAAGATATATGAATGAGTGATGGTACAGAGCAGCATAGGCAAGATAGTAGATGGTAGATGGTAGATGGTATCGAGTACAGTATATACATATGAGATGAGTATGTAAACAAAGTGGCATAGTTAAAGTGGCTAGTGATACATGTATTACATAAGGATGCAGTAGATGATATAGAGTACAGTATATACGTATGCATATGAGATTAATAATGTAGGGTATGTAACATTATATTAGGTAGCATTGTTTAAAGTGGCTAGTGATATATTTTACATCATTTCCCATCAATTCCCATTATTAAAGTGGCTGGAGTTGAGCCAGTGTCAGTGTCAGCAGCAGCCACTCAATGTTAGTGGTGGCTGTTTAACAGTCTGATGGCCTTGAGATAGAAGCTGTTTTTCAGTCTCTCGGTCCCAGCTTTGATGCACCTGTACTGACCTCGCCTTCTGGATGATAGCGGAGTGAACAGGCAGTGGCTCGGGTGGTTGTCGTCCTTGATGATCTTTGTGGCCTTCCTGTAACATCGGGTGGTGTAGGTGTCCTGGAGGGCAGGTAGTTTGCCCCCGGTGATGCGTTGTGCAGACCTCACTACCCTCTGGAGAGCCTTACGGTTGTGGGCGGAGCAGTTGCCGTACCAGGCGGTGATGCAGCCCGCCAGGATGCTCTCGATTGTGCATCTGTAGAAGTTTGTGAGTGCTTTTGGTGACAAGCCGAATTTCTTCAGCCTCCTGAGGTTGAAGAGGCGCTGCTGCGCCTTCTTCACGATGCTGTCTGTGTGAGTGGACCAATTCAGTTTGTCTGTGATGTGTATGCCGAGGAACTTAAAACTTGCTAACCTCTCCACTACTGTTCCATCGATGTGGATAGGGGTGTTCCCTCTGCTGTTTCCTGAAGTCCACAATCATCTCCTTAGTTTTGTTGACGTTGAGTGTGAGGTTATTTTCCTGACACCACACTCCGAGGGCCCTCACCTCCTCCCTGTAGGCCGTCTCGTCGTTGTTGGTAATCAAGCCTACCACTGTTGTGTCGTCCGCAAACTTGATGATTGAGTTGGAGGCGTGCGTGGCCACGCAGTCGTGGGTGAACAGGGAGTACAGGAGAGGGCTCAGAACGCACCCTTGTGGGGCCCCAGTGTTGAGGATCAGCGGGGTGGAGATGTTATTGCCAACCCTCACCACCTGGGCACGGCCCGTCAGGAAGTCCAGTACCCAGTTGCACAGGGCGGGGTTGAGACCCAGGGTCTCGGGCTTAATGACAAGTTTGGAGGGTACTATGGTGTTGAATGCCGAGCTGTAGTCGATGAACAGCATTCTCACATAGGTATTCCTCTTGTCCAGATGGGTTAGGGCAGTGTGCAGTGTGGTTGAGATTGCATCGTCTGTGGACCTATTTGGGCGGTAAGCAAATTGGAGTGGGTCTAGGGTGTCAGGTAGGGTGGAGGTGATATGGTCCTTGACTAGTCTCTCAAAGCACTTCATGATGACGGAAGTGAGTGCTACGGGGCGGTAGTCGTTTAGCTCAGTTACCTTAGCTTTCTTGGGAACAGGAACATTGGTGGCCCTCTTGAAGCATGTGGGAACAGCAGACTGGTATAGGGATTGATTGAATATGTCCGTAAACACACCGGCCGGCTGGTCTGCGCATGCTCTAAGGGCGCGGCTGGGGATGCCGTCTGGGCCTGCAGCCTTGGGAGGGTTAACACGTTTAAATGTCTTACTCACCTCGGCTGCAGTGAAGGTGCAGGCCGTGTCAGTGGCACTGTATTGTCCTCAAAGCGGGCAAAACAGTTATTTAGTCTGCCTGGGAGCAAGACATCCTGGTCCGTGACTGGGCTGGTTTTCTTCCTGTAGTCCGTGATTGACTGTAGACCCTGCCACATACCTCTTGTGTCTGAGCCGTTGAATTGAGATTCTACTTTGTCTCTGTACTGGCGCTTAGCTTGTTTGATAGCCTTGCGGAGGGAATAGCTGCACTGTTTGTATTCGGTCATGTTACCAGTCACCTTGCCCTGATTAAAAGCAGTGGTTCGCGCTTTCAGTTTCACGCGAATGCTGCCATCAATCCACGGTTTCTGGTTAGGGAATGTTTTAATCGTTGCTATGGGAACGACATCTTCAACACACGTTCTAATGAACTCGCACACCGAATCAGCGTATTTGTCAATGTTGTTATCTGACGCAATACAAAACATCTCCAGTCCACGTGATGGAAGCAGTCTTGGAGTGTGGAGTCAGCTTGGTCAGACCAGCGTTGAACAGACCTCAGCGTGGGAGCTTCTTTTTTGGTTTCTGTCTGTAGGCAGGGATCAACAAAATGGAGTCGTGGTCAGCTTTTCGAAAGGAGGGCGGGGCAGGGCCTTATATGCGTCGCGGAAGTTAGAGTAACAATGATCCAAGGTTTTCCACCCCTGGTTGCGCAATCGATATGCTGATAAAATTTAGGGAGTCTTGTTTTCAGATTAGCCTTGTTAAAATCCCCAGCTACAATGAATGCAGCCTCCGGATAAATGGATTCCAGTTTGCAAAGAGTCAAATAAAGTTTGTTCAGAGCCATAGATGTGTCTGCTTGGGGGGATATATACGGCTGTGATTATAATCGAAGAGAATTCTCTTGGTAGATAATGTGGTCGACATTTGATTGTGAGGAATTCTAAATCAGGTGAACAGAAGGATTTGAGTTCCTGTATGTTTCTTTCATCACACCATGTCTCGTTAGCCATAAGGCATACGCCCCCGCCCCTCTTCTTACCAGAAAGATGTTTGTTTCTGTCAGCGCGATGCGTGGAGAAACCCGCTGGCTGCACCGCCTCCGATAGCGTCTCTCCAGTGAGCCATGTTTCCGTGAAGTGAAGAACGTTACAGTCTCTGATGTCCCTCTGGAATGCTACCCTTGCTCGGATTTCATCAACCTTGTTGTCAAGAGACTGGACATTGGCGAGAAGAATGCTAGGGAGTGGTGCACGATGTGCCCGTCTCCGGAGTCTGACCAGAAGACCGCCTCGTTTCCCTCGTTTTGCGGAGGTCGCCGCATAGGATCCATTCCGTTGTCCTGATTGAAAGGCAGAACACAGGATCCGCTTCGTGAAAATCATATTCTTGGTCGTACTGATGGTGAGTTGACGCTGCTCTTATATTCAGTAGTTCTTCTCGACTGTATGTAATGAAACCTAAGATGACCTGGGGTACCAATGTAAGAAATAACACGTAAAAAAACAAAAAACTGCATAGTTTCCTAGGAACGCGAAGCGAGGCGGCCATCTCTGTTGGCGCCGGAAGTTTAGTGTGTAAAGGGGTGTGTGTATGTTAGACCTTCGACTGAGAGCCTAAGGAAAGCAAGTGGGGGAATAGGGTGACTTCTTCTCTTACACTCTAATGATACATTATGTGGAACTACTTTCACTACCTCAATGGCCGCTATAACTCAAACAGAAAGACCACTTTTTGTGTGTGTGTGTGTGTGTGTGTGTGTGTGTGTGTGTGTGTGTGTGTGTGTGTGTGTGTGTGTGTGTGTGTGTGTGTGTGTGTGTGTGTGCATGTGTGTGTGTGACTGTGGCCAAGAGCACACATTGCTGTTTGTCTTTCAAACGAGGCTGAGGCTTAGCAGTGCAATGTGAAACCCCCAAAGGACTGTCAAATTGTCATCTTCCTTTTGGTGCAATTGTGAAGCTGACGATCAGCTCTTCTCAGGGTAAAATTAGTTCTAAACCTTTTCTTGTTGATTGCCAGTTTAGGCCAGTTTAGCGCATAGGATAGTTAAGCATTTTTAAAGCTGCTAACACACACACACACACACACTTACACACACACACACTTACACACACACACACACACACACACACACACACACACACACACACACACACACACACACACACACACACACACAACACACACACACACACAACAAACTTGAGAAAGCTAGTGGTGCTGCTGCTAAACTGTAGTGTTTAGCCCCTGCTGTGATAAAACCTGATCTTCAGTGGAACCGGGCAGGTAAGATTAGCTGTACTGAACCATGGGAGTGCTATATTTTACACCTAATTACTCAATTATCATTAAACACTGTCGTAGCAGACACAATGCCAGAGGAGAAATCACACATATCACAAACGGCTTCAATTCAACAGTGCTAGTTCATTCCTGGTTGCCTGCACAGCGTGGTTGGCTCTGTCAATACTACAGGGAAATCATTGAAAAGACATTACAGAGCAGACTTTTCATAAGAGAACGGGAACCATCTTTTTGATAGTACTGGCTGTTCGAATACATTTTGAAATATAAGACTATAAGACTAATATAAGAATATAAGAAGTATTTCAGCACTTTCAAATGGGGAAATGCTTGAATATGTAGTCACAAATAATGTTTAATCATAAAAAGATCAAAGATTTTAAAAAGTATAAACACTTTAAGGTATTATATATCCATTAAAATATCAAAACATCCAGCTTGCAGTACTTCTACCTTCCACTGGTGGGGGCTAGTAAACAGGTGAGAGGCTACAAGATTCTTCTGTCGTCCACACTGGCTTTTCCTAGCCTTGTTTGAACAGTGTTGGGAACCAATAGTGATTTTATGGGTTTGTTCAAAGACAAAAGGTTGACAAAGGTTAAGACACAGACAGTCAGGTAGACAAGTAGAGAGGGTAGATTGACGAGGCTGGGTGTTCAGTTACACTGATAAAAGCTGAAAGGACGAGCAAACCCACGAGTCCCCAGACAAATGCACCAATTTCAAATCAACAATCAACAGAGCATACAAGTGTGTCTCCGCTCACACCTCTATTGTTCCTCTCTAAACATTTAACAAAGATTATCAGTGTGGATAAGACCTAAGACTAACTTATCTGCATCTGACCTTATCATAAGGCTTGATTGGTGAGCATCCTAAAGTCTGGCTGAGGTTCTTCAGAGAGTCTCTTTCTATATAGAGTAGTCAGGACAGAGACACACACACATTCAGAAGAACCCAGAGTGTGGGTCACCTGCATGACCCTTGTGGTCAATGGTCATACACCTGGCTGCTGGCTAACTCCCTCCCGCAGTGAGCCCCTGTGGTCCAACACGCTCACCGCATGGCTTAATACACACTTACAACAACACAGTCGCCCGCACACACAAAGAGGGAGCCCCGGAGGCGTTCTAAATCTCCGCTGAGACACAGCCTACTGTGAGGTAATGAGGAATTAGAGACGAGGAAGGAGGACGAGGAGAGATTTACTGGGGTTTACCTCACGTTACTGTCACACAGGAAGACCCAGAGGCCGTGGAAACACAACCACCACCTCACAGCCACTTTATTGCCATCTCATAACCACTACACAACCGCGGCTGATACCATTACCTCCGGTCCTGCACCCATAACCACACTCAGAGAGACCCATTCATTCAACTACTATCCTCAACACGCTTGAGTACTGTCAAAACAAGCGGCATCACTACACCAAGTCTGCTATACCAACACAAACAGACACACTAGGCATGCTTCAGAGGGCTTGACACTTTACGTCTCACAGCAACATGCCACTCTAATCATTTTCACTTACATTCATTAGACAGGATCCATTAGTTATCTTAACAGCCTATCAGTAAGATCCCTATGGGCATGTGTATGACATGACCATTCTCTATAGAGGACCTGGGGGAGGTATATGTTGAGATGAACATTGATATACAATGATAATGACGGACAGATTAGGGGCCACCCTCTCCTCCAGTAACGACACTCAGCTGTACCCGAATTGAACAGGTGTAGACTTGCTTACTTGCTAGCCCATTCCCAACACTGCAGAGTTAAAAAGTACAAGAAATATTAGGTAAATAAGAAAAAGTAAATAGTAACATACTAAAAAACAACAACAAGGCTATATACAAGGAGTAACGGTAACGAGTTCATGTGCAGGGGTACGTGGTAGTTGAGGTAACACAGTGGGTAGGGGTAGAAGTGTACATTAATATACACTGATAATGAGGATCTCTTCCAGCTAGGTTATTTTATGCTCTGTGGATGGGCTTACACCCAGTACAGGTATGTACCATGTAAGTACTTGTACCACGCTAGCTCGGAGCATGTACTAATGATGGCGTTGTCTGCTATTTAACTGTGGGGGTGGCAGCACCAACCGCTTTAAAGAGAGACCACTAGCATCAGCTGACTCATTCTGAGTTGGGTGTTTCTCTAGGTGTGAGAGAACGCATGGTGAAGGCTAGGAGAGACTAGGACTGAGAAACGGGCTGCTGCGCAAAGGTTATTAAACCTTTGTGATTTACGATTTGTTTTAATTTCTACTCATTTTTAGAGCTTTATCTCTTTATTTGTTTCAGTTAGTTTTCAGATTTGTTTTACTAGTTTTTATTTAGTTACAATTTGGTACAAAAATATGTATATTTGGTCTTTATATTATTTAGTTAGAGTATTAGTTTGAGCATTAGGGACAGAAAGTAGCCTACACTTTTAGAAAATGAGATAGGTTCTAGATAACCTAAACATTTCTTTATGCTGTCCCCATAGGAGAACCCTTTGAATAACCATTTTTGTTTCCAGGTGGAACCCTTTTGGGTTCCACGTAGAACCCTTTCCAAAAGAGTTCTACCTGGAACCAAAAAGGGTTCTACCTGATGTTTCGCTTTGGGGCACCCCCTCTACAGTGTGTGAACAAAAAGCAGACCAGAGTGGGCCTGCCCTGATCTGAAAAAAATTATGGGGTGTCTCGCTTTCTCTACTGTCTCTGCCCTGGATTTGTTCCCTTTTGTTAGCTAGTGATAGCAAAGATGATCAGGATGTTCAAGTAACCACTCTAACAATGAAAACACATGTCCTCAAAAGATGGAAGTTAGGCGGGACGAGACGAGATCAGGTGGGACCATTGTAGCCAATGAGAAGGCAGATAGATACACGTGTGAAGTAAGTTGTTTTTCAAGTTGCCGAATGCCACGTGCGTCGACTTATATCAGTACTTTTGTAACAATCTAAAACACAACTCTATTAAAAACTACGTTTTAAGTGAGAAGTAGGCATTGGTCTGAAGCCAAAAAGGAAAGGAAATTCACATGCCTATTCCACCCATACTCTACCAAGGTTTTCCAGGACACACCTACTACAGTAGCTACAGTATGGTGGTCTATTGTACTTCAAACAATGTGTAGGCAAGTTGCTAAGTACTCAAACCTTCTCAAACAGCCTAATTCATACTTTTCGGGAAGGTGCCACATACAAGGTAAAGTATTGGATTCTTCACGCACCACACTAAGACATTATCCCATTCCACTACCTTTTCACGTTTTGAAACCAAGCTCTGCTTTCATATTTATGAGACCATCAGGCCTGAAGGAGTGAGTTGTTATGTCTTGTCGTAATGTGGTGCCTGCCTGTGTTTCCTTCATCTACATCATGGCAATACATATCATTGAGAAAAAAACATCATTTTTGGGGTCAGTAGGTGCCCAACATAACAACAGGTGGTATGCTGGACACAGTCAAGCATACCTGTATAATGAGCTAGTCTGTATTCCTGATTTCTGTAACTGTTAGCTTACCTGTGTAATATTGCCTTCAACTCAGATCTACTTGTTTGGCAAACATGGTCCTGTTTAATCCATTTCTGTGCTGATCAAAGGGTAGTTCATTACCTCTGTCAAATGGATATGTATATTAAAGTTGTGTGTTTTTGTATTTATTTTTGTAATAAACATGGTGTCACAAGATGGTGCCGACAGAGATGGTCGACTCGCTTCGAGTTCTTAGGAAACGATGCAGTATTTTGTTTTTTTAAATATGATTTCTTACAGTGTTACCCTTGGAAATCTTAAGTCTTATTGCATACAGCCGGGAAGAACTATTGGATATAAACTCAGCAAAAAAAGAAAAGGTCCTCTCACTGTCAACTGCGTTTATTTTCAGCAAACTTAACATGTGTAAATATTTGTATGAACATAGCAACAACTGAGACATAAACTGAACAAGTTCCACAGACATGTGACTAACAGAAATTGAATAATGTGTCCCTGAACAAAGGGGGGGGGGGTCAAAAGTAACAGTCAGTATCTGGTGTGGCCACCAGCTGCATTAAGTACTGCAGTGCATCTCCTCCTCATGGACCGCACCCGATTTGCCAGTTTTTGCTGTTAGATGTTACCCTACACTTCCACCAAGGCATCTGTAAGTTCCAGGACATTTTTGGGGGGAATTGCCCTAACCCTCACCCTCCGATCCAACAGGTCCCAGACGTGCTCAATGGTATTGAGATCCGGGATCTTCGCTGGCCATGGCAGAACACTAACATTCCCGTTTTGCAGGAAATCACTCACAGAACGAGCAGTATGGCTGGTGGCATTGTCATGCTGGAGGGTCATGTCAGTATGAGCCTGCAGGAAGAGTACCACATGAGGGAGGAGGATGTCTTCCCTGTAACGCACAGCATTGAGATTGCCTGTAATGACAACAAGTTCAGTCCGATGATGCTGTGAGACACCGCCCCAGACCATGATGGACCCTCCACCTCCAAATCATCCCGCTCCAGAGTACAGGCCTCAGTGTAACGCTCATTCCTTCGACAATAAACGCAAATCAGACCATTACCCCCTGGTGAGACAAAACCGCGACTAGTCAGCGAAGAGCACTTTTTGCCAATTCTGTCTGGTTCAGCGTCGGTGGGTTTGTGCCCATAGGCAACGTTGTTGCCGGTGACGTCTGGTGAGGACCTGCTTTACAACAGGCCTACAAGCCCTCAATCCAGCCACTCTCAGCCTATTGTGGACAGTCTGAGCACTGATGGAGGGATTGTACATTCCTGGTGTAACTCGGGCAGTTGTTGTTGCCATCCTGTACCTGTCCCGCAGATGTGATGTTCGGATGTACCAATCCTGTGCAGGTGTTGTTACACGTGGTCTGCCACTGCGAGGACGATCAGCTGTCCGTCCTGTCTACCTGTAGCACTGTCTTAGGTGTCGCACAGTACGGACATTGCAATTTATTGCCCTGGTCACATCTGCAGTCCTCATGCCTACTTGCAGCATTCCTAAGGCACGTTCACGCAGATGAGCAGGGACCATGGGCATCTTTCCTTTGGAGTCGGTAGAAAGGCCTCTTTAGTGTCCTAAGTTTTCATAACTGTGACCTTAATTGTCTACCATCTGTAAGCTGTTAGTGTCTTAACGACCGTTCCACAGGTGAATGTTCATTAATTGTTCATGGTTCATTGAATAGGCATGGGAAACAGTGTTTAAACCCTTTACAATGAATCTGTGATCTGTGAAGTTATTTGGATTTTTACTAATTATCTTTGAAAGACTGAAAAAGGGATGTTTCTTTTTTTGCTGAGTTTAAGAGCAATGTCAACTTACCAACATTACGACCAGGAATACGACTTTCCCGAAGCGGATCCTCTGTTCGGACCACCACCCTGGACAATGGATCTAATCCCGGTAGCTGAGCCAAAACAACTGCGCCGAAGAATGGGCAGATGGAGCGGCCTCCTGGTCATGCTCCATAGACGTGCACTTCGCCCACCTCTCCCGAGTATATTCCTCGCCAATGTCCAGTCTCTTGACAACAAGGTAGACAAAATTCGAGCAAGCGTTGCCTTCAAGAGAGACATCAGAGATTGTAACATTCTGTTTCACGGAAACATGGCTCTCTCAGGATATGTTGTCGGAATCGGTCCAGCCACCAGGCTTCTCAATGCATCGCGCCGACAGAGATAAACACCTCTCTGAGAAGAGGAAGGGATGGGGTGGATGCTTCATGATTAACGACTCATGGTGTAATCAAAACAACATTCAGGAACTCATGTCCTTTTGCTCACCGACCTAGAATTTACCTACCAAGAGAATTCTCATCATTTATAGTCACAGCTGTGTACATTTCTCCTCAAGCAGACACCAAGACGGCCCTCAAGGAACTTCACTGGACTCTATGTAAACTGGAAACTATATAACCTGAAGCTGCATTTATTGTAGCTGGGGATTTTAACAAGGCTACCTAAATTCTATCAGCATATTGATTGCACTATGTGCAGGGGTAATACACTTGATCACAGCTACTCTAACTTCTGCAATGCATACAAAGCCCTCCCCCGCCCTCCCTTCGGCAAATCCGACCACGACGCCATCTTGCTCCTACCGTCTTATAGGCAGAAACTCAAACAGGATGTACAAGTGACGAGAACCATTCAACGCTGGTCTGAACAATCGCAAGCCACGCATCAAGATTGTTTTGATCCCGTGGACGGGAATATGTTCCGGTCAGCCTCAGAGAACAACATCGACCTATACGCTGACTCGGTGAGTGAGTTTAAAAATAAGTGCATTAGAGATGTTGTACCCACTGCGACTATTAAAACCTACCCGAACCAGAAACCGTGGATGGATGGCGGCATTCGCACAAAACTGAAAGTGTGAACCACCACATTTAACCATGGAAAGAGGTCTGGGAATATGACTGGATATAAACAGTGTAGTTATTCCCTCCGCAAGGCAATCAAACAAGTGAAGTGCCGGTACAAGGACAAGGTGGAGTCGCAATTCAACGGCTCAGACACGAGACGTACAGTGCCTTGCAAAAGTATTCACCCCCCTAGGCGTTTTTCCTATTTTGTTTCATTACAACCTGTAATTTAAATTGATTTTTATTTGGATTTCATGTAATGGACATACATAAAATAGTCCAAATTGGTGAAGTCAAATGAAAAAATGTATGAAAAAAATGTTTAAAAAAGGAAAAGTGTTGCATGCATATGTATTCACCCCCTTTGCTATGAAGCCCCTAAATAAGATCTGGTGCAACCAGAAGTCACATAATTAGTTAAATAAAGTCCACCTGTGTGCAATCTAAGTGTCACATGATCTCAATATATACCTGTCAATACCTGTTCTGAAAGGCCCCAGAGTCTGCAACACCACTAAGAATGTGGCACTACCAAGCAAGCAGCACCATGAAGACCAAGGAGCTCTCCAAACAGGTCAGGGACAAAGTTGTGGAGAAGTACAGATCAGGGTAGGGTGAGAAAAAAATATCTGAAACTTTGAACATCCCACCATTAAATCCATTATTAAAAATGAAAAGAACATGGCACCACAACAAACCTGCCAAGAGAGGGCCGCCCACCAAAACTTACAGACCAGGCAAGGAGGGCATTAGTCAAAGAAACAAAGAGACCAAAGATAACCCTGAAGGAGCTGCAAAGCTCCACAGCGGAGATTGGAGTACCTGTCCATAGGACCACTTTAAGCCGTACACTCCACAGAGCTAAGCTTTACGGAAGAGTGGCAAGAAAAAAAACATTGTTTCAAGAAGAAAATAAGCAAACACATTTGGTGTTCGCCAAAAAGCATGTGGGAGACTCCCCAAACATATGGAATAAGGTACTCTTGTCAGATGAGACTAAAATTGAGCTATAAGGCCATCAAGAAAATGCTATCTTTGGCGCAAACACAACACCTCTCATCACCCCAAGAATTTCGTCCCATGAAGCATGGTGGTGGTAGCAACATGCTGTGGGGATTTTTTTCATCGGCAGGGACTGGGTAACTGGTCAGAATTGAAGTAATGATGGATGGCGCTAAATACAGGGAAATTCTTGAGGGAAACATGTTTCAGTCTTCCAGAGATTTGAGACTGGGACGGAGGTTCACCTTCCAGCAGGACAATGACCCTAAGCATACTGCTAAAGCAACACTAGAGTGGTTTAAGGGGAACATTTAAATGTCTTGGAATGGCCTAGTCAAAGCCAGTCCTCAATCCAATTGAGAATATGTAGTATGACTTGAAGATTGCTGCTGCAAAATGTGGCTCTACAAAGTATTGAATTTGGGGGTTTTCTGTTTTTTTGTCGTATTTCTTGTCTGTTTCACAATAAAATATATTTTGCATCTTCGAAGTGGTAGGCATGTTGTGTAAATCAAAAGACCAACCCCCCCGCAAAATCCATTTTAATTTCAGGTTGTAAGGCAACGAAATAGGAAAAATGCCAAGTGGGTGAATACTTTCGCAAGCCACTGTATGTGGCATGGTCTACAGGAAATCACGGACTACAAAAAGAAAACCAGCCACGTCACGCACACCGACATCACGCTTCCAGACAAATTAAAACACATTCTTTGCCCGCTTTGAGGATAATACAGTGCCACCATCGCGGCCCACTAACAAGAACCCCGCCCCCCCACTCTCCTTCTCTGTGGCCAATGTCGGTAAAACATTTAAACGTGTTAACCCTCGCAAAGCCGCTGGCCCAAACGGCATCACCTAGCCTTGTCCTCAGAGCATGCGTAAACCAGCTGGCTGGTGTGTTAACAGACATATTCAATGGCTCCCTATCCCAGTCTGTTGTCCCCACATGCTTCAAGATGGCTACCATTGTTCCTGTACCCAAGAAGGCAAAGATAACTGAACTAAACGACTACCGCCCCGTAGCACTCACTTCGGTCATCATGAAGTGCTTTGAGAGACTAGTCAAGACTCATATCACCTCCACCCTACCTGACACCCTAGACCCACTTCAGTTTGCTTACCGCCCCAATAGGTCCATAGATGCCACAATTGCCATCACATTGCACACTGCCCTATCCCATCGGGACAAGAGGAAAACCTATGTAAGAACCTATGACTACAGCTCATCATCAAGCTGGAGGCCCTGGGTCTCAACCCTGCCCTGTGCAATTGGGTCCTGGACTTTCTGACGGGCCGCCCCCAGGTAGGAAACAACATGAAGGTAGGAAACAACATCTCCACTTCGCTGATCCTCAACACTGGGGCCCCACAAGAGTGCGTGCACAGCCCCCTCCTGTACTCCCTGTTCACCCATGATTGCATGGCCATGCACGCCTCCAACTCAATCATCAAGTTTGCAGACGACACAACAGTAGTGGGCTTGATTACCAACAACAACGAGACAGCCTACAGGGAGGAGATGAGGGCACTCGGTGTGTGGTGTCAGGAAGTCAACCTCTCACTCAACTTCAATAAAACAAAGGAGATGATCGTGGACTTCAGGAAACAGCAGAGGTAGCACCCCCTATCCACATCGAAGGGACAGCAGTGGAGAAGGTGGAAAGTGGTAAGTTCCTCGGCGTACACATCACAGACAAACTGAAATGGTCCACCCACACAGATACTGTGGTGAAGAAGCGCAACAGCGCCTCTTCAACCTCAGGAGGCTGAAGAAATTTGGCTTGTCACCCAAAACCCTGATAAACTTTTATAGATGCACAATCGAGAGCAACCTGTGGGGCTGTATCACAGCCTGGTACGACAACTGCTCCACCCTCAACCGTAAGGCTCTCCAGAGGGTGGTGTGGTCTGCACAACGCATCACCGGGGGCAAACTACTTGCCATCCATGACACCTGCAGCACCTGATGTCACAGGAAGGCCAAAAATATAATCAAGGACAACAACCACCCAAGCCACTGCCTGTCCAGACCGTTACCATCCAGAAGGTGAGGTCAGTACAGGTGCATCAAAGCTGGGACTGAGAGACTGAAAAACAGTTTCTTTCTCAAGGTCACCAGACTGCTAAACAGCAATCACTAACTGCTGCCTACATTGAGACCCAATCACTGGCAACTTTAATACATTGATCACTAGTCACTTTAAAACACTGGCACTTTAAATAATGGCACTTTAATTAAACTTACATTACTCATATCACATGTATATACACTGTAATTTATACCATCCACTGCACCATCTATCTTGCCTATGCCACTCGACCATCATTCATCCATATACTTGTATGTACATATTCTCATTCACCCCTTTAGGTTTGTGTGTATTCGGTAGTTGTTGGGGAATTGTTTGATTACTTTTTAGATATTACTGCACTGTCGGAACTAGAAGCACAAGCATTTTTGCTACACTCTCATTAACCTCTTCTAACCATGTGTATGTGATCAACAATATTTGATTTGATTACAATAAAATACCATTACAATTGGCCAATTTCTAAAAAATACATACAGCCTAATGATTTTTATACACACTACATGACCAAAGATATGCTGACACCTGCTTGTCGAACATCTCATTCTAAAATCATGGCATTAATATGGAGTTGGTCCCTGCTTTTCTGCTATAACAGCCTCCACTCTTCTGGGAAGGCTTTCCACTAGACGTTGGAACATTGCTGCAGGGACTTGCTTCCATTCAGCTACAAGAGCATTAGTGAGGTAGGGCACTGATTTTGGGCAATTAGGCCTTGGGCAATTAGGCCTGGTCGGCATTCAAATTCATCCCAAAGGTGTTCGATAGGGTTGAGGTCAGGGCTCTGTGCCGGCCAGTCAAGTTCTTCCACACAGATCTCTACAAACCATTTCTCTATGGACCTCGCTTTGTTCACGGAGGCATTGTCATGCTGAAACAGGAAAGAGCCTTCCCAAACTGTTGCAACAAAGTTGGAAGCATAGAATAGTCTAGAATGTCATTGTATGCTGTAGTGTTAAGATTTCCCCTTACTGGAACTAAGGGGTCTATCCCAAACCATGAAAAACAGTTTGTTTGTGTGTGTGAGGGAGATTGACTGTGAAGGAGTGAAGGTGTTTACATGGGTGTGGATGTGAATGAGGGAATGATGTCAAAATAGTGTGTGTATGTGTGTGTTTGCATGCATGCATAGATGGGTGTAATTGTGAAACTATACATGTTTATGAGTAAGTTTAGTATGTTTCATGTTGTGTGTGTGTTTCATGTGCGTGTGTGTGTTTTGCGTGTGTGTATACCAATGTCTGCAGGGCGAGGTGGAGGACGACGTTTGGCAGAGGGTCTGGCACGTCTTTCAGGTCTCAACCTGCAGACAGAGAGAGAGAGAGAGAGAGACAGACAGAGAGAGACAGACAGAGAGAGAAAGACAGAGAGAGAGAAAGACAGAGACAGAGAGAAAGACAGAGACAGACAGAAACACAGACAGACAGACAGGCAGACAGGCAGAAAGGCAGACAGGCAGACAGACAGAGGAAGAGAGAGCACGAGAGAGAGCGAGAGCACGAGAGAGAAAGCGTGAGCACGAGAGAGAGAGAGCACGAGAGAGAGAGCACGAGAGAGAGAGCACTAGAGAGAGAGCGAGAGCACCAGAGAGAGAGCGAGAGCACCAGAGAGAGAGCGAGAGCACGAGAGAGAGAGCGAGAGCACGAGAGAGAGAGAGCACGAGAGAGAGAGCACGAGAGAGAGAGAGCACTAGAGAGAGAGCGAGAGCACCAGAGAGAGAGCGAGAGCACGAGAGAGAGAGCGAGAGCACGAGAGAGCGAGAGACAAAGACAGATGTGACGTTTTCACTATTTCTGCCTTCCTTTTGTCCTTTTCTAGTTGATATTCTTCATTTCAACTGTGGAACCTATACCCCTATGGCTGTACGGCCAGCATTAGAAAGAGAGGGATAGTTGGTTAAGAGCGAAAACAAAGGAGTGAAAGGTGGAGGAGAACCCAGGTGAGGTGTTGTGGTGCTGGGTGTTTGCTCAGCTATGTGCTCTTCTGAGTAACATGGCAGGTAGACTTCTTCATTTGACTATCTTTTTCTTTCCTTCTCTCTCTCTTTTCCCTCTCTCTGTCTGTCACCCACCTCTCTTTTTTTTCTCACCTTCTCGCTCTCTCTTACCCTAGTCAATTCTATTTGCACAGGTAAGAGGAGCCCGGCCCAATACATATGTGTATGTTAGTATGGGAGACTTGAAAGTCTGGTTTGCCCAGTATAAGAGAGCTCACCTGTGGATGGATGGTAGGGGACACCCTTTGTCTGGAGCATCAGTCAGCCTGAGGAGCAGGATTGAGAGAGACAGAGAGAGACAGAGAGCGAGAGAGGGGAGGACAGAGAGAAAAACAGAGAGAGAGACAGACAGAGAGATGGGCTGGTGTTAGAGAGTGGAAGATGGAAAACGAGTGAGAGAATGAGAGGAAACAAGATGGCCAGATATTAAAAAAAAAGGTAAATGACAGGGTAGAGGAAGAGTTGGGGAGATAATAGAGGGATGTAATGAAGGAAAGTATGAAAATAGAGGGAGTAAATGAGAGAGGGAGAGAAGGAAAGAGGGAGGGAGATAGAGCGGTTCAGGGAGTTAACAGGGAGGGGGGCAACTATCCTCCCAGGGCCAACAGTTCAGTGAGCGAGGAGGGCAGGCAGGCAGAGTGGGGCCCAGTGAGGCAGGACAGGTAGGTAATCCAAGCCACCATGTGCCAGAACCTCACGTGTTTCTCTCATTGTCTCAGGAGTTGCTGGCTCAGGTTTCTATAGCCCTGAGCTTCCTGGGAGCTGGCATCCCACCACCACCGCCCCCTGGCCCACAATACACACACACAATCTGACGCACACAGCAAAACACATACACACAGCAAAATAAACACACATACAGCAAAAAGCATACACACACATTGAAATAAACACACGCATACACACACACACACACACACACACACACATGCACACACACACACACAGATACCCACACACCGCTCACTTGCACATACAAATATAGCAGCTGCCACATAACCACAAAATGATTAACATGTTCCACTCTTTTGCTGAACATTCTGACCCTCTCTACAACTCTGTGACACGTAGAGAGACAGACAATAAACTTGATCATGATTACTAACAGAGACAGTCCTAAGAAGCGGAAAGAAAGACCAGCTCAGACACATAGCACAAGATTACACCGGAGGCCCATTTCTGCTCTCTCTCGCTCCATCTCTTTCTGTCTCTCTCTGTCTCTGTCTCTCGTTCTCTCACTCTCACTCCGCCTCTCTCCGTCTCTCTCTCACACACACACACAGTAATTCCTAGAGAGGACCTGTGTCTGATTCCTATATCTGACAGTAAATGATATTCATTGAGTATCTCCTCTGTTTCTAGGGTCAGGTTGCCAATGCGACCAGCTTCCTTTCTGGTTTCCCATCACTGATGAACCTGATATGTCTTATAGCATTAGATATTTCTACATAGTATAAAATGTGGTTTATTCAATTATTCAAGCGCAATTTAATGCAGCCTTTACAGCATTCACAGTAAAGGCTGCATATGTCAGCTCAATTGGAAATGACCTATGCATTTATAATGGGGTATTGGGCAGATCTTCAGCGCTACAGATTGAATCTTCCCCCTAGTCTGAATGAGATGTTGTTCTAAATATAGGAAGTTTGGCACTTTTTTCGTTCTGCCCTATGTAGACAGGTCTGCTGGATGTTTGTACATTGTGGGTTGATTTGGCTAACTATAAGAACCCAAAACACTCCACATGACCCCCCTCCCCTCCCCCTGACTCTCCCCTCTCTCCCCCAATACCCCAAATCTCTCCCTATCCCTCTCTCTCTCTCCCCCTCACCAACAGCTCTCACTCAACCCCCTCTCTGTCCTCCCCCTCGTACCCCCTCTCTCTCCACTGACCCAACTCTTTCATCTCTCTCTCTCTCTCGTCTCTCTCTCTTCTCTCTCTCTCTCTCTGTGTGGAGCCAGACATGAGGCCTGTCCAGAGCTGAGTGGTCACTAAGCGCACTAGAGCCTGGGCAACTGTGATGTCACCAGGATTCCACAAGGCTCTAGACAATGGCTGTCTCCGGGCATAACTCAGACAGAGAGAGAGGTTGAGATGTATGTGTATGGTTGTGTGTGTATGTGGAGCGTTTGGGTGTGTATGTAGGGGGGGAGGGCTGCTAATCACAAGCCAAACACACTCACTCAACCGCTCACTCTCTAATTCTTTCTCTGTCTCACAGATTCACAGTCTCACAAACGGAAACCAACTCAATTCACTCACTCATATGAAAGCTTGATGATATCACCACTCACAAACCCATTTTCTCATCCCTACCTATCTAAAACCACAGACACAGAGCACATCAGACCTTCTCCATAGGCATCACGGTAAGACACCAGCCATGGGTCAGTCTCTGATTGCTGCAGAGTACCTATGGAGCCCTCATGGGTGAGACACAGAGTTGGGGAGTGAGCTTCATACTGTGTTCAGTCACAACCCACAAGACACAATTGTAAACAACAGAAATGTCTCTTATCTAAAGAAATCTAAACCCAGACGGACCAGTCTCCAGTAGACCAACCCGCTAGTCTGGAGACACTTGTGAGGACTCCCCTCCTGAAGCCCAGGGTCTCAGTAGAGGTGAGGTGAGGTGTGAATGCTAATACAGCTCCATCAGTGTGCCATCCAGAAAACAATCCATGCTAATGCCTCCACAGACAGGAGTCCAGTTAGCCCAATCAGCCAGGGGAATCATCTGGAGTGGCGAGGTGAGGGCTCCAGGAGCCATGGGGCCCTGATTGCGGGCCGATTTACAGGCTGCATGGATAATGGCTGGCAGGGACATGGTTCTGATGGAGAGGGCTCTGACTGCACTACTGGAGGTGAGGTAGAGCCAAGACAACCTGTACTGTCCAGAGACACAAATGTACGAGCTCTGGGCAAAACACACCTTGTAGGAGTGATGGTAAAGAAAGTGTGATGTGGATTTCCTGGGTTGACCCTAACAGTTCACTACTGTTATATGACCTATGCGTGGCCCTGAGGGCTTTCGATGAGTTTGACCCTCTAGTTCAACATCACAAAAGATAACGTAAAACAACCCAGCAAGCTACTTCCTAACCCGGTTGCTAACAACCAGACAAAAGGGACACTGCCATTGGGCCCTACAGTGGGGTTTGTAAATAGATGTGAAAAGGGTGAGGTCCGCAGGAATGAAGAGGGTTTTCAAATGGTAAGTGTGTATATGAGGGGAGGTGAGAGGGAGGAGGGGTGATGGGGGAGGGGGGTGGTCAGGATAGAGAGGGGAGTTTCTATAGAGCATCCCTTTGATGTTCCTGAGTCCACCTTGCATTAGAGGGGGTGAGGAAGGGCCCGACGAGCAAGAGAGGCCTCTTCAAAATGGCCCTGTGGCCCTTTGTGGTTTTGGTGACCAGCCAAGGGGTGGGCCAGGGGACATCCATGACTGGAGGCCATCTGGAGGTTATCTCCATGGAAACACTGAGACATGTATCTAATGCAGACATCTCACTGGCTGGCTGTCCCCACAGTCAGTTTGGGACAGAAGGAGAGATCCAGTATCTAGTTGAACCCAAACAGGCTAAGTCCCATTGGCGTAGACCAGAGTGATACTACTACTAGAATTCTGTTTGGAGTGGATGTGTTCCACAAATCAAATGAAATTGTATTTGTCACATGCGCCGAATACAACAGGTGTAGATCTTACAGTGAAATGCTTACTTACGAGCCCTTAACCAACAATGCAGTTTCAAAGAATATGGATAAGAATAAGAGATTAAAAAGTAACAAGTAATTAAAGAGGAGCAGTAAAAAATACAGGGGGGTGCCGGTACAGAGTCAATGTGTGGGGGGCCCCGGTTAGTTGAGGTAGTATGTACACGTAGGTAGAGTTAATTAAAGTGACTATGCATAGATAATAACAGAGAGTGGAAGTGGTGTGTTGGGGGGGCGGGGGGCAATGTGAATAGTCTGGGTAGTCATTTGACTAGATGTTCAGGAGTCTTATGGCTTGGGGGTAGAAGCTGTTTAGAAGCCTCTCGGACCTAGACTTGGCGCTCCGGTACCACTTGCCGTGCGGTAGCAGAAAGAACAGTCTATGGATAGGGTGGCAAGAGTCTTTGACAATTTTAGGGCTTTTCTCTGACACGTATAGAGATCGTGGAGGGCCTTTCTCTGCCTGGTATAGAGGTCCTGGATGGCAGGAAGATTGGCCCCAGTGATGTACTGGGCTGTTCGCAATACCCTCTGTAGTGCCTTGCGGTCAGAGGCCAAGCAGTTGCTATGCCAGGCAGTGATGCAAATCTAATCAGGATGCTTTCGATGGTGCAGATGTTGAACTTTTTTTAAAAATGTATTATTATTATTATTTTCACCTCTTTTTCGTGGTATCCAATTGTTTTTAGTAGCTACTATCTTGTCTCCTAGCTACAACTCCCGTTGAGACGAAGGTTGAAAGTCATGCGTCCTCCGATACACAAGCCGCACTGCTTCTTAACACAGTGCGCATCCAACCCGGAAGCCAGCCGCACCAATATGTTGAAGGAAACACTGTGCACCTGGCAACCTTGGTTAGCGCGTACTGCGCCCGGCCCGCCACAGGAGTCGCTGGTGCGCGATGAGACAAGGATATCCCTACCGGCCAAACCCTCCCTAACCCAGACGACGCTAGGCCAATTGTGCGTCACCCCACGGACCTCCCGGTCGCGGCCGGTTACGACAGAGCCTGGGCGCGAACCCAGAGTCTCTGATGGCACAGCTGGCACTGCAGTACAGCGCCCTTAACCACTGCGCCACCCGGGAGGCCAATGTTGAACCTTTTGAGCATCTGAGGACTCATGCCAAATCTTTTCAGTCTCCTGAGTGGGAATAGGTTTTGTCGTGCCCTCTTCACGACTGTTATGGTGTTCTTGGACCATGTTAGTTTGTTGGTGTGGACGCCAAGGAACTTGAAGATCTCAACCTGCTCCACTACAGCCCCGTCGATGAGAATGGGGGCGTGCTCGGTCCTCTTTTTCCTGTAGTCCACGATCATCTCCTTTGTCTTGATCACGTTGAGGGAGAGGTTGTTGTCCTGGCACCACACGGCCAGGTCTCTGACCTCCTCCCTATAGGCTGTCTTGTTGTTGTCAGTGATCAGGCCTACCAATGTTGTGTCATCTGCAAAATTAATGATGGTGTTGGAGTCGTGCCTGGCGTGCAGTCATGAGTGAACAGGGACTACAGGAGGGGGGCTGAGCACGCACCCCTGAGGGGCCACCGTGTTGAGGATCAGCGTGGCAGATGTGTTGTCACCTACCCTTACCACCTGGGGGCGGCCCGTCAGGAAGTCCAGGATCCAGTTGCAGAGGGAGGTGTTTAGTCCCAGGGTCCCTAGCTTATTGATGAAATTTGAGGGCACTATGGTGCTGAGCTGTAGTCAATAAATAGCATTCTCACATAGGTGTTCCTTTTGTCCAGGTGGGAAAGGGGAGTGTGGAGTGCAATAGAGACTGCATCATCTGTGGATCTGTTGGGGCGGCATGCAAATTGGAGTGGGCCTAGGGTTTCTGGGATGATGGTGTTGATGTGTGCCATTACCAGCCTTTCAAAGCACTTCATGGCTACAGACGTGAGTGCTACGGGTCAGTAGTCACTTAGGCATGTTACCTTAGTGTTCTTGGGCACCGGCACATGGTGGTCTGCTTGTTGGTATTAAACATGTTAAACATGTTGGTATTACAGACTCGGACAGGGAGAGGTTGGACTCGGACTGCGGAGAGCGTGATCACATGTCTCTGTGATCTGTCTCTGGTACAGCTGGTGCTCTCATGCATGTTTCAGTGTTATTTGCCTCGAAGCGAGCATAGAGGTAGTTTAGCTCATCTGGTAGGCTCGTGTCACCGGGCAGCTCTCGGCTGTGCTTCCCTTTGTAGACTGTAATGGTTTACTGGGCCTGCCACATCTGAGGAGCATCAGAGCCGGTGTAGTACGACTCGATCTTAGTCCTGTATTGATGCTTTGCCTGTTTGATGGTTTGTCGGAGGGCATAGCAGGATTTCTTATAAGCTTCCGGGTTAGAGTCCCGCTCCTTGAACGCGGCAGCTCTAGCATTTAGCTCAGTGCGGATGCTGCCTGTAATCCATGGTTTCTGGTTGGGGTATCCACATACGGTCACTGTGGGGACGACGTCATCGATGCACTTATTGATGAAGCCAATGACATATGTGGTGTACTCCTCAATGCCATTGGAGGAATCCCGGAACATATTCCAGTCTGTGCTAGCAAAGCAGTCCTGTAGTTTAGCATCTGCTTCATCTGACCACTTTTTTATTGATCTAGTCACGGGTGCTTCCTGCTTTAATTTTTGCTTGTAAGCAGGAATCAGGAGGATAGAATTATGGTCAGATTTGCCAAATGGAGGATGAGCTTTGTATGTATCTCTGTGTGTGGAGTATAGGTGATCCAGAGTTCTTTTCCCTCTGGTTGCACATTTAACATGTTGATAGCCAATTCCTCCTTTGGTCGTCTTTCCTTCCAGTTCTCTGCTGC
Organism: Oncorhynchus tshawytscha; assembly: GCF_018296145.1. Classification (NCBI taxonomy): domain Eukaryota; kingdom Metazoa; phylum Chordata; class Actinopteri; order Salmoniformes; family Salmonidae; genus Oncorhynchus; species Oncorhynchus tshawytscha. Next base: position 60,706,454 of record NC_056436.1, on the reverse strand, counting down.
CCATGACTGGAACGAATTGCAAAAATCTCTGAAGCTGGAGACTCACATCTCCCTCATTAGCTTTAAGCACCAGCTGTCAGAGCAGCTTACAGATCACTGCACCTGTACATAGCCCATCTGTAAACAGCCCATCTATCTACCTACCTCATCCCCATACGGGTATTTATTTATTTATTTATTTTGCTCCTTTGCACCCCAGTATCTCTACCTGCACATTCATCTTCTGCCAATCTACCATTCCAGTGTTTAATTGCTATATTGTAATTACTTCGCCACCATGGCCTATTTATTTCCTTAACTTACCTCATTTGCACTCACTGTATATAGACTTTTTGTTTTCTTTTGTTCTACTGTATTATTGACTGTATGTTTTGTTTATTCCATGTGTAACTCTGTGTTGTTGTATGTGTCGAATTGCTACGCTTTATCTTGGCCAGGTCGCAGTTGCAAATGAGAACTTGTTCTCAACTAACCTACCTGGTTAAATAAAGGTGAAAAAATAATAATAAAATAGAAAGTAGGTAAAACTGATTTAAGTTTCCCTGCATTAAAGTCCCCGGCTACGAGGAGTGCTGCCTCTGGGTGAGTGTTTTCTTGTTTGCTTATGGTGGAATACAGCTCATTCAATGCTGTCTTAGTGCCAGCCTCTGACTGTGTTGGTATGTAAACAGCTACAAAGAATATAGATGAAAACTCTCTCGGTAGGTAATGTGGTCTGCAGCTTATTATGAGAACTCGACCTCAGGCGAGCAGTAGCTCGAGACTTCCTTAGATATTGTGCACCGGCTGTTGTTTACAGGAGGCTGCTGAGGGGAGGACAGCTCATAATAATGGCTGGAACGGAGCAAATGGAAAGGCATCAAACACATGGAAGCCATGTGTTTGATGTATTGATACCAAGTCACTGATTAGTGGTTGGTTTAGAGTGGTCTCTTCACTCAGGTCTTCTCTATGAAGGGTTAGTGGTTGGTTTAGAGTGGTCTCTTCACTCAGGTCTTCTCTATGAAGGGTTAGTGGTTGGTTTAGAGTGGTCTCTTCACTCAGGTCTTCTCTATGAAGGTTTAGTGGTTGGTTTTGGTCTCTTTCAGGTCTTCTCTATGAAGGGTTAGTGGTTGGTTTAGAGTGGTCTCTTCACTCAGGTCTTCTCTATGAAGGGTTAGTGGTTGGTTTAGAGTGGTCTCTTCACTCAGGTCTTCTCTATGAAGGGTTAGTGGTTGGTTTAGAGTGGTCTCTTCACTCAGGTCTTCTCTATGAAGGGTTAGTGGTTGGTTTAGAGTGGTCTCTTCACTCAGGTCTTCTCTATGAAGGGTTAGTGGTTGGTTTAGAGTGGTCTCTTCACTCAGGTCTTCTCTATGAAAGTGGTTAGTGGTTGATTTAGTGGTTGGTTTAGAGTGGTCTCTTCACTCAGGTCTTCTCTATGAAGGGTTAGTAGTTGGTTTAGAGTGGTCTCTTCACTCAGGTCTTCTCTATGAAGGGTTAGTGGTTGGTTTAGAGTGGTCTCTTCACTCAGGTGTTCTCTATGAAGGGTTAGTGGTTGCTTTAGAGTGGTCTCTTCACTCAGGTCTTCTCTATGAAGGGTTAGAGGTTGGTTTAGAGTGGTCTCTTCACTCAGGTCTTCTCTATGAAGGGTTAGTGGTTGGTTTAGAGTGGTCTCTTCACTCAGGTCTTCTCTATGAAGGGTTAGTGGTTGGTTTAGAGTGGTCTCTTCACTCAGGTCATCTCTATTTTTTTTATTTTTTATTTCACCTTTATTTAACCAGGTAGGCTAGTTGAGAACAAGTTCTCATTTGCAACTGCGACCTGGCCAAGATAAAGCATAGCAGTGTGAACAGACAACAACACAGAGTTACACATGGAGTAAACAATAAACAATAAACAAGTCAATAACATAGTTGGGGAAAAAAATTCTATATACATTGTGTGCTAAAGGCATGAGGAGGTAGGCAATAAATAGGCCATAGGAGTGAATAATTACAATTTAGCAGATTAACACTGGAGTGATAAATGATCAGATGAACATGTGCAGGTAGAGATACTGGTGTGCAAAAGAGCAGAAAAGTAAATAAAATAAAAACAGTATGGGACTGAGGTAGGTAAATTGGGTGGGCTATATACCGATGGACTATGTACAGCTGCAGCGATCGTTTAGCTGCTCAGATAGCAGATGTTTAAAGTTGGTGAGGGAGATAAAAGTCTCCAACTTCAGACATTTTTGCAATTCGTTCCAGTCGCAGGCAGCAGAGAACTGGATGGAAATGCGGCCAAATGAGGTTTTGGCTTTAAGGATGACCAGTGAGATACACCTGCTGGAGCTCGTGCTACGGGTGGGTGTTGCCATCGTGACCAGTGAACTGAGATAAGGCGGAGCTTTACCTAGCATAGACTTGTAGATGACCTGGAGCCAGTGGGTCTGGCGACGAACATGTAGCGAGGGCCAGCCGACTAGAGCATACAGGTCGCAGTGGTGGGTGGTATAAGGTGCTTTAGTAACAAAACGGATGGCACTGTGATAATGAAGGGTTATGAAGGTTTAGTGGTTGGTTTAGAGTGGTCTCTTCACTCAGGTCTTCTCTATGAAGGGTTAGTGGTTGGTTTAGAGTGGTAATGCTATACAAATTCTATTTCTCTCTCTCTCTTTCTCCCTCTCTCTCAAACACCACAGGGCCTTCAGCAATCAATCACTGACATGACTGTATTGGGGAAGTTGAGAAAGGAGGATATAGAACAAGTTCCTCAAATAAAATGTCAATGTCAGATGTCAAATTGGATCTCAAATATGAATGAGATTATCTGTCCCACCGTTTCATTCCAAACGTACAGTATATGTTGAAAGTTTGTGAACTGAGCCGCAAGTATTTTGTGTCTATTTTAGGATGTCAGCAACACCTGTTAGTTGGAAAAGAGAGACAGAATGCTCACAGGCCAGTTTGATAGGAATTTAGGTCAATGGTGACTACTGATACATACTATCTACGTATTTTGGCCAGTTTGAAGACAGATGCATGAAAGTAAAAACAACAATGAGTTTGCAGTTTCAGTTGTATTTCCCCCCAGCCCACATACATCCCAGGAGGACAGAGTGGGAAGAGAGGGGTACAGAGGGGGAGAGGGGTTGTAGGGAGTTTTGGGGGTGCATGGAGTATTTGGGGCTAACTGAATCTATTTAGCCCCCAGCCATACGCACCCCATCTCTCCACCCCTCCTCCTATTCCTCTACCACCCCTCTCCTCTCCTCCCCCTGGCTTTGTGCGCCCTGAGTCCACTCCTCCCCCTTTTGTCACCCGGCCATTCCGCTTTGGTTAGCACACACAATGGCCGCTCAGTGCTCAGCCTCCTGACGCTGCATTCTGCCTGAGCACCGGGGAGCGGGCCAAGGGAGGCGTGTGGGAGGCAGAGGGGCTCCTGCAGGGGGGACGGGGGGTGACAGCAGAAGCAAATCCCATGTGACTAAATGCCCCCTCCTCACCATCACCATCAAACTTCAGCCCCCATGCCCCATCCACAGTTCCACACATATGGGCCATAAAACAAGTGCCATTGAACCAGAGCACGGCACAGTTCAAAACAAAAAGCTCAACTCAGCTGGTCAAACAAACAGGTGTCTCCTATGGCTGGCTATCTGCATGGGTGTGTGTTGTTGTAGTTGCTATAACCAACTAGCTTCTCAGACAAAACATGTGCCCACCCCCCCCATCTACCTGTGTGTTCTCTTCATCATATATAAGCTATTGGGCACACATCTCAAATTGAATATTAGAACCTGGCTTCAAACATTTCTGTCTGAAAATTAATCCCCAACTTTCACCAATGTGAGTCTAAAATTGGGACAATTAAAATGGACTTTTGACGTTTTTATCAAATATTTCCCTGGAATATTGTTAGTGTAGGTTTAACTCTATGTTATGTCAAGTCAGTTACTGTTTCCCTATCACAAACACTTGTTCAATTGTGATTTAAACAAACATTCTTCAGCATATGACATTGTGGAAAAACTACAAACCATATAACTGTTGAACGTTGTAAATGAGCATTTGTAAGTTTGAGAAAAAGTTGCAAAATTAGCATTACAAAGAGTGGCTTCTCTGGTATAGGTAGGACAAGGGTATAGAGGTGTGAGTGTGAGTGTGTAAAAAGGGGGGTCAGTTGGAGTTTCAAAGCCCCTGCTTGTTCATCCATATTTCACACCATGGTGACATCTTAAAGCCTAGACGGGCCTGGTTGCTTCGCCCTCTCTTTCACTTTCTGAGGAAAAAAGGGGAATTGGGAGGCCAGGGGGGGTGGCAAAATATATGCAAATGGTCACCAGAGGGGATACGAATTTTATGGGTTTAGAATTTAGTTCAGCCAACCTGAATAATGAAATGTTTGAACAAAAAAAACAGCCCCTCCCCAACTCCCAAACTCTCTACCTCTCGTTCCCACCCCCACCTCAGGCCTCGTCTCTCCTCCCTCCTGCCAAGTTCCTCACATATGAGGAGCTCAGTACATCCAAACTCTCATTAGGATCTCCTTACTGGCCAGGGAGAGGGAAGGGAGTCACGGGCGGGGAGGAGAGGAAGGGAGGAGGAGGGGAGAGAGGGAGAGAGAGGAGTGGGGGCCAGCGTACCTGATCAGGCAGAGCATGTGGCTCCTGATTACGACACTATTTTCTCAGCAGGTCCCCCAGCCTCAACCTGGGCCTGTGAATATAGAGCAGAGGCCCAGCCAATTGCCTTAGCACTGCCTCTCGCTGTCTCTCATTGCCGATCGCCTAATGGTAGAATTAAAGCCGTACAGAGTGATTTCATCAGCCTTTGTGTTTTTTACTTTCAAAGAGAATTTTTTTTTTCTCCTTCTTCCAAATAGCTGTATTGTAGTGTGGGGGGTCTGGTGTGCATGGGGAGTGAGCGAGCAGTTCTACAAGACTGAACATAACGTTACAACAGGTGGGGAATAGACATAGAGTGATGCTGCTACGACGATTTTAGGGAACATCATGGCTTGATACGATCTACATGTGTTGAAGTTGTGAGGCTGACCTCCAAAACAAAAGGTTTCTTAGGGAAACAAAACACAACGTATATGATCCATGTAGATTAGATTACCCTGTGACAGTTTGCTCAACAATACGGAATGTTTCAGTACTATCCTCTGTTCTACATACTTGTTCTACCTACATATCTGATGATGTTACTGTAGGTTACATTCACTAAGCTGAGCTAAAACACCAGATTGTTTAGAGGACAGGGATATTTAGGGTTAATCGGTTGTTAGTTGTCCCTTCATATAGATTAGTATTGACACAAACCTAGAAAGATTACGTTATGGGACAGCTTTAAAGACCTGCCGTATAAATCCTCTAAACTCCTTCCCTCTCTGTCAAAGGACATTACATCCCGTCTACATAATGTGATATAACCACAGACCGCTGTTTTTAATGTACCAATGGGACATTAAACACGGTAATATCTTATGTTTCACCTGAGTCGTGGCTGAACTATGACATGGATTACATACAGTTAGCGGGGTTTTCGGTCGATCGGCAAAATAGAACAGCTGCCTCCGGTAAGATAAGGGGTGGCGGTCTATGTATATTTGTAAATAACAGCTGGTGCATGAAATCTATTATTAAGGAAGTCTCAAGGTTTTGCTCGCCTGAGGTAGAGTATCTCATGATAAGCTGTAGACCACACTATTTACCAAGAAAATGTTCATCTATATTTTTCGTAGCTGTCTACTCGTAGCTGTCTACTTCTACACAGGGAAACTTAAATCCGTTTTACCTCATTTCTACCAGCATGTTAAATGTGCAACCAGAGGGGGAAAAAACTCTAGACCACCTATACTCCGCACACAGAGATGCATACAAAGCTCTCCCTCGCCCTCCATTTGGCAAATCTGACCATAACTCTATCCTCCTGATTCCTGCTTACAAGCAAAAACTAAAGCAGGTAGTACCAGTGACTCACTCAATAAGGAAGTGGTCAGAGAACGCAGATGCTAAGCTACAGGATTGTTTTGCTAATACAGACTGGAATATGTTCCGGGATTCTTTTGATGGCATTAAGGAGTACACCACATCAGTCACTGGCTTCATCAATAAGCGCAATGATGATGTCGTCCCCACAGTGACCGTACGTACATACCCCAACCAGAAGCCATGGATTACAGGCAACATCCGCACTGAGCTAAAGGGTAGAGCTGCCGCCTTCAAGGAGTGGGACTCTAACCCAGACAAGAAATCCCGCTAGGTCCTCCAACGAACCATCCAACAGGCAAAGCGTCAATACAGGACTAAGATCGAGTCATACTACACCAGCTCCGACGCTCGTCAGATGTGGCAGGGCTTGCAAACTACTATGGACTAAAGTGAAGCACAGCCGCTGCCCAGTGACACAAGTCCACCAGACGAGCTAAATAACTTCTATGCTTGCATTGAGGCAAGCAACACTGAAGCATGCATGAGAGCATCAGCTGTTCTGGACGACTGTGGGATCACACATACTCCGTAGCCAATGTGAGTAAGACCTTTAAGCAGGGCCAGATGGATTACTAGTACGTATACTCAGAGCACGCAGTGACCAACTGGCAAGTGTCTACACTGACATTTTCAACCTATCCCTGACCTATCCCGAGTTTGTAATACCAACATGTTTCAAGCAGACCACCATAATCCCTGTGCCCAAGAACACTAAGATAACCTGCCTAAATGACTACCGACCCATAGCGCTCATGTCTGTAGCCATGAAGTGCTTTGAAAGGCTGGTCTTGGCTCACATCAAAACCATTATCTCAGAAACCCTAGACCCACTCCAATTTGCAAACCGCCCCAACAGATCCACAGATGACGCAATATCTATTGCACTCCACACTGTACTCCACACTGTCCTTTCCCACCTGGACAAAACGAACACCTACAGTGGGGAGAACAAGTATTTGATACACTTCCGATTTTGCAGGAATTGCTACTTACAAAGCATGTAGAGGTCTGTAATTTTTTATCATAGGTACACTTCAACTGTGAGAGACGGAATCTAAAACAAAAATCCAGAAAATCACATTGTATGATTTTTAAGTAATTCATTTGCATTTTATTGCATGACATACAGTAAGTATTTGATCAACTACCAACCAGTAAGAATTCCGGCTCTCACAGACCTGTTAGTTTTTCTTTATTAAGAAGCCCTCCTGTTCTCCACTCATTACCTGTATTAACTGCACCTGTTTGAACTCGTTACCTGTATAAAAGACACCTGTCCACTCCAACCATATTTATTTATTTATTATAATTTTTTTACACCTTTATTTCATCTTTATTTAACTAGGCAAGTCAGTTAAGGACACATTCTTATTTTCAATGACGGCCTAGGAACGCTGGGTTAACTTCCTTGTTCAGGGGCAGAACGACAGATTTTTACCTTGTCAGCTCAGGGATTCAATCTTGCAACCTTACGGTTAACTAGTCCAATGCTCTAACCACCTGCCTCATGAGGAGCCCGCCTGTTACTCGAATGCAGTAAGAAGCCAAGGTAAGTTGTTAGCTAGCATTAAACTTAATCAATCATAACTACACATGGTTGATGATATTACTAGTTTATCTAGCGTGTCCTGCATTGTATATAATCGATGCAGTGCGCATTCACGAAAAAGGACTGTCGTTGCTCCAACGTGTACCTAACCATAAACACCAATGCCTTTCTTAAAATCAATAGACAGAAGTATATATTTTTAAACCTGCATATTTAGTGAAAAGAAATCCAGGTTAGCAGGCAATATTAACTTCTTGGATATAGGGGGCGCTCTTTTAATTTATGGATAAAAAAACGTGCCCGTTTTAAGTGCAATATTTTGTCACGAAAAGATGCTCGACTATGCATATAATTGACAGCTTTGGAAAGAAAACACTCTGACGTTTCCAAAACTGCAAAGATATTATCTGTGAGTGCCACAGAACTCATGCTACAGGCGAAACCAAGATGAAACTTCAAACAGGAAATGAGCAGAATTTTTGAGGCTCTGTTTTCCATTGTCTCCTTATATGGCTGTGAGTGCGCCAGGAATGAGCCTGCCCTTTCTGTCGTTTCCCCAAGTTGTCTGCAGCATTGTGACGTATTTGTAGGCATATCATTGGAAGATTGGCCATAAGCGACTACATTTACCAGGGGTCCGCCCGGTGTCCTTTGTCTAAATTGTTGCGTAATCTTCAACTGGAGGCATTTTCCCATGAGATTCAGAGGAGAACGCACACTTCCACGAACGATATATCATCGAAGAGATATGTGAAAAACACCTTGAGGATTGATTCTAAACAACGTTTACCATGTTTCAGTCGATATTATGGAGTTAATTTGGAAAAAAGTTTGGCGTTTTGATGACTGAATTTTCGTTTCTTTTTGGTAGCCAAACATGACGCACCAAACGGAGCGATTTCTCCTAAACAAATAATCTTTCAGGAAAAAACTGAACATTTGCTATCTAACTCAGAGTCTCCTCATTGAAAACATCCGGAGTTCTTCAAAGGTAAATGATTTTATTTGAATGCTTTTCTGTTTTTTGTGAAAATGTTGCCTGCTGATGCTAACACTAAATGCTACGCTAGCTATCAATACTGTTACACAAATGCTTGTTTTGCTATGGTTGAGAAGCATATTTTGAAAATCTGAGATGACAGTGTTGTTAACAAAAGGCTAAGCTTGAGAACTAGCATATTAATTTCATTTCATTTGCGATTTTCATGAATAGTTAACGTTGTGTTATGCTAATGAGCTGCGGGGATAATTACACTCCTGGATACAGGTTTTTTTCGTAGCTAAACGTGATGAACAAAACAGAGCGATTTGTCCTAAACAAATTATCTTTTTGGAAAAACTGAACATTTGCTATCTAACTGAGAGTCTCCTCATTGAAAACATCTGAAGTTCTTCAAAGGTAAATTATTTTATTTGAATGCTTTTCTGTTTTTTGTGAAAATGTTGCCTGCTGATGCTAACGCTAAATGCTACACTAGCTATCAATACTGTTACACAAATGCTTGTTTTGCTATGGTTGAAAAGCATATTTTGAAAATCTGAGATGACAGTGTTGTTAACAAAAGGCTAAGCTTGAGAGCTAGCATATTTATTTCATTTCATTTGCGATTTTCATGAATAGTTAACGTTGCGTTATGGTAATGAGCTTGAGGCTGTATTCACGATCCCGGATCCGGGATGGCTAGAATCAAGAGGTTAACCAGGTTAAATTGTGTCACTTCTCTTGCGTTCATTGCACGCAGAGTCAGGGTATATGCAACAGTTTGGGCCACCGGGCTCATTGCGAACTTTGCCAGAATTTTACGTAATTGTGACATAACATTGAAGGTTGTGCAATGTAACAGGAATATTTAGACTGAAGGATGCCACCCGTTAGTTAAAATACGGAACGGTTTTGTATTTCACGGAAAGAATAAACGTCTTGTTTTTGAGATTATAGTTTCTGGATCCAACCATATTAATGACCTTAGGCTCACATTTCTGCGTGTCATCATGTTAGAATTAAGTCTATGATTTGATAGAGCAGTCTGACTGAGCGATGGTAGGCACCAGCAGGCTCATAAGCATTCATTCAAACGGCACTTTTGTGTGTTTTGCCAGCAGCTCTGCTGTTTCACTTCAAGCCTATCAACTCCCGAGATTAGGCTGGTGTAACGATGTGATGTGAAATGGCTGGCTAGTTAACGGGGTGCGCGCTAATAGCGTTTCAAACGTCACTCGCTCTGAGACTTGGAGTAGTTGTTTCCCTTGCTCTGCATGGGTATCGCTGCTTCGAGGGTGGCTGTTGTCGTTGTGTTGCTGGTTCGAGCCCAGGGAGGAGCGAGGAGAGTGGCGGAAGCTATACTGTTACACTGGCAATACTAAAGTGCCTATAAGAACATCCAATAGTGAAAGGTATATGAAATACAAATGGTATAGAGAGAAATAGTCCTATAATTCCTATAATAACTACAACCTAAAACTTCTTACCTGGGAATATTGAAGACTCATGTTAACAGGAACCACCAGCTTTCATGTTCTCATGTTCTGAGCAAGGAACTTAAACGTTAGCTTTCTTACATGGCACATATTGCACTTTTACTTTCTTCTCCAACACTTTGTTTTTGCATTATTTAAACCAAATTGAACGTTTCACTATTTATTTGAGGCTAAATTGATTTTATTGATGTATTATATTAAGTTAAAATAAGTGTTAATTCAGTATTGTTGTAATTGTCATTATAACAAATACATTTTAAAAATCGGCCGATTAATCGGTATCAGGTTTTTTGTGCTCCAATAATCGGTATCGGAGTTGAAAAATCAAAATCGGTCGACCTCTAGTAACAACACATCTGCCCTTCCTGTATTCCCTGTTCACCCATGACTGCATGGCTAGGCACGACTCCAACACCATCATTACGATTTACGACGACACAAGAGTGGTAGGCCTGATCACTGACAACAATGAGAAAGCCTATAGTGAAGAAGTCAGAGACCTGGCAGTGTGGTGACAGGATAACAACCTCACCATCAACGTGATCAAGACAAAGGAGATGATTGTGGACTACAGAAAAAGGAGGATCGAGCATGCCCAGTGGAGCAGGTTGAGAAGTTCAAGTTCCTTGGTGTCCACATCACCAACAAACTATCATGGTCCAAACACACCAAGACAGTCGTCAAGAGGGCACGACAAAACCTATTCCCCCTCAAAAGACTGAAAAGATTTGGCATGGGTCCTCTACAGCTACACCATCGAGAGCATCCTGATTGGTTGCATCACCGCAGTGTGTAAGGCCCAGTACATCAATGGGGCTAAGCTTCCGGCCATCCATGACCTCCATACCAGGCGGTGTCAGAGGAAGGCCCAAAAAATTGCCAAGGACTCCAGCCACACTAGTCATAGACTGTTCTCTCTGCTACCGCAAAGCAAGCAGTACCAGAGTGCCAAGTCTCAGTCAAATACAATACTTATTTTCCACCAGAATTTGCAAATAAATTCATAAAAAATCCTATAATGTGAATTTCTGGATTTTTTTTCTAATTTTGTCTGTCATAGTTGAAGTGTACCTATGATGAAAATTACAGGCCTCTCTCATATTTTTAAGTGGGAGAACTTGCACAATTGGTGGCTGACTAAATACTTTTTTGCCCCACTGTACAACAACACAGAGTTACACATGGAGTAAAACAAACATACAGTCAATAATACAGTAGAAACAAGTCTATATACGATGTGAGCAAATGAGGTGAGATAAGGGAGGTAAAGAGAAGAAAAGGCGATGGTGGCTAAGTAAATACAATATGGCAAGTAAAACACTGGAATGGTAGATTTGCAGTGGAAGAATGTGCAAAGTAGAAATAGAAATAATGGGGTGCAAAGGAGCTAAATAAATAAATAAATACAGTAGGGGAAGAGGTAGTTGTTTGGACTAAATTATAGATGGGCTATGTACAGGTGCAGTAATCTGTGAGCTGCTGTGACAGCTGGTGCTTAAAGCTAGTGAGGGAGATAAGTGTTTCCAGTTTCAGAGATTTTTGTAGTTCGTTCCAGTCATTGGCAGCAGAGAACTGGAAGGAGAGGCGGCCAAAGGAATAATTGGTTTTGGGGGTGACCAGAGAGAAATACCTGCTGGAGCGCGTGCTACAGATGGGTGCTGCTATGGTGACCAGCGAGCTGAGATAAGGGTGGACTTTACCTAGCAGGGTCTTGTAGATTACCTGGAGCCAGTGGGTTTGGCGACGAGTATGAAGCGAGGGCCAGCCAACGAGAACATACAGGTCGCAGTGGTGGGGAGTATATGGGGCTTTGGTTACAAAACGGATGGCACTGTGATAGACTGCATCCAATTTATTGAGTAGGGTATTGGAGGCTATTTTGTAAATGACATCGCCAAAGTCGAGGATCGGTAGGATGGTCAGTTTTACGAGGGTATGTTTGGCAGCATGAGTGAAGGATGCTTTGTTGCAAAATAGGAAGCCAATTCTAGATTTAACTTTGGATTGAAGATGTTTGATGTGTGTCTGGAAGAAGAGTTTATAGTCTAACCAGACACCAAGGTATTTGTAGTTGTCCACATATTCTAAGTCAGAACCTTCCAGAGCAGTGATGCTGGACGTGCGGACTGGTGCAGGCAGCGATTGGTTGAAGAGCATGCATTTAGTTTTACTTGCATTTAAGAGCAGTTGGCCACGGAAGGAGAGTTGTATGGCATTGAAGCTCGTCTGGAGGGTTGTTAACACAGTGTCCAAAGAAGGGCCAGAAGTATACAGAATGGTGTCTTCTGCATAGAGGTGGATCAGAGACTCACCAGCAGCGAGAGCGCCATCATTGATGTATACAGAGAAGAGAGTCGGCCCAAGAGTTGAACCCTGTGGCACTCCCATAGAGACTGCCAGAGGCCCAGACAACAGGCCCTCCGATTTGACACACTGAACTCAATCAGAGAAGTAGTTGGAGAACCAGGCGAGGCAATCATTTGAGAAACCAAGGCTATCGAGTCTGCCGATGAGGTTCTGGTGATTGACAGAGTCGAAAGCCTTGGCCAGGTCAATGAATACGGCTGCACAGTATTGTTTCTTATCGATGGCGGTTAAGATATCATTTAGGACCTTGAGCGTGGCTGAGGTGCACCCATGACCAGCTCTGAAACCAGATTGCATAGCGGAGAAGGTGCGGTGGGATTCGAAATGTTCGGTAATCTGTTTGTTGACTTGGCTTTCGAAGACCTTAGAAAGGCAGGGTAGGATAGATATACGTCTGTAGCAGTTTGGGTCAAGAGTGTCCCCCCCTTTGAAGAGAGGGATGACCGCAGCTGCTTTCCAATCTTTGGGAATCTCAGACGACACGAAAGAGAGGTTGAACGGGCTAGTAATAGGGGTTGCAACAATTTCAGCAGATAATTTTAGAAAGAAAGTGTCCTGATTTTCTAGCCCGACTGATTTGTATGAGTCCAGATTATGCAGCTCTTTCAGAACATCAGATGACTGGATTTGGGAGAAGGAGAAATGGGGAAGGCTTGGGCGAGTTGCTGTGGGGGGTGCAGTGCTGTTGACCGGGGTAGGGGTAGCCAGGTGGAAAGCATGGCCAGCCGTAGAAAACCTCTTATTGAAATTCTCAATTATAGTGGATTTATCGGTGGTGACAGAGTTCCTATCCTCAGTGCAGTGGGCAGCTGGGAGGAGGTGTTCTTATTCCCCATGGACTTTACAGTGTCCCAGAACTTTTTTGAGGTTGTGTTGCAGGAACAAATTTCTGCTTGAAGCCTTGGCTTTTCTAACTGCCTGTGTATATTGGTTTCTAACTTCACTGAAAAGTTGCATATCACGGGGACTGTTCGATGCTAATGCAGAACGCTATAGGATGTTTTTGTGTTGGTTAAGGGCAGTCAGGTCTGGAGAGAACCAAGGGCTATATCTGTTCCCAGTTCTAAATTTCTTGAATGGGGCATGCTTATTTAAGATGGTGAGGTTGGCATTTAAAAAAAATAACCAGGCATCATCTACTGACGGGATGAGGGCAATATCCTTCCCGCATACCCGGGCCAGGTCGATTAGAAAGGCCTGCTCGCTGAAGTGTTTCAGGGAGCGTTTGACAGTGATGAGTGGAGGTCGCTTGACCGCTGACCCATTACGGATGCAGGCAATAAGGCAGTGATTGCTGAGATCTTGGTTGAAAACAGCAGAGGTGTATTTGGAGGGCAAGTTGGTTAGGATGATATCTATGAGGGTGCCCGTGTTTACTGCTTTGGGGTGGTACCTGGTAGGTTCATTGATAATTTGTGTGAGATTGAGGGCAACAAGCTTAGATTGTAGGATGGCTGGGGTGTTAAGCATGTTCCAGTTTAGGTCACCTAGCAGCACGAGCTCTGAAGATAGATGGGGGCAATCAGTTCACATATGGTGTCCAGAGCACAGCTGGGTGCAGACGGTGGTCTATAGCAGGCGGCAACAGTCAGAGACTTGTTTTTAGAGAGTTGGATTTTTAAAAGTAGAAGTTCAAATTGTTTGGGTACAGACCTGGATAGTAGGACAGATCTCTGCAGGCTATCTCTGCAGTAGATTGCAACACCGCCCCCTTTGGGCGTTCTATCTTGTCTGAAAATGTTGTAGTTAGGAATGGAAATTTCAGAGTTTTTGGTGGTCTTCCTAAACCAGGATTCAGACACGGCTAGGACATCCAGGTTGGCAGAGTGTGCTAAAGCAGTGAATAAAACAAACTTAGGGAGGAGGCTTCTAATGTTAACATGAAACCAAGGCTATTACGGTTACAGAAGTCATCAAAAGAGAGAGCCTGGGGAGTAGGAGTGGAGCTAGGCACTGCAGGGCCTGGATTCACCTCTACATCACCAGAGGAACAGAGGAGGAGTAGGACAACGGTACGGCTTAAAGCTATGAGAATTGGTTGTCTAGGACGTCCGGAACAGAGAGTAAAAGAAGGTTTCTGGGGGCGATAAAATAGTTTCAAGGTATAATGTACAGACAAAGGTATGGTAGGATGTGAATTCAGTGGAGGTAAACCTAGGCATTGAGTGATGATGAAAGAGATATTGTCTCTAGAAACATCAATGAAACCAGGTGATGTCATCACATGTGTGGGTGGTGGAACTGAAGGGTTGGATAAGGTATAATGAGCAGGGCTAGAGGCTCTACAGTGAAATAAGCCAATAAACACTAACCAGAATAGCAGTGGACAAGGCATATTGACATTAAGGAGAGGCATGCTTAGTCAAGTGATCATAAGGGTCCAGTGAGTAGTGAGGTTGGTTGGGTTCACGACGATTCAGACAGCTAGCCGGGCCATCGGTAGCAAGCTGGCAGAGGATGGAGGTCTGTTTTTAGCCACCTCGTGTGTTTCCGTCGGTAGATTAGCGGAATTCCGTGTGGTAGAGAGGACCAATCCAATTGGCAAAATAGATATAGTTATAGTGACTCAATAAAATTGTCCGATAGACCTATTCAGATAGCAGCTGATAAGACAGCTAACGATTAGTGGGCTGCAGATTGGCATTCAGGTAACGTCGCGACGGAGGGGCCAGTTGGATAACACCCCCGGGCAGAGGGCCTCCACGTAAGCCGTAAAATTGGTCCGGATAGGTGATTGTAGCCCAGGAGTGGCTGATGGAACTCTTCAGCTGATGTTTGCTCCGGGACCGACGTAAGCCAATAGTCACTCGGATAGCAGCTAGCTAGCTGCAAGATCCAGTTGTAAATGTCCAGAGCTTGCGGTAGAAATCCGGGGATATGGAGAGAAAATAGGTCCGATATGCTCTGGTCTGGGTCGCGTTGTACAAAACTGGCGATAGCTTTTCGAGCTAAAGGATAGCTGATGACCACCAACCGTGGTTAGCTGAATACTAACGTTAGCCAGTAAACTGTCTAGCTTCTATTGTGGATTTCAGATTTGAGGTGAATAATACTTTTTTTTTTTAATTGGTGAGGCGGGAGAGTGTTTTGAAGTTGAGATTTAAAAAAAAATATATATATATATATATATATATAAAGATGCGAAGAAAAGATGTCAATATATATATACGTCTGACTGCTATGCCATCTTGGGGAAGAAAAATTGACATTGACTCTGTACCTGAACCCCCCGTATACAGCCGCGGTACTATTATTGTATTTTTGCTCCTTAATTATCTGTTATATTTCACATTTTTTCCCTTAAAACTGCACTGTTCTTTAAGGGCTTGTAAGTAAGCATTTCACTGTAAGGGCTACACCTGTTGTATTCGGCACATGTGACATATTACATTTGATTTAATAACGCCTCCCTATATCAAAAGGCAGTACTTAGAAATGTGCTGTTTAATAGAGTCCCCCTCTAACCCTCAGAAGACCCCAATCCCTCAGCTCTATGGCCTGGACTTAAGGTCTGCAGGTGCATGGGCTAAAAAGAAGAGAGTGGAGAGGATTGAGGAGAGAGAGAGAGGGGTGAAGGTTGTGAAACTGAATGGTCAGAGGGGAAGAGGGGAGATGAGAGGGAACACACCCCTACACCCCTTCCCTCTTCCACTCTCTCCCTTTATCCCCCCTCGCTCTATACCTCCCTGCTGCCACACGAGAGGGAGAGTGTGAACTGTGAATGGTGCCGCCTGGCGCTACCAACCCTTCCTGGGCGCAGGGTGGGCAGGCGAGCAGGGGGAGGGCAGCCATGCGGCAAGGAGCCCCTTTCTTCCCAGCCACCAGAGGAGCAGTAATGACAGTGGGACTGCAGCTGTGCTCGCTGAGGCCTGTGTTGGCCTCTGCACCTCACCACACTCCAAAAACGAACTCCCCTACTCCTGGTCCTGCCTCACAAACACCACTCAACCACCGTGCGCTCCCCTAGCCACTAACCACCATGATAGGATCATGCTGTCAGATAGAGTTGGGGTCAAATCCATTGGACATGGAATTTCTTCATAGGAGAGTAAGTCTGTTTTTGGATTGTCAGGAATTTAGATGGACTCAACCATAGATTTGGTATGGGAGGGAGAAAGGGAAGTAGACCAAAGCCCTTGTCAAAGCCTGAGTGGGCCTCTAAACCCACCTGTCAGGTAGTAGGGTACTCCAATGTTGCTGCTGACCTGGAGAGGGCTTCTCTGGGTTGGGTGGAGGATTTCCTCTGCTTCTCTTCAAACCTACACCTCCAATGGGGTTTACATGGCTACCTGTGAACAGACTAGATCACACAATATCCTGTTAATTTAATGTAATAAGCACAACGTTTTAGGCCAAAAATATTTGCAAGCACAAAATATGTAATCCAAAAGGCAGACATCATTGCCTTCTCCACAGACCCAAAAGACCCAGCTAGCACATAATGTTCTGAGAACCATATGTTTCTTAGAGCTTGGTTGTCCTATGGTCATTTTGCATACAACCTTGCCACAACTTTCTGGGAATGGTGAGGGTTAGTTACTTGGCTTTGGAACATTCATAGTACATTTAACCTCTTAAATGTAATGGCAATATGTAGATTTCTGCCTAAATATACATACCCAAAAGTAACTGCTATTCATGTGGAATTACAAAAACGTGGTACATTTGGAAAGACGACATCTGGGAAATTGTGAGGAAATGATCAGAAGATAGGAGTTACATAGTTCAGAATACACAAGATCAAGCACTCACAAAATAACCATTTTTGTTTTGTTTTTTGAAAGTCATCTTTCATTGACAAGGTATACGTGAATTATTGATAACTAGAGGTGGAAACACATCAGATGGCTTCCACAACATGTGAACAATATTATTGAAAAAATGGGATTGATAGACCTAACAACTAGAAATGGCCAGATGTTTTAGTAAGTGGTGTCAGGTGTGGTCACTAAACGTTTCCAAGTCTCTGAGCGAGGAAGCAATAGTTCACATCATGCATAAAAGGTCCTAGGCCTTGCTTTGTCCCACCCAGGTCAACTGCATATCCCTGGGAAGCATATCTTATTGGCTACAAGACTGTCAAGGTGCATAGTAGGCAATCCCCTGTGAAATGGATGCCTACAGCGTGTAAGCAGGCAACATCATATATTTTTGATGGGAAAAGTCACGTAGCGATGGGCTAGATTTGTTCCTACCCACCTAAGGTTTAATTTGATACTCCAAATGTAGTTGGAGCTCAAACACAGACCAAATTGAAGCCTTCCTTGTAAGATGTTTGCTGTTTAATGAAAATATTGTGTAAAATAAACATTTTGACTCTCGGAGCTGGTGATCAATAACGGTAGGTCACAGGCAGACAAATAAGATATCCTCATGATCTGTGGCGTCCCGGCTTTCGGTGTGTGTCAATGTATTGTGTATGATGTGTTTATTACGTTTATGCTTCACAACACTAACTGGAATGTAGGTAGCAGACATCTTGAAATGAGGTCATCGGCTTGGCCTGCCCTTATACATCCGTATGCCCACATATGACACACGAAGACACAAGAAAGATCTGAAGGCACCAATCAATAGCCAAGACTCTCAGCTTTCCGGAAACACCCTTGCTTTTGCAGATTAGGGGCTACCGTTCTCATACCAGACTGAATAAAATAAAATAAAATCTAATAGGGTCCACAAATGTGGGGACTTTACACTTAAGAGGTTTAAGTAACTTCACAAAAAAAACATTTTCTTGGTATTTCATTAATTTAACGGAACGTTTCCTAAAAGTTCTAACATGCTTACATTAAATTTCAATTTTGGTAATGTTCTAGGAACATTCTCCAACTGGTTTGACAGGGGAAATGTTTTCAAATAGTTCAGAGAACGTTAAGAAACAACTTTCTTCTGTGGGAATTTCAGTACCTAAGTCAAACGTTTCCTACAGGTTTCCTCATGGTTCTATTTAAAGTCATGTTCGTAAATTGTTCCAAGAACATTAATAAATCTTTCCATAAAAAACACAAGAATACTTTAGTAAAGTTCAGAGAACATTCTAAGAACGTATTTTTAAAAACATACATTCCATTCTCAGAATGTGACGAAAACTTGAATTAACGTCCAGAGAACGTTGTAATAATGTTATTTAAAAGCATGTACATTCAGTTCTCAGCATCAACAAAACTCTCTCTATCCTCTATCTTGTTAAGTATGTTGGCAGCGCCCACTAATTGGCCACACCTGATCTTAATCTTGCTCTGAAATGGGAACTGGTTGGGTCCTGGACTTTCTGAAGTGTCGCACCCAGGTGGTGAAGGTAGGAAACAACATCTCCACTTTGCTGGCCCCACAAGGGTGTGTGCTCAGCCATCTCCTGTACTCTCTGTTCACCCACAACTGCGTGGCCATGCACGCCTTCAACTCAAACATCAAGTTTGCAGACGACAACAGTAGTGGGCTAGATCACCAACAACGACGAGACAGCCTACAGGTAGGAGGTGAGGGCACTCGGAGTGTGGTGTCAAAAAAAATAACTCTCACTCAACGTCAACAAAACAAAGGAAATGATTGTGGACTTCAGGAAACAGCAGAGGGAGCACCCCCCTATCCACATCAAAGGGACAGCAGTGGAGAAGGTGGATAGTGGTAAGTTCCTTGGCGTACACATCACAAACAAACTGAAATCGCACAGATAGTGTGGTGAATAAGGCGCAACAGCAGCAGCGCCTCTTCTTCATCAGGAGGCTGATGAAATTTGGCTTGTCACCCAAAACTCTGACAAACTTTTACAGATACACAATCAAATCAAACAAATGTATTTATATAGCCCTTCGTACATCAGCTGATATCTCAAAGTGCTGTACAGAAACCCAGCCTAAAACCCCAAACAGCAAGCAATGCAGGTGTAGAAGCACGGTGGCTAGGAAAAACTCCCTAGAAAGGCCAAAACCTAGGAAGAAACCTAAAGAGGAACCAGGCTATGAGGGGTGGCCAGTCCTCTTCTGGCTGTGCCGGGTGGAGATTATAACAGAACATGGCCAAGATGTTCAAATGTTCATAAATGACCAGCATGGTCAAATAATAATAATCACAGTAGTTGTCGAAGGTGCAGCAAGTCAGCACCTCAGGAGTAAATGTCAGTTGGCTTTTCATAGCCGATACTTAACAGTATCTCTACCACTCCTGCTGTCTCTAGAGAGCAGGTCTGGGACAGGTAGCACATCCGGTGAACAGGTCAGGATTCCATACCCGCAGGCAGAACAGTTGAAACTGGAGCAGCAGCACGGCCCAGTGGACTGGGGACAGCAAGGAGTCATCATGCCAGATAGTCCTGAGGCATGGTCCTAGGGCTCAGGTCCTCCGAGAGAGAGAAAGAAAGAGAGAAAGAGAGAATTAGAAGGAGCATACTTAAATTCACACAGGACACCAGATAAGACAGGAGAAGTACTCCAGATATAACAAACTGACCCTAGCCCCCCGACACATAAACTACTGTAGCATAAATACTGGAGGCTGAGACAGGAGGGGTCACGAGACACTGTGGCCCCATCCAATGATACCCCCGGACAGGGCCAAACAGGAAGTATATAACCCCACCCACTTTGCCAAAGCACAGCCCCCACACCACTAGAGGGATATATTCAACCACCAACTTACCATCCTGAGACAAGGCAGAGTATAGCCCACAAAGATCTCCGCCACGGCACAACTCAAGGGGGGGCGCCAACCCAGACAGGAAGATCACATCAGTGACTCAACCCACTCAAGTGACGCACCCCTCCTAGGGATGGTATGAAAGAGCCCTAGTCAGCCAGTGACTCAGCCCCTGTAATAGGGTTAGAGGCAGAGAATCCCAGTGGAGAGAGGGGAACCGGCCAGGCAGAGACAGCAAGGACAGTTCGTTGCTCCAGAGCCTTTCCGTTCACCTTCACACTCCTGGGCCAGACTACACTCAATCATATGACCCACTGAAGAGATGAGTCTTCAGTAAAGACTTAAAGGTTGAGACTGAGTGTGCGTCTCTCAGATGGGTAGGCAGACCATTCCATAAAAATGGAACTCTATAGGAGAAAGCCCTGCCTCTAGCTGTTTGCTTAGAAATTCTAGGGACAATTAGGAGGCCTGCGTCTTGTGACCGTAGCGTACGTGTAGGTATGTACGGCAGGACCAAATCAGAGAGATAGGTAGGAGCAAGCCCATGTAATGCTTTGTAGGTTAGCAGTAAAACCTTGAAATCAACCCTTGCCTTGACAGCAAGCCAGTGTAGGGAGGCTAGCACTGGAGTAATATGATCAAATGTTTTCGTTCTAGTCAGGATTCTAGCAGCCGTATTTAGCACTAACTGAAGTTTATTTAGTGCTTTATCCGGGTAGCCGGAAAGTAGAGCATTGCAGTAGTCTAACCTAGAATTAACAAAAGCATGGATTAATTTTTCTGCATCATTTTTGGACAGAAAGTTTCTGATTTTTGCAATGTTACGTAGATGGAAAAAAGCTGTCCTTGAAACAGTCTTGATATGTTCGTCAAAAGAGAGATCAGGGTCCAGAGTAACGCCGAGGTCCTTCACAGTTTTATTTGAGACGACTGTACAACCATTAAGATTAATTGTCAGATTCAACAGAAGATATCTTTGTTTCTTGGGACCTAGAACAAGCATCTCTGTTTTGTCTGAGTTTAAAAGTAGAAAGTTTGCAGCCATCCACTTCCTTATGTCTGAAACACAGGCTTCTAGCGAGGGCAATTTTGGGGCTCCACCATGTTTCATTGAAATGTACAGCTGTGTGTCATCCGCATAGCAGTGAAAGTTAACATTATGTTTTCGAATGACATCCCCAAGAAGTAAAATATATAGTGAAAACAATAGTGGTCCTAAAACGGAACAATCGAGAGCATTCTGTCGGGCTGTATCACAGCGCATCACCGGGGGCAAACTACCTGCCCTCTATGACACCTACAGCACCCGATATCACAGGAAGGCCAAAAATATCATCAAGAACAACAACCACCTGAGCCACTGCCTGTTCACACCGCTATCATCCAGAAGGTGAGGTCAGTACAGGTGCATCAAAGCTGGGACAGAGAGATAGAAGCTGTTTTTCAATCTCAAGGCCATCAGACTGCTAAACAGCAATCACTAACTCAGAGAGGCTGCTGCCTACATTGAGACCCAATCACTGGACACTTTAATAAATGGATCACTAGTCACTTTAAACAACGCCACTTTAAATAATTCCACTTTAATTGTGTTTACATATCTTACATTACTCATATCACAAGTATATACTGTATTTTATATAATCTATTGCACCTTGCCAATGCCACTCGGCCATCGTTCATCCATATACTTATATGCACATATTCTCATTCACCCTTTAAGGTTTGTGTGTATTAGGTAGTTGTTGGGGAATTGTTAGATTACTTGTTAGATGTTACTGCGCTGTCGGAACTAGAAGCACAATTATTTTGCTCCACTCTCATTAACATCTGCTAACCATGTGTATGTGACCAATATAACTTGATTTGATTGAATAGACTAAAATGAACAGCTTTGTATGCAGAAAAAAACGAGACATGCTAGTGCCATACTGGTGGCTCAGTGGACTTATTCCATAGATATAGAACAGAAGATTATTGGTTCAAATCTCACTGATGCTGTGTAACAATAAAAAATATATGTTTTTGCATGATTGATGTCTAAGGAAATTAATTTGTGTTATTAAAAGTCATATTGAAACATTAAGTGAAAGTTAAGGAAGTTATTCAAAAACCTCCATACGACATATCATTTCTGTTCTCAGAGCGTTAATAAAACCTCCCAGAAAAACTTTCACGGAACCAGAGTAAACCTCCCTGCAACCTAAAAATAAACGCTCACAGAAAAGGCTAAATGTTCACTTCTGGTGAAACCAAAAACATACGTTCTCACAACTTCCAAGGAACCAAATGTGCTAGCTGGGGTGTGAGTCACACACGCTCGCTTAGACAGTAGCATAGTGCCACAGAAGAGGTAGCAGTAACACAGAAGGTAAAAAATATATATTTAGCTGCATAGTGGCAGGACAACTGAAGTGGCTTAGTTACTGCAACTCTTGAACTCGGCCAGAAAAACTGTATTAGTCACCTGTTTTAACCGTTACGACACACACACACACAGTCCTGTGTCACTAGAGCTTCCCCAAGTGCAGAGGAGAAGAAAACACACCCAAGGGACAGGAATAACAGGCCACTCCAGCAGCAGCAGCAGCAGGCCGGACACATTGAACACAGTGGCACCACACAAGAGCAAAGGTGTGTCAAAAGGGCCTGACTAACCAACATCTCCTTATCTCCATCTCTAATCCCCTGCCATCTCACCAGCACCTTCTCCTGCTCCACAGCTACTGTTTACAGGTCGGACAAGTCAGGGGGAATGCCGGCTTGACTGGCGAAAGTAGTCTCTTTCAAAGAAAAGTCCTGTGCTGAGCATAGAAGAGTTATACAAGAGAGGAGTAGGAAAACGATGAGAGAGAGATTCCAATTTACATGACAACTTAGTAAAACTGTTTTTTTATTACTCATTCATCCCCTAAATCACTCTGCTTCCCTGCTCTTTCCCTTCTTTAGCCTGTGCTATTAAATCCCCTTCTTGACCCCTGACCTGGGGCTTGGCCCATAAAGAGCCCCTCATGGGTCACAGGCCTGATTGTAGCATTTGAATATGAAATGGCCTCCATCCGTCAGGCATGGAACCAGCCCCCTGCTCTGAGACTCCTGAGACATAGGCTGACCCCCAGGAAAGAGGGGCTCCCGCCGTTCAGATCAGCTCAGCAGCCCCGGGCACAGCCACTCTCTATCTCAATTTAATTCAATTCAAGGGGCTTTATTGGCATGGGAAGTATATGCTTACATTGCCAAAGCAAGTGAAATAGATAGTAAACAAAAGAGAAATAAATAATAACAAATAAAAAACATTACATTCCAAAAGAATAAAGACATTTCAAATGTCATATTACAAATCAAATAAAATTGTATTGGTCACATACACTTGTTTAGCAGATGTTAATGTGAGTGTAGCAAAATGCTTGTGCTTCTAGTTCCAACCATGCAGTAATATCTAACAAGTTACGGTGTTGTAACAAAGTTCAAATAGTGAAATAAAAGGGAAGATAAACATAAATATAGGTTGTATTTACAATGGTGTTTGTTCTTCATTGGTTGCCCTTTTCTTGTGCCAACAGGTCACAGATCTTGCTGCTGTGATGACACACTGTGGTATTTCACCCAGTAGATATGGGAGTTTATCAAAGTTCGATTTGTTTTCAAATTCTTTGTGGGTCTGTGTAATCTGAGGGAAATATGTCTCTCTAATATGGTCATACATTTGGCAGGAGGTTAGGAAGTGCAGTTCAGTTTCCACCTCAGTTTGTGGGCAGTGTGCACATAGCCTGTCTTCTCTTGAGAGCCAGGTCTGCCTACGGTGGCCTTTCTCAACAGCAAGGATATGCTCACTGAGTCTGTACATAGTCAACGCTTTCCTTAATTTTGGGTCAGTCACAGTGGTCAGGTATTTGGCCACTGTGTACTCTCTGTTTAGGGCCAAGTAGTATTCTAGTTTGATCAGTTTCTTGGTTAATTAATTCTTTCCAATGTGTTAAGTAATTATATTTGACTATTCTCATGATTTGGTTGGGTCTAATTGTGTTGCTGTTCTGGGGCTCTGTGTGGTCTGCTTGTGTTTGTGAACAGAGGACCAGATTGCTTAGGGGACTCTTCTCCATGTTCATCTCTCTGTAGGTGATGGCTTTGTTATGGAAGGTTTGGGAATCGCCTTTTAGGTGGTTGTAGAATTTAACGGCTCTTACCTGGATTTGGATAATTACCGGGTATTGTCCTAATTCTGCTCTGCATGCATTATTTTGTGTTTTACTTTATACACAGAGGATATTTTAGCAGAATTCTACATGCATAGTCTCAATTTGGTGTTTGTCCCATTTTGTGAATTCTTGGTTGGCGAGCGGGCACCAGACTTCACAACCATAAAGGGCAATGGGTTCTATAGTTGAGTATTTTTAGCCTAATTGGTATGTTGAATTTGATGTTCCTTTTGATGACATAGAAGGCTCTTTCTCTCCTGCTTCCTCTCGGTCCTTGGGAGGATGAGAAGGAGTGAAGGATGAAGAGAGGGGAGGAAAGGGGGGCAGAGAGGGAGGGAGTGGAGAAAGAGAGGGGAGGAAAGGGGGCGAGAGTGAGGGATAGGAGAAAGAGAGGGGAGGAAAGGGGGTGAGAGTGAGGGATAGGAGAAAGAAAGGGGAGGAAAGGGGGCGAGAGTGAGGGATAGGAGAAAGAGGGGAAGAAAGGGGGCGAGAGTGAGGGATATGAGAAAGAGGGGAAGAAAGGGGGCGAGAGTGAGGGATAGGAGAAAGAGGGGAAGAAAGGGGGCGAGAGTGAGGGATAGGAGAAAGAGAGGGGAGGAAAGGGGGGTGAGCGAGGGATATGAGAAAGAGAGGGGAGGAAAGGGGGTGAGAGCGAGGGATAGGAGAAAGAGAGAGGAGGAAAGGGGTGAGAGCGAGGGATATGAGAAAGAGAGGGGAGGAAAGGGGGTGAGAGCGAGGGATAGGAGAAAGAGAGGGGAGGAAGGGGGGAGTGAGGGAGTGGAGAAAGAGAGGGAAGAAAGGGGGCGAGAGTGAGGGATAGGGGAAAGAGAGGGGAGGAAAGGGGGCGAGAGTGAGGGATAGGAGAAAGAGAGGGGATGAAGGGGGAGTGAGGGAGAGGAGAAAGAGAGGAAAGGGGGCGAGAGTGAGGGATAGGAGAAAGAGAGGGGAGGAAAGGGGGCGAGAGTGAGGAATAGGAGAAAGAGAGGGGAGGAAGGGGGAGTGAGGGAGAGGAGAAAGAGAGGGGGAAAGGGGGTGAGAGTGAGGGAGTGGAGAAAGAGAGGGGGGAAAGGGGGCGAGAGTGAGGGATAGGAGAAAGAGAGGGGGGAAAGGGGGCGAGAGTGAGGGATAGGAGAAAGAGGGGAGGAAAGGGGTGTGAGAGTGAGGGATAGGAGAAAGAGGGGAGGAAGGGGGGGTGAGAGTGAGGGATAGGAGAAAGAGAGGAGGAAAGGGGGTGAGAGTGAGGGATAGGAGAAAGAGAGGGGAGGAAAGGGGGTGAGAGCGAGGGATAGGAGAAAGAGAGGGGAGGAAAGGGGGTGAGAGCGAGGGATAGGAGAAAGAGAGGGGAGGGAGGGATTGGAGAAAGAGAGGGGAAGAAAGGGGGCGAGAGTGAGGGATAGGGGAAAGAGAGGGGAGGAAAGGGGGTGAGAGTGAGGGATAGGAGAAAGAGGGGAGGAAAGGGGTGCGAGAGTGAGGGATAGGAGAAAGAGGGGGAAAGGGGGTGAGAGTGAGGGATAGGAGAAAGAGAGGGGAGGAAGGGGGGAGTGAGGGAGAAGAGAAAGAGAGGGGAGGAAAGGGGTGAGAGTGAGGGATAGGAGAAAGAGAGGGGAGGAAGGGGGTGAGGGAGTGGAGAAAGAGAGGGGAAGAAAGGGGGCCGAGAGTGAGGGATAGGAGAAAGAGAGGGGAGGAAAGGGGGGCGAGAGTGAGGGATAGGAGAAAGAGAGGGGAGGAAGGGGGAGTGAGGGAGAGGAGAAAGAGAGGGGAGGAAAGGGGGTGAGAGCGAGGGATAGGAGAAAGAGAGGGGAGGAAAGGGGGTGAGAGCGAGGGATAGGAGAAAGAGGGGAGGAAAGGGGGTGAGAGCGAGGGATAGGAGAAAGAGAGGGGAGGAAGGGGGGGAGTAAGGGAGTGGAGAAAGAGAGGGGTTATTTGAATATGAGATAAGAGGCGATTTGTGTTAGCATGACAAAAGAACCCACCCTCTCCCCTGATTGGTGTCACATCTCAGGCACTAAAGTCATGCAGGCCCCCTGGGTGGGGTGATGTGGGGCATATTTATGCATCCGAGGTGTGATATTGGGGAGGACAGGGGGCGGGGAAGGACCTGTCATCAAATTTGAAGAGCCGAAGTGTGCACAGCTACTACATAGAGAAAAGTTTGCATTTCTTGAAGAACTGCCCAAGACTTAAACCCCCCTCACTTTTTCCTAAAATGGAAATAAAGCAGACTACACCTCACTGCTTTGACAGGTGAGAACTCCAGGCCAAGCCCACATTAACAAACACATGACAGCCTTGAAAAAAGAGGAGCCAAGAAAGGTTTTGGGAAGATCTAACGCACTCTAACCCTCCATAGCAACTGAGCTGTGCTTTGACTTTCCATATTTTCTATCTTCTGCTCTCCATCTTCCTTCATGTCCCATGTCTCCTGCTATCCACATGAGGCCCTGGCTGAGGTCCATAACAAGCCTCCCTTCACTTGGTGGACTGTGGCCTCTGGGCTCCAACAGGGCTGTTTGCTACTGCAGGTGAAATCGTGGCACTGCAGGGTCCCTCTCATTCAAAATGGGTCTACAATACCTTTTGTCTCTGACCTCATGACCAGGAACAAGAATTTTCTCTGACCTCAAATTACCTGGCCAGCAAAAAAATGATCTGGATCATAGTCATCGCCTAAACCTATGGCCCAGAGTGTTCCTGGTTAGTTGGCATAGTCATGAAAAACGTACGACCCCACTTATGACCATAACAAGAACAGTACAGAGATAATTGAAGCTGGATCATACAAGATATCAACCCAGCGGAGCCGCAGGACTTCACAGCTCAATAACTAGAGACCATTTATATACAATCCATGCCATCATCTGACCCCATGAGACTGGCTGTATGCATATTGTCACCAAGATGGAGGAGATGGATAGGGCTCCGGAGCAGATTAACTGTGGCTGATTCAGCTTTGGGAAAGCCACTTGCTTAATGACGCTGTCCTAGAAACAACTGAGACAAGACCAAAAGGAGAAGATGGAGAGAGTGAGATTAGGTCACAGCCCTCTCCAGACAAATTGTGGGCAGGCTAATCTGGGCAGCCCTGCCTGGCCTCCAGGACACACCTCCAGCCGGTCGGGAGGGAGGGAGAGAGCACTGACTAACTCACCATGACAATTAATCAATAAGTGACAGAGTCAGTCAGAAATGAACGTGTCCCACCTCCCCCACGTTCCCAGGGTAACCAACGCTCCCCACCCGGCAGGACAAGGCAGGCGGTGTCTCCCATAAACACCTCGCAGATCAGATCAGGGAGGGGACTTTATCCCCCTCTGAACCCCGCTGCACAGGACTTAGTGTGGGGGTCAGGTGTCTGTGGAGGAGGGTGTATGTGTGATATGTGTGTGAGGTGGGGCAGGGGGGGCTTTGTGTGTTTATGGGTTTTGAAGGGGGCTTTGTATGTATGTTTGCACACGTGTTTGTGGGAGGTTGTCGAATGGAGGGGCGGCATGGGTATTGAGTTTGAGACAGGTTACAGCCAGCAGCTTAATGAACACTGATCCTGACAATAAGAATATGATCAGGAGCCATCTTATGGGGCTAAGTCGCCACGCGGCCATTGTGTGTCTGTCAATCTGTGTTCCTTCTCACTGTCCCCCAACCAACACTAATCAATATCTGTAGCCTAGAGGAGAGTCTGCCCCCCGCATCGCCTCCCTCCTACCTCCATTAACCCCTGTGCCCCAATCACTGCATTGTCCCTATACAGTAACATTCTCAGATAGTTGTCACTGGACATATGACATATGTACCTCAAGTGTGGGCCCGTTTTCTAGGCTCTCAAGAAGGGTCAAGTAGGGTCAAAGGATTACTTCCTGCTCTTGGTGAGTAAGGTGAAAGCCCACTACACGCTTTAGTGTTGGTAGACAATGTGAAATATGACAACAAATGAATATGGCTTACAGAACTTGGACCATCTTCAGGGTCGGATTTCACACTGGAGAGGTTGCCCTCAACACCTCTGTTATTATCACTGACGTACATGACACATAACCGTCGGTATGCTATGTCATTTCTCCACACCGGTATTAACCGTCGGTATGCTATGTCATTTCTCCATACAGGTATTAACCGTCGGTATGCTATGTCATTTCTCCATACAGGTATTAACCGTCGGTATGCTATGTCATTTCTTCATACAGGTATTAACCGTCGGTATGCTATGTAATTTCTCCATACAGGTATTAACCGTCGGTATGCTATGTCATTTCTGCATACAGGTATTAACCGTCGGTATGCTATGTCATTTCTCCATACAGGTATTAACCGTCGGTATGCTATGTAATTTCTGCATACAGGTATTAACCGTCGGTATGCTATGTCATTTCTCCATACAGGTATTAACCGTCGGTATGCTATGTCATTTCTCCATACAGGTATTAACTGTCGGTATGCTATGTCATTTCTCCATACAGGTATTAACCGTCGGTATGCTATGTCATTTCTGCATACAGGTATTAACCGTCGGTATGCTATGTCATTTCTGCATACAGGTATCCTTCCCGGCTGTATGTATGTGTCATCCACCAATCACATGCAGTCATATTCCCAAAAGTTCAAGTGAACCTCAACAACAGGGCTTCATGGAACACGAGACCCAAAAAAATCCTGTAGGGAGAACCCTCTACAAACATCCCTTCGCTAGAACAACAAGCACCAGCACCAGCGAATACTACATTTCTAGCCCTGCGTGGGATCTGTGTGTTTTCTTTGGGGACAAAGGAACTGTAAAACCTGCCTCCTATTCACAAGCACCTGCTGTGCTAAAACAAACAGTGCTGGGGATTCAGACACCTTAATGGATGAGCCGACCATTAGGGACTAAGTCTGGGTAAACCAGGCCGTGGGCGCTTGGGTTCTGTTGACGTACGTACGCTAGACTCAGGGGATAGGGACGGGGATGGGAACAGGCTAGGTGCTGGGTGTTGTCGAGGAAAGGTAACTCTAGTGTGGCACCTAAGGTCACCTGGCTGGCAGCCTGGCACGCCCCCACACTGCTGAGTCATAGGTGAGGCATGTAAAAACACACAATGACAGTGGGTAATATGGAGAGGAGATACTCTGGTCAGGTCTGCTTTCATACTATTTCTGAGTGGGCAGGTTTAAAAGGGTATGTTGAGTATAGCATGTCAATTGAAGTTATAAATCTATATTAAATTCATAAATAAAGTTAGCCGATTTCCCTTTCTGTTTTCTTTCATCTACTTCCTGAATAGAATTGACATTCACCCCAACCCTGAGTGAGTGGATATGGATTCCACACGCCTTATCAGGTGAAGACTAACAATATCAGCGCCTCAATCAAAGTTGTTGGACAACAATCCTCGATTACACAAGATTGCCATTCTACAAGACTGCCAATGGTTTCTCCCTGTTAATGAAAGAGAATGCCACAGTTAGAAAGTGGTGCAGGCCTGGACAGATAACACAGTGTGTATGTTTAATTTAAGTACAATTATTTATTTTGAACTTGAATTCTTTCAAGGAACCCTTCCCTAACACACGTCTTCACATTTATACCTAAAAACCTGTCCAACGTCTATAAACCTTTCATACTAATAATGTACCTTCCTACTGACATCAATGGAAGTCATTTGGTCCTAAGGCCCTACTCTGATTTGGAAGTGGCGGTGGCTTTGAAGCGTCTCCCACTCTGCATTCTTTGTGGTTGTGCAAAGCATGGTGATACAACCATAAGCTGTAATTAACAAGAGACTTTAACGGAGCATGTCTGTTTGGCGGATCGGTGCTGATATCCTTTCAGGCAGAGGAGTATTGAGTTGGTGAACAAAACAAATTGGATGAGAAAAGAGAGGGAAAATAACAGTGTATTGGCTGAGCCTCTATCAGTAGGGTCAGGGTATTGACTGAGGTCTCTCTATCAGTCAGTTAGGGTCAGTGTATTGACTGAGGTCTCTCTATCAGTCAGTTAGGGTCAGTGTATTGACTGAGGTCTCTCTATCAGTCAGTTAGGGTCAGTGTATTGACTGAGGTCTCTCTATCAGTCAGTTAGGGTCAGTGTATTGACTGAGGTCTCTCTATCAGTCAGTTAGGGTCAGTGTATTGACTGAGGCCTCTCTATCAGTCAGTTAGGGTCAGTGTATTGACTGAGGCCTCTCTATCAGTCAGTTAGGGTCAGTGTATTGACTGAGGCCTCTCTATCAGTCAGTTAGGGTCAGTGTATTGACTGAGGCCTCTCTATCAGTCAGTTAGGGTCAGTGTATTGACTGAGGCCTCTCTATCAGTCAGTTAGGGTCAGTGTATTGACTGAGGCCTCTCTATCAGTCAGTTAGGGTCAGTGTATTGACTGAGGCCTCTCTATCAGTCAGTTAGGGTCAGTGTATTGACTGAGGCCTCTCTATCAGTCAGTTAGGGTCAGTGTGAGTGGATGAGGCCTCTCTCATCAGTCAGTTAGGGTCAGTGTATTGACTGAGGCCAGTGTGAGTGGATGAGGCCTCTCTATCATTCAGTTAGGGTCAGTGTATTGACTGAGGCCTCTCTATCAGTCAGTTAGGGTCAGTGTGAGTGGATGAGGCCTCTCTATCAGTCAGTTAGGGGCAGTGTATTGACTGAGGCCTCTCTATCAGTCAGTTAGTGTCAGTGTATTGACTGAAGCCTCTCTATCAGTCAGTTAGGGTCAGTGTGAGTGGATGAGGCCTCTCTATCAGTCAGTTAGGGTCAGTGTATTGACTGAGGCCTCTCTATCAGTCAGTTAGGGTCAGTGTGTGGATGAGGCCTGGCTGAAGAGGAAAAGAGAGAGAGGGCGGGATGGATGGCTCTCAGTGGGTCAACACCAAAGCCCTGACCCCAGGAGGATTTGATGCCATTTTCCCACGCAGGGAGCCGACCTGAGAGTAGCTTGTTAACAACATCTGCCCCAGTTCAGGGAGATTAACCCCCACCACACCGCCCCAACCACCACACCTCCACACATACACACACTGACTGACTTGACACACACCCCTCTCTGCTGGCTGTGAGTCTTGACAGTCCCGCACGAGTGTCACCACTTCAGACAGGCCTGCCTCAAGCTGGACATACAGGGTGCTCCAGGTCAAGCCAGCTGAGCTCAGAGGGGAGGGCCTCCTGGAGAGCCCAGCCACAGCAGATCAATACCAATACAGCCTGTGCCTGCTTCTGGTCTGGATTGCAGCCTGACAGACAGACTGAATTGAACATCTCATCGGAGTTTCAGTCTCACTGCAACAGTCACCTACTGTATACGGCACAAAACTAACCAGATTTACTTCTAACTATGTGGGTTCATTTTTGGAAAGAGGTGTGTCCTGATAGGTGTCCACAGAGACCGAGAAGGCGTGAGATGTCTCAACATCAGTCAGTCTGTCTGGCACAGATTTTGACAACAACTTTTCCACACATCACAATGACGTGGACAGAACCTTCTAAAACACCCACTCATATTCCATCACACCACCTAGTTCACATACTGGGACACCCATGTAACGTGTTATAATGAGAGAAAAAACACACAGTATATCAATGTAAGTATGACACTGAAGCGCTGCAACACACACAGAGAACAAGTATTTGATACACTGCCGATTTTGCTACTTACAAAGCATGTAGAGGTCTGTAATTTTTATCATAGGTACACTTCAACTGTGAGAGACGGAATCTAAAACAAAAATCCAGAAAATCACATTGTATATTTTTAAGTAACTTAATTTGCATTTTATTGCATGATATAAGTATTTGATCACCGACCAACCAGTAAGAATTCCGGCTCTCACAGACCTGTTAGTTTTTCTTTAAGAAGCCCTCTTGTTCTCCACTCATTACCTGTATTAACTGCACCTGTTTGAACTCGTTACCTGTATAAAAGACACCTGTCCACACACTCAATCAAACAGACTCCAACCGCTCCACAATGGCCAAGACCAGAGAGCTGTGTAAGGACATCAGGGATAAAATTGTAGACCTGCACAAGGCTGGGATGGGCTACAGGACAATAGGCAAGCAGCTTGGTGAGAAGGCAACAACTGTTGGCGCAATTGTTAGAAAATGGAAGAAGTTCAAGATGACGGTCAATCACACTCGGTCGGGGGCTCCATGCAAGATCTCAACTCGTGGGGCATCAATGATCATGAGGAAGGTGAGGGATCAGCAAAGAACTACACGGCAGGACCTGGTCAATGACCTGAAGAGGGCTGGGACCACAGTCTCAAATAAAACCATTAGTAACACACTACGCCGTCATGGATTAAAATTCTGCAGCGCACGCAAGGTCCCCCTGCTCAAGCCAGCGCATGTCCAGGCCCGTCTAAAGTTTGCCAGTGACCATCTGGATGATCCAGAGGAGGAAAGGGAGAAGGTCATGTGGTCTGATGAGACAAAAATAGAGCTTTTTGGTCTAAACTCCACTCGCCGTGTTTGGAGGAAGAAAAAGGATGAGTACAACCTCAAGAACACCATCCCAACCGTGAAGCATGGAGATGGAAACTTCATTCTTTTGGGATGCTTTTCTGCAAAGGGGACAGGACGACTGCACCGTATTGAGGGGAGGATGGATGGGGCCATGTATCGTGAGATCTTGGCCAAGAACCTCCTTCCCTCAGTAAGAGCATTGAAGATGGGTCGTTCTGCTTTTCTGATGTATCAAATACTTATGTCATGCAATAAAATGCAAATGAATTACTTAAAAATCATACAATGTGATTTTAGATTCCATCTCTCACAGTTGAAGTGTACCTATGATAAAAAATTACAGACCTCTACATGCTTTGTAAGTAGGAAAACCTGCAAAATCGGCAGTGTATCAAATACTTGTTCTCCCTACTGTATGTAAGTGGAAGGGCATTCAAAAAATGCTCCGGGAAAAAAAAAGTATGAGACAGAAGCTCCGTGAATACACACACACATACGGAAACAATCATTTACCAGGGTTGGGGTCAATTACATTTCAATTCCAGTCAAGTCATAAAGTACACCAAATTCCAATTCCACATTTTCCTAATTGAATAGCATTGGAAGAGAATTGGAATTTCACTGTACTTTCTTAATTGACTGGAAGTGAAATGCAATTGAACTCAAACTGAGCATTTAAACCCACAATCACCACACAGAAGCAGATAGAAGCCTCTGGGAATCCACTGAATTCATTCGTGTTCTACAGGGTTGTAATTAAGTTCATTTTTGGAGAAGGTTAAACAAACAGGCCCAGTGAGGTCATAGGCAGATGGAAGTGGGGATATGCCCGCACTCGCTCAGTGGGCACAGTGCTCCACATGACAGGCCCTGAGAGAGGCCCTCTGGGTGCTGCTCAGCGAGAGGGCGGAGAGGAAGGTTTTGTGTGGGGGGGGTGGCTACTGAGGGTTTAGCTACTGAGTTACACGGTTTTAGCCATGTTTTAAGTGTCCTCAGGAGAAGCAATACAGATCATAGGAAGTGGGATCTAGGAAGTTACATACATTGGAAAACAAAGCTTAAGACTCAGTGCAGCAGTAAGACTTTGATAACTGTTGCATCATATTTCCTGTAGGGCCTTGCTATCCTAATGGAAAAGTACCACAGAACTGAACCCTACAAACTATGAGGGCTGAGCCTGGAGGCCGCTCCGCTCGGGCATCACATACCAATTGACTGATCTAGCACATTTTGACAGATGGCACAGAACCGTGACTCTCTCTGACTCTGACCCAGTGCAAACACCTCCGACATGGCCAACCGGGAAGGGAAAAGCTGCTTAATTGCAACTTGGAGAGGGTGATTAGCTGATAGGCAGCCGCTATCGTACTAGAGTGACATAAGACCCTGTCAGTGAATGCAGGGAGGTCCGGATAATCTTTCCCTCCACAAAGGTGCATGGGGCTAATCCAGGCCGCTGTGCTGAGCTCTGGATCAAATCCTACAGGGAGTGTGGGAAGGCCAGCGGGGACTGCCAATGCTCTAGCCCTCTTCGTGGCCGGGGTAGCCTATCCCAGGGTGCTTTGCAGCAGTATAGGCATACCTGCTGAGAAGGGTCTGACTGCAACCCGCATCCAGGGAAATCCCAGGGAAGAACCGCTCAGGGAAGAACCGCCCAGGTTAACCAAGCCCCCTCTTGCTTCTCATTCTATTGGCTCCTGGCTACTTCCTCGTTCTATGGGTCGACTATAGCATTTGAGCTAAGCCTAACCCTTTTCCTAACCTTAACCTCATTCTCAACCTGCTACGTTAGTTCTCCTCACCGGCTGCGTTAGTTCTCCTCACGTGCTGCGTTAGTTCTCCTCGCCTGCTGCGTTAGTTCTCCTCACGTGCTGCGTTTGCTTTCCTCACGTGCTGCGTTAGCTTTCCTCACGTGCTGCGTTAGCTTTCCTCACGTGCTGCGTTAGCTTTCCTCACGTGCTGCGTTAGCTTTCCTCACGTGCTGCGTTAGTTCTCCTCACGTGCTGCGTTAGCTTTCCTCACGTGCTGCGTTAGCTTTCCTCACGTGCTGCGTTAGCTTTCCTCACGTGCTGCGTTAGCTTTCCTCACGTGCTGCGTTAGCTTTCCTCACGTGCTGCGATAGTTCTCCTAACATGCTATGTCAACAAGAACCTTGGGCGGTTCTTCCTTGGGCAGATCTTCCCTGGACGCGGGTCGCAGTCAGACCTTATTGTGTCTGCTTGCTCCATAGCTCTACTGTAAGGACGTTGGATAGAGGGAGTGAGCTGGGATGCCAAGAAGCAGGGTCTCAGAAAAACTCATAATGAAACTGACTGGAATGGTTTTGCGTAACAGACTGCAATGAAGCCTACGATAAGCCATAGAGGTTTCTGGGTTAGTGATTTAATAGTAAACTCATCATGTAGACCCAGCAGTCATAGTAAAGAACTGTGTCCCACCGCTGCTTATCTAGGCATCAAAAACAAGAAGAAAGTTAGCGTTTGTGTGTGAGTATGTGTGTGTTTCAAAGGGATTTATGAATTACAGTGCCTTCGTAAAGTATTCAGACCCCTTGACTTTTTTCCACAATTTGTTAGGTTACAGCCTTATACTAAAATGTATGAAATTGTTTTTTCTCCCATCAATCTACACACAATAAACCCTTATGACAAAGCAAAAACAGTTGACATTTTTGCTAATATATTTTAAAAAATCGAATGGAAATATCACATTTACATAAGTATTCAGACATTTTATTCCCGAGTGACGCAGCGGTCTAAGATACTGCATTGCAGTGCTAGAGGCGTCACTACAGACCCTGGTTCGATTCCAGGCTGTATCACAACCAGCCATGATTGGGAGTCCCATAGGGTGGAGCACAATTGACCCAGCATCATCCGGGTTGGTGTTTAGCCGTGGTAGGCCGTCATTGTAAATAATAATTTGTTCTTAACTGACTTGCCTAGGAAAAAAGGTTTAAAAAAATAACATACAAAAATAAGTGACTCAGTACTTTGAAGCATCTTTGGCAGCAATTACAGCAATTACAATTACAGCAATTACAGTTTTCTTGGGTATGAAAAACAAGTTTGACACACCGGTATTTGGGGAGTTTCTCCCATTCTTCTCAACAGAACCTCTCGAGCTTTGTCAGTTTGGATGGGGAGTATTGCTGCACAGCTTTTTTCAGGTCTCTCCAGATATGTTAGATTGGGTTCAAGTCCGGGATCTGGCTGGGCCACTCAAGGGCATTCAGAGACTTGTCCATAAGCCACTCCTGCGTTGTTTTGGCTATATGCTTTGGGTTGTTGTCCTGTTGGAATGTGAACCGTTGCCCCAGCCTGAGGTACTGAGAGCTCTGGAGCAGGTTTTCATCAAGGATCCCTTTACTTTGCTCCGTTCATCTTTCCCTCGATCCTGACTAGTCTCCCAGTCCCTGCTCCTGATAAACATCCCCACAGCATGATGCTGCCACCACTATGCTTCACCGTGGGGATGGTGCCAGGTTTCCTCCAGACATAACGCTTGGCATTCAGGGCAAAGACAAATCTTGGTTTCATCAGAGTCTTTAGGTGCCTTTCGGCAAACTCCAAGCAGGCTGTCATGTGTCATTTACTGAGGAGTGGCTTCTGTCTGGCCACTTTACCATGAAAGCCTGATTGGTGGAGTGATTGGTGGAAGGTTCTCCCATCGCCACAGAGAAACTCTGGAGCTCTGTCAGAGTGACCATCGGGTTCTTGGTCACCTCCCTGACCAAGGCCCCTCAGTTTGGCCGGGGCGGCCAGCTCTAGGAAGAGTGTTGGTGGTACCAAACTTCCATTTAAGGATGATGGAGGCCACTGTGTTCTTGGGGACCTTCAATGCTGCAGAAATGTTTTGGTATCCTTCCTCCAATCTGTGCCTCGACACAATCCTGTCTCGGAGCTCTAAAGACAATTCCTTTGACCTCATGGCTTGGTTTTTGATCTTATATGCACTGTCAACTGTGGTACCTTATAGACAGGTGTGTGCCTTTCCAAATCATGTCCAATCAATTGAATTTACCACAGTTGGACTCCAATCAAGTTGTAGAAACATCTCAAGGATGATCAATGTAAACAGGATGCACCTGAGCTCAATTACGAGTCTCATAACAAAGGGTCTGAATACCTATGTTAATAAGGTATGTTTATTTTTAATACATTTGCAAACAATATTTAAAAACCTGTTTGCACTTTGTCATTATGCGGTATTGTGTGTAGATTGCTGAGGATTTTACTTATTTAATCCATTTTAGATTAAGGCTGTAGTATAAAATGTGGGAAAAGTCAAGGGGTCCAAATACTTGGCGAAGGCACTGCACATCCAAATAGAAGGAATTGAGTCTCTCTTTCTTCCTAATAGCAGCAGAAACTTAGCAGAAACCTGATGGAAACCTTTAGGAAAAGGTTTCAAATTCAAGCGTTTTATTCTGTTTGTCAAGTCACATTCAAAACAAGGATATGACTAATGCAAGTATATTAAGAGCCACATTCAGACAACAATGATTCAATTATTTAATCTAATAATATTCTGCTTTTTAATATTCTGACAAAACATGCCTCGTAGAATAATTGTCTGGAAATGAAAGATTTCAAAAAACTGAATGAATCTAGTTACTATAGGCCTACTTTGTCAATAAAGGGTGTATAGGCCTATGAATTCCCAAATAAATTGGAATTGTTTCTTGTTCATTAATTTAGTCAAAGTATAGACTAAGTCTATATGATATGCCAAGTCCTGCAGTCTCTAGTTTTATCTTATCTTGCTTATTGTCCAGTCATATGGTCAAGTCCTGCAGTCTCTAGTTTTATCTCATCTTGATTATTATCCAGTCATATGGTCAAGTGCTGCAAAGAAGGAGCTAGAACTACAGCTGGCCCAGAACAGAGCGGCATGTTTTGCTCTTCATTGTAATCATAGGGATAATATCAATACTATTAAAATCTAAAAACCACGTTTTAGGTGAGAATAAGCATTGGTCTGAAGCCGAGAGGAAATTCACGAGCACCACAATGCCTATTCTACAATGCTCTACCAAGGTTTTCCAGCACACAGCTTGGACCTACTGCAGTAGCTATGTTGGTATTGTACTTGGAACTATAAGTACGTACTTTGCTTTGGATTCAAACCTTCTCAAAACAGCCCAATTCATACTTTTAGAGGTGCTTCCACAATAATGGGATTTGTACCACATACAAGGTAAAGTATTGAATGATTCCCACACCACACTAAGACATTCTCCCATTCCACTACCTTTACGTTTTTTTATTTTATTAAATGAAAGCAAGCTTTGCTTTTATACTTACAAAACCATCAGGCTTAATTGAGCCGTTTTGTCTTGTAATAATGTGGTACATGCATGTATTCCCTAATCCTTTATTTGAACAAAACAGGTCATAAAGAAAGCTCCATAATCAGATTCTTTATTGGTCAGTAGGTGTCCAACATAACAGGTAGTGGTGTGTTGGACACAGGATCTCAGATGGAGCCCGTCTGCATTCCTCATTTCTGTAGCTGTTATAGCTTACCTGTGTAATATTGACTCAGAACCCCTTGTTTCAAACATGGTCCTGTTTTATCAAATTGCTGTGCTGATCAGTGGGTAGCTCATTGCTTCTGTCAACTTACAGTTGTAGCTCCTTGAATTAATTGTTGCAATAAAGATGGTAATGCCACAATAATGCACATTTACAATAGGACTATATCTAAAAATACACTGAACAAAAATATAAAACGCAGCATGCAACAATTTCAAAGATTTTGTGTGGATTAATTGGCAGAGTAGAGGACCTTGAGCATTTCAGGTAAAATAACTCAATGATATTTTAACCTGCGTGTCGTGATTGCGTTTGGTGTGGGGGGACAAAATAAATGTATGCACGATGGCACATGCGCGCAGCCGGTTTGGGTTCCGTGTAAGCCACCTGTCTACACACAGTTTGAAGTACAACACCAACAAAGCTACTGTAGTATGTCAAACCTTGGTAGAGCATGGGTAGAATAGGAATTGTGGTGGTCTTGTGAATTTCCTTTCTTTTTCCGCTTCAGACCAACACTTATTCTCAGTTAAAACAGTTTGTTTTTCATTTCCATGGTTTTTACACCGGAAGGTGATTATGCAACATTATACAACATTGTAATTAAGCAATAAGGTACGAGGGGGTTTGGTATATGCCCAATGCACGCCTAATGCCTGGATACAGCGCTATTGGCCATATACCACGAAACCCTGAAGTGCCTTATTGCTATTACAAAACAGATTACAACGTAATTACCTGTATATAGAAGTAAAAATAAATAGTCATACCCTGTGGTATACGGTTTGATATACCATGGCTTTCAGCCAATCATCATCATCGTTCAGGGAACAACAACCCAGTTTATAATACAGTGTAACACAGCAATAAAAGTAAAGTAAACAATGACAGACAATGTAGTTCATATTTATTTAATATTAACAGCTGATTTTCCAGATGGAAGGAAAAAAACAGAAACCCACTTATGCCAATACGGAGAAAACTGTAGAAAAAAATCCCTGATCTCTCTTAAGACAATTGAGCAAGCTCCTGGAAAACACACAAATAAATCAACAAGTACCCATGAACTATTTACATAAAAATATACCTTCAAGTTCACTGAAGGCCTAGTACTACATTACCCAAAATTCACCGTGTTTATCACTAAATAACATTTACAACCAAATGTACACTCATCAGATATAGTCAACTTTATAAATACAATACAGGGATGGCCACAACTGCTCTTGACAAGCCACATGTTTATGCAGGCTTTTTATTCATGGTCTCGATAAACATCTGATGTCTCGATAAACAGCTGAGTAGTAGAATCAGGTGTGGTAGCACTGGGCTTGAATAAAAAAAGCCTGTGGCTAATCAAGAGCAATTTTGATATTTCCTGCTATAGACACTAAGGAATGGGAAAGACTTGTCAAATACAAAAGTAATTAGACAAGAGCAAAACTGAAGAAACATACAGTACCAATCAAATTTTGGACACTCCTACTCTTTCAAGGCTTTTTCTTTATTTTTACTATTTTCTACGGTGTAGAATAATAGTGACGACATCAAAACTATGAAATACCACCTATGGAATCATGTAGTGAGCAAAAAAAAGTGTTAAACAAATCAAAATACATGCTATATTTGAGATTCTTCAAAGTAGCCACCCTTTGCCTTGATGACAGCTTTGCACACTCTTGGCATTCTCTCAAACTGCTTCATGAGGTATTCCTTTGGAATGCATTTCAAGTAACAGGTGTGCCTTGTTAAAAGTTCATTTGTGGATAATCTTTCCTTCTTAATGCATTTGAGCCAATCAATCAGTTGTGCTGTGACAAGGTAGCGGTGGCATACAGAAGATGGTCTTTTACCAAATAGGGCTAAGTTCATACCATGGCAAGAACAGCTCAAATAAGCAAAGAGAAACAACAGTCCGTTACTTTAAAGACAAAGGTCAGTCTATACTGAACATTAATACCTTTGATAGTTTCTTCATGTGCAGTCGTAAAAAACATCAAGCGCTATGATGAAAAACTGCCACTCAGGAGGACCGCCACAGGAAAGGAAGACCCAGTGCTGCAGAGGATAAGTTCATCAGAGTTACCAGCCTCAGAAATTGCAGCCCAAATAATTGCTTCACAGAGTTCAAGTAACAGACACATCAACACCAACTGTTCAGAAGAGACTGCGTGAATCAGGCCTTCATGGTCCAATTGCTGCAAAAGAAACCACTACTAAATAAGATTAAGACGTACTTGGGCCAAGAAACATGAACAATGGACATTAGACCGGTGGAAATCTGTCCTTTGGTCTGATGAGTCCAAATTTGAGATTTTTTCTTCCAACCATCGTGTCTTTGTGAGACGCAGAGTATGTAAGCGGATGATATCTGCATGTGTGGTTCCCACCATGAAGCATGGAGGAGGAGGTGTGATGGTGCTTTGGTGGTGTCACGGTCAGTGATTTATTTAGAATTCAAGGCACACTTAACCAGCATGGCTACCACAGCATTCTGCAGCATTACACCATCCCATCTGGTTTGCGCTTAGTGGGACTATCATTTGTTTTTCTACAGGACAATGACCCAACACACCTCCAGGCTGTGTAAGAGCCATTTGACCAGGAAGGAGAGTGATTGAGAGCTGCATCAGATGACCTGGCCTCCACAATAACCCGAGCTCAACCCAATTGAGATGGTTTGGGATGAGTTGGACCGCAGAGTGAAGGAAAAGCAGCCAACAAGTGCTCAGCATGTGGGAACTCCTTCAAGACTGTTGGAAAAGCTGGTTGAGAGAATGCTAAGAGTGTGCAAAGCTGTCATCAAGGTAAAGGGTGGCTACTTTCATGAGTCTCAAATATAAAACAATGATTTGTTAAACACTTTTTTGGTTGCGACATGATTCCATGTGTTATTTCATAGTTTTGATGTCTTCACTACTATACAATGCAGAAAATAGTAAAGAGAAAGACCCGTGAATGAGTAGGTGTCCAAACATTTGACTGGTTCTGTACATATGATCAAATCTGAAATAGGACAGGTGCTCAAAACCTCAGCTACAAATGTCCTAAGTAATGCTGTCCACAACTGTCCAACTCCAGTAAAAGAGCACACGTCATAAATGGAAGTATAAATATGAAAACATGTGGGAGAACTTGAAGTATTGATAAGCAGCTTACATTTCTTGAACTCAACCATTTGGTTCAAATATACATTTAGATGTGTGAACAGTCATCCATAATAACCACAAATCGGTAAGGCGTAGCTTTCAGACTCCTGGAGAGTCTCAAAGCTGGTCTCTTCTCCGTTCTAGCAGGACGAACACAATTGTATACACCACCACATTCACTGCCACTCCACTAAACCAAAGGCTCTTTTAAGAGCCACCTAATAAATGAAAATGTGTGTCGGTAAGGAGCTGTCAAAACTATAAACTCAATTGTCAAAATCTATCCTCTAGTCATACAGGACCTCTAGTCATTACACTACGAGCCCCATTCTAAAAACTTTGATTTGACAGACCATTTATATATGGACAGTCTTGAAGCGTTACTTCAAAACCAATTTTGTTAGTTAATTTTGCTTCCTTGGTCAAAACATCATGCTAAAAAAAGTTGATTTGTGGAAAACAGACTCATTAATCACGTAGCTTGCCAAGTAAGCAAGCATGTAATTATGTTGACTGTGCACAGCATGGCACACAATTTAAGCAAGCAGAGGGGGTTTGATTCATCTGTCCTTGGGTACACTGGACTATGGCCCATCACATCATCGGGGAGGGAAGGCAGATAAAAACGCTTTTATCAAAGGCAATCACTTTCGCATGTCAAAATACAGAATCCTACATGTGTTAAGTCAAATCAAGCTTTATACAGCACATTTCAGACATGAAAATAAATAAATAAATTCTGAAATATTTACTACACAAACATAAGATAAAACAAAGACAAACTGATCAATTAAAAAGCACCCTAAGGAAAAGCAAAGCTAAAGAGATATTTAAAAAAAAAAAAAAATTAAAACATGTTCACAATATTTCCCCCCAGCAGTCTATTCCAGAGGCTGGGGGAATAATAACTAAAGGCTGCCTCTCCATGCCTCTTAGTCCGAAGCTTTGGGACAATTAAAAGGCTAGTGTCAGAGGACCTGAGGGACCTACTGGCTACATAACTTATTCTATTTATATTTAATCTTTATTTAACCTAGGCAAATCCGTTAAGAACAAATTCTTATTCACAATAACGGCCTACCCCGGCCAAACGCTAACGACGCTGGGCCAAATGTGCTCCGCCCTATGGGACTCCCAATCATGGCCGGTTGAGATACAGCCTAGAATCGAACCAGAGGCTATAGTGCCACAGCTAGCACTGAGACGCAGTGCCTTACACTGCTGCGCCATTCAGGAGCCCACAGAACTTAAAAGCATGTCTGACATGTATTGGGGTGTACAATCGTGGATTAACTTTACAATATATATTTTTTTTATTAACTCACAGGCAGCCAGTGTAGAGACCTTAAAACCAATGTAATGTGTGTTCTCAATATCGTCTTGGTCAGTACCCATGCTTAATTACGTCACTTTTGCTGAGCCGACTTCGGACAGAGTGGGCACCTGGCTCAAGTCCAGGAGGTTGGCCCGGTTCCAAATCGATTAATCAAACCCCCTCAATGATTCTGATGTTGTTTTACCTGGGTGCACCATGTGCAGGACCCACACCCTCCGACTACTTTTTAACTTGTTGATGGCAACTTCAGATTTTCTGGGAACACACTGAAAAGTAACACGACACTTAATCAGTCAGCACAAATGTGGATTATAATGACTAGGCAGGAAAGGGAGCTGGACTGTATTCTCCATGTTTGAAACAGCTATTCTGGACACTGGCAGCGCAACACAGGCTCATGTTCACATGTGCGTTTGGGGGTTCAACCATCGTTTGGCCAGGGGGCTTTACTTGGCCCTTTACGCTCTAGTGACTCCTTGTGGCGGGCCAGGCGCCTTCAGGCTGACCTTGGTCGTCAGTTGAACGGTGTTTCCTCTGACACATTGGTGTGGCTGGCTTCCGGGTTAAGCGGGCGGGTGTTAAGGAGTGTGGTTAGGCGGGTCATGTTTCTGGGGGCGTATGACTCGACCTTCGCCTCCCAAGCCCGTTGGGGAGTTAGAGACCAGAGCGAAATTGGGGCTACATTTAAAAAAATCTAGGCCCTACAAACTTATTCAGTCTGAAAAGGTGGCAAGTCTAATTGTCACTTTATGTACTCAGTTGTCTAGTTCTTATATGATGCCTAGATATTGAGCTGGCACAACCACCTATTGAGTGTAAGGGGTTTATGAAATAAGTATGTAATGTTTGTGTTATTGGTTCACTCAGGTTCCCTTTTTACTATATTAAGTTTTGGTTGAAGATCTGATACCATTCCGTGTAAAACAAAATATGCAAAAGTAGAGAAATTAGAAAAGGGGAAAATACTTTCATAGCACTGTAGCTATGTGCCCCAGGGGCAACAGTTTTGATTAATTTCTAATCGCTCTCACGCGCTCATTTTTGTCCGTTAAGAACAAACAATGTGCTACCTTTTTGCAGCATTTCTGACAATGCTAATAGGTTTTCATTCTAATCTGAGTTCTAATGCCCGGTGGTTATTTGCTCTGCAACACGGCTGCTTGCACCATGCTACCAGTCATTAGAAGTGTATGCGAACAAACTTAGGCTGCTGTATATAGCTAACTATATGATGGTATTCAATATGAGGTTAATCAATAAAATGCAAGCAGTTATTTTGATTAGCTAGGTAGCTAACTAGTTAATGCTACCTAGCTAACGTTAGCTTGCAAAGTCCAGCAGCTAGCCTCTCTAGCTAGCTAACACCAGTCAGCTGAAAGCTAGCTAGATAAACAGGCAAATGAGCAGGTAGCTAGCCAATAAATGTTTTTTTGTTTTGATTAGCTAACTAGTTATCTAACGTAATGTCATACCAATCAGATGAGCTAATGTTGGCTTAGTAGCTAACCAACAAACAAGGAATGCTAGATGGCTATATTTTGCCAAGTATGAAATTTATAAAGCCCTTTTCTACCTCAGCAGATGTCCCAAAGTGCTTATACAGAAACCCAGCCTAAAACCCCAAACAGAATGCAATG
Source organism: Oncorhynchus tshawytscha (assembly GCF_018296145.1). Taxonomy (NCBI): domain Eukaryota; kingdom Metazoa; phylum Chordata; class Actinopteri; order Salmoniformes; family Salmonidae; genus Oncorhynchus; species Oncorhynchus tshawytscha. The sequence continues at coordinate 60,662,181 of NC_056436.1, read as the reverse complement.
CAGATATAGAAGCAAGGTGGCTAGGCAAAACTCCCTAGAAAGGCAGGAACCAAGGAAGAAACCAGGCTCAGAGGGGTGGCCCGTCCTCTTCGGGCTGTGCCATGTGAAGACTAAGTACATGGAAATTAAGGCTAGATCGTTCAAGATGTTCAAACATTCATAGATGACCAGTAGAGTCATATAGCTAAGGTATTTCATATAAGGCTAAAGTCATTGTGTAAAATGCTCATCTAGACACTTGAGTGTAATCGTAGCACAAACATGATTGAGAACATCCTTGGCTGCTATGATAGCCAGTTATCATTAACTAGCTAGGTAACGTTAGCCAACTTAAAACTAATGTTAGATAACATGTATGGCAAGTTCATTCACCACAATATATCCTACTTTCTTACACAAGACATAGACATAATGTTAAGTTTACAACCAAACTTTGGGAAACTGCCACGCTGTTCATGTTAATTTGCATTGCACAGACCAAGCGACAGTAAGACAAGGTAGCCCGATTTTAGACACTACATTTCCTCAACTAAGAACAATCCAGACCACAAACCACAGCCGAGAAAACAAATGGCTTTGAATAAACAGTAAGCCAGTTATGAACCGCATATACAGAGCTGTGAAAAAGTGTTTGCCCTCTCTGATTCTCTATTTTTTTATACTGAATGTGATCAGGTCTTCAACAATCTAATATTAGATCAAATGGAACCGGAGTTCACGAATACTTTTTATTAACAAAGTTATGCAACACCCAATTCCCCTGTGTGAAAAAGTAATTGCCCTCTTACACTCAACTGGTAGTGCCACCTTTAGCTGCAATCAAACGCTTCCTGTAGTTGTTGATCAGTCGCTCATATCGCTGTGGAGGAATGTTGGCCCACTCTTGCATGCAGAACTGCTTTAACTCAGTGACATGTGAATTTTCAAGCAAGTCCTGCCACAACATCTCAATTGGGATTAGGTCTGAACTTTGACTAGGTCATTCCAAAACTTCAAATTTGTTCCTTAACCATTTCCATGTAGACTTGATGTTTTGGGTCATTGTCTTGCTGCACAGACAGATGGCCTGACATTCTCCTGTAGAATTCTGATGCAGAATTCATGGTTCCTTCTATTAAGGCAAGTCTTCCAGGTCTTGAGACAGAAAAGCATCCCCAAACCATCAAATCAAATTTATTTAAATTAGCCCTTCTTACATCAGCTGATTTAAAAAAAATGTTTACCTTTATTTAACTAGGCAAGTCAGTTAAGAACAAATTCTTATTATCAATGACAGCCAAGGAACAGTGGGTTAACTGCCTGTTCAGGGGCAGAACGACAGATTTGTACCTTGTCAGCTCAGGGGTTTGAACTTGCAACCTTCCGGTTACTAGTCCAACGCTCTAACCACAAGGCTACCCTACCTCCCCATATCATATCTCAAAGTGCTGCACAGAAACCCAGCCTAAAACTCAAAACAATGCATGAGTAGAAGCATGGTGGCTAGGAAAAACTTCCTTGAAAGGAAATCACACTACCACCATCGTGCTTGACCATTGGTATAAGGTTCTAACTGTGTAATGCAATGTTTGGTTTTCGCCAGGCATAATGGGACCCATGTCATCCAAAACAATTGTCTGACAACCCTAATTTTATTTATCCTTTATTTAACTAGGCAAGTCAGTTAAGAAAATAGTCTTACCTTGTCAGCTCGGGGGTCGATCTAGCAACCTTTCGGGTTACTGGCCTAACGCTCTAGCCACTAGGATACCTGGCGCCCTAATGCTAACGACCTTGTTAAAAATCTGCTCTGTGGTTCTCGGTAACGGACGAATGGCTCATGATGCGAGGCGGGGAGTGTGTTCATAACCTACAATCAAATTGATTTGCGAATTTTCATAAATATTGGCGTCATATTGGAAGGGACATTTGAATTTAACACCGAGCTTCAACCAAGGGCTATAATAGACACGACAAGAATGCATGCCAGTCTAGCTTGGCCAAGAGCTTCTTGTTTTTATAAGAAACATTGAACATTCCTAATTGTTTGCAGTCAACTTACACACGCTACAAGGGGTCTTTTCACAGTCCCCAAATTCAAGGAAATAAAGTATACAGAGCCAGGATTGTGTGAAAATCCCATCTCATATAGCGCAAGTGGACAGAAAACCTGGTTCCAAAAACAAATAAAGTAACACCTCACTGCAAAACGCTTCTCCCCATGTGACCTACTTGTGTGCATGTATAACAGATGTACACTGTTTTAATGTATGTAAATTGTAAAGTGTTTTACCTGTGATGTCTTTTTGCTTGTGTCTGACCCTAGTAAGACTGGACACCTGGAAGACTAGCCGTCGCTATTGAGGATCCTAATAAAATATACAACAAAAATCAATCAAATATGAATCGTCACACTCAGTCACCCCGTTGAACATGTTGGCGTTAAACTGTGCACAATAAAGGAGTGGATTTACAGGTAGGCCTGCCTAGATTCACTTCGACATCTGATATGGCTCTGTATAAAAGGATCCAAAGTCAATATTGGAAAGACTTTGCTGAACTCCACACTGTGAAAAAGGAGCGTTGTTAACGATTAGATTATGAGTCAACGCAGCCTTCATAGTTCACCATCATTTATGGCAGAACCATTCAGTGAACACATTCCATAGAATCAACCAGACTACAGTAAATATACCCAATCGACAAAACATTCCATTTCGAAATACACTATATTGAGTAGCCTAAGTTGTATGTCATGGTTTGGTAAGAAGCGAAAGTTAGGCCCAATGGGCCTTACAAGCAAATCAGTACGTTAAATTCAGATGAGTAAACTAAAACAATTTCGCTTTTCAGAAAAAAAATCTTCAAGTCAGCAATAAAAGGAAACGTTGGGCCTACACTTTATAGGCCCATTGTCTTTTACATATTTAAGGTGCTGCCGTATTTCTCCATGTCCCAGCTATTCCCAACAAAATTGCATAAGTGAGTAACTAGTCAGATACCGGTGTATTTAGTTAAGCCTAAATAGTCATAGAAAAAAATTAATTCACCACAACCAAAGTTAGGAGGGGAAAAAAAAAAAAATCCTGTTTCGATAATTGGAAGATATTATGCTGATCATTAAAGTTAAAAGAATTATACAAAACAATTGGGCTATGCAACACTATACAAAATCTAAATGAACGTATATTTTATTTACTAAAATTAGTGTTTGCAGTAGGCCTATTTTAAGTGGAAGAGATTATGAAAACTTGAGTTATACAAGACCGTGTTCATCCGTCATGTTTGAGTTCTCATTAGTCACACTTCGTTAGACCCATCGCCTAAGATAAATCACTTTGCTTTTCAATGTTCCACTCATTTCATTCTGTGAAGCGGCATCTCCCATGATACCTGACAGATTTCACTCATCAAACTCACGTCACATCCCCTATCGACAAGTACTCATCAGGTGGCTCATACCCCACACAATCACCAAAACACACGGACTCAGTAATCTTGTTTCGTACAAATTTATTCATCATTTAAGAATAGAGGATGGTCTTAAAATAAGTAGAAACGTCAGTTTTAAATAAAACCTCCTGGCCCATGATGGGTTAACCTGACAAAAAAAGTCAAACAAAAATGGAACATTAAAAAAAAAAAAAAAAATACTATAAATAAAAAACTTGCACCCCAGTCTTACATTTCATTAAAACCTAGGTCATGAAGAAAAAGACTACAAAGATTTGGACACAGCCGACACTGACATTCTACAAATTAAGTGTAAACACGTATGAACCAACTCTCAATCCAGCTTTTCTGAAATACAACGCCTCTTCACGAGGCCAGATGCCTTTTTCAGAGAAAATATGATGGCATTATTAAAATAGAAGTCCAATTCTTCTACAGAAGTTGATTGCTTATAAATCATGATAAAAGCCTATTTGCAATGCAATTTACTCTGGTGGACTGAACATTCAGTTTCAGTCCAGGATATGTAGTTTTAAAATGCTTTAAAATGGACAACTCAATGAAATAAAAAAAATCAAATGCATTATTGTTTTTTTTAACTACTGAACGGCGATTATTTTAGCAATCAAAATGTTCAAGTATACGAAGTACTTAAGTTTATAGTCATTTTTTCAAATGTGGGTTAGGGGTAGCGTTCCGTTCACGCCAGTCCCCGCGGTCTGATAGTGCGGATGTACACTGTGTAACCGACTGGTCTGCAGGGACGGGTGATCCGCGCTGTCGCCACCGGGAGGCAGGTACATGCTGATCATATCCCTCAGGTCCCCCAAACACGCTCTCTGGGAGTGAGAAGTAATGGCCGGAGGTGGTGAGCTCGGCTCGGTCTTGCACACGGAGGCCATGGAACCCAAGCCCATGGCACTGGAGGTTTGCTGCGTGTATGCGGGGGACATGCTGTACGTGGATGCTGCGTTCATGTAGGTCTGCGCCGAGGACATCATGGGGTACTGGAGCCCTGCCATCTCATACCGGTGCATCTGCTGAATCTGTGGGCTGTGATGCTGAGGGTAGGCCAACTGGTCCTGCATGAGGGAGTACGCACTGTTGGTCCAGCCATTCATGTGAGCATAACTGTCCATCCGCTGTCCCACCGAGACGCCGTTGTTGACAGCGTTGGCACCTGGCGCCAGAAGTCCTCCAGGCAAAGAATACTTGTCTTTCTTGAGCAGGGTCTTGGTCTTCCTGCGGGGACGGTATTTGTAATCCGGATGCTCCTTCATGTGCATGGCGCGCAGACGCTTGGCCTCGTCGATGAAGGGTCTCTTCTCCGCGTCGGTCAAAAGTTTCCAGTCTGCACCGAGCCGCTTGCTAATCTCAGAGTTGTGCATTTTAGGGTTCTCTTGTGCCATCTTTCTCCGCTGTCCACGGGACCACACCATGAAAGCATTCATAGGCCGCTTCACCCGGTCCTGATCGTTGGCACTGTTGTTCTTGTTGCCCGCCGCTGAACCCGAATTGGACTGCGGGAGTGGGCTCTTGATCTCGGTTTCCATCATGTTATACATTCGAACGGCTTTGAAATGTTCACTCTCAGGCGTGGATAAAGTTCAACAAAAATACCATCAAAGACAAGAGAGATAGAAATAGTACTGACCAGTCTCATGTGAGGGAAAAAAAGTTGTCAAAAGAAGCTCAGGCAATGTTAGTTTGTCAGGTGCTTCCAATTTCTCAGTGCTCATCAGTTCGCTCTGAAACAGAACTCTGCAAACTTGTCCGCCAACCTCAGCTGTTATTAGTTCCCGGGTCATGTGATTTGGATTGACAGCGAAACAATGCGTTGCTCCCGACCAATCACAGCACGTCTTCGTCTACCGAATTGAGTTGGACAGTGCTCTGGTTGGAGTTGTAGAAGGAAAGGGATAGATTCAACTTTATACATAAAGAACATATTATAAAACAGTTAAATTAGATAAAAAACTAGGTGGTTCGATCCCGGAATGCTGATTGGCTGACAGCCGTGGTATATCATACCGTATAGCATGGGTATGACAAAACATTTATTTTATTGTCTAATTATGTTGGTAACCAGTTAATAATATCAATAAGGCACCTCTGGGTGTGTTGCGTCATGCAAAAGAACAGCCCGTAGCCGTGGTATATTGGCCATATACCACACCTCCTCTGGCCTTATTGCTTAATTATAGTTCATCTGAAGTAATTCAAACAAACTATACATATATATATATATATATATATATATATATATATATATATATATATATATATATATATATATATATATATATATATATATTGAGATGTAAAAATGTAAGTTACATCACATGCAGGAAACATTTTAGAAAATGGCTGAAATCTTACTGAAACAAACTGAATCATAGCATATATAGGGTTTTAAAATGAAACGAATAAGTTTGATGGAACGGATCAAGTCGACAATTCAAGTCACCTTGAACATCAAATATATTATCCTAATAGTTAAATATATAGGTTTGAGTTTGTAGGTGCTGTAGACATGAATGATCATAAATAAACCATTTAGAAAACTAGCAAATCTTGTCATTACAGACGTAACTTCATCATTTGTAAGCGGTCTTGGTAAAGAAAACGGTGGAAATCAAATAATCCCATTCAAGTGGTGACTGGAGGCGGGGTCCCAATGCCTGTATAGATAGACCTATGAGTGCAAGGCAAATATAGAGGCAGAAAAGTCACTCTTTAAATATCAAGATGATATCTTAGAATTGTAGATTGGCATCTATATATAACTTGAGGTTCCTGTATGAAGGGTTTTTGGAAATACCATTTAAATTGCAGCCAATGTCAGACAACAAACAATTTGTTAATATATTGAAAATGTGTGTGCTTGTCATTTTCAAATGGGAATTTATCATGAATTGAGTTAGAATGTATTTATTAAATTAACATATTGACAAAAAATCTGATTAATCAAAACAGCATGACACAGAAGATGTTTTAAATTTAAATGTGGGTTACAGCAAGTGTGCGTAATTGGTACAATATTGGATTAAATGTTTTGTTTACCATGTCCATCGATGTTTGCAAATGCGGATTCACTTTCTATTTCTCGACTAATTTTTGTTCATCTCAGTTGCCAATTCTCAAAACAGCCAACATTGGGAATGGTACAGCGGCGAAAGATAAAAACGTGATACATCAACGACCTCTTGTGGAGAAAACTGCTTACAGCCTACCTCTCAAGACTTTGTTTTGAAGGAAGGGTTGATTGGTGCTCTGAGAAAGTTCATATATATTTACGTTACTTCGTCGTGAAATTCGACAGCTCTTGTGCGTAAAACGTTTTCACTCTGCAGTGCTAATGGTTATTAATATGGCCACCGCAAAGACCCAAAACACACGGTTCCTGTTTAGCAGTTGAAACAGAAGTGAGATTTTCTCCCAGCCCTCGGGAAAACTTGACACCTGCTAATGACTACACGCGCTTCGTCCATCAAAAACGTCCTAAATGAACACCTCCGCCACTCAATTTTGAGCACCACAGATCTGGGAGCGATTAAGGATTTTAAATATTAACGAAAAGGAATTCTGCACACTAATGACTTCACTATTAAATCTAAAGAGGTTCCAAATGTCTATGTTTTATTTCAGGAACCCATCTAATTTATTGAAATCATGGGTAAGAATATTTTTGTATGTGAATTGGATTTCAAAATCGAAAGGGGAGATTATTTGACATCAAGACTTTAAATAGCCTATTGTCACCTCTTTTCAACAGAATAGCATACGATTTACAACAAAATAATTATCAAGGCTTGAAAATACACAGGCTTGACATTAAATAATATAATCTATAGTCCATGTACCCATAACAATATGATGTAATAAACAAGCCTACATTTATTTTCTCCCTTTATTTAACTTGCCAAATACGTATTTCCAATTACGGCATAGGAACAGTGGGTTAACTGCCTTGTTCAGGGGCAGAACAACATATTTGTACTTTGTCAGCTCAGGGATTCAATCTAACAGCCTTTCGGTTACTAGTCCAACGCTCTAACCACTACGCTACCTGCCGCCACACCCAAGCTGATGATGTTGAAAGATAGGGAGATATTGCATTTTATTTAAAATGCCAAGTGCAGTCAAAAACGTGATTTCCCCATGTTTTATATATGTTTCCACACTATGAGGTTGGAATAATACTGGGAGATTGTCAAAAGTATGATAATAATAATTTAGTGTAAGAGCTGTTTGCAAAGACCACCTGAAATTTCAGCCTGTTTTGGTGGGATGGAGTTTTGCCCTGCTTGGTGACTTCCCTGGGTGGTAGATTAGTTAATAGACCAATAAGAAAGAGAGTTCCAAGCCTCTGTCAATAACAGCTAGTTTTCAGTTTTCCCCTCCCCACTCAGGCCACTCCCAGACAGTCCTAGCAAAATTACTGAGAAATTGCTGTTTGCTAAGAAGCAATTGTAGTTTATTTTTCACAATTTTCATTAAAAACCATCACAGTGTAAAGTACTTAATTGTTACCCAGAAATGATTTGATATTGAGATACAAACGGCTGCATTGGACCTTTAATACATTTAACGAATGGAATTCACTTTCAAAACATGTCTGTCAGAGAAAGAGTAGCCTACATTGAATTTAGTTGAAGACACGGTATTAATGTAAATCAATACCATAGAAACAGTTGCTATCCAGCTCATATAACAACATATTGATTTACCTAGACGTTAATCAATTGAAAAGCTTTGTTGATTGATCCGCCATCAACAGAGCACAGGACTTGTCGCTAACCTCTAATTAGTGCTTGGGTTAACCCATCTAATTCAGAAAGCAGTTATTTGTTTATCTGTCAAGATTCACAAACTTATCCGCTTGTAATCTTCTTATGGAAATCGACCAGACAGCGGGAAAGGGAAAACTCAAAGTTACCCGGGGTACGGTAATGAGGGCCTCTGTGCACCTCATTTCCTAATTAACGAAAGCGGAGGGCGAGGAGGACCACCAGCAAAGGCTGCCAGTGTTCGGCCTCAGCGAGCTCCATGCCCCTCGGGCCCCATGGCCTGCAGCGTCACGGCTTGCAGAAACACACTGTTGAAAGTGTTTGGAGGAAATGTGTGTTCATGTATGCAGAGTAATGTGCAACCAGCATGCAAACAATGCCAGTTGAGTTACCATATCTGATATTAGCGTATTTCTGAACAAGCCCTTTATTTTAATTTGATTAACTTGTCATGCAACACCAAGGGATGCAGCAATTGAGAGACAAATGAAAATACTATATTTTTAATCAAGTCTTATAAAGTTTACACCAAGACACACTAAAGCCTCTTTCGATAAACTGCATCTGCCCCCACAGAAGGCCTCTCAGCAACAATTGGCCAAGAGCTCCCATTCATTGACAGGAACAAGCTTGGGCAACCCATCAAGTCATTTTTCTTTTATAGTCCAATGTATACCATTTTTTAAAATAAAAATGATTGAATAAAAAACGTATTCCTCAAATGAAAGACGAATACATTTATGACCCATCATGTTGAATAATCTCTATTTCACTCCTGATCTGAATCGTATTAATGAGCAGTAAATAAACAATATGGAAATTACAGAAAGGCCCGCTATCGCATATCCGCACAATATGATAAGAGGATATAGCCTACTAAAAAGTATATAATGAACAACGTTATTTGCGCAGGGCTTCAGGCGAATTAAAATTAATTCTAATTCGGTCTAATTGACACAAAAGATGCATTAATTCCCCCATTGAAAGGGCATGCAGTTAGTCTGCACAATGTCCCTATGCAAGCTTACTGAATAGGGCTTTTGGTCAGAGAAATTTAATTCAGAACGGACAATGTGCTGGAAGGCGCATGGTAAACTTAATATTCTAAAATATCCCCACTGAAAGAAATCTATTAGACATGGCAGTGTATTTGTTTTATAATTTGAATAAAGACTATATACTGATTTAAATCCCCAATATGAATAGAGAGAGTTATCTGTGGTATTTAACTAGCCTTATCAATAGACTGATTCCTAAATAACAGTGGTTTGGTTGCTGGCTATAGGCTTTGTTGGCATACATTTAAAGAGAACACGTGCGGTTAGAAATGCGAAACGGATCCCCACCGTTCTTTATTTAATCCAAGGGGGAAAACTATCATTTTGGCCTGGGAAAATATGGATATCCCCTCAAACAGACTATAAACCATTGCGTTAGATGTCCATTTAAACCCCACGGCCTCTGGAATCAATAACTTTTTTGTTTCAGCTCAGTGACTGCGGACAAGGCCTTTGCGAAACAGTAATTAACAAAGAATGGGTTTTCAATTACAGCCACAATAGAGACTGTCTCATTAAGATTTGCATGATTTTTGGACCAGGAATGCAAATGAAGATGCAATTTACACACGGTCTGCTGTTCCCATTGTGTCAGTGAAAATGGTTGCGTCTTCCCTCGTTTTACCACAGGTAAAATAATATGCACGGGTCACTTCAAGGAAGGGCAGTAGAGCGGGGTTACTACCCTCATTTGTTGTAAAAGTCGTAACATTTGAACGAACTCATGCTCCTGTAGATATTTAATATTATTAACCGCATGCCTTGCTGCATATATATTTTAATGTGTTTAATGTCTGTATGTAATGCAAGGTCATTACTGACTGTGGAATCATTTTAGCTTCTAATCACATTTCACCAGAGATTACATAATGTGCTAATTACATTGACAAAATGACCATAGCTTTGAATCACCCAAATTAATGATTTTGCAAAGTTAAATAATCATGAATATATAATAAAAAATACATGTTCTATGTCTATGAATAAAACTAAAGGGCATACATTGTTGTTAATTAATTGATCAAATAGTGTTAATTTATATTTATTATTCTTATTCATATTTTTGTACAGTATATTTTCAATCGGCTGTTTATAGACTGTTATTAAGACAATAACGTGCCTTGCGTACTAGCCTATGGAACACCAAAGGTTAAGTGTCAGTAACAGACTACAAGATACTAAAATGTTGCGGTTTATTGCTAACGATGAACAACATCATCACTTGCGAATTATTGACTGTTTAGTAATCCTAACGATATATATCACACTAGTTCGCATCATGCAGCAACTTGTACATACATCCCAGTAGCACATCAAGTAGTTGGACAGTGCACTATTAGCAGTGATTCATTTGTTCACGGTTAATTTAACATTTATCCATTACGTTAGCACCATTTCGAAAAACAGTCTATGACAAGGAGTGTAAGCCATCTATACATACATATTTAGGAATATGTTAGCTCCATAAAAGAAAAACGAAATAATTTGATTTCAAAATAAAACACAAGAGATTGCCTACAACCCCCCTCTATGAACACGTGGCAGAGAACAGACTATGTAACAACTCCTAAACATTAGGTAATTCCACGCTAATGGTGGAAGAGGGGCTTGTGTGTATAGCATCACTGCTCTCAGTGCATCCTCATAGTGGGTGTAAAGGAGGGCTGAGGGAAGTGGTTTTCATGACAAGCTGAGTGAGTGTGAACCAGAGAATGCTGCAGTGGCAGAAGATGTGTCCTTCACCGCTAACTGTCTCTGCACCCACACTTAAACTCATGGTTCCTTCATAGCAAACCTATTGCCATGTAGTCTGGCCTAATGAATCGAGAGAGATGGGGAATGGAGAAGGGGGGTCTATTCAACTCACTGTGTGTTGGGTTCTGTGACTGTTAGAGCATCATTTCTTCCTCTAGGACCGACCATGTTGTTGAAAGCCATGTCCATGAGTCAGTCAGTCATTAAGACAGAGGGCCTGTCCTTCATACCTTCAAAGAGAAGAAAAACAAGCATTCAGAACAGAACTCATTTCCCTTTTTCACAGGCAGCCAACGAGCTTTAGTGTTGTGTCGTCGGTCCACCAGGGCTAATGAAAAGGTCTTGCAACTGCTTCAGATGAGTCATTTGGTGTGTTGTCATTGCACCGATGAGGCTCAGCTCAACTCTGAGACGTTATATTACGTCCGCACTCACCACCACCAGCCAACTGGCCACCTTGTTGGGCCCGCTGGAATGTAAGCGTCTCAATTGAGCTGAGAAGCAAAGACAACATGCAACATGTTATTTCCCCCCTGTAGCTGTTTGTGAGGAATGCCTGAAACGGAGGCCCCCCCCCACCCCCAGCAGCCCAAGCATGTCGTTGCTCATTGTGTTCCAGTGTGAGGAGGGCCGGGCCACGGCTGCTGACACACAGAGACCCCGGTGTAATCTCTTTAACCCGTCACTGTCATCAGCAGACAAGGCGTGACCACCCAGCACTCTCTCTGCTCCATCTCACTTAGCCAAAGAGAGTGTCCTGAGGCTCGCCACCTTGGGATTTATAGCTCTTGCTTGGTGTCGTACTCGTGGTCGCATCCATAAACACTTTTTCTCAAGCACACCCACCGACTCGTCTACTCACCGATACACATCCACACACTCACTGAGAAGACAGCAGCTCTCCTTACAGACACAAGATGCAGTCACTTTTGAGCTACAACTCTCAGGCCCAGTGGAGGCTGCCTAGGGGAGGACGGTTCATAATAATGTCTGGAACGGCGTAAGGGAAGGGCATCAAAACATGTGTTTGATGTATTTGATTCCATTCCACTGATTCTGCTCCAGCCATTATCACGAGCCCGTCCTCCCCAATTAAGGTGCCACCAACCTCCTGGGCACAGGCCTAAATTTAGTCAGGCTGTAGCAATAGCTGCTTCCTCACTAGAAGAGGTTATTTTCAATGACTATGGTGAACACTAAAACATAATGGGTTGTTTACTTGTCTTTTTAGAATAGATAACACACACTTAATGTGTGAATATGTTGAATAGACTTAGTCAAGGCAATGATAGGCAATCATTTTGTGATGCCTGAAGGACTCCTTCAGTAAAATGTGCATTTTATATAAGGGTTATTGGCCAATGTACCTCAAAGCTTTAATGAACGTATGTCACATAAAAAGGGCATTAGAAAATAAGCATTTTAAATGAATATACGCTTTCAATTTGCTCCCTGGAGCACATTTTAAAACAATAATCCCTTACTTTTAGTATGGACAATTAAAAAAACATCCATAACAGCACATTTGGTATATGGTGCGTTAAATTAAAAAAATTAAAAGAATACTGAAATACCCAGAATTATTAGATCATGACCATTCAAAGCAAATTTTGATTCAGTTTTAATTAAGCAGAAAATGTCATGTTTTTTTCTACTGAGCCACTGAGTCAAGCTGGCTGTTATAACAATTCATTGTTTTGAAATGAGGATGTAACATGACTACTTCTATGTTTGCATGAGAGGAGATTCGGTTGCTGAGAACTTCCTCAACTGAAAAGGCCCTCGTATTAAAATGTGTTGTAATCTCTATCATCTCAATTGACCCAATGGGCCAATCACCTCCATCCATCTCCTTTCTGTATTACCTGTAGCCCTGTATATGTGGTGGTCTGTAACTTCTTGGATTGCCAGTCAATCATATTTGCACCTTTGTTTTTTTGAGAGGTTCTTGGAGGAAACTTTTAATGGTTCAATGTAGCAAAGGGTTCTTTGGAGAAATCCTGGAGTGGAGGCGTGGCTTAGTAGGGGCGTGGCTTTAAGATAGATATTAACATAAATGTGATTTCTGTTAATCTGATCGGCTGTATATGTTCATGTTGAACACTGACAGTTTTGTAGCTTCAATTCTGGTTAGAACCTTTACACAGGGGTTCGTCGAATACGCTTTCAGAAGGGGATCTTGAAAGACCATTTTCAGAGAGGTTTTCTCAAGGAGCCTCCGGTGTGGCAACCCAAAAGGTTCTTCAAGACACCTTAACTTCTAAGAGTGTACAGTATGCTTAATGTCATTGTTCAACCCCAGGCTGCTGAGTTCATAACACAATACCCTGTCTGTCTGCAGGCTGATGATGCCATCCTGTTTAGTGACGTTGACGCTTGTAAATCACCTTTTATGAACCACCTCTGTCTACTCTACATTATCATTTTAAAGACTGTTATTGCCTACTGCATGGCTAATTACAGCACTCATTATTTCTCGTGTATCTTTTGAATCATTGCCATGTTCTACAGTTCCCCAAAAACAATAGAAACGTTCTCCTTTTTTTGTTTGGGAGAAAGTGCTGAAGCATCATTTTCTTTCTTTGCGCCCTGCCCTAGCAAGCGACTGGCTTTTGTTTTAGACATAATTGAGATCCCACTAATCTGGCCCCTTTAAAAAAAATTAAGCAGTCTCTTTGTCGAGCCTTCATTAGTTTAAGATAGTATTGTGAGAATGCGCAATTAATTTTCAGAGTGTATCTTGAATTAATTAAAAACATCCAATTTTGTAATATGATTAATACCATGAAGTTATCTGTATTTCCCCCCAAAAATTACATATAATAGGAATACTTTGTGCATTAATTGCAGAAACGGAGGATTTTACAGTAGCCAAAGCTGGTTGAGGTAATTACAAAATGTAATTTATTATATGTTTAAGAGAGAAACAAACAAGTATAAATTGATAGATTAATCACGAGCGTCATTAAACCTAATCTGCGAGTGATTTGGAGGAAAATGACAAATCTCTGTTGCGCACCAAGCACTTGATAATGGAGATAGTGGCCATACATTTAGTCTCAGTCACGGTCTCATTAAAAGAGGCATAATTTAATTAAGAGTTAGCCATCGCCCTCCAAATATATTAATTACCTTGAGCGTGACGAGATGCGTTTGGGTGATTACTGGTGGTTTCATTACAGACAGTGTTCTAAATTGAGCCCAAACTAAGGTGGGGAAGTAGGAGTGTTGACAGGATAATGGATGGCCTGGCCTGAGTCTGAAAGGAGTATGCTGCTGGTGGCACCTTTCCTGAGGTAACGAGGAGTGAGCTGAGCTCACTTTGAGAGGTGAGACAGAGGACTGTGCTGCCGGCTGGATCTCCAGAGGTAGCAAGACATCAACTCACTCACTGCCTTACCAGGGTCTATAAACATGCAGCGCATTGGAAAGTATTCAGACCCCTTTACTTTTTCAAAATGTTGTTACATTACATCCTTATTCTAAAATGTATTAAATAGTTTTTCATCAATCTACACACAATTCCCCATAATGACAAGCAAAAACAGGTTTTTAGAAATTTGGGCAAATGTATGAAAAACAGAAAAAAACACATTTACATAACTATTCAGAACCTTTGCCAAAAATGTCTAAAAACCTGTTTTTGCTTTGTCATTATAGGGTATTGTGTGTAGATTGATTAGGAAAACAATTAATTTGATCCATTTTAGAACAAGCCTGTAACGTAACCAAATGTGTGAAAAGCAATTGAACATGGGCAAAGTCTACATAAGCAGTAAGGAACGTCTGGAATGAGGAGAAATCTTTTTTGGGAGTTTTAACACGGAACATTAGAAAATACAGCTACCCCCTCAAAAACACACTTCCCACCACATGCCCATTACATCAGGACTGACACCATTCTGGAAAATAAACAGACCACGGGAGGCTGGTGGCACCTTCATTTGGGGAGGACAGGATCGTGGTAATGGCTGGAGTGGAATCGTTGGAATGGCATAAAATATATCAAACACATGGTTTCTATGGGTTTGGTCCCATTCCATTTGCTCCGTTCCAGATATTATTATGAGCCGTCCTCCCCTCAGCATCCTCCACTGAAACAGGCAGGATCAAATCACACTTACGGGACATTAGGTTCTGTATATTACTGACAGAGAACATTGAATGGAGGAAACAGGCTTTTAGGAGTACTATCAATGTCTAGGAATAGACTTACTAACGTATCTATGGTCCAGTACTGGGTGCTATAATCCTGATGGTTTGTCCTGGTTTGCTTTGTGACACTACTTTCAGAGCCAGTGTCTTTCACTTGTACAGGGGATTGAATGAAGAGGATCTCAGTCAAAAGGGCACATACACTATATGACCAAAGGTAGACCTGCTCATCGAACATCTCATTCCAAAATCATGGGCATTAATATGGAGTTCGTCCCCCCCCCCTTTGCAGCTATAACAGCCTCCACTCTTCTGGGAAGGCTTTCCACTAGAGGTTGGAACATTGCTGCGGGGACTTCAGCCACAATAGCATTAGTGAGGTTGGGAACTGATGTTGGGCAATTAGGCCTGGCTCGCAGTCGGCGTTCCAATTAATCCCAAAGGTGTTCGATGTGGTTGAGGTCAGGGGTCTGTGCAAGCCAGTCAAGTTCTTCCAGACCGATCTCAAAAAACTATTTCTGTATGGACCTCGCTTTGTGCACGGGGGCATTGTCATGCGTAAACAGGAAAGGGCCTTCCCCAAACTGATACCACAAAGTTGTAAGCAAAAAAGTCTAGAATGTCATTGTATGCTGTAGTGTTAAGATTGCCCTTCACTGGAACTAAGGGGCCTAGCCCAAACCATGAAAAACAGCCCCAGACCATTAGTCCTCCCCCATCAAACTTTACAGTTGGCTCTATGCATTGGGGCAGGTAGTGTTCTCCTACCATCTGGCAAACCCAAATATGTCAATCGGACTGCCAGATCCATGCTTCAAGATTGTTTTGATCACACGGACTGGGATATGTTACGGGGTTGCCTCTGAGAATAACATTGACATATACACAGACATCAGTTCATCAGGAAGTGTATACCCAAACCAAAAAAACGTGGATATATGGCAGCATTAGCTAAAAACTGAAAGTGCGAACCACCGCATTTAACCACAGCAAGGTAATTGTTAATATGGTTGAATTCAAACAGTGTAGTTATTCCCACCGTAAGGCAATCAAACAGGCAAAAATGGCTCAGACATGAGATGTATGTGGCAGGGTCTGCAGACAATCACGGTGTACAAAAGGAAAACCAGCCACGTTGCAGACACTGACGTATTTCTCCTCGACAAGCTAAACACCTTCTTCACCCGCTTTGAGGAAAACACAGTGCAACCGACGCGGCCCACTCTCAAGGACTGTTGGATCTCGTTCTCCGTGCCCGACGTGAGTAGGACATTTAAGCGTGTTAACACCAGCAAGGCTGCCGGCCCAGATGGCATCCCTAGCCGCGTCCTCAGAGCATGCGCAGACCAGTTGGCTGGAGTGTTTACGGACATATTCAAACTCTCCCTATCCCAGTCCACTGTCCCCACTTCCTTCAAGATGTCCACCATTGTTCCTATACCCAAGAAGGCAAAGATAACTGAACTAAATGACTATCGCCCGGTAGCACTCACTTCTGTCATCATGAAGTGCTTTGAGAGGCTAGTTAAGGATCATATCACCTCCACCTTACCTTACACCCTAGACCCACTTCGATTTGCATACCGCCCCAATCGATCCACAGATGATGCAATCACCATCGCACTGCACACTGCCCTATCCCATCTGGACAAGAGGAATACCTATGTAAGAATGATGTGCATTGACTATATCTCAGCCTTCAACACCATAGTACCCTCCAAGCTCATCATTAAGCTTGGGGCCGTGGGACTGAACCCCGCCCTGTGCTACTGGGTCCTGGACTTTCCTGAAGGTAGGAAACAACACCTCCACTACACTGATCATCAACACAGGGGCCCCACAAGGGTGTGTGCTCAGCCCCCTCCTGTAGTCATTGTTCACCATGACTGCATGGCCACGCACGCCTCCAACTCAATCATTAAGTTTGCAGACGACACAACAGTATTACGCCTGATTACCAACAATGATGAGACAGCCTACAGGGAGAAGGTGAGGGCCTTGGCAGGGTGGTGCCCGGAAAATAACCTCACCCTCAACGCATACAAAATAATGGAGCTGATCATGGACTTTTGGAGACTGCAGTGGAGAAGGTGAAACGCTTCAAGTTCCTGGGTATACACTTCACTGACAATCTAAAATGGTCCACCCACATACACAGTGTGGTGAAGAAGGCGCAACAGCGCCTCTTCAATCTCAGAAGGCTGAAGAAGACCCTCACAAATTTTTACAGATGCACAATTGAGAGCATCCAGTTGGGCTGTATCACCGCCTGGTATGGAAACTGAACCGCCCAAAACCGCAGGCTCTGCAGAGGGTGGTGAAGCAACATCTCAGACATCAGTCAGGAAGTTAAAGCTTGGTCGCAAATGGGTCTTCCAAATGGACAATGACCCAAGCATACTTCCAAAGTACTTCCAGAGGCCTACAAACCTGACTCAGTTACACCAGCTCTGTCGGGAGGAATGAGACAAAATTCACCCAACTTATTGTGGGAAGCTTGTGGAAGGCTACCTGAAACGTTGGGGCAAGTCAAACTATTTAAGGCAATGCTACCAAATACTAATTGAGTGTATGTAAACTTCTGACCCACTGGGAATGTGATGAAAGAAATAAAAGCTGAAATAAATAATTCTCTCTACTATTATTCTGACATTTCACATTCTTAAAATAAAGTGGTGATCCTAACTGACCTAAGACATGGAATTTTTGCTCTGATTAAATGTCAGGAATTGTGAAAAACTGAGTTTAAATGTATTTGGCTAAGCTGTATGTAAATTTCAGACTTCAACTGTATGTTATGTGACCAATACAATTGTATTTCATTTTAAATGGTAAAGGGTGATTCATCACTCCAGAGAACGCGTTTACACTGCTCCAGAGTCCAATGGCGGTGAGATTTACACCACTCCAGCCGATGCTTTACATTGCGCATGGTGATCTTAGGCTTGTGTGCGGCTGCTCTGCCATGGAAACCCATTTCATAAAGCTCCCGACGAACAATTCTTGTGTTGACATTGCTTCCAGAGGTAGTTTGGAACTCGGTAGTGAGAGTTGCAACTGAGGACAGATAATTTTTACGCGCTATGCATTTCAGCACTCAGCGGTCCTGTTCTGTGAGTTTGTGTGGCCTAACACTTTGCGGCTGAGCTGTTGTTGCACCAAGACGTTTCCACTTCACAATAACAGCACTTACTGGAGCAGCTATAGCAGGAAAGAAATTTGATGAACTGACTTGAAATGTAGCATTCTATGACAGTGCCACGTTGAAAGTCACTGAGCTTTTCAGTAAGGCCATTCTACTGCCAGTGTTTGTCTGTAGAGATTGCACGGCTGTTTGCTCGATCTGATACACCTGTCAGAAATGGGTGTTGTTGAAAAAGCCAAATCCACTAATTGGAAGGGATGTCCACATACAGTATCAGTCAAAAGTTTGGGTTATTCTTTATTTGTACTATTTTCTACATTGTAGAATGAGAGTGAAGACATCAAAACTATGAAATAACACCTACGGAATAATGTAGTAACCAAAAAAGTGTAAACAAATCTAAATATATTTGACATTCTTCAAAGTAGCCACCCTTTGTCTTGATGACTAGGCAAGTCAGTTAAGAACAAATTCTTATTTTCAATGACAACCTAGGAACTGTGAGTGTTGCCTTGTTCAGGGGTAGAACGACAGATTTTTATCTTGTCAGCTAGGGGATTTGATCTCACAACCTTTTGGTTACTAGTCCAAAACTCTAACCACTAGGCTACCCTGCCACCCCACAGTGTATTGATCACTGTACCTGTACACAGCCAATCTGTAAATAGCACACCCAACTACCTCATCCCCATATTGTAATTGATCTTTTTGCTCTTTTGCACCCCAGTATCTCTACTTGTACATCATCATCTGCACATCTATCACTCCAGTGTTAATGCTAAATTGTAATTATTTTGCCTCTATGGCCTATTTATTGCCTTACCTCCCTAATCTTCTACATTTGCTCACACTGTACATAGATTTTTATATTGTTTTATTGACTGACGTTCGTTTATGTGTAACTCTGTGTTGTTGTTTTGTCGCACCGCTTTGCTTTATCTTGGCCAGGTCGCAGTTGCAAATGAGAACTTGCTCTCAACTGGCCTACCTGGTTAAATAAAGGTTAAATAAAAAAATTAACATTTGAGCTGTTCTTGCCATAATATGGACTTGGTCTTCTGTATACCACCCCTACCTTGTCACAAAACAACTGATTGGCTCAAACGCATTAAGAAGGAAAGAAATTCCACAAATGAACTTTTAACAAGGCACACCTGTTAATTGAAATGCATTTTTTTATTTTTACTAGGCAAGTCAGTTAAGAACCAATTCTTATTTTCAATGACAGCCTAGGAACAGTGGGTTAACTGCCTGTTCAGTGGCAGAACGACAGATTTGTACCATGTCAGCTCAGGGGTTTGAACTTGCAACCTTCCAGTTACGAGTCCAACACTCTAACCACTAAGCTACCCTGCTGCCCCTTCATTCCAGGTGACTACCTCTTGAAGCTGGTTGAGAGAATGCCAAGAGTGTGCAAAGCTGTCATCAAGGCAAAGGGTGGTTTTATTTGACTCTATGTAAACTGGAAACCACATATCCTGAGGCTGCATTCATTGTAGCTGGGGATTTTAACAAGGCTAATCTTAAAACAAGACTCTCTAAATTCTATCAGCATATCGATTGTGCTACCAGGGCTGGTAAAACCCTGGATCATAGTTATTCTAACTTCCGGGACGCATATAAGACCCTCCCCCGCCCTCCTTTCGGAAAAGCTGACCACGACTCCATTTTGTTGCTTCCAGCCTACAGACAGAGACTAAAACAAGAAGCTCCCGCACTCAGGTCTGTTCAACGCTGGTCGGACCAATCTGATTCCACGCTTCAAGACTGCTTCGATCACGTGGATTGGGATATGTTCCGCATTGCGTCCAACAACAACATTGACGAATACGCTGATTCGGTGAGCGAGTTCATTAGAAAGTGCATCGGCGATGTTACACCCACAGCAACGATTAAAACATTCCCAAACCAGAAACCGTGAATTGATGGCAGCATTCGCACGAAACTGAAAGCGTGAACCACTGCTTTTAACCGGAATACAAACAGTGTAGCTATTCCCTCCGCAAGGCAATCAAACAAGCTAAGTGTGAGTATAGAGACAAAGTAGAGTCACAATTCAACGGCTCAGACACAAGTGGTATGTGGCAGGGTCTACAGTTAATCACGGATTATAAAAAGAAAACCAGCCCCGTCACGGACCAGGATGTCTTGCTCCCAGACAGGCTAAATAACATTTTTGCTCACTTTGAGGACAATACATTGCCACTGACATGGCCCACTACCAAAACCTGCGGGCTCTCCTTCACTGCAGCCGACGTGAGTAAAACATTTAAACGTGTTAACCCTCGCAAGGCTGCAGGCCCAGACGGCATCCCCAGCCGTGTCCTCAGAGCATGCGCAGACCAGCTGACTGGTTTGTTTACGGACATATTCAATCAATCCTTATCCCAGTCTGCTGTTCCAACATGCTTCAAGAGGGCCACCATTGTTCCTGTTCCCAAGAAAGCTAAGGTAACTGAGCTAAACAACTACCGCCCCGTAAGCACTCACTTCCGTCATCATGAAGTGCTTTGAGAGACTAGTCAAGGACCATATCACCTCCACCCTACCTGACACCCTAGACCCATTCCAATTTGCTTACCGCCCCAATAGGTCCACAGATGACGCAATCGCAACCACACTGCACCACTGCACACTGCCCTAACCCATCTGGACAAGAGGAATACCTATGTGAGAATGCTGTTCATCGACTACAGCTCAGCATTTAACACCATAGTACCCTCCAAACTCGTCATCAAGCTCGAGACCCTGGGTCTCGACCCTGCCCTGTAAAACTGGGTACTGGACTTCCTGACGGGTCACCCCCAGGTGGTGAGGGTAGGTAACAACATCTCCACTCCACTGATCCTCAACACTGGGGCCCCACAAGGGTGCGTTCTACGCCTTCTCCTGTACCCCCTGTTCACCCACGACTGCGTGGTCATGCACGCCTCCAACTCAATCATCAAGTTTGCGGACAACACTACAGTGGTAGGCTTGATTACCAACAATGACGAGACGGCCTACAGCGAGGAGGTGAGGGCCCTCGGAGTGTGGTGTCAGGAAAATAACCTCACACTCAACGTCAACAAAACAAAGGAGATGATTGTGGACTTCAGGAAACAGCAGAGGGAGCACCCCCCCTATCCACATCGACGGGACAGTAGTGGAGAGAGTAGTAAGTTTCAAGTTCCTCGGCTTACACATCACGGACAAACTGAATTGGCCCACCCACACAGACAGCGTTGTGAAGAAGGCACAGCAACCTCAGGAGGCTGAAGAAATTCGGCTTGTCACCAAAAGCACTCACAAACTTCTACAGATGCACAATCGAGAGCATCCTGTCGGGCTGTATCACCGCCTGGTACGGCAACTGCTCTGCCCACAACCATAAGGCTCTCCAGAGGGTAGTGAGGTCTGCACAACGCATCACCGGGGGCAAACTACCTGCCCTCCAGGACACCTACACCACCCGATGTCACAGGAAGGCCATAAAGATCATCAAGGACAACAACCACCCGAGCCACTGCCTGTTCACCCCGCTATTATCCAGAAGGCGAGGTCAGTACAGGTGCATCAAAGCAGGGACCGAGAGACTGAAAAACAGCTTCTATCACAAGGCCATCAGACTGTTAAACAGCCGCCACTAACATTGAGTGGCTGCTGCCAACATACTGACTCAACTCCAGCCACTTTAATAATGGAAATTGATGTAAAAAATGTATCACTAGCCACTTTAACTTCTTCGAGATAGGGGGCGCTCTTTTAATTTTTGGATAAAAAACGTTCCCGTTTTAAACAAGATATTTTGTCACGAAAATATGCTCGACTATGCATGTAATTCACAGCTTTGGAAAGAAAAAACTCTGACCTTTCCAAAACCGCAAAGATATTATCTGTGCGTGCCCCAGAACTAATGCTACAGGTGAAACCAAGATGAGATTTCATACAGGAAATGGTCCAGATTTTGAATGCCCTGTGTTCCAATATCTCCTTTTATGGCTGTGAATGTGCCAGGAATGAGCCTGCACTTTCTGTCGTTTCCCCAAGGTGTCTGCAGCATTGTGACGTATTTGTAGGCATATCATTGGAAGATTGACCATAAGAGACTACATTTACCAGGTGTCCGCCCGGTGTCCTCCGTCGAAATTATTGCGTAATCTTCAGGTCCATGCGCGTTCCATTTTCTTCAGAGGAGAAACCAAACTGCCACGAATGATTTATCATCGATAGATATGTGAAAAACACCTTGAGGATTGATTCTAAACAACGTTTGCCATGTTTCTGTCGATATTATGGAGTTGTTTTGGGAAAAAAGTTCGCGTTGTAATGACTTAATTTTCGGGTTTTTTCTTACCCAAACGTGATGAACAAAATGGAGCGATTTGTCCTACACAAATAATCTTTTTGGAAAAACTGAACATTTGCTATCTAACTGAGAGTCTCCTCATTGAAAACATCTGAAGTTCTTCAAAGGTAAATGATTTTATTTGAATGCTTTTCTTGTTTTGTGAAAATGTTGCAAGCTGAATGCTAAGGTTAAATGCTATGCTAGGCTATCAATACTCTTACACAAATGCTTGTTTAGCTATGGTTCAAAAGCATATTTTGAAAATCTGAGATGACAGTGTTGTTAATAAAAGGCTAAGCTTGAGAGCTAATATATTTATTTCATTTCATTTGCGATTTTCATGAATAGTTAACGTTGGGTTATGCTAATGAGCTTGTGCGATAATTACACTCCTGGATACAGGTTTTTTTCGTAGCCAAACGTGATGAACAAAACGGAGCGATTTGTCCTACACAAATAATATTTTTGGAAAAACTGAACATTTGCTATCTAACTGAGAGTCTCCTCATTGAAAACATCTGAAGTTCTTCAAAGGTAAATGATTTTATTTGAATGCTTTTCTTGTTTTTGTGAAAATGTTGCATGCTGAATGCTAAGGTTAAATGCTATGCTAGGCTATCAATACTATTACACAAATGCTTGTTTAGCTATGGTTCAAAAGCATATTTTGAAAATCTGAGATGACAGTGTTGTTAACAAAAGGCTAAGCTTGAGAGCAAATATATTTATTTCATTTCATTTGCGATTTTCATGAATAGTTATCGTTGCGTTATGGTAATGAGCTTGAGGCTATAAATAGGATCCCAGATACGGGATTGCTCGTCGCAACAGGTTAAACAATGCCACTTAATATAATGTTTACATACTCTACATTACTCATCTCATATGTATATACTGTACTCTATATCATCTACTGCATCTTGCCATCTTTATGTAATATATGTATCACTAGCCACTTTAAACTATGCCACTTTATGTTTATATACCCTACATTACTCATCTCATATGTATATACTGTACTCTATACCATCTACTGCATCTTGCCTATGCCGTTCTGTACCATCACTCATTCATATGTCTTTATGTACATATTCTTTATCCCTTTACACTTGTGTGTATAAGGTAGTAGTTGTGGAATTGTTAGGTTAGATTACTCATTGGTTATTACTGCATTGTCGGAACTAGAAGCACAAGCATTTCGCTACACTCGCATTAACATCTGCTAACCATGTGTATGTGACAAATAACATTTGATTTCATTTGATTTGACGTTGTTTAATACTTTTTGGTTCCTACATGATCCCATATGTGTTGTTTCATAGTTTGATGTCTTCACTATTATTCTCTGAAGTAGAAAATAGTCAAACAAAGAAAAACCTTTGAATGAGTAGGTGTGTCCAAACTTTTGACTGGTAATTTATATATTTTGTATATATAGTTTATTTTGTGCATATGACGGTACTGAGTTGAATCGTAATGCCCACAGACAAACACAGTACCACAACAGGGGTGAGATCAGTGCAGCTGAAGAGGACAGCTCAATGCCCCGGAGACTGACGTGTCAATGGAAGATACAAGCTGCTGCTGAGAGGAAAGGAGATGAGATGTCTCACAGACTCACTGCACTCCTCACTGACAGTAACACAGTGACACTAAGCTACCTCCAGCTGGAGCTCTCTCACTCTCATTGATCTTTTCCTCTTGTCTTTCCCTCCCTCCCTCACTCACTCACTCACTCACTCACTCACTCACTCACTCACTCACTCACTCACTCACTCACTCACTCACTCACTCACTCACTCACTCACTCACTCACTCACTTGCGCAAACGCGGATGCATGTGCTTGTACAAACACACGATCAGCTGCGTAAACACATGGAAGCATGAAGGGAGTAGTGAATCGTGCCATGCATTACATAAACTGTTACCAGCTTTGTCTTTGAAGTTTGATTTAGATTTTATTACATCCCTGTGCACTAGGTTAACATGTCAATACATAACAGTCAAAAAGCTGTATTGGGTCTGTCAAACCATCACATTTATTTTGAAAACCACCAAATTGCCATTAGTTTGAGTTTGAGCTCTGATCTAAAGCCACATACCTGCTTTGAAAGTAACTTTAATCACATGATCTCTTCTGTTGGCCCTGTCCACCTTGTGTCTTGACATTTTGCCTGATAATTTTGACTAACTTGCCCCTCAATACACACACAATATACAATCATGGCATCCGGACCAATAGGTGAAACCTTTCCAGAAAATGTCTGTATCTGTATCATTTGTAGTCATTTGATATTTTTGCCAGACTGGACATGAAAATGTTTCCATTATTTATCTTACGGTGAATGCATTCCTACCCAACAACTTTGTAAATTAAAACCCTATGACTCAGATGGACCGCAAACTTTTTGCCGTTAGATTTTCTGCAGTCTTGGAGCTGCATAGAGCTACAGAGAACATGCCATCTCTCTCTACACCACCCTCCCACTTTCCTCCCTCACAACTTCCAACCACCACCATCTCACACTCAGACACTCACCCAGCTCTGACTGGCCTCCGGGGCTCCGGCTCTCCGATCCCTGGGTGAGGTGTCACACGTTCAGTGGCTCCAGACGACAGGTCCAGTGGGATGGGGCCTTAGGATGAGGAAGGGCTCGCGGCGAGGACTGACGAGTGGGTGGAATGCCCAGCCCCATGCAGACGCAACCGGCTGGGCTAAGACAGGGAAGAGAGGGGCGGCTGCTCCTGCCTCCTCAATCCCACCTGCAGCAGAGCAAGAGAGGGAGAACCAAGCAGGCGTCTGTGGTGTCTCTGTGCACGCTACAGCCGAGCCCTCCCTGCTCTGGGACCCATCTCATTCAGCCAAGATTGCTTCATACAAAAGTTGACAATGCACCAGTGAAAGCCATTGTTGATATTCAACATTTTTTAAATAGCTGAGCAGAATAGACAACATGGCAGGCCGTAAAACTTGGAAAGGGAAACTGACCTGGAGCTTCTCATTTTGAAAAGGGCTACAGTGCAGCGGGAGAGAAGAGAGAGGAGTCTCTGTGTCAAAAAGGAGTGCTGGTGTGAAAAGAGGACACAAACAAAACGTCTCCTATCCCAGGGGAATGGACTACAATGCTTGTTGTGTGGCGTTGAAAGGACAATACCCTTACCGGGTCAGAACCATATTAGTATTCAACAGATCGTATTAATACAAATATAACAATGCAGTCAGTGCTATCAGATTCACTGTAATACAGGATGTTGCAATTCTAGACTTCATAATATCCTCAGAAGTCATCTGAGCAGGTTAACTTAATACAAGCATATTAGTGGTTATTGGAGTTAAAACTACAAAACCATTTTCGGTATTTACAGCAATGCCATTAGAGGCTGATCTAGCCCTAATGTCCATAGAGATAGTGACAGTGAGGGACATCCATCCACTTCTGGGATGTTGTTCTGATGATCCCCCTTGACGCATCCTGACAGCTAATGGTGTTCTGTCACCGTGACAACCCTGCAGATTGATATAGACATTTAAGAAGCCTTTAACCTCCCATCTGTCAGAGCATGAGGGCCCAATGAAGCTCTGAGAAGGAGCTATGCTAACGTGCTATGAAGGGAGGCAGCAATCGATAAGGCAGTCAATGTTATACTCGGTAATGATGTATGTTTGTGTGATTGTGTGACAATTCCTGACATTTAATCCTAGTAAAAATTCCCTGTCTTAGGTCAGTTGGGATCACCACTTTATTTTAAGAATGTGAAAAGTCAGAATAATAGTAGAGAGAATTATTTATTTCAGCTTTTATTTCTTTCATCACATTCCCAGTGGGTCAGAAGTTTACATACACTCAATTAGTATTTGGTAGCATTGCCTTTAAATTGTTTAACTTGGGTCAAACATTTCAGGTTGCCTTCCACAAGCTTCCCACAATATGTTGAGTGAATTTTGGCCCATTCCTCCTGACAGAGCTGGAGTCAGGTTTGTAGGCCTCCTTGCTTACACACGCTTTTTCAGTTCTGCCCACAAATGTTCTATAGGATTGAGGTCAGGGCTTTGTGATGGCCACCCAAAACCTTGACTTTGTTGTCATTAAGCCATTTTGCCACAACTTTGTAAGTATGCTTGGGGTCATAGTCCATTTGGAAGACCCATTTGCGACCTAGATTTAACTTCCTGACTGATGTCTTGAGATGTTGCTTCAATATATCCACATAATTTTCCATCCTCATGATGCCATCTATTTTGTGAAGTGCACCAGTCCCTCCTGCAGCAAAGCACCCCCACAACATGATGCTGCCACCCCCGTGCTTCACGGTTGGGATGGTGTTCTTCGGCTTGCAAGCGTCCCCCTTTTCCTCCAAACATAACGATGGTCATTAAGGCCAAACAGTTCTATTTTTGTTTCATCAGACCAGAGGACATTTCTCCAAAAAGTAGAGGCACTGAGTTTGAAGGTAGGCCTTGAAATACAACTACAGGTACACCACCAATTGAATCAAATGATGTCAATTAGCCTATCGGAAGCTTCGAAAGTCATGACATAATTTTCGGGAATTTTCCAAGCTGTTTAAAGGCACAGTCAACTTAGTGTATGTAAACTTCTGATCCACTGGAATTGTGATATCGTGAATTATAAATTAAATAATCTGTCTGTAAACAATTGTTGGAAAAATTACTTGTGTCATGCACAAAGTAGATGTCCTAACCGACTTGCCAAAACTAAAGTTTGTTAACAAGAAATGTATGGAGTGGTGGAAAAACAAGTTTTAATGACTCTAACCTAAATGTATGTAAACTTCCTACTTCAACTGTACATAACTGCAAATTAATGTTTGTTTTTCACATGTGAACTTGCAATTCCACATGTGAGGTGAAAACATGTTATTCTCCTCATATTTGAAAGGTGGTGTTAACATGTGAACTTAAAATTGTACAATTTAATAAAATGTAGTACATAATATGAATTTTAAGTGAAACAGCTGTGAAAATAGCTATTTCACTGCAAATCTTTGTTTGAATTTTTTTGTTGTCAGGGTGAGACAGGTCCCGGTGTTCAGTTTCATGCATCCCCGTGTCTAGGAATGGAGTCAAGAAGAGGATGCTCAAGCCCAAAGTATACAGTATCTGTGATTGATGAAGATTTTGTAAAGGCACCCAACAATAAACTTCAGCCTAATAGGCTATAGGCAAAATGACTCCTTATGCTATTTACAATGCCATTTGTCAAATCCCTACACTTATCCATGGAACAACATAGTAAATATCTTCAACATTGCAACCAAACCATAGTGACATGAACTCATTTTAAGTGGACGTTCCATGTAACCAAATCTATGTGTGGTGCTCCTGTATCATCTCTCCCTAACCAGGAGAAGGAACATAGTCAGACTTGTTCTGCCATTGTCTTCCCAGACATACAGGCTGATCTCTACCTGTGTGTGTGTGTGTGTGTGTGTATGTGTGTGTGTGTGTGTGTGTGTGTGTGTGTGTGTGTGTGTGTGTGTGTGTGTGTATGTGTGTGTGTGTGTGTGTGTGTGTGTGTGTGTGTGTGTGTGTGTGTGTGTGTGTGTGTGTGTGTGTGTGTGTGTGTGTGTGTGTGCATGCATATGTGCGTGTGTGTGTGGAAGCTTTATCAACAACACAGAACAGGACTGGTCTGGCCCATTGACATTAGGGAGGGTGGGGTGGAGAAGTATAATTATATTGATCAGGGAGAAATTACAGCTCTGAGAGCAGAGGTTGGGCCTGTATAATCTTTTCAGGTGTGTCAGTGTCAGGGCCAGCTCCAGGCATAAGCGGTCGATAAGGGCCCCCAGCCGCTAGGGGGCCCAAAGCAAGGAACTCAGTCAGGGGTCTCAATTTACTATTGAGAGAATATGAATAGTAGAATACACGCAAGCAGTCACTCAATTAGATGACAATTATCCATGTCACTTTTTAGATTGGTAGTTAGCCTAGCAAGCTTCTAAACTTCTAGTAATCATGGTGAACACTAACCGGGCACGCAGGGCATGTGCCCTTGAACTCCTGTGGCCCCCTATGGATTTTGTTAGTCATTCTCACTCAGATATCATATTAACATGGTATGTCATGGCAAAATGTGTAGAATTGCATTACATTTGTTATAAAATTGCAAAAGTTTCTCTCCGCCCCATGGCGAAAGCAGCAATTTAACTTTAAAACGTGCATTTTTATCTCCATTGTCAAGAAGGGGGCCACTAAAATGTTTTGCCATGCGGTAGAGGGCCCCCCAATCAAATCTCGCTTAGGTCCTAAAAAAGGCTAGGGCCGGCCATGGTCAGCGTCCCTGTCGGGAGAGAGAGAGAGACAGATAGAGGGAGAGAGAGAGAAAGAGAGAGAGAGAGAGACAGAGAGAGAGAGAGAGAGAGAGAGAGAGAGAGAGAGAGAGAGAGAGAGAGAGAGAGAGAGAGAGAGAGAGAGAGAGAGAGAGAGAGAGAGACAGAGAGAGACAGAGAGAGACAGACAGAGAGACAGAGAGAGACAGACAGACAGAGAGACAGAGAGAGAGAGAGAGAGACTGAGAGAGAGAGTGAGAGAGAGAGAGAGACTGAGAGAGAGAGCGAGAGAGAGAGAGAGGGAGAGAGAGAGAGAGAGAGAGAGAGAGAGAGAGAGAGAGAGAGAGAACAAGGCCAACAACCTGCAGTGTCTTTACTGGAAGTCCCACATCAGTGCCACCCGTCACATAATGTTAACTGCCATCAAAGTAATAATTTTACTCTAGCATTACACCCCTCCCTCCTCCGTCCTCCCTCCTCCCTCTCCCGCTGGGCTGGATGGCGAAGGCTGGTGGGAAAACGACATTCAATCTGCTGGCCTCCCCATTCAGGCCAAATTGGCAAATGACAGCTCTCCGCCTCTCGGATTTCGGGAAGTGAAAGGTACCACCGCCACCGTCTGCCTGAGCCATGGGTAACAGAGGAGTTGATGGAGGGGGCGGTAGGGCCGAGGGGTGGGGGGGAGGCGGGTGAGGACAAAACTTTCCTGTCTCCTCCCCATGTCTGCTAACTAGTTCTGGTGTGCAGGTAGAGAGGACAGAAAAGGGGAGCAGAATGCCGGCTCAGCAGATCAAAGGAGCTTCCCTGTAAAAAAAAGCTTACACACCAAACATTCCCACTGTAGTCTGAGCTTTACACAGAGCATTTGACCTTACAGCAGACCAGAGCAGGGAAAGGAAGAAAAAAACAATGTTATTTAGATAAACACACGCTTACACAACACAGGCCTGTGTGGACAGCTTTTCACATGATGGCAAAACAAGCCTTTTCATGGCTGCAGTTCAGAACATATATCTGTTCTTGGTCATTCAAAACAACATATTATACTTCAGCTCAGCTACAGCTAACCATGAAGATATAAATCCACTCGTTCATCCCAAAGACTTAGCGGTAGAAGAATATCAAATGAACATCCGATGTACAACGTAGAGAATGCAGCAAACGCCTGGCGGGCATATGCAAGCAGACATAGCATACATGCACTTTGCACACACACACACACACACACACACACACACACACACACACACACACACACACACACACACACACACACACACACACACACACACACACACACACACACACACACACACACACACACACACACACACAACACACAAAAAACACATACACTAACAAAAGACACACTGAGAGACAGAACCAGAACATATTGTGTTGGACAATAACTGACCCCTGTCTGAATGGTACTCTTACTGCTAATAAGTGCTAATGGCAGTCCCCCTGCAGAGAATACTCATTCATGCTCCATTCTTCTCCTGAGTGTGTACTTCACTACTTCATTCTTCGCCTTGGTGAGTGTGTACTTCACTACTTCAACACAGCCTGATGAGCAGAGGCAGGAGACAGATTTGTCTTCACCCTGGACCAGATGGGTTAAGAAGGTGGTCCATTTTGTGGTTTGGGAGTGCTGGCTGAAGAAGAGGGAGCTTCACGTCCCCCTTGCTCCTAACATAACCCCCCACAAAACTGGAGAGGACTGAAGGTGTTGAGAGAGCCAGCCCATTGAAACCTCTAGAGTGGAGCCTCAGTCAACAACATGTATCTACACTCAGTGGCAAGTTTATTAGGTACAGTCATCTGGTACCGGGTCAGGACCCCCCTTAGCTTCCAAAACAACCTGAATTATTTGGGCATGGAAACGTTTCTCAATTGGTATCAAGGGACCTAACGTGTGCCAGGAAAACCTTCCCCACACCATTACACCACCGCCACCAGCCTGTACCTTTGACACCAGGCAGGATGGGGCCACGGACTCATGCTGCTTACGCCAAATCCTGACTGGTCCGACAAACCAGGCGATGTTTTTCCACTCAATTGTCCAGTGTTCTTGTTATTAGCTGATAGGAGTGGAAACCAGGGTTGTCGTCTGCTGCACTAGCCTATTCATGACAAGGACCAACGAGTAGTGCATTCCAAGATGCTGATCTGCACCCTACTGTTGTACTGCGCCGTTATTTGCCTATTTGTGGCCCGCCTGTTAGCTTGCGTGATTCTTGCCATTCTCCTTCGACCTCTCATCAACAAGCTGTTTTCGCCCACAGGACTGCCACTGACTGGATGTCTGACAGGAGGCCAGTCATTTCTGAGATACTGCAACCGGCGCGCCTGGCATCGACAATCATATCACACTCAAATTCACTTAGGTCACTCATTTTAACATTCAGTTGAACAGTAACTGAATGCCTCGATGCCTGTCTGTCTGCTTTATATAGCAAGCCACGGCCACTGAGT
Source organism: Oncorhynchus tshawytscha (assembly GCF_018296145.1). Taxonomy (NCBI): domain Eukaryota; kingdom Metazoa; phylum Chordata; class Actinopteri; order Salmoniformes; family Salmonidae; genus Oncorhynchus; species Oncorhynchus tshawytscha. The sequence continues at coordinate 60,630,746 of NC_056436.1, read as the reverse complement.
GTATAGTATAATAAGTGTACGCTGCTGTATGTGATGACAGAATAAAGGACAAGGCCAGTCTTTAGATAATGAACGCAAAGTGTTCCAACTCATACAAAATACTAACATGTTTAATGGCTGTAAATCGCTACTCCTCACCTACTGCAAAAATTGCTTTGTTCAAGGACATTTGAAATTGTGAAGGTCCAAAACCTATTCCTCATATGTTAAATAAAAGCATACACAACCTTATCACCTTGTAAACAAATACAACCTTGTCACCTTGTAAACAAACTGCCAATGTGTGCATATTTGAACAATGTTCATGCCCCTTCAAAATAAATAAATAACTATAAACATTGAGTGTTGCATTTATTCTAAACCAATAAAATTGCTTCTTGGAAACTGCTGATGTCTCATAGGAAATGACTCCAAGGTGATATAGTTTCTACCTCGGTAAGCATATGCACATCAAAATAAATACATACATACCGCATTTGGAGGCAGACAGCGTGTGGGGGAATCAGATTCAAAGTGTTAAAGAATGAGTGAGTGCGCAAGTGCGTGCATGTGTGTAAACATAGATTAAGGACGGTATTGGAATTACCTGAGTGAGATAATGGCAGTGCATTAGATTAACTTTCATTCCTTAAATGCAACACATTTAGGTAATCTTGTCCCCCAAAAAACACGCCAATGGCGTGAAAGACCTCCCTCTCGCTATCAGGGGCCTCTGGTCCCCCACACTGATGCAGCTGGCGAGGCGCTACCGTCGACTGTCAAAACGCAGCAGCAGATCTAGTTATAAAATAATTGAATTTTCATATCAGAGGGGACCAGAGTCCCAGCAGACAATAGGAGTGCTGAGTCCTCTCTGATATTGGCTCAGGCCCTTTGCCACGCACATGAAATCAGTATGTTAATGTTCTGGGGATTTCTTTTTTGAAGGGCACTTGTGCTCTCTGCAATGTACTACCGATGCGGTTTCAAAAAAAATTGCAACTATTGATAAGTAGTCTCCCAGCAACCCCCCCCACACACACACACACACACACCCCACCTCCCCACGCGCACTCCTCCACAACCTCCCAACCAAGCAAAACTCCAGACATCCTTGCACCCCCATCCTACACCATTATTAAAATTGTAATTTATTTTTCTAAATCAGAATGACAGCTTGCTTTCTTTTCTCTGCAGCAGGCGGTGAATCACAGAGCTTTAATTACTTTCGTAACTTCGCTGACCCTGTGGGCGTGCGGCTCCGCTGGAGAAAATGGTCCTCTAACAAAGGCCTTCCACAGCCACAGACGCCTCTGTTCATTTAAAATGGGAGAATTTATCAAACTCTGGATTTGATAAGATTTAGTTAATATTTCACGTCTTTTTTTAACCTACAACTCCCCTCCTTGCATCTGCCCTGTAACCCCAATCTTATGACCCACCTCCTGAAAGGAAGAGGTGCACACAGGATAACTAAATAAACTCAGTATTATAATGTGTGATTGTGTGTGTGTGTGAAAGAGAGAGAGAGAGAGAGAGAGAGAGAGAGAGAGACAGAGTGCACGTGTGTGTTTGTGTGTGTGTGTGTGTGTGTGTGTGTGTGCGTGTGTGTTTGCCCTCTTGTGTGTTTAAGTGCATGCCTGTGTGGATAAAGGCAACAGAGTCCCTCCAGAGGCCAGTAGCAGGCCAGAGGTCATCCTAGTCGTAGACCCTCAGAAGCCCCTTCATATCCAGGCCACGGCCCCCACAACACGATGACAGACAGAGTAGGGTCCGGGGCCACAAAGACCAGATCAACAGGGATAAATGATGCACTTGATCACTTCACAGACCTTTGGCCCACATTGACCAGGTTCAAGCTGCAGACGGAGGAAGCAATTCAGAGTCTATCGCAGAACTATCAGTACCCATTTCTGACCACAGGTCAAGCCAGGATCGGACTTACTTTGAAGCTTTTCAAGCTGACCGCAAAGCTGTCCCAATAACCGTAAAACGATACATTGATCGGCTCTGACTTTCAAGATGAACACAAAAAAGCACTTTGTTTTAAGATAGTGCACTTTTTCATTTCATATAGCTTTCTTTGTTGATAATGATTCCAGTAGTGCATCTTCTTGTTCACCGGCAGAGTCAGACCCCTATTGGTTCACAGGGTGCCCGCCATCTGTCTTATTAAAGTTGCTAATATGGTGTAATCCCACTATCTCTCTCCCTTTCTCACTGGCGCATCTCTGTTGTGGCCCCGGCGCTGGTGAGAACTAGGGGTAGGCAGGCGCGATTGGTCTTTCGTTGACTGTCTGATAATTGAATGAGCGATTATCCCTCCCATTAACAGACAATGATACAGAAAGCACTGTCATATGTCCGGAATATTAATGAGTGGCTGCAGCGGCCCAGATAAGACCAGGCGCCATGCCACTGCTGTAATAGGGGTTAAAACTATTTGCCAGGAGTGCCACAGCCCCATCTTGCCCACCCGCCCAGAGTGAGCCCGCCCGTGTCTCCCTGCCTCTACACTATGCTAATGTCTGGTCCCCACTAACTAGGCCTCCATCACACCCCACGGCCTGCCCTTGTGCTTCAGCCTGACCTTGCTGCTCCCTGGGCCTTGAACACCATTGTGTTGCGGAGCTCACTGAAGGCCACTCTGAGGCATGATGACTTGCTGATGACATGAAGCAGCCTGTGTTTGGGATTTATGGGATTTCTACCAGGGGTTGAGGGGGAGGGAGGGTTGACGCTGAATATCTGCCTCTTAACTTGTCCAATTACTGTCTACATAATGTTAGTGATGAAAGAGCAAACATTGCTGTTTGAAAATAACAAATCATACCAAGTAAAACAAATGGAAAAACAGATATCACCGTTGGTTTATGATTTTCAGCCCAAATTCAATATCCACTCCTATGCACGCACTTCCACTCTCTTGCCTTTTCCAGTTAGTTTAGTGTGTCAGCGATGGGCAATTGACGGCCAGTGGGAATCTGATGAGTTCCAATTACTTGTGGCCCCCTCCACCATCAACGTTGCACATCCCTGTTCTAGTGTCTAATATGTGTTTTTCCACTACCAAATGACATGTTATGATCAGTGAGAGAGAGTTGAGAGAGTCTAGGTCCTCAGTGCATCGCAGAGCCATCAGGGATAACCTCCGAGCCACTCATGTCCAAAGTCACCATTTAACAGGCTGGAGAGTGCCAGGTGAAACATTTAGGGCAAAGCTCTACATGAATCGCCATGCCAATCAATATCTAACATCTATTAGCATTGGAAAGCAATATTTCCTCTTTTTACCTTGCAATAATTGTGCTTAATGCTGTGAAGTACCTTATCATAGGTCTGAAAGCAAAAGAAAGGCTGGTTCCCATGGAGACTGTAAAAGCCGTTGGTTTCCTTTTCACCTGGATAATGAACTTCCCTCCTCTTTATGTCACTCTTTCCCTCCACTCTCAGCCTCTCCAGTTCAATTCAAATCCACACATCATTGAAATCCTACATTTCTTCCAAATAATTTGGCCCTTTACAGAAATTGCCTACAGACAAAGAGAGAACCTTGAAGCTCAACAAATACCATATCATAGGATATATCATAGGATATTGACTCTAGAAATCTAAACATAAACTCAAGTGTATTTGCATAAATAAAACTCAAAACTAGTTTATTTTGAAATACATTAAATGAAAGAGGGTAGGTACCCTACACTGTTCATTATATGCTAGTAGGCTAACAAACAGTCATATTAGGCAAAACACTGACCTCCAAGACTGACCTCTGTTCAGCAATGCAATGGTTTTCTTATCTTCTCCAACGCTTGTGACTTGTGTAATTTCTCTGACACTTGCCCAGACCAAGTTATAAGTACATTTGTTGTGGGCCTAACTGATAAACATGAAACATTTATGAATCCAAAAGTATGAAATTCACTGGTGGAATGATTGAACAAATTGTGTCAACAAGGCCAACGAAAATGGGTGAGTTCAATTGACGTCGAGCACCTGCTGTTTTGGCGCATTTTTTTCAGTAGGACTCAATTGGGGAGATGAATTAAGATAGGCCTAACTGTATTTTCTCATTTCTAGAGAATACAGACATTATATTCGGCACTTGCCAAATGCATTAATTATTTCCTCAGGCCCCCTCGTTCATAGCTCGATATCCTGTCTGTTTTACAAAAACATTTCTGACCATTCTAAACATATAATTTGGATGCTACCACTGTCGATGGAGTTCAATAGATAGCCTCTATGGCAGATTCCCTAGCAGAACTCAATCATTTTATTGCCTCGGTAGGCCTGACCCACTGGACGCACACTAGTTGAATCAACGTTGTTTCCTCGTCCTTTCAATGAAATTACGTTGAACCAACGTGAAATAGACGTTGAATTGACGTCTGTGCTTAGTGGAGAATTATGAACCTGTTATTAGTAGTAATAGTAGATATTTGAAAAAGTATTATTATACTTTCAGTTGACATGGGCCTATCAGTTCCCGCTTCTTCTGTGGACCTATCAACTCAACTTTAGGTTTCGTATGCCAAACTCCTTGGGATGTCCCACCCCAATTGAAGATTACATTTAAAATAGGTAGTCTCATACGAAGAGAGTGGGAAAGACTCCTTAAAAATTGGGTAACATTTTTTTATTTTATGTATCTAACAAACATGATGGAGAATATTATTTGCTTCGCCTGGAGAAGTCGATTTACTGCGTCTTCTTCCTTTCACACTTGATATAATAGTCTATGATTAGAAACGTATTATCTGTTATTTTTTCGCATAGTCTGGTGTCTATAATACTGTGACCATGGGCATTCAACACAGATTTTCCTCTCACCTGTGCAGCGCCGGATGGCCTTGGAGGGTAATGATCCCATCACAAGAAAGGATCCGCGCGAACCTTCACTCCACCCGCGCGGATCCTTTTCTTGTGATGGGATCATAATTTTGTGGATGAAAAATAATACATGCAATTCAATATAGAATTAAATGCAGCGGTTTGTCTCATGCAATACATTAAAACACTGCATGTCAGCAAGAACAAAAATATTCGAATTAAAAAAGGAACACAAATATGGGGCCGAATGAAAACATGCAGAAAAAATATTTTCTGTGTTTATTTAAGTATATATATTTCAATTAAATCAATATATTTTACGTTTTTGGTGGAAAGTATATATAATAGACAGCTGATACGTTTTTATGGAGCCCATCAAGCTTTTGAAATGTATAACCCCATATCCTGCAAAATAGCCGAGATGTTTAGAGATGATTACGCTTTAAACATGAAATAACTCAATAAAAAATATATAAGTTATATTAAAATATGTTTCGCGTAATATTCTGAAAGTTGTAGGCTATAACAACGCATGGTTTCCATATGCATGTGGATGTATGCTAATATTTACATAATACTTTAATTTACATCTATCAAGATATGCTATTCGCAAATTACAAAGGTTATTGTATACGTCCATTGCAGCCTTCATAAATGTATAAAAATATCAGAGAACTTATTGCATTAATACATGTTCTTCATGTGCGTAGTCCTTACAAAATATAAAGGGACAATATTCACAGATATTTACAAAATAGATGTTTCAAATAAGTATGTTTGCATTTTATTTAATTTTATACCAACTTCTAGCATTGAAATATCGTTTGTGGTAAATGAATTACAGAGACTAGGCTGTATAAACTTGCTTTATGATAAACGTGATGGTTTCTCCATTAATCCTCCTCCTGTAGCAAACGATACGGAGCTTTTTTTTTTACTTGGCTGTTTACACTATACCAATGAAAATGTATAAATTCCTCATGTTTTGTTAATATATTAAATATCGAGACCCTTCATATAGTCCATTTCCGTAAAAAACAAACATTGGTTTGGTCCTGACTGAAAAAAATATTGTTGAAGCCCCTCATTGTAAAACGTTTCCTCTTTTATCTATTTTATTTCTGGTTAAGATTATTATCAACTCATCATCACCCCGAACAATATCAGCCTATATCCCAATAAGAGTGATAAGCTCATACCTAAATAACTGATATGGTTTCACGATGCTCATGCTTCAGTAAAGAAGCCAATGGGGACACCTACTGACCAAGCTGAGAACATCCTACATGCAACAACAAGCTGCTGTAAAGAGGTGCAGTGATATAGTTTATAGCACTATTGGTAATGGCATTTTATGTGGTTGGTTTACACAATATTATATATCCTAACCACAGAGTTGATCATATATTTTGTTAGGCCTAAGACTTATTTTGTAAAAAAAAAAAAAAAGGTTTTTTAATAGGCCTTGAAATGAAATGTAAACATTTTTTGAGAAAGATATAGTGATTAGTACTAAACCATTTAGGCCTAGGTAACATTTTTATTCCATTGCTCCATTTCTATTCCATCTTCAAAGGCACCAATGCACACCACTAATCCGTCTTGTCTCACTCAGCCCACAGAGAGGCGCTAGTGCTCATGGCATTCCAAATCTCTGACCCAGAGGACAAATGTTCAGATACATGTAACACATATTCTTCCTGGGGCTTGCATTCACATCACTGGACGACTGTAGCAACTGGTCTCTTTGAGCATAAATAGGTGTATTTCAATATGCCCGTTGATGCAGCCTTTTGGAAAGGAGAGTATCGACTAGTAATGCCCAAAAGAAAGATGGAGAATACACCTGCTGTGTACTGCGGAGAACATAACATTATCTATTCCTTTATGGAGAGCTGGTCTTCCTCTCTTTCAGATCTCAATGTCAGATTATTTATGGATGATTACAATGGACAATCAAGACAGAGCCTTGTCTGGAAAGAGGAAACACAAGCTCTTTTCCATGGTGTGTTGGTGGGACCAGCTTTGTTTTCTTGGCACGGCCCAGGCAGGGAAAAACCCAAACAGTACAGTACCATGACCAGCTCACTTCCTGGTCCTATTTCTCTGTGCTGCCCAGTTCTGTCCTCCCGCTTCCTCAAGTCTCCCCCGTCTGATTAATGGAGGACCTACACCCAGTAACGCCTCATGTTTCGGTGAGACACGCAACCGCTCATCACTTTCCCACACACCCCCTCTACCATAACCCCATTCAAGTCTGCAAGACACTGCGACATGGAGTTCAATTTGATACACACACACACAAACTGAGATTGTGGTTAATCAACCGATGTCATGGATGGTTATTGACATTGCACAATAGGGATATTGTTATTACTTGGTAATAGTTGGTGCAACAATAACATGATAACCAGTAAGCAAACAAAAAAAGTAGATATATAAAACATATATTTAATGTCATTATAATGTTATAGACCTATAGAACCAAGTGTTTTCCTATCATACCTTGAACCTAGGTTATAATGCCGTTTATAAACATTACTAGTAGCTTAAACATGACAGCAGTATAGTACTTTAAGTACCCTTAGGAACGGACCTCTGACGTTCAATCTACTTTACAGAGATATCTGCTTTGCCATGGACAGACTGTCCACAACAACAACAACCAAAATCAGTGTGAAAATAGCCGTGTTGTGTGCAGGTCTACGTCCCAATTGGATAATGAAGGAAAATCCCCCCTTTATCCGTAGTGTGGGTTGTTGGATGGAGTTGATACTCCGGCCTACACACCCATTCAGTCTCTCTACTCCCCCACACCACCCCTCCCCTGGTTTCCTCACAGAAGAGACAGATAGAGAGACAGCTGTGGAGGCTCTGCGCTGAAGGACAAAAACAGCTGGGAGAGGGATAAAGCTCCAATATCTACCAGAATGAGTCTCCTGGTACATGCACTGTTTCTGTTAAACTGTTTCAGATTGCCTCACAATATCTGAGCCTGTTGCTAAATATGATGTCACTTCCACACTTACTGGAAGCCAGAGAAAACCCTTCGATCATAAGTCTAAATAATGTTTTCTAGGATTTTGACCTTCTCTCTTGATGATCACAATAACACACTGTTTTTAACATCTGTCATATCCATTCACAAATCTTCTCTCTGAGTACGTGCTGCCATAATAACACAAGTCCAAACATTTAGATGATAGATTGCATACATTGTTTTTCCTTCTGCTCTTCAGAGTTCTGTAGCTATTGTACAAAACAGGCTTTGTTCCTGTAGTTCCTCAGTCTGTGGTAACAGTAGGAAACTACAGTCTGGCTCAGACAGAGACACAGAGACTGTTTTGTTTCCCTGGTTGAAAGGATTTTAACTCTGTCTTCCAAACACTACAACCGCCACAATGAAAATGAGGGAAACTGACGGAAAAGCATTCAGAGTAGGAACTAGAGACTGTATGTAAATGTATAAAACAGACTTGGTTTTCACATAGATTCTTGCTAACAAGGGGGAATGTAGATAGGATTTAACGGTACTGCACCCAACACTGCTGCAAAATGCTGTTGGTGATAAGGGGTCTGTTTTCTGACCAATCCCAAGCCCACTTCTTCATTCCCCTTTAAGGAAAGGCTTTGCCCCAACAGCCTTATAGGAACTGAACCTCTCACAGATCTGGGCTCTGTAATGAGGCCCTACCGATCACCATGTAGTCATCCGGTGTCCGAAATGACAGAACAGCATCCAAAGGAAGTGCAGCTGTGTGGTGGCCAGCCCAGGACTGTTAACCGCTTCCTCCGTGTTTATATGACGGAGGTTAGGCATATCTATATATGATACCCCATAGATGTCCATATGAATGACCCACTATCTCTCAGGTTCACCGCTGGCTTTCGAGTCTGAGTTCTTATAGACCAGGGCGATCTCATGGTTGTTACTGGGGCGGTTTTGCAGGTAGGCAGCAGAGCGACTGGTGGTTGTCTGTCTCTTACCAGTGAGAGCTTTGACCAGCTTAGCGCGGTAGTGATCCCCAGCCAGGAAATACAGGAGGGGATCAATACAACTGTTCACACTGGCCAGGGGCCTGGTGATCTTATAGGCAAAGTTAACAATGTTCAGGAATTCACATTTGGCATCCAGCACGCGGTAGGTATAGTAGAGGGTGCGTGTGATGTGGAAAGGTACAAAACACACGGCGAACACCACCAGCACCACCACAATCAGCTTAATGGACTTGGTGCGTGAAGGTGAGCTCCGCTGGCTGGGCGAAAGCCCCCGTCTGGGCCGACACAGAGTCCTCGCCATCAGACAGTAACAGACCATGATGACCACGAAGGGAACGCCGAACAACAGGACCATGACCGTAGAGCTGTAGTCCACATACTCCTCAAACTGCTCCGGACTGGTCGTATCGTGACACAACGTGTCGTTGTCCCTCTGACTGGTGGTGACGAAGATGAGGTTGGGCACCAGACACGCCGTGACGGCAGCCCACACCATGCCACACACGGCATGGGCATGGCGCGGCTTCACCATGGTCAGGGCCTTGATGGGGTGGCAGATGCCCAGGTAGCGGTGGACGCTGGTGCAGGTGAGGAAAAGGATGCTGCAGTAGAGGTTGGCGTAGAACAAGAAGCGGACGATCTTGCAGGCGGCGACGCCAAAGGGCCAGTGGCTGCGGTTAGCGTAGTAGTAGATGAGGGTGGGCAGGGAGAGAACATACAGGAAGTCTGACAGGGCCAGGTGAAACATGTAGACGGTGCTGGGGTTCCACGGTCGCATCTTGGTCAGGAACATCCACAGAGCCACTGAGTTCAGCACCAGACCCATAACACACACCAGGCTGTAGGACACAGGCAGTAGGATGTACTTAAACTCCTCATTGAAGCGACAGGTGTCGTTTGAATACCCAGCGTGCAGAATCAGACTGGACTGGTTCCGCACAAGGTGGCTGTGGATAGCTGAGTCCATCTTCTGTCTTTTCAGCAGAGAGCCAAAACTTGTCTTGTTAATATCTGTGGAGAAATGTAACAAATTAGGTATCCACATGGCATCACTGTGAAAATACTGGTTTCGCTCAAAAACATGAATTTGAATTTTGAAGCAGTCCCCGATTATTTTCTTCAGGACAAAATATAACAGCATGTTGTGTTAAAAATACAAAACGTATTGTTGGCATCTTTGATGAATTAACTGATGTTCGTTGCCAATTAAAGTTCACTGCACTGCGTACAGACATAGCCTAACCTAAACAATAGTTTTATCTTCCCACATAGCCTACCCTGAAATGCACCCCACCCCCCCGAGCTATAACTATGAACTGACAACATTGGTGTTGTATCTAAATCTCTTATCCAACTAGACCGGTGGGTACATAGTTTACAGAGAAACGCGCGAATGCACTATTTCATTCCATAGAAAAAAACTAACGACGATGCGGACTTCTAGAAAACTTAGTAACCCTAATAATAGTACTATCGCGAATTAACCTGACATAAGGAATATATAACTTAAAAGTTTAATTTAAGTCCGAGATATTGGTGTACAACTTACCCAGTTAAGATCCCAATGTGACCGCTGCAGTGAGTGCACTATCTTTGCAAACAGTTTGGATACATATAGGATATACGCCTGACTGACTCTGGGTTGGGTTGGACCGTCCGGCATATAAAGGAAATAGACCCCCTCTCCTCGTCCGTCCCCCTGAAATCCAACTCCTATAGGCGATCACTGAGGTAGGTTAGACCTATTCGTTTCAAAACCTATATTCAATCAATGTTTATTCATTGTAATAACACCGATTTAAAAAAACATTTTGACATTGATTAATAGCATTTATTTTATTATTTAACATTTTTATAATAACATTGATTTGATGTTATTCATAAAATAACATTGATTTCAAACATTGACTTTCAACGTTTAGATTGCTACGACTTTTTTTTAGTAAATGTGCCATATGTTCACAGGAATTTGTGATTAAGCCTACTCGGAAACAAATTGTTCACAGAGAACCGCAACCACTCTATAAAGCAAATCAGTAGATTAGCTGAAAATTACGTGTTTAGCCTATAAACCAGATACATAAAGACATACGGCACATTGAGAAGTGGTGTCAGGGACCAAATTAGGATATTGATGAGATGAGATGACACTACATACCTGATCTCAAAAGTATGTAACTTCCTTTCAATAGCAGGGGAATTAATCCTACCAATTTCATGAGAACTGGCACATAACCAAACCCCCTGAAATATTATGGCGAAGCACTGTGTATTTAATTGCATACACACTGTAATAAATCAGAGTGGAAATACAACGAACTGCGATTAGCTGTATAATGATCTTGTAACGTCTGTTTCCAACTCACACTCTCAAACACGTAGATCCCCTGAACGCAGCTCACTTTCCAGCCCACTTTCCAGCTCACACTCAAACACAGATCCCCTGAATGCGGCTCACTCTCCACGTCTCAATCACCTGAATCCCCCCCGTAATTTACTCCTCCCATGTATGATAGCTGTTGCCTGCCTCACTGACAACGCCTTTTGCCCATTCCCTGCCTGTACTTTAGCCTATCGGATTTCCTGTTATCAACCTATTGCCTGATCTCCCAGACAACACTACTAGCCTTTTCCCTGCCTGTACTGCTGCCTTTTTGGACCCCCTGTGTATGACCTTCTGCCTGCCTCTGGACCCAGCTACCTGCCTCCACCTGTGGTCCTTTACAGTAAACACCTGCTGCGCCCTCTCCTTGAAACCTGCTCTCTATCTCCCATCGTGTTCATTACAGACCTAGACTTCCACTAGCCACCTAATTGCACTCGCTTACTAATAATTGACCAGAGCAGCTGTCTCAATATTGAGAATAAAGCATCAGTTTGTTCCCATTTAAATAACCATTGGTTGTTGGTAATGTATTTGATTTTCCAAATGACTGATAAGGTTAGTATAAGGTGAAAGTGATTCATCAGACTGTGTATTCTACCAGAAAGTAGTCTTCTATGTCTCTCCACCTAGTCCACCTCTGTCCCACTTGTCCTCATAATCATGCTTCTCTACTGCCACCCAAGCCTTCCAGACTGGCAGCTTACTAAACAGTACATCTCTCCCTGGGTGACACATTGCTCCAGTTTTGTTTTTATGAAGTTAATATTTACACAGTTCTGTAAATGTTTGTCGCAAAGTACCACATTTACACAGCGTTTGATCCTGGCGTGATAGGAGAAATTGAATATTGTCTCTGGACAACTTTCCACATCACCTGCCCGATTTTGCCTCGAGATGTGAGTGATAAAATTATAAACATGATCATAAAGAAATAAATGTGGGCAGCATGAGCAGTAACCTAGTGTTGGAAGAGATACATAGTACAGTTCTTATCTGGCTGGGAATGTCAGTTTTCTCATGACTAGAAACGGGCCCACCAGAAACCACAAAATGTATTCTCCTAGAGATATACATTAGACCAAGGGTCATAATTACCAAGTGTTTTAGAGTATGAGTGCTGATCTAGAATCAGCTTTGCATTTTAGATCACAATGACTAAGATTGTATTGACAGGGAGGACCTGACCCTAGATCAGCACTCCTACTCCGAGACGCTATGTGAATACGGGTTCAGATTCCGTTACTGTACAATAGATAGTGATATGTAGACAGTGTGTCTACAAAGCCATAGGGCTGGCCCTGTAGGAAAATATAGATTTGATTTATGCGCCTCAAGTGTGTTTAACTAAGTGGACGAATTCCTGCAGGATATCCAAAACAATGTACTGACTCATACAGTAAAATAACATAGGGACACACCTCTGCAGGAAGAGAGATCCCTATACATCATTGTGATCACCAATAACAGGATGCTAACGCTGAAAATTTTGCAACGTGCATTGTGTTAAAACCTCTATGGGATCGGTGTCCCCCCTGCGGGATGTTTGAGCTAACGGAGGCTAATGTGATTAGCATGAGGTTGTAAGTAACAAGAACATTTCCCAGGACATAGACATATCTGATATGGGTAGAAAGCTTAAATTCTTGTTAACCTAACTGCACTGTCCAATTTACAGTAGCTATTGCAGTGAAAGAATACCATGCTATTGCTTGAGGAGAACTTAAATTATGAACTTAAAAATGTATTGATAAACCAATTAGGCACATTTGGGCAGTCTTTATACAACATTTTTAACAGATATGCAATGGTTCATTGGATCAGTTTAAAACATGGCACATACACTTGCTGCCATCTAGTGGACAAAATCTAAATTGCGCCTGGGCTGGAATAATACATTATGGCCTTTCTCTTGCATTTCAAAGCAGATGGGAGGGGAAAAAAACACAAAAAAACGCATGTTTTTTTCTTTGTATTATCTTTTACCAGATCTAATGTACTATATTGTCCTACATTAATTTCACATTTTCACAAATGGTATCAAGAATATGCGTATCCTTGCCTCAGGTCCTGAGCTACAGGCAGATAGATTTGGATATGTCATTTTAGGCGAAAATTGAAAAAAAAGGGTCCGATCCTTAAGAGTTAAGTTAATATTTTTGCCCTTACAGATGCCCTGAAAAAACAACATCACTTCCACACATGTGAAAGATTGCTATGGAGTATTTATACTGTGAATGACTATTGATGATAAATGTGCAAATTCGGATCTTCTAACAGATCCGGTTCATTTAAGTGTCATGGTGTCATGGTGCTAGTTTGCTATGCATTCTTTCAGTGGGGCCGGCAGTGTTACTACTTATATCCTGGGGCCAGTTCAGCTTTGGAGAGGAGCCAGGGTTGCAATGGTAATTTGCCCTCCTGCCCGTCCTCTGCCTTCCCCTTTAAAGCCTGACCCCTGACCCATGGAGAAGTCCGTACTGCTGTGTGTGTGTTGTGTGTGTTTGTATGCACACTACAGAAACCCATTCAATTTGCCCTCCTGCCACGCCTCTCCAGGAGAGCAGGCAATATGTCCCCAGTGATGCGTTGGACTGACCGCACCACCCTCTGGAGAGACCTGCGGTTGTGGACTGTGCAATTGCCGTACCAGATGGTGATACAGCCTGACAGGATGGTCTCAATATTGCATTTGTAGAAGTCTATGAGGGTGTTGGGTTCTGAAAATATGAAATATACTTATTCGTGTCACGGAGGGAGAGAGGGGAACGTATAATGTTTACATTCTGTCCGGATATGTTATTGTTAGCCATCAGGGATCCGATGGGAGGAAAAAAGACACCGTCTGATACGAGTAAACATGACAGCCGTGAGTTGGGGCAGAGGTCAGGTCAGATGAAGTGAGGAAGAACAGATATCACTAAGGTTCTGTCTAGCAACAGAGATGCATTTGCTGTTCAGATGTGTAGGAGGAGACTCAGCATAGGATCAAGGGTTAAACATCAGTGCTTCTGTGAATATGTATTTTGTCTTATGCAGCTGTATTGACCCAATGGGTGAATAACCTTGGTTGGAGCTTTCATAGTGTCCGTCAAGTTCTTATGCTGCTATTTAGAACCTAACAAGAGGGAGGCTATATACAGGGGGTACCGGTAGAGAGTCAATGTGCGAGGGCACCGGTGTCGAGTTAATTGAGGTAATATGTACATGTAAGTAGAGTTATTAAAGTGACAATGCATAGATAATAACAGAGAGTAGCAGCAATGTAGAAGAGGGGGAGTCTAAGGCACTGCATCGCAGTGCTAGCTGTGCCACGAGAGAACCTGGTTAGAGTCCAGGCTCTGTCGCAGCCGGCCGCGACCAGGAGACCAATGGGATGGAGCACGATTGGCCCAGTGTCGTCAGGGTTAGGGGAGGGTTTCGCTGGCAGGGATATTCCTGTCCCATCGCGAACCAATGGCTCCTGTGGCGGAATGGGCGCAATGCACACTGACATGGTCGCCAGGTGTACGGTGCGTCCTCCAACACATTGGTGCGGCTGGCTTCCGGGTTAAGCGGGCGTTGTGTCAAGAAGCAGTGCGGCTTGGCTGGGTTGTGTTTCGGAGGACGCACAGCTTACAACCTTCGCCTCTCCCGAGTCCATACGGGAATTGCGGCGTTGGGACAGGACTGTAACAACCAATTGTATACCACGAAATTGGTGAGAAAAAGGGCAAAAAAATTTAGGAGGCTTATGGCTTGGAGGTAGAAGCTGGTTAGAAGCCTCTTGGTCCTAGACTTGGCGCTCCGATACCGTTTGCCATGCGGTAGCAGAGAGAACAGTCTATCACTAGGGTGGCTGGAGTCTGACAAGGGCCATTTTAGGGCCTTCCTCTGACGCCGCCTGGTATAGAGGTCCTGGATGACAAGAAGCTTGGCCCCGGTGATGTACTGGGCCGTATGCACTACCCTCTGTAGTGCCTTGTGGGGGGAGGATGAGCAATTGTCATACCAGGCAGTGATGCAACCCGTCAGGATGCTCTCGTTGTTGCAGCTGTAAAACCTTTTGAGGATCTGAGGACCCATGCCAAATCTTTTCAGTCTCCTGAGGGGGAATAGGTTTTGTCGTGCCTTCTTCACGACTGTCATGGTGTGCTTGTACCATGTTAGTTTGTCGGTGATGTGGACGCCAAGGAACTTAAAGCTCTCAACCTGCTCCACTACAGCCCGGTCGATGAGACGGTCCTCCTTTTTCTGTAATCCATAATAATCTCCTTTGTCTTGATCATGTTGAAGGAGAGGTTGATGTCCTTGAACCACACCGTCAGGTCTCTGACCTCCTCCCTATTGGCTGTTTCATCGTTGTCGGTGATCAGGCCTACCACTGTTGTGTCATCCGCAAACTTAATGATGGTGTTGGAGTCATGCCTGGTCGTTCAATCATGAGTGAACAGGGAGTACAGGAGGGGACTGAGCATGCACCCCTGAGGGGCCCCCGTGTTGAGGATCAGCGTGGCGGATGTGTTGTTACCTACCCTTACCTCCTGGGGGTGGCCTGTCAGGAAGTCCAGGATCCAGTTGCAGAGGGAGGTGCTTAGTCCTAGGGTCCTTAGCTTATTGATGAGCTTTTAGGGCCCTATGGTATTGAACGCTGAGCTGTAGTCAATGAATAGCATTCTCAAATAGGTTTTCCTTTAGTCCAGGTGTGAAAGGGAAGTATGGAGTGTAATAGAGATTGCATCATCTATGGATTTGTAGAGGTGGTATGCAAATTGGAGTGGGTCTACAGTTTCTGGGATAATGGTGTTGATGTGAGCCATGACCTGCCTTTCAAAGCACTTCATGGCTACAGACGTGAGTGCTACGGGTCGGTAGTCATTTAGGCAGGTTACCTTAGTGTTTGTTGGCATAGGGACTATGGAGGTCTACTTGAAACATGTTGGCATTACAGACTCAGACAGGGAGAGGTTGAAAATGTCAGTGAAGACACTTGCCAGTTGGTCAGTGCATGCTCGGAGTACACGTCCTGGTAATCTATCTGGCCCTGCGTCCTTGTGAATTACTCAAATCGGCTGCGGAGAGCGTGATCACACAGTCATCCGGGACGGCTGGCCATGCCTTCCTCCTGGCTACTCCAACCTCGGTCAACAGCTCCGCCCCCCGCGCAGCTACTCGCCCAAGCCTCTCCAGGTTCTCCTTTACCCAAATCCAGATAGCAGATGTTCTGAAAGAGCTGCAAAACCTGGACCCGTACAAATCAGCTGGGCTTGACAATCTGGACCCTCTATTTCTGAAACTATCCGCCGCCATTGTCGCAACCCCTATTACCAGCCTGTTCAACCTCTCTTTCATATCGTCTGAGATCCCCAAGGATCGGAAAGCTGCCGCAGTCATCCCCCTCTTCAAAGGGGGAGACACCCTGGACCCAAACTGTTACAGACCTATATCCATCCTGCCCTGCCTATCTAAGGTCTTCAAAAGCCAAGTCAACAAACAGGTCACTGACCATCTCGAATCCCACCGTACCTTCTCCGCTGTGCATTCTGGTTTCCGAGCCGGTCACGGGTGCACCTCAGCCACGTTCAAGGTACTAAACGATATCATAACCGCCATTGATAAAAGACAGTATTGTGCAGCCGTCTTCATCGACCTTGCCAAGGCTTTCGACTCTGTCAATCACCATATTCTTATCGGCAGACTCAGTAGCCTCGGTTTTTCTGATGACTGCCTTGCCTGGTTCACCAACTACTTTGCAGACAGAGTTCAGTGTGTCAAATCGGAGGGCATGCTGTCCGGTCCTCTGGCAGTCTCTATGGGGGTGCCACAGGGTTCAATTCTCGGGCCGACTCTTTTCTCTGTATATATCAATGATGTTGCTCTTGCTGCGGGAGATTCCCTGATCCACCTCTACACAGACGACACCATTCTGTATACTTCCGCCCGTCCTTGGACACTGTGCTATCTAACCTCCAAACGAGCTTCAATGCCATACAACACTCCTTCCGTGGCCTCCAACTGCTCTTAAACACTAGTAAAACCAAATGCATGCTTTTCAACCGTTCGGAACGAATTGCAAAAATCACTGAAGTTGGAGACTTTTATCTCCCTCACCAATTTCAAACATCTGCTATCTGAGCAGCTAACCGATCGCTGCAGCTGTCTATCGGTAAATAGCCCACCCAATTTTACCTATCTCATCCCCATACTGTTTTTATTTATTTACTTTTCTGCTCTTTTGCACACCAATATCTCTACCTGTACATGACCATCTGATCATTTATCACTCCAGTGTTAATCTGCAAATTTGTAATTATTCGCCTACCTCCTCATGCCTTTTGCACACAATGTATATAGACTCTCTTTTTTTCTACTGTGTTATTGACTTGTTAATTGTTTACTCCATGTGTAACTCTGTGTTGTCTGTTCACACTGCTATGCTTTATCTTGGTCAGGTCGCAGTTGCAAATGAGAACTTGTTCTCAACTAGCCTACATGGTTAAATAAAGGTGAAATAAATAAAAAATAAAAAATAAAACAGCTGATGCTCTCATGCATGTTTGTGTTACTTTCCTCAAAGTGAGCATAGAAGTAGTTTAGCTCATCTGGTAGGCTCATGTCGCTAACAGCTCTCGGCTGTGCTTCCCTTTGTAGTCTGTAATAGTTTGCAAGCCCTGCCACGTCCAAAGAGTGTCAAACCTGGTGTAATACGATTAGATCTTAGTCCTGTATTGATGCTTTGCTTGTTTGATGTTTTCGTCTGAGGATAAAGCAGGATTTCTTATAATCTCCTGGATTAGAGTTCCGCTCCGTGAAAACGCTTTAGCTCAGCGTGAATGTTGCCTGTAATCAATGGCTTCTGGTTGGGGTATGTACGTACAGTCACTGTGGGGACGTCGTCATCGATGCACTTACTGATGAAGCCAGTGACTGATTTGGTGTACTCCTCAATGCCATTGGAAGAATCCCGGAACATATTTACAGTCTGTGCTAGCAAAACAGTCCTGTAGCTTAGCATCTGTTTCATCTGACCACTTTTTTATAGACCGAGTCACCGGTGCTTCCTGCTTAAATTTTGGCTTGTAAGCAGGAATGAGAAGGATATAATTATGGTCAGATTTGCCAAATGGAGGGCGAGGGAGAGCTTGGTATGTGCCTCTGTGTGTGGAGTAAAGCTGGTCTAGAGTTTTTATCCTCTCTGGTTGCACATTTAACATGCTGATAGAAAGGGCCTCCGTCAGGGCCCTCACCCCCCTCATTGTTGTTGGTAATCAGGCCTACCACTGTTGTGTCATCAGCAAAGTTGTTGATTGAGTTGGAGACGTGCACGGCCACGCAGTCATGAATAATATTACTGAATCCATGTTTGGTCTATATGAACCTTGTTCTCTGAGCAGAACTTTGATGCCATCTACAGTTGAAGTCGGAAGTTTACACACACTTAGGTTGGAATCATTAAAACTCATTTTCAACCACTCCACAAATTTCTTGTGAAAAAACAATAGTTTTGGCAAGTCGGTTAGGACATCTACTTTGTGTATGACACAAGTAATTTTTCCAACAATTGTTTGCAGACAGATTATTTCACTTATAATTCACTCTATCACAATTCCAATTGGTCAGAAGATTGCATACATCAAGATCACTGTACCTTTAAACAGCTTGGAAATTTCCAGAAAATTGTGTGATGGTTTTAGAAGCATCTGATAGGCTAATTGACATCATGTGAGTCAATTGGAGCTGTACCTGTGGATGTATTTCAAGACCTACCTTCAAACTCAGTGCCTCTTTGCTTGTCATCATGGGAAAATCAAAAGAAATCAGCCAAGACCTCAGGAAAAAAATTGTAGACCTCCACAAGTCTGGTTCATCCTTGGGAGCAATTTACAAACGCCTGAAGGTACCACATTCATTTGTACAAACAATAGTACGCAAGTATAAACACTAAGGGGCTACGCAGCCGCCGTATCACTCAGAAAGAAGACGCGTTCTTTTTTGTAGAGATGAACGTACTTTAGTGCGAAAAGTGCAAATCAATCCCAGAACAACAGCAAAGGACCTTGTGAAGATGCTGGAGGAAACAGGGACAAAAGTATCTATATCCACAGTAAAACGAGTCCTATATAGACATAACCTGAAAGGCCGCTCAGCAAGGAAGAAGCCACTGCACCAAAACCGCCATAAAAAAGACAGACTACGGTTTGCAACTGCAAAGTCTGTAACTGTTTTAATGTCACCATTGGTCTCATGGTGAAATCCCTGAGTTTCCTTCCTCTACGGCATCTGAGTTAGGAAGGACGCCTGTATCTTTGTAGTGACTGGGTGTACTGATACACCATCCAAAGTGTAATTCATAACTTCCACCATGCTCAAAGGGATATACAATGTCTGCTTTTCTTCATTTTTACCCATCTACCAATAGGTGCCCTTTGCGAGGCATTTGAAAACCTCCCTGGTCTTTGTGGTTGATCTGTGTTTGAAATTCACTGCTTGACTTATGGACCTTTCATGTACAGTGGGGCAAAAAAGTATTTAGTCAGCCAACAATTGTGCAAGTTCTCCCACTTAAAAAGATGAGAGGCCTGTAATTTTCATCATAGGTACACTTCAACTATGACAGACAATTTTTAATGAATTTATTTGAAAATTAACAGTCAGTCATGTCAGGATGACCCTGCAGGAAGGGTACCACATGAGTGAAGAGGTTGTCTTCCCTGTAACGCAGTGTTGAGATTGCCTGCATTGACAACAAGCTCAGTCCGATGATGCTGTGACACACCGCCCCAGACCATGATACAATGATGGACCCTCCAGCTACAAATTGATCCAGGTGCACGGAGACGTGCACGGCCACGCGGTCATGAATAATATTACTGCATCCATGTTTGGTCTATATGAACCTTGTTCTCTGAGGAGAACTTAGATGACATCTATATGGATGTATGATGTTTAACATATCTCTGTGGTCCTTTTATTTTTTTCAGCGTGAACTCTAACAACTTGTTCTGTATGCAAGAGGTTTTATTGCCCTTCTTAGGAATGCTGCCTCATCTGCATTGGACCGATCCCCCAGACAAACCTTTGGATGCTGTGACCTCCTGTGTGGAGGTTGGGCTAGCTAGTTTAATGTCAGTGTACCTTGAAATGGTCTGATTGGTCTATGGTGGTCAGTTTTGGTTTGAAAAAGGCACACCTTCATAGGAATACATTGTTCTGTCCTGCTTCTTCTTGCATCCTGTCCTTGGAGAAAAAGTCTTCTGAGGAATTGCTCTCTTTTCTAGGCTACTAGTCTTATGGCCCGAGTAGGACCGATTTGTTCATGCTTTGTCTTGTAACTTTACGATGTACAACATATGCCTAAACTAATGCCTTGTTGACAGAAATGTCTTGTAACTTATGGTTTTGCCTTGTATAATGTAATTAATTCCCTTTATAATGTTATTAAATAGTTGCATTTTATATTCACATCTAATGACCATTTCTTGATCTTAGTCAGCTAAACTATTAATACTTGATTGCACATTGTTTAATCCTAATATCTAATGGAGTGAAATATATTATATGCATATTATTGAATATAATTTAGCCCTACGTGTGTGTGTGTGTGTGTGTGTGTGTGTGTGTGTGTGTGTGTGTGTGTGTGTGTGCGTGTGTGTGTGTGTGTGTGTGTGTGTGTCTGCGTGTTCCAACGTGTGTGTATGTGATGGCCAGTTAATGGCTCATAAGTCTGGAATGCGAGTGGGCCGCTGACACAGCACTCTAGAGAAACCCATTCAAGTTGCCCTCCTGCCCCTCCTCTCCCTTCCCCTTTAGAGCCTGACCCCTGACCCTTGGATAAGTCAGTACTACTGTGTGTGTGTGTGTGTGTGTGTGTGTGTGTGTGTGTGTGTGTGTGTGTGTGTGTGTAATTTGAGTGGGCCAGTGACACATCATACTACTGAAACCCACTCAGTACCAGTCAAAGGACAGGCTGACTGGCTTTATATAGCATTCACAGACAGACTGTCAGTGTACTGTATTTCCCTTTAGATCAACATCTAATACATTGTTTAGTAGACTACCTTGGGAATGAGTTAGCAGCAGGTGAGCATTCAGACAGTCTCGCTGAATCACAGCCACACAGAATCACAGTCACACTGTATCACAGTCACACTGAATCACAGTCACACCTTACCACAAGCGCACTGAATCACAGTCACACAGAATCACAGTCACACCTTATCACAAGCGCACTGAATCACAGTCACACTGAATCACAGTCACACTGAATCACAGTCACACTGTATAAGACATCTTTGTTCCAAATCTGGCATTGAACCAACCTCCTGTAGTGGCAGGACAATGACTGTTTGTTTTTATAGAGAAGCAGGCAGGATCACTGTTTTGACATTCTGCCAAATGTCCCAGAATCACCTGAGGACGTCCTGTGATGACATCACGAGAGTTCCACCGTAGCCAGTCTGACTGGGGGTCTTATCACCCAGCGGCATCTGAATCCAGGAGAGGAGACCAGTACACGTTTGCCTCAGCGGTTAGCCAGGCGGTCACTGACCTGCTGTCAGGGGAATCAGAGGAAAGTGTTGGCTCGTGTTATAATGACCTGTTGTGTTGTATACACCACCACAGAAGATAGCTAACACAGAGACCAATAATACATACAGATTTCTCATAATCTCACACAGACAAACACATCATCCACTCTTACCTGTTGATAACTATAGAAGTAGAATGAGTAGTACTGACAGAACTAGCTAACCCACATACAGTGTGCTTGTATTGGCAGAACATTTGCTGCAAGGACTGATGCTTGTTATTTTTACACGATGACTGTTGCTCAATGGTTACATTCTTGGAATGGCACAATTTACATAAACATGCAGGCCTTGATCTACTGAGCTACCGGGTGAGTGTACCACAGAGACAAAGTAGTGTGGTTTGTCGGTGTAAGTGACAATATAGTGTGAAAACAGACACAGGAAGTTCTGCTTCAAGTCTAAACGAGAAGATGGCTAATGAAGAAAGACTTTGAGAAAAGTTACGATTAGCAAATTAAACAATTCTAAATTATTACTAAACCTGTGATGATTTTGCAAATTAAGTGAGTGATGGGAGTAATGCAATTGTGTTTCGGTCAAGTCTATGATTGGAATGTAATTGTGCTTATACCTAGCTTTCTAAGGTAACGATTATATCAAGGTGTGGTCTTCTGGATTGGCTTTTCCACCGTTGGATGTTTGTACCAGCAAGGTGTTTATCATAAAGAGAGGAATAGCCCAGTTGGTGTGGATAGTTTATAGTTTTCTATGAAGACAAACAAACATGATGCCATAGTGCAGTCTGTGATGTCAAACCTCCCAATCTCATTTGTTTTGCATAGTCCCTGTAACATTTGTCGTTAAGGGTAGACCAAGGAGCAGCGTGATTTGAGTTAATCATATTTTATTGAAATGTGAACCAGCAAAAAAAAACAATAAACAATACAACGAACGAAAAGCTTCGTAATGCAAAAATACATGCAACCAAGCAAAGACAAGATCCCACAACTGAAGGTGGGAAAAAGGGCTGTCTAAGTATGATCCCCAATCAGAGACAATGATAGACAGCTGCTTCTGATTTGGAACCATACTAGGCCAACAAAGAAAAAGAAAACATAGATATACAAAAACTAGAGTACCCACCCTAGTCACACCCTGACCTAACCAAAATATAGAGAATAAACAGGGATCTCTAAGGTCAGGGCGTGACAGTACGGACCTGAACCTATATGGGAGGGTCCGGGTGGGCATCTACTCTCAGTGGCGGCTCCATTTCGGGACGTAGCCCCCACTCCCTACGCTGATCCCTCCACTTCTGTGGAACCGGACCATGGATCGTCCCCGGAGACTCTGGACCGTGAATCGTTGCCGGAGGAACCGGACCGTGGATCTTCGCCGGAGGCTCCGAACTGGGAACCACCACTGGAGGCTCCGGACTGGGGACCGTCGCTGGAGGCTCTGGACTGGGGACCGTCACTACAGGCTCCGGGCCATGGATCATCACTGGAGGCTTTGTGCCATGGATTACCACTACAGGCTCCGGGCCATGGATCAACACTGGAGGCTTCGTGCCATGGATCATCACTACAGGCTCCGGGCCATGGATCATTACTACAGGCTCCGGGCCATGGATCATCACTACAGGCTCCGGGCCATGGATCATCACTGGAGGCTTCGTGCCATGGATTACCACTACAGGCTCCGGGCCATGGATCATCACTGGAGGCTTCGTGCCATGGATTACCACTACAGGCTCCGGGCCATGGATCATTACTACAGGCTCCGGGCCATGGATCATCACTACAGGCTCCGGGCCATGGATCATCACTGGAGGCTTCGTGCCATGGATTACCACTACAGGCTCCGGGCCATGGATCATCACTGGAGGCTTCGTGCCATGGATTACCACTACAGGCTCCGGGCCATGGATCATTACTACAGGCTCCGGGCCATGGATCATCACTACAGGCTCCGGGCCATGGATCATCACTGGAGGCTTCGTGCCATGGATTACCACTACAGGCTCCGGGCCATGGATCATCACTGGAGGCCTTCGTGCCATGGATTACCACTACAGGCTCCGGGCCATGGATCAACACTGGAGGCTTCGTGCCATGGATTACCACTACAGGCTCCGGGCCATGGATCAACACTGGAGGCTTCGTGCCATGGATTACCACTACAGGCTCCGGGCCATGGATCAACACTGGAGGCTTCGTGCCATGGATTACCACTACAGGCTCCGGGCCATGGATTATCACTGGAGGCTTTCTGCCATGGATCATCACTACAGGCTCCGGGCCATGGATCATCACTGGATGCTTCGTGCCATGGATCATCACTGGAGGCTTCGTACGTGGAGCCGGAACAGGTCTCACCGGACTGAGGAGACGTACTGGAAGCCTGGTGCGGGGGGCTGCCACAACACGTCCTGGCTGGATACCCACTCCAGCTCGGTGAGTGTGGAGAGCTGGCACGGGACACACTGGGCTATGAAGGCGCACTGGAAGCATAGTGCGTAGAGCCGGCGTAGGATATGCTGGGCCGTGGAGGCACACTGCAGGTCTGGAGCGTAGTGCTGGCACAACACGTCCTGGCTGAATCCCCTCTGTAGCACGGCAAGTGCGGGGAGCTGGAACAGGCCGCACTGGGCTGTGCTGGCGAACTGGGGATACAGTGCGTAGAGCTGGCGCAGGATATCCTGGACCGAATTACTCACCGGATGCCAGCACAGCTGAGCCGACACAATCCGTCCTGGCTGAATAGCCACTCTAGCATGGCAACTGTGGGGGAGCTTGCACAGAGCGCACCGGGCTGTGGATGCGCACTGAAGGCATGGTGCGCAAAACCGGATAACATGGTGCTTGACCGGTCACTCGCTCCCCACGGTAAGCACAGGGAGTTGGCTCAGGTCTGAACCCTGACTCCTACAATCTCCCCGTGTGCTCCTCCCCAAAAAATGTTTGGGGCTCCCTCTCGTGCTTGCTTCGTTGAGCTAACTCCTCGTATCGTCGCCGTTCCGCTTTCGCTGCCTCTATCTCCTCGTTCGGACGGCGATACTCCCCGGCCCTTGTCCAGGGTCCTGCTCCCTCCAGGATTTCCTCCCAGGTCCAGTCCTCCTGACCATGCTGCTTGGTCCGTTGGTGGTGGGATCTTCTGTAACATTCGTCGTTAAGGGCAGACCAAGGAGCAGCGTGATTTGAGTTCATCATATTTTATTGAAATGTGAATCAGCAAAAAAAAAAAAAAAAAAAACAATACAAGAACGAAAAGCTTCTTCGTGCAAAAATACATGCATCCAACTAAGTATATTCCCCAATCAGAGACAACGATAGACAGCTGCCTCTGATTGGGAACCATACTAGGCCAACAAAGAAATAGAAAACACAGATATACAAAAACTAGAGTACCCACCCTAGTCACACCCTGACCTAACCAGAATATAGAGAATAAACAGGGATCTCTAAGGTCAGGGCATGACAGTCCCAACTGTCCTGATAAATATGTGCAGTCCATTTCATAATGTTGTCACAATATTGTTTTATTTATATCATCTCCCATTGGGTTGAATGAATGTAATATACATGTAAAACTGATGAACTTCCTTCAACAACCTTCCGAGAATAAAGTTGTAAAGTGCCAAGATCCACAGTTAAGTGGCATCACTGACAAATAACCACAGGCATCAAGAACAGGTTTAACGCAATAGCAATGTCCAAGAACCCACACTATCTGTCACTCAGTCAACAGTTCATTTTATACAATTCTGTTTGAAAAGGCAGTAAAAAAAAATCTGGAACAGTGCACAGAAACACATGTTAAATGGGTGTGTGGCCCTTGAAGAGTGCACAAGAGTTATGGTCTAAGAGGGAGATAACCAGATAGAGAAACAGGATATAGAATGTAGGAGTAAAGGACAGAATGTAAATAAACTAGCCCAGGGTTCACTAATTCCTCCCAATGGATTCTCCTCTTATCACTAAGAACAACTACACCCCGGTTACAACATAATGCTACCATCAGACAGCAAACAGAAAGCTAGGCACTTTTTTCATATTAACTTTACAGGCCATGTTTAAAAGTGTACTGGCAAATATGCACAGCTATATATTTTCCCCTCCGTGGCCCTTATTGAGTGCTTTAACAAACTCCGTGCTGTTCTCTATGTCGGTAGAGGAGTGGAAAGAGCAGGGGAAGAGGTCATGGGTGTGAATGCTCAGTAAACACTACATTCTGGTGACTGCTGAGGAGACACATAATCAATATTTGGCTATGTGGATCTAAATTGGATATAAAAATGTTTGACAGTGGCTTGAATCCACATCTCTCATCTGAAGGTGTACCCGTGAATGGTAAGGGATGTGAGATGAGGATTTCATGGGACATTGCATTGCGTCTTTTGTATGTTTGCATAAAAGCAACTCGTTGTTACTGTAAATTAAATGATGGCGTGGAGACTTGTATTCCATTAGGGCAAGCATCTGTCACTGATGTCCTTCGGCTTCAGTTTGAAAAGTCAAACAACGTAAGTAGGTCTATAGTGAATCCCAGATCCTGGGTAGGTTCTCCAGGATCCTCCGGCGATGCGAGGGGTTTGACACTCCGGCTGCACGCAGGTCCTCCTCTGTGATGCCACTGTGGAGAGGGCAAAGGTCATAAAGGTATTCATAACTGACTTAGACCACTGAGACCAAAATAATCCGTTTCCATTGACTATTATTCTTCCTCTCACCTGAAGTAGTCCAGGTCGTCCCAGCCATTGAGGCTGAGTCCCAGGGTGTAATTCTGCAGACCCAGGGTGCTGAGTAGCTCCCGCACTGTCTCTGGAGCCCCACGGAGGACCTGCATTAGACATCCCCCCCCAAAACATCCCTCTCAAAATGAGCCCAAACCAAAGTGTTTGTTGCCATATTATTGAGGCTAGGAGTTTTTCCTGATCACGTGAACTTTAAGAAAAACCTTTGGCCCATGATTAGTCCCACTCTACATATTGTGTCTAGTCACTCACCTCTTTCTCCCAGCAGTAGCCTCTCTCGGTAGACATGGCCAGGTCATTCCTCTGGGCCGGTCTCTGGACTGGTGTTGATGGAGCCCTGATGTCTACAGGGAAGAAGTCCACCTCACTTAGTGACTTGGCAATCTGCAGGGCTGTGAGGGAGTGGTCCCCTAGGGGCTCAACTGGCTGCTCCGCCACCCAGGGGGCTGAGGCCTGGACGTGGGGCACATGGGTGGATACATAGGGGTAGAGTGAGGTGGGTTTGCTGCTCCTTTCAGGGCTGGCTCGTTCCTGTTGGTGCACCCTAGGCTGTTCTCTCCTGGGGGTCTCTCTAATGACAGCGGAGTGGTCCGTGTACATGTTCCTCAGGTACTTGGCAGGCAGGATGGCGTCCTGGACAACATTATTTTTGCTTGGTTGTGGTTGTATGGGCTGTTCATGATAGTGAGAGGTGGTGGTGGGTTTTGGGGCAGGGGGGATTGGCAATGTTTTTTTTGCTGGGAAAAGCTGATAGGAGGAGTTGGCCTGGGGAGGATGATGGTCATTGGAGGAGGAGTAGTGGGGCAGGATGCCTGGAATCTCGATTTCAGTGAAGTCCGACCTGCGAGCGGACTTCCTGTCATAGCCACGCCCCCCAGAGAGCTTTGGGAGCTGCAGCGCTGATTCGCCGGCCCAGACCACCTGGGGGTCCCTACGAGGGGGTGGAGCCTCCTCCACCCTGCGCAGGACAGACACACCTTCAAATATGAAGTAAGCGGGGTTTGTGTAACTGCTAGGGGCTGGCTTGGGTGGAGGGGGTGAGGATCTGAAATGAATGGACAAATCATAATGAGACTAAACCATAACTATTTGCCCATCACTAACCAACTACATCTTTAATCAAATGTTGACAATGTATCTTAGTTTCACTGTGAGCGTCTTGAAAAACTCCAAAATATCCTCACCGGCTGATAGGTGCCTGAGTGGACTGAGGAGACAAGCGTCCCCTCACCAGACCCTTCTCATCCTTCTCGAAGCAGAACCACTCTGAAAAAGCCAAACAGGTGTTTACTGGACATGCTCTAACTCATGTCTTCTTCATATGTTCTGTGTTGTCAGGGGTTAAGACCCAGACTAGCATGTGGTGGCAGTGTTTGCGTGTTGCCATGGCAATGTGTGAGGCTTGACCTATAGGGTTAAGGGCACCCACTCACACTGTGTCCTTTGAATGTGTCAGGATGCATCTGGTCAGGCTCAGCCAGGGAGGAGCCAAAAGAGGATGCCAGGGCAGAGACCAGAGAGAGAGAAAGCCTTGGATTGTTGAGGAGCCAAATAGAGGAAGTCAGGGCAGAGACCAGAGGGAGAGAAAGCCTTGGGTCATTGAGGAGATAAAAAATAGGAAGTCGGGGCAGAGACCAGAGAGAGAGAAAGCCTAGGGTCATTGAGGAGCCAAAAAGAAGAAACCAGGGCAGAGACCAGAGAAAGAGAATGCCAAGATGTGGATCATTGAGGAACCAAATAGAGGAAGCATTGAAAGATACACAGGAGAACCAGAGGGCACATGGACTGTCACGATGGAAACCCAGCGAGAAGCAATAGTACGAGCAGAGTGAAGAGAGGAGACTAAACGAGAGGAGAGCAGAGTGAAGAGAGGAGAGCAGAGTGAAGAGAGGAGACTAAACGAGAGGAGAGCAGAGTGAAGAGAGGAGAGCAGAGTGAAGAGAGGAGACTAAACGAGAGGAGAGCAGAGTGAAGAGAGGAGACTAAACGAGAGGAGAGCAGAGTGAAGAGAGGAGAGCAGAGTAAGACTAAACGAGAGGAGAGCAGAGTGAAGAGAGGAGAGCAGAGTGAAGAGAGGAGACTAAACGAGAGGAGAGCAGAGTGAAGAGAGTAGAGCAGAGTGAAGAGAGGAGACTAAACGAGAGGAGAGAAGAGTGAAGAGAGGAGAGCAGAGTGAAGAGAGGAGAGCAGAGTGAAGAGAGGAGAGCAGAGTGAAGAGAGGAAACTAAACGAGAGGAGAGCAGAGTGAAGAGAGGAGAGCAGAGTGAAGAGAGGAGACTAAACGAGAGGATAACAGAGTGAAGAGAGGAGAGCAGAGTGAAGAGAGGAGAGGTTGGCAGGATGGCAGCAGGCTAACCTACCGTAGATCTTCTCACGTGTACCTCGCCGGTCCTTGGGCACGTGGACCCTGACCCGCCCACGTATGGAGCCCATCTCCTCGCCCCGGTGGGTCAGAAACATCTCAAACTGCTCCGCCGCGCCGATGAGGGAGCGCAGCGCCACACAGCACTCACCTATAGGACCAACAGTAGAATCAACAGTGAAGTGGGATGAAGCTTCTTTCTCCCATAATGGTTAAGATTAAGACTTGGAGAAGGTAAACTGGTCATTGATCTGTGCCTAAAATACACTTGTCAATGAATAGGTTTCAAGGGGATCGTTGATTGACTTCTTGCAAAATGACTGATGAGAGGCAAAGCAGTGAATGGTGGTGGTTATGAACATGAAGGGAAGGACTTATGGGCTCTGGAGTGGGGCAGTGTTCTAAGGCACTGCATCACAGTGCTAGCGGCATCACTACAGCTCCTGGTTCGATCCCGGGCTGTATCACAACCGGCAGTGATCGGAAGTCCTATAGGGCGGAGCACAATTGGCCCAGTGTCGTCCTGGTTAGGGTTTGGCCGGTGTAGGCCGTCTTTGTAAATAAGAATTTGTTCTTAACTGACTTGCCAAGTTAAATAAAGGTGAAATAAAAGACTCATGACCAACCGTATGACTCAAACCCATCACATGACTTGACGCACAGCAGGAGGTGCTGATCCTGAAGGAACTCCATGTCAGAGACGATCGGGAGAAGCTATGATATGTAGACACACACAAAGGTTAGCTACAGGGCATTCTAAACATTTTTTGTTTTTTCTCCTCATCAATCTACATTTTTTGCAATATCACATTTACATAAGTATTCATACCCTTTACTCAGTACTTTGTTGAAGCACCTTTGGCAGCAATTACCGCCTCAAGTCTTCTTGGGTATGATGCTACAAGCTTATCACACCTGTATTTGGGGAGTTTCTCCCATTATTCTCTGCAGATCCTCTCAAGCTCTGTCAGGTTGGATGGGGAGTGTCGCTGCACAGCTAGTTTCAGGTCTCTCCAGAGATGTTCGATCAGGTTCAAGTCCGAGACCTCTCCCGAAGCAACTCTTGTGTTGACTTGGCTGTGTGTTTCGGTTTGTTGTCCTGTTGGAAGGTGAATCGTAGCCCAAGTCTGAGGTCCTGAGAGCTCTGGAGCAGGTTTTCATCAAGGATCTCTCTGTACTTTGCTCCGTTCATCTTTCCCTCGATCCTGACTAGTCTCCCAGTCCCTGTTGCTGAAAAACATCCCCACAGCATGATGCTGCCACCACCATGCTTTACTGTAGGGATGGTGCCAGGTTTCCTCCAGACGTGATGCTTGCCATTCATACCAGAGAATCTTGTTTCTCATGGTCTGAGAGCCCTTTAGGTGCCTTTGGCAAACTCCAAGAGGGCTGTCATGTGCCATTTACTGAGGAGTGGCTTCCGTCTGGCCACTCTACCATAAAGGCCTGATTGGTGGAGTGCTGCAGAGATGGTTGTCTTTCTGGGAGGTTCTCCCATTTCCACAGAGGAAATCTGGAGCTCTGTCAGAGTGACCAACGGGTTCTAGGTCACCTCCCTGACCAATGCCGTTCTCCCCGGATTGCTCAGTTTGGCCGGGCGGCCAGCTCTAGGAAGTCTTGGTGGTTCAAACTTCTTCCAGTTAAGAATGATGGAGGCCACTGTGTTTTTGGGGACCTTCAATGCTGCAGATATTTTTTGGTACCCTTCCCCAGATCTGTGCCTCGACACAATCCTGTCTCGGAGCTCTATGGACAATTCCTTTGACCTCATGGCTTGGCTTTTGCTCTGACATGCACTGTCAACTGTGGGACCTTTATATAGACAGGTGTGAGCCTTTCCAAATCATGTCGATTCAATTGAATTTACCACAGGTGGACAGCAATGAAAAACATCTCAAGGATGATCAATGGAAACAGGATGCACCTGAGCTCAATTTCGAGTCTCATAGCAAAGGTTCTGAATACTTATGTAAATAAGGTATTTCTGTTTTTTATTGTTCATAAATTAGCAAAAATGTCTAAAAAGCTGTTTTTGCTTTGTCATTATCAGGTATTGTGTGTAGCTTTATGACGAATATGTGGAAAAAGTGAAGGGGTCTGTATACTTTGTATACACATTGTATGTGTCTTTGGGATGGGTCTGGTGATCTATCTCCAGATTGATTTATTTACCTTGGGCAGCTGCTTGGAAGACCAGCCCAGTTTGAGGAAGCAAGGCACGTCACAGCTCTGTGAGTCATTCTCTATGGAACGGCGGATCTCTGCAAGAAAACAAAGTCATTCATCACATCATTATATTATAGAACTTCAGATTAACTATCTGAGAGAATATTATGAAGGACAAAGCACCGTCAAGGCAGGATGAGTGAAACTCAATGAAGAACTTGGCTTTGCCGGCTGTCTTCACAATAGCCTCGATGCCCTCTAACTCTATCCAGGCCCTCTCCATGCTCAAGCTTGGCTCTGTTTGGAGGCATTAAAGGGCCACAAGCTAGCATAAATGTTATATTATCATACGTGTATTAATTAAAACGATTATGCCAAAATAACTACAATGACTCCACCTATTTTGAACTTTGATGTCACCCCTATATGGAACGTGGCGAAAACAGGTGAGTGGTCACTGGTGAAGATGTCATCTGTACAACCTGGAGACAGACACAGAGATCTCAGTCATAATGATACAGCCCTGTCATAATGATACATACCAGTCATAATGATACAGACCTGTCATAATGATACAGAACTGTCATAATGATAACTAACAGTCATAATGATACAGCCCAGTCATAAAGATACAGACCTGTCATAATGATACATACCAGTCATAATGATACAGCCCTGTCATAATGATACATAACAGTCATAATGATACAGACCTGTCATAATGATACAGAACTGCCATAATGATAACTAACAGTCATAATGATACAGCCCAGTCATAAAGATACAGACCTGTCATAATGATACAGACCTGTCATAATGATACATAACAGTCATAATGATACAGACCTGTCATAATGATACAGAACTGTCATAATGATACAGACCTGTCATAATGATACAGAACTGTCATAATGATACATAACAGTCATAATGATACCGACCTGTCATAAAGATACATACCAGTCATAATGATACAGACCTGTCATAATGATACAGACCTGTCATAATGATACAGAACTGCCATAATGATACAGCCCTGTCATAATGATACATACCAGTCATAATGATACAGACCTGTCATAATAATACAGCACTGTCATAATGATACATAACAGTCATAATGATACAGACCTGTCATAAAGATACAGAACAGTCATAATGATACAGCCCAGTCATAAAGATACAGAACAGTCATGATACAGACCTGTCATAATGATACAGCCCTGTCATAATGATACAGCCCTGTCATAATGATACTAACCTGTCATACTGATACAGACCTGTCATAATGATACAGACCTGTCATAATGATACAAACCTGTCATAATGATGCCAACCTGTCATAATGATACAGACCTGTCATAATGATACCGACCTGTCATAATGATACAGACCTGTCATAATGATACCAACCTGTCATAATGATACAGACCTGTCATAATGATACAGACTTGTCATAATGATACAGACCTGTCATAATGATACAGACCTGTCATAATGATACAGACCTGTCATAATGATACCGACCTGTCCGTTATCATTATGCTGTTAAGTGTACCATCAAATGAGCACTCTTATGTCACTGATGATGACTTCAGTACTCTATGTTGTTCGACATTATCATCAAAACCTGTGGCATAGACTAAACGAACCATCCTTTAATGACTGTGATGGTGTATGGTGAGTATACTGTGTTTGCTGATGGAAGTCAAAAGCATGGCCCTGGAGTCAGAGCCGCGGTGAGGAAATGACTGTTCGTCTGAGGACCACAGACCAGAGGACGTAGGAGTTGCCAATCATACCTTAACAGGGCCTCTCACATTTTACAGGAAAACAATGAAAGAAATGGCCACGAAATGTCTCATTTTGGAATGCCACAGGAAATAATACTATGATATCCAATTTGCTGTGTCTAAATGCTAAACCACAATGCTGTTATGTCTGAGGATAATATTATGAACCTAAAAAAAAAATGTCCTAAACTTAAACCCACCATAGGAGTTGCAGGTGATATGTGTCTCTGAGTAGGACTTCCACAGAATCCGGTCACACCATGACGGCACATTGACACGCACCTGTTGACACAGAACAGAATAATGACTATATGTAAAGTCTGTTTTTGTTAGATGTGGGGTATGTGAAAATAGAATTGATTCAAAATTGAATTATACAACAAAGGGAACCCTGCACTCCAATCCTACCAGCCATTTCAGCCTGTGAGGTATTATTAGCCCCGTGACCCCTGTGACCCCCATTAAAACCGATTGGGTTACACATAAAGGAAGTCCGGTAGGGAGCTATAAGTCTCTGTTTAGTCTATTTCGGGGTGTATGGTAGCATTATGAAATGTACTTATTTGTCGACTGCTTCACAAGACTCACAGGTAATGCTTGGTGTGGATTACTCATCACTCTGGGATTTAACGTAATTCCGACAACAGCATGACATGGGACATGATGCAGCTCTGAGAGGTTGTGTCAGAGAGTGTCACAGGGAGGTAGACTCACGCCAGAGGTCTTGTACTTCTGCCACAGGTAGCTGTCCCTGGAGCCCCTCTCGTACCGATAGGTGGGCGGAAACACAATCTTCTCTTCCTCTTAAACCAGGACAAAGGGAGAGAAATGGAGAGAGAGATATAGGATAGGATATAGAGAGATAGGAGAGAGAGAGAGAGAGAGAGATAGGAGAGATACCACAGTGTGCCATCACAGAGGCAAGATTTGTGACCTGTTACCACAAGAAAAGGGCAACCAGTGAAGAACAAACACCATTGTAAATACAACCCATGTTTATTTTTCTTCCCTTTTGTACTTTAACTATTTGCACATAATATGACATTTGACATTTGAAATGTCTTTATTCTTTAGAAACTTTTTTGAGTGAAATGTTTACTGTTCATTTTGCATTGTTTATTTCACTTGTGTTTATTATCTATTTCACTTGCTTTGACAATGTAAACATATGTTTCCCATGCCAATAAAGCCCTTCAATTGAAATTGAAGTGGAGAGAGAGAGATGGGAGAGAGGGGGGGTAGATTCTAAGACAAAAGCAATGAAGAGGAGAATTGACTGAGCAGAATCAATAACACAGCTATTTTCACCCACACATAAACAAACAGTTTGACATCAACTGGGAGGAGGACAAGGAGCAGTAGGATGCTACTTACTGAAATGGAGAAAGGCCTTTCTCTTGTGTCGTTCTTGTGTTAGCTGATCAGCACACATGAGCTCATCAAACTCCCGGTTAGACACATGTTTCAGAATGTCCTGTAAAACGGGAATGGTCATGAGGGGAACTCAGATTCAGTGTAAGAGAAAGCAAGGCAAGGCTCTGGGTCTATGGAGATTCTTGTTTTCCGGGATACACGACATGTGATCTATTTTCTGGGGGCACAAGAACAGAGGAGACGGGTCTGTCTGACCTGTACGTCCAGGTCCAGCCTGTAGTTGAGGTCTCCACACCAGAAGAGATGTGTGAAGCGCAGGCTCACGTCAAAGGCACTGAGCTGCCGGTCACCCAGGGACAACAGCCTGACGATGTCGGCAAAGTTCTGGTTCCTCCTGACAGGACCACAAGCACAGGGACATTTAGGGGCACACATACAGTGCCTTGCGAAAGTATTCGGCCCCCTTGAACTTTGCGACCTTTTGCCACATTTCAGGCTTCAAACATAAAGATATAAAACTGTATTTTTTTGTGAAGAATCAACAACAAGTGGGACACAATCATGAAGTGGAACGACATTTATTGGATATTTCAAACTTTTTTAACAAATCAAAAACTGAAAAATTGGGCGTGCAAAATTATTCAGCCCCTTTACTTTCAGTGCAGC
The DNA here is from genome assembly GCF_018296145.1 of Oncorhynchus tshawytscha. Classification (NCBI taxonomy): domain Eukaryota; kingdom Metazoa; phylum Chordata; class Actinopteri; order Salmoniformes; family Salmonidae; genus Oncorhynchus; species Oncorhynchus tshawytscha. The sequence goes on along the minus strand of NC_056436.1, from coordinate 60,595,924 downwards.
AAACTCTCTCCAGAAGTTCAGTGAGGATCTCTGAATGATCCAATGTTGACCTAAATGACTAATGATGATAAATACAATCCACCTGTGTGTAATCAAGTCTCCGTATAAATGCACCTGCACTGTGATAGTCTCAGAGGTCCGTTAAAAGCGCAGAAAGCATCATGAAGAACAAGGAACACACCAGGCAGGTCCGAGATACTGCTGTGAAGAAGTTTAAAGCCGGATTTGGATACAAAAAGATTTCCCAAGCTTTAAACATCCCAAGGAGCACTGTGCAAGCGATACTATTGAAATGGAAGGAGTATCAGACCACTGCAAATCTACCAAGACCTGGCCATCCCTCTAAACTTTCAGCTCATACAAGGAGAAGACTGATCAGAGATGCAGCCAAGAGGCCCATGATCACTCTGGATGAACTGCAGAGATCTACAGCTGAGGTGGGAGACTCTGTCCATAGGACAACAATCAGTCGTATATTGCACAAATCTGGCCTTTATGGAAGAGTGGCAAGAAGAAAGCCATTTCTTAAAGATATCCATAAAAAGTGTCGTTTAAAGTTTGCCACAAGCCACCTGGGAGACACACCAAACATGTGGAAGAAGGTGCTCTGGTCAGATGAAACCAAAATGGAACTTTTTGGCAACAATGCAAAACGTTATGTTTGGGCGTAAAAGCAACACAGCTCATCACCCTGAACACACCATCCCCTCTGTGGTGGCAGCATCATGGTTTGGGCCTGCTTTTCTTCAGCAGGGACAGGGAAGATGGTTAAAATTGATGGGAAGATGGATGGAGCCAAATACAGGACCATTCTGGAAGAAAACCTGATGGAGTCTGCAAAAGACCTGAGACTGGGATGGAGATTTGTCTTCCAACAAGACAATGATCCAAAACATAAAGCAAAATCTACAATGGAATGGTTAAAAAATAAACATATCCAGGTGTTAGAATGGCCAAGTCAAAGTCCAGACATGAATCCAATCGAGAATCTGTGGAAAGAACTGAAAACTGCTGTTCACAAATGCTCTCCATCCAACCTCACTGAGCTCGAGCTGTTTTGCAAGGAGGAATGGGAAAAAAATTCAGTCTCTCGATGTGCAAAACTGATAGAGACATACCCCAAGCGACTTACAGCTGTAATCGCAGCAAAAGGTGGCGCTACAAAGTATTAACTTAAGGGGGCTGAATAATTTTGCACGCCCAATTTTTCCGTTTTTGATTTGTTAAAAAAGTTTGAAATATCCAATAAATGTCGTTCCACTTCATGATTGTGTCCCACTTGTTGTTGATTCTTCACAAAAAAATACAGTTTTATATCTTTATGTTTGAAGCCTGAAATGTGGCAAAAGGTCGCAAAGTTCAAGGGGGCCGAATACTTTCGCAAGGCACTGTAGATATGCTGCACGCATACAGTAGAAACATTCACACACTGTGCAGCCCTGTCACACCATACACATCAATCTGATGACATCTGTGTTGAACAGTCAAATGTTCTACCAGTCAACCAGCTGGACATAGGAAATTGCTGTGCATACCTGACTACTTTCTCACTGCCAGAGGTCAGATGGCAGTTGACAAACCCAAAAGAGGTACTGTTGAAGAGGAAGGAGACCCCAACAGCACCCTTGTTTCCTGGAAGCAGATCCATTTTCAAGGTTAAACTGAGTAATTAAAAACACATTTCATTCCTATTAATCGTGATGCTCTGTTGTCTTTGGAAGTTGGCCACCGTGTGGTTTTCTGAGAGAAGGAGAAGGAGGGTGTGGTGTTATGGGTAGCCGACCCATAAACGACCCAAGTAGAGGCCTGGCATCATACCCAGTGTGTTCCCCAGGCCAGTCTTCACACTGGCTGTGTTCATATGGCTGATGCGACTCTCGTGCTCTGGCTTCACAAACACTGCCAGCCTCATGTTCCACAGGGACTGTACTGCCACCTGCAGGACACATCACCACAGTACACTATAACAGAGCAATTTTAATTGTTCTTTAAGTCAGTTAAGAACAAATTCTTAATTACAATGACGGCCTAGGAACAGTGGTTTAACTGCCTTTAACAGGGGCAGAACTGCAGATTTTTACCTTATCAGCTCAGGGATTCAATCTAGCAACCTTTCGATTACTGTCCCAATGCTCTAACATCTAGGCTACCTGCCGCCCCAATCAAGACATAGGCATAGACATATGTCGACAGTACTGCTGTGTAAACAAGACTAAAGTAATAATAACATATACGGTGTCTTGATTTTTCATGAAAGTATCGTAATCACAGACATTTGTTTTTTAGAAGTTCTCTTGTCAAACTCCAGGAAGAATCTGGTAAATGAATGAGAACTCAACGTCAACATGTTATTTTATAGACATACAGTTTATACACCCTGTGTTATGTACCTCTGGTCGACAACGTGCACATACAGAGAGCAATGGCAAGCAGTACTTGACTTGGAACAGGAGATCACCGGAGCTGACTACCGGCACCACAAATGTTCTACTGCTTGAGCTCCTGTTCCTCTTACAGAATGTTAGCTCAAATGTACTGTGCAGCTTCTGCACCTAAATATAAACAGTACCCAAAATGAGTACAGGCACCTATTTCAGTCCAAGTCAAGCACCATGTACAGTAAATGAACACCAATCATTATTTCAGGATGAATGGGTGAAAGAAAACGTACATCAAACAAATATCCCATAAGGCAGGGTTCCCCAATTTGGCCCACAGGTGGTTTTACTTGGCACACGGGTGGTATTATTTGGCCCACGGGTGGTTTTATTTGGCCCACGGGTGGTTTTATTTGGCCCACAGGTGGTTTTATTTGGCCCACGGGTGGTTTTATTTGACTGGAAAAACACCAGGAAATAGGTAGAGAGAGAGAGACACACACAGATGGAGAGATGGCGACAGAGCTGCACATAGATAGAGAGAGAGGAGAGAGAGCTGCACAGAGAGAGAGAGAGAGAGAGAGAGAGAGAGAGAGAGAGAGAGAGAGAGAGAGAGAGAGAGAGAGAGAGAGAGAGAGAGCGAGGCAGAGCGAGAAAACTGAGATAGATGGCGATAAATGGAGACCAAGAGAGGAAAAACTGATGCTCACCTGTTTGTACTCTATGTGAGTGTAGCTGTGTAGGGTAGCCTTGACGTGCTCGGTCCACTCCTTCTCCCCCTGAGAGTTCTCCTGGGTACCCAGGGCATAGATGTCATGAGGCAGCAGAGCTGTGGACTCATCTGGGGTTCGACCCAGACCACAGCACGTCACCCAGGACTGCAGACTGCGAGGGGGAGGGGAGCCACCTGAACACACAGGCATCAAGATCATTTGTGAGGGGCTAACATAGACCAACATCTTGTGCTCATGTTTCCAATAAGATAATTATGTCTCTCCAGTGTAATAACCCTGTAATAACTTAGCTAGCCGTAGCTAGCGCTACCAGTGATATTATTGATGTCAGACAGTAATAGTGAAAGACATTACTCTAGGACAGTGAGGTGCCATAGGTGTCTTAGTTACCCATGTTCCAGCTGCCCACAAACACAGAAATGAGGTCAGGTTCACTCAGACGGGAGTGCCTGGTCTTCATCAGCTGTAGCAGCTGGCAGAACGCCTCCCGTTTCTGGAGGGAAGAGAGAGTGTTCTCAGTCAATGTAAAGACTACAATGGAATCCAATGGATAGAAACACATACAAATCAGAGGGGGCACAAAGTACATGGGGATGTGCCCCCTTGACTGTAATTTGGAGAATTTTAAATGTTTCAAACAGCTTTTTCCTGCAATCTAGAGCCATAATCACTATGCTTAAAGAAATGTGAGTCTCATTCAATACATTGCTTGCTTTTCTGAAGTCCAACAGCCATGCCAGCAGCCATGCCAGCTAGGCTACTCTAACGTGATTGATAGCCTGAAATGGCATCTTGGCAGCTAGTTATGAGGTTGGGAGGTTTGGGAACCTATCTGGGCTGAAGACAACTTCATAAAATTGCTAGGTGGCTAGAAGTATTACAGAGAAACAACAACAACAACAAAACACGAAAGTACATATTTTTTGGACAGGACCAATTTAAGGGGGGGCCCCTGCATCCAGCTGAATGCAGAACTTGATGTACCCTTGCACTCTCGAACATGAGGTCCAGTGGGTTGTTGTGATGACTGTCCACGACCATGCGCAGCTTGGCTGGGCTGCTCTGGAACTTGACTAGCTGCAGAACTGAAAAATAGGTGAAGCATTTCAGATCACTGAACCTGATCAAACTCAGTCAAGTAACATCAGATGTCGTTGTCGTGCGCCTACTCTGCTCATGTGAGACCGTCTCCACTCCAAATGACCCGGCCTTCCTGTCAAACAGCAGCACTCCTGTGTCCACATCCAATGACACTGTCTGTCTGCCGTAACGCACCATCTTAATCTAGACACACACAGACACAGAGAAGCACACACACAGACAGAAGCACACACACACACACAAACACACACACACATAAACACACACACACACACACAGACAGAAACACATACACACAGATGATGAAAAACAGGAATCACTGTACCTCAAAGATGATCAAAATATGCCCCCTTAAAAGTGGCCCTTGTCGCTCTCTTTCACCTGAAAGGAGTGGACAGGTATGGGCCTAGAATGGTTCTTGGCTACAGGGACTGGGGCAGGGACAGGAGCTGGAGCAGGAGCTGGAGCAGGGGCTGGAGTTGGAGCTGGTCCAGGGGCTGGAGCTGGAGCAAGAGCGGGCTCAGGTAGAGGGGCAGGCTGCACAGCCAGGTTGTGATTGGTCACAGCATCTTGAAGAGCTTTCAGCACCTGCACAGTCAGAGCATAGAGAGTGTCAGACTGTATAGACCAGTGGTCCCCAACCTGTTTCGGTTCCTGTACCGCCAACTGAATTTTCCTCTGCCCTGAGTACCCCTGAAGTACCACCTCATGTGCATTTTGCCAATCGTGAGTCTTCTCAAGTATCCTCTATTAATAAGCCAAGTACACCCAGGGGTCCTTGGGAACCACTGGTCTAGACCATGAAACTAAGACTGATATGTACTGGGCGGGTAGTGTGTGAGTATGTGGGTACATACCCTCTTCTCCAGGGAGGAGAGCAGGCTGACCAGGACAGAGATCTTACACAGCAGGCTGTCCAACTCCATGTCTGGACCTCTACCCGTGTTCTGAAAGGAGGTACATTAATATAGTAAGTTGCTGTGTGCTATGTGGAATACAGATGGACATACGCTGAGTGTACAAAGCATTAGGAACTACTTCCTAATATTGAGTTTCACTCCCTTTTGCCCTCAGAACTGCCTCAATTCATCAGGGCATGGACTCTACAAGGTGTCGAAAGCGTTCCACAGGGATGCTGGCCCATGTTGACTCCAGTGCTTCCCACAGTTGTGTCAAGTTGGCTGGATGTCCTTTGGGTGGTGGACCATTTTTGATACACACGGGATACTGTTGAGAGTGAAAAACCCAGCCGCGTTGCAGTTCGTGACACAAACGGTGCTCCTGGCACCTACTACCATACTACCAAGTGGATTTAACAAGTAACATCAATAAATGATCACAGCTTTCACCTGGATTCACTTGGTCAGTCTATGTCAAGGAAAGAGCAGGTGTCCTTAATGTTTTTTACACTCAGTGTACTGTATATTGTACATCAGGAAGGGAACATAGAGCATTTTTCTTTTCAATTGGTGCACTAGAGGGCGTAACAAAGCAGATTTCCATTATTTTTTGTATTTTTAGTTTTCAGGTCCCCTGTGGACCATAGTAGAGTAGACAGAGGGTTACAGACAAGGTATGACTGACGGGCAGGACAGACAGGACAGACAGGGTAGGACAGACATGACATGACAGGACAGACAGGACAGGGAAAGATAGACAGGGCAGGACAGACATATAAGGACAGACAAGGTAGGACAGTCAGGACAGACAGGACAGGACAGACAGGACAGGACAGGACAGGCAGGACAGGACAAGACAGGACAGACAGGACAGACAGGACAGGATAGACAGGACAGACAGGACAGGATAGACAGGACAGGACAAGACAGGACAGACAGGACAGACAGGACAGACAGGACAGGACAGGACAGGACAGACAGGGACAAGACAGGACAGACAGGACAGACAGGACAGACAGGACAGACAGGACAGGATAGACAGGACAGGACAAGACAGGACAGACAGGACAGACAGGACAGGACAGACAGGACAGGACAGGACAGGCAGGACAGGACAAGACAGGACAGACAGGACAGACAGGACAGACAGGACAGGACAGGACAGGACAGACAGGACAGGATAGACAGGACAGGACAAGACAGGACAGACAGGACAGACAGGACAGGACAGACAGGACAGACAGGACAGGATAGACAGGACAGGACAAGACAGGACAGACAGGACAGGACAGGACAGGACAGGACAGGACAGGCAGGACAGGACAAGACAGGACAGACAGGACAGACAGGACAGACAGGACAGGACAGGACAGGACAGACAGGACAGGATAGACAGGACAGGACAAGACAGGACAGACAGGACAGACAGGACAGGACAGACAGGACAGGACAGGACAGGCAGGACAGGACAAGACAGGACAGACAGGGACAGGACAGGACAGGACAGGACAGGACAGACAGGACAGGATAGACAGGACAGGACAAGACAGGACAGACAGGACAGACAGGACAGGACAGACAGGACAGACAGGACAGGATAGACAGGACAGGACAGGACAAGACAGGACAGACAGGACAGGACAGGACAGGACAGGACAGACAGGACAGACAGGACAGGACAGGACAAGACAGGATAGACAGGACAGGACAGGACAAGACAGGACAGACAGGACAGACAGGACAGGACAGGACAGGACAGGATAGACAGGACAGGACAGGACAAGACAGGACAGACAGGACAGACAGGACAGGACAGGACAAGACAGGATAGACAGGACAGGACAGGACAAGACAGGACAGACAGGACAGGACAGGACAGGACAGACAGGACAGGACAGACAGGACAGGATAGACAGGACAGGACAAGACAGGACAGACAGGACAGGACAGGACAGGACAGACAGGACGGACAGGACAGACAGGACAGGACAGGACAGGACAGACAGGACAGACAGGACAGACAGGACAGGACAGACAGGACAGACAGGACAGGACAGGACAGGACAGACAGGACAGGTCAAACAGGATATATCACAGAAGGGATGTACCTGTGGCTTGGTGGAGGTTAAAGGGCAGATAGGATGGTCAAACACTTTGGCCAGCGTCTCCAAACTGGACATGATCAGGTCAATCTCACTGTGGATCAGAGAATCCATTTAATTTTATCCTCATGATAACCAACAAAGCCATCACATCCCAAACACCAAATGATGCAGATCACTTGAACTGTAATAGCAGTAATAACATGGTGAAACCCACCTGTTGAGCCCCTGGCATGCGGTGCCCAGGGTTTGGTGTAGATGGCGTAGGCCTGTTGCTCCTCTACGTAGACCCTCCACATCCAGAGGCAGCTCACTGCGCAGATACTCACTGAGCAGCCCAACCACCTCACCTGCCATGCTGTGAAACCAGGGGACCACAAACACCACTCAAGCAAGTTGAAGAGAGACACCACAGGAAAGTGCTAAAGTACTTTCATCTCTAAATCCCCAGACCACTATTACACATTTTGTACATCTATATACTCATGGTGTGTGATGGGGACTTCTGTACCTGGATGTGTTGAGCTCCTGTAGCCTGTGGAGGAAGAGGAGGTGTGGGGACGGGGTCACTGGGAGTCCAGCGGGGGGAGCTATACTGCCCGAGACTGGGAATGGGCTGGGACTCCACACCAGCCCTGGCTTCTCATCATCACCTGAGCTCTCATCCCCAGGCTCCATGTCCCTCCCCACAGGGTACAGCAGAGGGGAGACCAGACCCTTATGGGGGTGCTGGTACCCCAACACCAGGTCCCCCAGTGTACGGAAACAGTTCACCTGCACCCCCTGAGAAGTCTGTGGGGAAACATACACACAGACATACACTGGGTGTACAAAGCATTAGGAACACCTTCCTAATATTGAGTTTCACCCCCTTTTGCCCTCAGAACAGCCTCAATTCGTCAGGGCATGGACTCTACAAGGTGTCGCAAGCGTTCCACAGGGATGCTGGCCCATGTTGACTCCAATGCTTCCCACAGTTGTGTTAAGTTGGATGGATGTCCTTTGGGGGGTGGACCATTCTTGATACACACTGGAAACTGTTGAGTGTGAAAGCCCCAGCAGCATTGCAGTTCTTGACACAAAGAGATGCCTCACAAATCCTCAACTGACAGCTTCAATAAATAGTACCCACAAAACACCAGTCTCAACGTCAACAGTGAAGAGACGACTCCAGGATGTTGGCCTTCTAGGCAGAGTTCCTCTGTCCAATGTCTGTGTTCTTTTTCCCATCTTAATATTTTCTTTATATTGGCCAGTCTGAGATATGGCTTTTTCTTTGCAACTATGCCTAGAAGCTGCCAGTTGAGGACTTGTGAGGCATCTGTTTCTCAAACTAGACACTCTAATGTACTTGTCTTCTTGCTCAGTTGTGCCCTGGGGCCTCCCACTCCTCTTTCTATTCTGGTTAGAGCCAGTTTGCACTGTTCTGTGAAGGGAGTAGTACACAGCGTTGGACAAGATATTCAGTTTCTTGGCAATTTCTCGCATGGAATAGCCTTCATTTCTCAGAACAAGAATAGGCTGACGAGTTTCAGAAGAAAGTTCTTTGTTTCTGGTCATTTTGAGCCTGTAATCGAACACACAAATGTTGATGCTCCAGATACTCAACTAAAGAAGGCCAGTTTTATGGCTTATTTAATCAGAACAACAGTTTTCAGCTGTGATAACATAATTGCTAAAGTGTTTTCTAATGATCAATTCGCCTTTTAAAATGGTAACCTTTGATTAGCTAACACAACGTGGCATTGGAAAACAGGAGTGATAGTTGCTGATAATGGGCCTCTGTACGCCTATGTAGATATTCCATCAAAAAATCTGTTGTTTCCAGCTACAATAGTCATTTACAACATTAACAATGTCTACACTGTATTTCTGATCAATTTGATGTTATTTTAACTGACAAAAAATGTGTTTTTCTTTAAAAAACAAGGACATTTATATATTTAAGCATTAAGGCCCGGGGGTGTGGTATATAGCCAATATACCACGACTAAGGGCTGTTCTTAAGCACGACGCAAAGCAGAGTGCCTGGACACAGCCCTTAGCTGTGGTACATTGGTCATCTATCACAAACCCCCAAGGTGCCTTATTGCTATTATAAACTGGTTACCAATGTAATTATAACACTAAAAATAAGTGTTTTGTCATACCTTTGGTATACAGTCTGATATACCACAGCTGTCAGCCAATCAGCATTCAGGGCTCGAACCACCCAGTTTATAAATATATATATATATAGAACCTACACAACACAGGTGATCATCATGTTCTTAAACTGTTTGTAAAAGCTCCTAAAGCTTGGAAGACTGTCTCAGATATGCAGTGCATCTGTTCAGAGTCAGCATATGTTGTTCTAACATTATCCACAAAAGAAAAATGGCTGTTGATGTTTTGAATGTGACTGCATGTCTCCAGAGCTCCTCGTGTCTGGAAGCCTAAATGACCTGGATATACTCAGAAGGGACATTTGGAAAAGAGGTGCTAATCTCCTAGATCCTGGAGGTGCCAAACAGAAGCCACGGCCCCTCACCTCTGTTTGAATGGCCAGTGCAAGAACCACATCCAACACACACCATCCGGCGGGCTGCAGAAACCCCTACTATCCCCACAGGCCAGGAGGTGGTATCACAACCAACCACCCACGTCCTGGTCACTGCCAAGGTTGGCTGCCATGAGTCACAGTGTTCCAGCAGTTTACTAGCCGACCTCTGTGTCCTGAGCCAGTCTACCGTACACACCCGCTGCCCGATATAAACAACACTCCAACAGACAGACGCCTCAGACATGTACAGTAAACACGAAGGGGGAAACACACGTTCACCAGCCATAGACAAACACATTAAGGTGCCAGTCAAAGACACAAAGAGTGTTTACACTAAATGCACTCATAATACCCACAACGCTGCAGGCACAGACCTATTAGATGTCATGGACAAACTCAGACACAGAGCCCTCGGGGCACTGACTGCAACACCGAAAAGCAGAAAAAACATGTTCTTCATTTTAGAAATGTTTGTTTTTCTCGTGTGGTTTGATTTTTTTGGTGGGGGGCAGACATTACCTGCCCCAGCTGCCAGGGACTTCAAATGATTGATGCATTTTTTTCGAGGAGCTCTTGAAAAGTGATTATAAAGCAAATAAGGACAGAATGACACAAGGAGACGAAAATGGCCTCTCTTTTTGCTCAAAATATCCCTCTCTTTAAAATAACTCTCTCAGAAAAACTAGGAAGCAACCCCCCTAATCCCTACGTGGTAATGGCTTCAAAGCCAACGAGACAATCTGCTTATAGGAGACTTTAGTGACTTCAGGGGAAAACAAATGAAGCTGAGATACAGTATGTGGATAAAAGCCCTGATCTGACAATAAAGTATTTGAGCTGTTGTCTTTGGACTTGCGCACCTAGTCACGGTGAAGGAATGTACAGGCTGCCTAAAACCTTTTAGTTTTTGTGTGTTTTGGTCCTGATAATAATTAGGACCAGACACTGCGGCTCTTGAATTGAGTCGTCCCCAATAGTTACTGTGTCTAATACACACACATATAACCGCCACACACCAACCAATCCCAGCCACCCCTATCCTCTGCCCGGCTAACCCTCAACACACACATCCCTGTCCATGACACACACACACACACACTCAAAGCACAAACAGACCCAACCCCCTTTGGAGCACTGGTCAACGACCCAGTGCATGGGTAGCGCAGGAATCTGTGACACACACACACACAATTTGTCCTCTGTGCAGCTGAGGTCACGCTCGGAGCATGTGGCAACATGGCAGAAAGAGATGCCGTTCAAACATCAAGGTCTGTAGCAGAATGAGCCCAGTATGTGAACACAAGACGCTTCCTGTTTCCATTAAAACAGACAGCACAACTCTGTTGTCGTAGAGTAACGATAACAACTACAGTATTGTACTACACATTCTTTCTCGTTAGTGGTTGCTACAAGAGGATACTGTTGTACATGTACATGTAGGTTACAGTATATTAGCTTATTTACCAGGCACAGATAAGGGTCTACTTGTGCCCGAGAACTTGCGCCTTTGCCCTCCCACTCGCCAAGTGAGTTTTGTTCTTGTCTTGCTTCTTGCTAGCTTGATGATAGTTGTTTGTGCCCTTATGGTACTGTAAATAATTCAATCATTTATATACACAGACCCAGTCAAAAGTTTGGACACTCCTACTCATTCAAGGGTTTTTCTTTCATTTGTACTATTTTCTACATTGTAGAATAATAGTGAAGACATGCAAACAAGGAACAGTTGATGTTGAGATGTGTCTGTTACTTGAACTCCGTGAAGCATTTATTAGGGCTGCAATTTCGGATGCTTGTAACTCTAATGAACTTCTCCTCTGCAGAAGAAGTAACTCTGGGTCTTCCTTTCTGTGGTGTTCCTCATGAGAGACAGTTTCATCATAGCGCCAGATGTTTTTTGTGACTGCACTTTTCCGGTTTGACTGACATTCATGTCTTAAAGTAATGATGGACTCTTGTTTCTCTTTGCTTATTTGAGCTGTTCTTGCCATAATATGTACTTTTACCAAATAAGGCTATCTTCTGTATACCACCCCTACCTTGTCACAACACTACTGATTGGCTGAAACGCATTAAGGAAATACATTCCACAAATTAACTTTTAACAAGGCACACCTGTTAATTGAAATGCATTCCAGGTGACTACCGCGTGCATCTGGTTGAGAGAATGCCAAGAGTGTGCAAATCTGTCAAGGCAAAGGGTGGCTACTTCGACAAATCTCAAATATAAAAAATACATTGATTTGTTTAACACATTTTCGGTTACTACATGATTCCATAAGTGTTATTTCATTGTTTTGATGTCTTCACTATTATTCTACAATGTAGGACCAAGTCTGGGACATCCTGATCTAGAGAGTTTCCTAACCCTGGTCCTTGAGTACCCCCAAAAGTACACATTTTTCATTACAGCCGTGGACAAACACACCTCATTCAGCTCATTGAGGGCTTGATGATTAGTTGACAAGTTGAATCAGGTGTACTTGTCCAGGGTTATAATAACAATATGTACCGTTGAGCGTACACGAGGCCAGGGTTGGGAAACACCTCTATACTCTAGCTAACCACCATATACTAAAATATCCACAGCCAGCCATAAATCATGAGTTAGAAGATTATGAAGTTAATTATTAGTTAAGAGGATTGTAGATAAATCAAAATCAGTAAAAAAAAAAAAAATCTGATTTTTCATCAACAAGCATTTCGCTATACCCGCATTAACATCTGCTAAACATGTGTATGTGACCAATCAAATTTGATTTGATTTTGATCAATGATCAGCAGATAGCCCAACCTCTTTTCTCAATGTCAATCATGTCTTTAGGAGGCACTGTAACTTCCTTGCTTATAATTTGCGATGAGGTGTGCTGCTGCAGAAATAAATAGGCCAATGCTCAAAATGTAAATAACAAAATCACAACAGAAGCGGTTATTATGTTATGAATTTTGAGATATGAATGATGAAATTCAACAGGGGGGTTCCGGTGGGTGCCCTTATTCATTTTGAGATATGAATGATGAAATTCATCAGGGGGGTGCCGGTGGGTGCCCTTATTCATTTTGAGTACCTGCCCCCTGACAGGTCTGTGCACAGCCCTATTAGTTCAGGGATTCTTTAAAGATGGGACAATCTCAACTTTTTCCCACAAATATTTGTCTTAATAGTAATTGTGTTAATATTAACACAGTTTGAAATACATATTTTGATAGACCAAAGTATCAGCTATTTATTTTCTCAGAAATTTGCAACTAATTGGATTCATGTCAACTTTGTCAGACACCATAAAAGGCTAATTTCGTTAGCATTTTAGCACTGCATCGCAGTACTAGCTGTGCAACTAGAGATTCTGGGTTCGAGTCCAGGCTCTGTTGCAGCCGGCCGAGACTGGGAGACCAATGGGGAGGTGGACAATTGGCCCAGCGTCGTCCAAGTTAGGGGAGGGTTTGGCCAGCAGGGATGTTGTTGTCCGATTGCGCACTAGCGACTACTGGGCCGGGAGCAGTGCATGCTGATATGGTTGCCAGGTGTACAGTGTTTCCTCCGACACATTGGTGCGGCTGGATTCCGGGTTAATTGGGCATTGTGCAGCTTGGTTGGGTTGTGTTTTGGAGGACGCATGGCTCTCAACCTTCGCCTCTCCTGAGTGCGGGAGTTGCAACGATGAGACAAATGGTAACTACCAATTGGATACCACGAAATTGGGGAGAAAAAGGCAAACTTTAAAAAAATAAAATAAATACAAATAAAAAATAAAACGACATTCATAAAGCAAACATTATCACAAAAGTGTGAACATTGTTGCAGAACAGCAATTTTTTATTAATATTGACCCCAAAACAATATTTTGAGAGAGTTAGCCATCAGTGATGGATTTAACAAGCCACTGACGGAGTTGACAACGATACTCAAAACATTTTCACCCCTAAAAATTTAAGTTCAATACAAACATTTCTAAAACATGGATAATTATTCATTTGAAAATCCCCAATAAAAACATGACCATTCTATCAGATCATTCAACATAAATAAATCTGACGGAGTTGACAGCTCATTCAAGTCATATGCACAGTAGCAATTTCATTTTTCCTCAGTTGCTTTATGATTCTAAAACCTTATTAAATCTAACATATTTGAACCAGAATTCATATTATATCTTGATCTATCAGGCAGATGGAGTTGACAGTTTATGGTTGTGACCATGGTGATTTCAATATTGTTTGTATAAATCTATCAAAAGGAGAGAAGTTTACAGAAAATGAGAAGTCTTGTGACACTACAACAAGGGGTCCTTATGGTATAGCTGCCCCTGCTTATTCCTGATTCATTTAGGATTTTAGACATATTGACCAAATCTCCGGGCACATCGTTTAGGAATCTGAGTTTTGAGAGAAATGTTCTTTAAAGTCCCAAAGGGTTATTGCAAGAAACTACATAAGATAATTGTTCAGTTAATATCTATCATTGGCAGTTTATAGAATTCTAAACACTTTTTTGGAGGGTTTCAAATTGGGATCCTTCGCTCCAGACAAAGGTATTTCCATACTATAGAGCTGACATGGAAATGACTAACATAGAAAGTATTTAGAAAATTCCCAAAACAGATCTTTTCCCTTATAAAATTATCATAAATATTTTTTAAGCTCAAATATATATGTTTTGTAACTATAAAAACAATGTTTCCCTGTCGAACAAGGATTGCCCCGACTTTCAATGTGAGTGGGGTATGGAAACTCAAACATGAACTTTAACGATGGTCACTCACCTGAACCGCTAATAGGCCATCTACATCAGGAAGAATACGATAAGTGTGAACGTGCCGTTGGAACCTGAAAAGGGGAAAATAACATTTATAAAGGTACTATGAACTCCAAGACATCACAACAGCACTATACCACTGCCGTGGGACAGAAATAAACTGAGGAAGAGCAGATGTGCTGCCCTTGTTAAAAAACACTGCAACTTTATAAACAAGACGCCAATTTGTTGATGGTGTGACTCATTTAAGTGGTTATTTTAGCAACTTCACAGTCCACTGCGGTAGCATGAGACTACATGACTACCCACAAACCTACTGTTTTTACACACCACTGTTTACACAAGCCACAGCTACACAAACCGTCCTGAGGGGTGTCACTCGACTGAAACATGTGGGCTTCATGTTCCATAATAATCACTTGGTAGTAAAATCATACCACTAGTCTTTGTCAAGTACACAAAGGAGAGCTAACTTTTATCTCTACTACCTCGCATGACCTTGAGACACAGTACAGTAAATGCCTGTAACTCCCCCTCTGTTAATAGCCCCATGTTGAAAGCCTTCTGTTGAATTTTATTTATCCAGTATTTTACCAGGTAAGTTCACTGAGAACACATTCTCATTTGCAGCAATGACCTGGGGAATAATTAGAGGGGAATGAATGAGCCAATTGTAATTAGCTGACCAATTGATTATTAGCTGACTGTGATGGTTTGAGGGTCAGATTGGGAATTTAGACAGGACACTGTGGTTAACACCACTACTCTTACAATAAATGCCATGGGATCTTTAATGACCTCAGAGAGTCAGGACACCCATTTAACTTCCCATCCGAAAGACAGCACCCTACACAGGGCAGTGTCCCCAATCACTGCCTTGGGGTATTGGGATATTTTTTAGACCAGAGGAAAGAGTGCCTCCTACTGGCCCTCCAACACCAGTTCCAGCAGCATCTGGTCCACCATCCAGGGACTGACCTGGACCAACCCTGCTTAGCTTCAGAAGCAAGGCAGCAGTGGTATGCAGGGTGGTATGATGCTGGCATAAAAAATCCCCTTGTTGAAAGCCCCTTGTTGAAAGCCCCTGTTGAAAGCCCCTGTTGAAAGCCCCTTGTTGAAAGCCCCTTGTTGAAAGCCCCCTGTTGAAAGCCCCCTGTTGAAAGCCCCTGTTGAAAGCCCCCTGTTGAAAGCCCCCTGTTGAAAGCCCCCTGTTGAAAGCCCCTTGTTGAAAGCCCCTTGTTGAAAGCCCCTGTTGAAAGCCCCTGTTGAAAGCCCCTTGTTGAAAGCCCCCTGTTGAAAGCCCCCTGTTGAAAGCCCCTTGTTGAAAGCCCCTTGTTGAAAGCCCCCTGTTGAAAGCCCCTGTTGAAAGCCCCCTGTTGAAAGCCCCTTGTTGAAAGCCCCTTGTTGAAAGCCCCCTGTTGAAAGCCCCCTGTTGAAAGCCCCCTGTTGAAAGCCCCTTGTTGAAAGCCCCTTGTTGAAAGCCCCCTGTTGAAAGCCCCCTGTTGAAAGCCCCCTGTTGAAAGCCCCTTGTTGAAAGCCCCTGTTGAAAGCCCCTTGTTGAAAGCCCCCTGTTGAAAGCCCCCTGTTGAAAGCCCCCTGTTGAAAGCCCCTTGTTGAAAGCCCCTTGTTGAAAGCCCCCTGTTGAAAGCCCCTGTTGAAAGCCCCTGTTGAAAGCCCCTGTTGAAAGCCCCTGTTGAAAGCCCCTTGTTGAAAGCCCCCTGTTGAAAGCCCCCTGTTGAAAGCTTGACCTTGTGATGCCTGGTAGAAAAGCACACGTACAATTCATCTAAAAGGAATGCATATTTTCCAGCAATGAAGTTAGAGAATATGCAAAGAAACAGTAGACCTGTATTGATGTGAAGATTAGATTAGATTTAGACGGTGTCTAAATTACATCTAGACACCGTTGCCTTAGAGATCACAAAACCCAATATATACCTCGGCCTAAACATCAACGTCACACCTAACTGCCACAAAGCTGTGAACGATCTGAGAGACAAGGCAAGAAGGGCCTTTTATGCCATCAGCAGGAGCATCAAACATCATTAGTGTACAGTAGGCCTGTATTAATGTGGAGAGTGTGGGAGACGGGGGGGGCATCAAATTCGACATACCAATTAGGATCTGGCTAAAAAGATTTTTCAGTTCTAGAACCCATTGCCCTTTATGGTTGTGAGGTCTGGGGTCCGCTCACCAACCAAGAACTCACAAAATGGGACAAACACCAAATTGAGACTCTTGCAGACGCATGCAGAATTCTGCAAAAATATCCTCTGTGTACAATGTAAAATAACAAATAATGCTTGCAGAGCGGAATTAGGCCGA
Source organism: Oncorhynchus tshawytscha (assembly GCF_018296145.1). NCBI lineage: Eukaryota > Metazoa > Chordata > Actinopteri > Salmoniformes > Salmonidae > Oncorhynchus > Oncorhynchus tshawytscha. Next base: position 60,579,087 of record NC_056436.1, on the reverse strand, counting down.
TACCCGCTAATTATCAAAATCCAGAAAAGAGCCATTAAATTCTGCAACCACCTAAAAGTGATTCCCAAACCTTCCATAACAAAGCCATCACCTACAGAGAGATGAAACTGGAGAAGTGTCCCCTAAGCAAGCTGGTCCTGGGGCTCTGTTCACAAACACAAACACACCCCACAGAGCCCCAGGACAGCAACACTATATATTTTTTAAATTTAACCTATATTTACCAAGGCAAATCAGTTAAGAACAAATTCTTATTTACAATGACCACCTATTAGACCCAACCAAATCATGAGAAAACAAAATTATAATTACTTGACACATTTGAAAGAATCAACAAAAAAGCAGAGCAAACTAGAATGCTATTTGGCCCTAAACAGAGAGTGCACAGTGGCAGAATACCTGACCAGTGTGACTGACCCAAACGTTGACTATGTACAGACTCAATGAGCATGACCTTGCTATTGAGAAAGGCCGCCGTAGGCAGACCTGGCAGACCCATATCTACTGGGTGAAATACCACAGTGTGCCATCACAGCAATAAGATTTGTGACCTGTTGCCACAAGAAAAGGGCAACCAGTGAAGAACAAACACCATTGTAAATACAACCCATGTTTATGTTTATTTATTTTCCCTTTTGTACTTTAACCATTTCCACATCGTAACAACACTGTATATAGACATAATATGACATTTGTAATGTCTTTAGTCTTTTGGAGTGTAACTTTTACTGTACATATTTATTGTTTATTTCACTTTATTCATTATCTAGTTCACTTGCTTTGGCAATTCTAACATATGTTTCCCATGCCAATAAAGCCCTTGAATTTAATTGAAGTGAGAGAGAGGGAGCAAACGAGCGAGCGAGGGAGAGAGAGGGAGTGAGAAAGAGAGAGTGAGAAAGAGAGAGGGAGTGAGAAAGAGAGAGGGAGTGAGAAAGAGAGAGGGAGTGAGAAAGAGAGAGGGAGTGAGAAAGAGAGAGGGAGTGAGAAAGAAAGAGGGAGTGAGAAAGAGAGGGAGTGAGAAAGAGATAGAGAGTGAGAAAGAGAGAGGGAGTGAGCGAGCGAGCAGCATGAGCAGCAGTGGGGCTCAGCTTTCAGGAATGTGTCTGGCTCAGGGCCGCTTTGCACAGAGAGCCATGTGGTCACAGCAGCTCCCTCCCTCTTCCAGGGGCCCCAAGGAAGACTGAATGAAGGAGAGAGGAGACAAGAGGAGAGGGGGGCAGGGAGCCCTAACCAGGGTTACACACACACACTGGCCAGGCTGGGTTGGGCTGTATCAGGACAGGGCAGCCTGACTGTTCTTGGGCTGAGCCACAGCCTTCTCCCTGCCCACCGGCCCAGCTCTGGGTGAGACTGATGGAGATGACAGAGAGACAGGCTGCTGAATACAATACAGACATTGAGACAGTCATTGAGACAGTCTATAAAACTTGTGAATATGAGGTTAGTTCCCCTTCCACTGACATGTAGGGGAAAGTTACCAGTGTCCTGTGAGCAGGTTTGGGTGCCTGACTGCGAGCACCACTGGGTTCATAATGACCATACACACGCAGAGATGGAAAAGAAGTGTGTATGCGTGTGTGTGTGTGTGTGTGTGTGTACTCACAGCAGACAGAGGGCGTAGGCTCCAGGCACGGACTCACTGTCCCTGACAAGGAAGCTGCCGTCCCTCCCAGCCCGGGCCAACAGGTCCTCTGCATGCACACGGCTGATGTCACGGTGGTACCACGCCGCCATCGCCATGACATCCGACGGCGTTGTTGTCCACCTGTCAGTCAGTGGAGTGTCTGTCTTTCCAACAGAGTAAACCACAGTAAGGTAGAAGGTCAGAGGCGACACACACAGTCTGTCTCAGACACCTGTGTCATGGCACCATGGGACCCTCCAATTAGGAGCTCACGTTGTGCTGTCCTCTTGAGTGTTCACAGCTTCTCCAGCATTCTGGTCCTAATTAATAAGGTAAACTCAGGAACATCAACAGCAGCCCTCCTCATTTACTACAGGCAACCCCTCCGGGGTCTTACTGGGTTACGCGTCCTGTTGTGGTTGAGGATTGTTGCCGTTGTAGAGTCAGAGTGAATAACCCTCCCACAGATTTCTGTGTGTGTCCAGATTCCAGAACTACAGTTGCTTCCTCTAGATGAACTTTGGCCCACCTTGCTGTTAGTTCCCCCTCAGAAAGACACCGTCTCAGTGTGCAGGCTGCTGCCAGCCGGATGTTCGTCTCAGGCAGACAGATCCCATTGTAGAGGAGAGAGAGAGAGAGAGAGAGAGAGAGAGAGAGAGGGGAGCAATGGTGCGTAAAGCCAACCACCCCTGGGGGCACTGACAGCAGTGCCTGTAGCCTCACCACAAACACCAGCAATGCTCCTGCCTGCTGTCCCCTCAAAAGCCCTGCATGCAAACAACACAGAAAAGAAGAACCAAAAGCAGTCAGTCAGCCACACAAACAAACCCTGCTGCACAGCCTGCTGTGGTGGATAGAAGTCAGCGCCCAGGCAGCCGTGCAAGAGAAACCAGACAAATTCAAATCATTTCCCAGTTGTTTTGCCATATAATGGAAAGGAGGAACACCCTACAGAGAGTTCATCTGATGGTTGCAGTTCTCTCTGGATATCAGTCTCTCTCTCTCCCTCTCTGTTTTCAGACGTAGATTCCAGAGGGTGGGTGGGGGGTGTTGGTGGGGGATGTCCAAGGTCCCTGGTCGGTCCTGTGCTGAGAGTGTTTTGGGGAGGTCCCATCCCCCTGGGGTAGTGTGTTCCGTATCTCTTTGGAGTATCGTCAGAGGAGGAGGGGAAGGGGTAGTAGAGGACAAGAGGACTAGCCCTGTTAAAGCACAACGCGGGCAGCACAGACAGAGGAAGTGACTCCCCGCTCCAGATGTGAGTAAGAAGGAAGAGAGAGAAAAAAAACTGACGGAGCAGCCAAAATAATTCCTGCGAGTGACTATACTTCATTAACCAACACTGCCAGCAGACTCCTTTCTCTGGGCTCACCCCTCCCTTGTCCTCCTCCTCCCCCCTCATTCTCTTCCATCTTTTTCCTGAATTTTCAAAGACCAAACACAGCAACGCCGTGCACACTCAGGTGGGTTGCTTGGCACAGCCACTGTCTGTCTCACTTGTGCGTTCTAGTCCTCTTTTCCAGACTTTTTTCCACTGTGCTGGCTAGCTTTACCCCTCTCTCTTTATCCCTCCAACTGTCTCCTTCTCTTCCCCTCTCTCTTTCTCAACTCTCTCTTTCACCTCCCCCTCTCTCTTTCCCCTGCCCCTTCTCCATGTCACTCTCACTAACTTCCCTGCCTTCTCTCCCTCCTTTCTCAGCAGAAAAGCAGCCTCCATATGAATTTCATCATCCCTTACTTTCTGAATTATATTTTTGTCCTCCACAACAATGCCCCTCCTCTTCTCCCAGGGTATTGTGGTCAGTTTTTTTGTCTCCAGCTGTGCTGCCTCTTACTACTCAGCAGAAATCCATCACACACACCATTGCCCACCCTTCCAACTCCTCTGTTTATTACAGGCCCAATGCCATCTCACCACTTTCTGAAGGTCATAAACCAGTCATTGTTGTGCCTCCATGTGGCTGCGTCTTATTTTTATAACCTTTATTTAACTAGGCAAGTCAGTTAAGAACAAATTCTTATTTACAATGACGGCCTAGGAACAGTGGGTTAACTGCCTTGTTCAATGGCAAAACAACAGATTTTTAACTTGTCAGGTCGGGCTTCGATCCAGCAACCTACTGGCCCAATCAATGCTCTAACCACTAGGCTACCTGCTGCCCTTTATTGGACAGTGACTGCTGAGCCCCACAACACTCTGCCCACCCATCCTAACCCGGTCCTGTCCTTTCTGGTCCTGTCTGGTCCTGTCTGACCCTGTCTTATTATTACCCTGGGCTCATCCATCACCTGTCGCTGTCTGTTCAATTACCAGGGCTAATATGTTTAGGGAAACACTGGATTACACAGGAATCTATAACAACCAACCTGCCCTTTCTTGTAACTTAGTTATCTACTTTCACTTTCTATAATGGCTCTAAGTTCTGCACTGATGGAGGAAGCCTGCCTACCATATCAGCTCGACGGATGTATCAGCGCTAGCAAACTATCACATATTACAGAGGGAAATCCAGCTGCAAGCTACCCAGACAAACTAAATGCCTTCTATGCTCGCTTCGAGGCAAGCAACAATGAACCTTGCGTGAGAGCACCAGCTCTTCCAGACGACCTTATGATCTCGCTCTTGCGAATGTAAACAGGTTAACATTCGCAAGGCCCCAGGGCCAGACGGAATACCGAGCATGGGCTGACCAGCTGGCAAGTGTCTTCACTGACATTTTCAACCTATCTGTAATACCAACTTGTTTTAAGCAGACCACCACTGTACCCGTGCCCAAGAATGCCAAGGTAACCTGCCTAAATGAGTATCGCCCCGTAGCACTCACATATATAGCCATGATCCCAGAAACCCTAGACCCACTCCAATTTGCATACCTCCCCAACAGATCCACAGATGAGTATCTCTTGTACTCCACACTGCCCTCACCCACCTGGACAAAAGGAATACCTATGTAAGAATGCTGTTTATTGACTACAGCTCACCATTCAACACCATAATCCCCTCATCACCAAGCATAGGATCCTGGGACTGAACGCCTCCCTCAAAAGATCCTCAAAAAGATCTACAGCTGTACCATTAAGAGCATCTTGACTGGTTGCATCACCACTTGGTACCACAACTGCAAGGCACATACAGTGGTGAGTATGGCCCAGTACGTCACTGGGGCCGAGCTCCCTGCCATCCAGGACCTCTATACCAGGCGGTGTCAGAGGAAGGCCCCCAAAAAAAGACTCCAGCCACCCAAGCCATAGACTGTTCTCTCTGCTACTTCATGGCAAGCGGTACCAATGCACCAAGTCTGGAACCAACAGGACCCTGAACAGCTTCTACCCCCAAGCGATAAGACTGCTAACAAGACTGCTAAATAGCTAATCAAATGGCTATCCCGACTGCCTGCATTTAACCTTTTTTGAACTAGCTCTCTTGCAATGACTCGATGCACAAACACGGGACTCTACCCACGCGGTAGCATGTCTGGTGAACAGGTCAGGGTTCCCTAGCCGCAGGCAGAACAGGAGCAACAGCACAACCAGGTGGACAGGGGACAGCCACGAGTCATCAGACCAGGTAGTCCTGAGGCATGATCCTAGGGCTCAGGTCCTCTGGGAGGGGAGGGATGGATAGAGAAAGAGAGAGAGAGAATTAGAGGGAGCATACTTCAATTCACAGAGGACACCAGATAAGACGGGAGAATTACACCAGATATAACAGACTGACCCTAGCACCCTGGAACATAGACTACTGCAGCATAGATACTGGAGACTGGAGACTGAGACAGGGGTGGGTCGGGGGACACTGTGGCCCCGTCCAACGATATCCCCGGACAGGGCCAAACAGGCAGGATATAACCCCACCCACTTTGCCAAAGCACAGCCCCCACACCACTAGAGGGATAGTAACAGACCATCAACAGACCACCAACTTACTATCCAGAGTCAAGGCTGAGCATAGCCCACAAAGATCTCCCCCATAGCACGAACCCGAGTGGGCGCCAACCCGGACAGGAAGATCACGTCAGTGACTCAACCCACTCAAGTGACACACCCCTCCTGGGGACGGCATGGAAGAGCACTAGTAAGCCAGTGACTCAGCCACTGTAATATGGTCAGAGGCAGAGAATCCCAGTGGAGAGAGGGGAGCTGGCCAGGCAGAGACAGCAAGGGCGGTTCGTCACTCCAGTGCCCTGCCATTCACCTTCGCACTCCTTGGCCAGACTACACTCAATCATAGTTCAGTAAAGACTTAAAGGTCGAGAACGAGTCTGCGTCTCTCACATGGATAGGCAGACCATTCCATAAAAATGGAGCTCTATAGGAGAATGCCCTGCCGCCAGCTGTTTGCTTCAGAATTCTAGGGACAATAAGGAGTCCTGCGTCTTGTGACCGTATCGTAGGTATGTAGGGCACGGCGAAATTGGAGCGATAGGTAGCAGCAAGTCCATGTAATGCTTTGTAGGTTAGCAGTAAAACCCTTGAAATCAGCCTTAGCCTTAACAGGAAGCCAATGTAGAGAGGCTAGCACTGGAGTAATATTATCAAATGTTTTGGGGGGGTTCTAGTCAAGATTCTAGCAGCCGTGTTTAGCACTAACTGAAGTTTATTTTGTGCTTTATCCAGGTAGCCGGAGAGTAGAGCATTGCAGTAGTCTAATTTAGAAGTGACAAAAACATGGATTCATTTTCTGCATCATCCAACTGATGACACTGTTGCATCACCACGTCCTGATCTGTCCCAAAGCCAGACTTAATCTGTTGGAAATACAAAAAAAAGAAAGAAAGAAAGAAAGAAAGAAAAAAAAGCAGGGCAGAGGAAAGGTCGGAAAGAGAAAGGGGGAGAGAGAGAGTGAGGGAGATAGAAGGGGGACCTTGGTTACCAACCAAGTGTTTCTGGATCCAATGGTTATGTTAATACCCATGGTATTTCCCAAGAAATGTGGTCTTTGGATATGCATATGTCCTAGTAGATCTCTTGGAACTGTTCTGCATAAAGATAGGGACATCACTCTTTTACCCTGGAATTTCTCCAAGCCTGGTAATCCTAATCTGACAATTTAGTGACCCTATATATCTCATAGCTAATACCTGCCTGTCCATCACCACTGAGAAAGCATGGGAGGACACAGAAACAGGTGGACCTCATGGCTGACGTACGTTGCTCAGTACTGGTGCTTTAGTTGGGGGTCTGACTACACATTGTATTGATATAGATGAGCATAGTGCAATATAAAGTCAATACAGAGTCCTACACCACAACTGTTTGAATTGGTCATTTTGATAAATGTGATAACATTTTCAAAATGTACACAGTTCTGTTTTATCCATACACATTAGACTCCTTGCATATCGATCAGTGCCCTGTCCTTCACTCTCCATCACAGGAGGTTGGTGGCGCCTTAATTGATGCCATTCCGTTTGCTCTGTTCCAGACATTATTATGAGCCGTCCTTCCCACAGCAGCCTCCACTGCTCTCCATGTCACTTGTTGTGGCTTTTATAATCCTGCAGGGTGTGGTGATTTTCTGTGTTATAACTGGTCTCTCCAGCAGTCTGGGACATTGATTAAGTTACTTGTTGTCTATATCAAGTTTTCAACCACATGGAGCGCAAATGGGAGCGAGTTTAGCTGTAAGGGGATTAGATGAAGACATACTTTGTGATCTCCTTCCTTCAGCTGAAATTGGCAGGCGAATACTGCAAAAACGCATTATATAACCAAGGGAGAGGCCTGAAAATACAACTATGGTGTTGGATGTTCCTGGACAAAGCTTTTTTCTGTGTACCTTAATCCCTCTACATCCTTTTTTTTGGCACCAGCTAAAAATAGGAGATAAATAGGAAATACATATTGATTTCATTGATTTCATTATACAATTCTTGTAATGCATGCTTACAATGCAAAGTATGGACCATACTGTACCAACAACACATTGTGATGGCATCCTAGTCCACCCATTTAGTGCACTTCAATTAACGGTGTCTAAAAGCAGCACTGAGTCCAGTTAAGCCCAGTGTGAATGAGGATAGGCGATTTTCTACACACTTATAGCAACTTAGGCTTTCCTTGAGAAGTGGAGAATCAAGCTGCCAGAAGTGCGAGGCGTAAGAGGCTTATCAATAAGACGCAGCCAATGATTTCACACTAACATTGCTATTCTGGCATCTCAAGTCCAAACGATATCTCTCATCGATAAAGAAATCACACACAGTGTATATTACGATATCAATATCTGGACTTGCCCACCTTGACTTATTGGAATGGAAGGAACATTTGTCTTAACCTTTCGTTACATAAATAATTTATCAAGGGTCTTTAAACTGACAGTAGGCACAGAGTATTATCAAAAAACTGTTGTGGATTTGGGTGGGTGGATTTGATCAACTTCTTTGAATGAACAGTCGTGGCCAAAAGTTTTGAGAATGACACAAATATTAATTTTCACAAAGTCTGCTGCCTCAGTTTGTATGATGGCAATTTGCATATACTCCAGAATGTTATGAAGAGTGATCGGATTAATTGCAATTAATTGCAAAGTCCCTCTTTGCCATGCAAATGAACTGAATCCCACAAAAAAACATGGTTATCTGCAAGGAAGCATGTTCCGTCATCATTGCTTTGCACAAAAAGGGCTTCACAGGCAAGGATATTGCTGCCAGTAAGATTGCACCTAAAACAACCATTTATTGGATCATCAAGAACTTCAAGGAGCACGGTTCAATTGTTGGGAAGAAGGCTTCAGGGTGCCCAAGAAAGTCCAGCAAGCGCCAGGACCGTCTCCTAAAGTTGATTCAGCTGCGGAATCGGGGCACCACCAGTACAGAGCTTGCTCAGGAATGGCAGCAGGCAGGTGTGAGTGCATCTGCACGCACAGTGAGAGGAAGTCTTTTGGAGGATGGCCTGGTGTCAAGAAGGGCAGCAAAGAAGCCACTTCTTTCCAGTAAAAACATCAGTGACAGACGGATATTCTGCAAAGGGTACAGGGATTGGACTGCTGAGGACTGGGGTAAAGTTGTTTTCTCTGATGAATCCCCTTTCCGATTGTTTGGGGCATCCGGAAAAAAAGCTTGTCCGGAGAAGACAAGGTGAGCGCTTACCATCAGTCCTGTCTCATGCCAACAGTAAAGCATCCTGAGACCATTCATGTGTGGGGTTGCTTCTCAGCCAAGGGAATGGGCTCACTCACAATTTTGCCTAAGAACACAGCCATGAATAAAGAATGGTACCAACACATCCTCCGAGAGCAACTTCTCCCAACCATCCAGGAACAGTTTGGTGATGAACAATGCCTTTTCCAGCATGATGGGGCACCTTGCCATAAGGCAAAAGCGATAGCTAAGTGGATCGGGGAACAAAACATCGATATTTTGGGTCCATGGCCAGGAAACTCCCCAGACCTTAATCCCATTGAGAACTTGTGGTCAATCCTCAAGAGGCGGGTGGACAAACAAAAACCCACAGATTCTGACAAACTCCAAGCATTGATTATGTAAGAATGGGCTGCCACCAGTCAGGACGTGTCCCAGAAGTTAATTGACAGCATGCCAGGGTGGATTGCAGAGGTCTTGAAAAAGAAGGGTACAACACTGCAAAAATTGACTCTTTGCATCAAGTTCATGTAATTGTCAATAAAAGCCTTTGACACTTATGAAATGCTTGTAATTATACTTATTCCATAGTAACATCTGACAAAAATATCTAAAGACACTGAAGCAGCAAACTTTGTGGAAATTAATATATGTGTCATTCTCAAAACTTTTGGCCACGACTGTATAGGACATGTGGTGCCCATTTGAAATATATGAATCTGTCACCTGTATTGGCAGTGGTTGTAGAATGTTTAAAATAGCAGCCTCAGTCAGATCTAGACATTGCACAGAGTTAACTCAGACCGAGCTCATTTTAAGCAGATTTTAACATATTAACATTGCGCTAACCAATTTCATTTAGGCATTAGCAAAATTTCCTAGAGTAGCTTTACTCCTTGCCGCTTGGTTAATGCCACTTATGGAGTATACTTCAGACAAAATGGGAGGGATCTTTAAGTGTGTCTATGTACATGAAGTTGTCTTGAATTTGTTAGGACAGCCATGGGGAAGAGGATGGATTCAGAAGTGAAATGTCTTAATCTGAACTCAACTCAGATTAAGGGACCAATGCATTGTTCTGGTAATCTCAACTCCCAGTGATTAGCTACACTGGTTTAGATTCATACACTTAGAAAAAAAGGTGCTGTCTAGAACCTAAAAGGGCTAATCGGCTGCTGAAATAGGAGAACCCTTTGAATAACCCTTTTTGGTTCCAGTTAGAACCCTTTTGGGTTCTATGTGGTTCTACATGGAACCCAAAATGGTTCTACCTGGAACAAAAAGGGTTATCTTATGGGGACAGCCGAAGAACCCCTTCCTTTGGAACCATTTTTTCTAAAAATGTATTATGATATCAACATCAATAAAATAAATATATTTCCTAAGGTACGTATTCACTTTGCCACAGACCTGACCAATAGACACTAAGATACAGGAATGAGGAAGCGTTTGTTCCTTTTAGTTAGTGCACACAGAGCAGATGCACTCAAAAAAGAAAAAGGTTCCTGGAAACCTTACCTTAAATTGAGGAGATATTAAACATGTTCAGTTAAGTGCCTGCACCTGCTGTTTTTTCAGTTTGGCAGTTAGGTTCCTGCAAGAACCCCCAAGAACTAAGAAGGTTCCTCGACTAACCCTAACTCCTATGGGGTTCTTGGAAGTACCTTTTGGGTGCATTGTTCAGTGTCAATAACCCTAATGTTCTTCAAAGAACTTTAAGGACCTTAGGAGAACCCTTGTTTGAACCCCTCATTTTTTGTGTGTTCATTGTTCTTCGTCATCATTGAATGATTGACTATACTGCAGATGCATTGTAACAGGTCCACAATGTGGTTACGATGTGGATGTATTTGACTGTTTTCACTGCCTAACATTTAGAAGTAGTCCCTTTTCAGGTTTAGAAGAAGTGACTGCTAAATGCTAACCTCCGTTCATATATAAACGGATAGCATAGCTAGCTTAGAGAAATCAGTCATGGGAGTCAAAGTCATTTTTAACTGTAATGCAGTTGATAGGTGACGATGACGTGAACATGTATTGTGGTTGACGTCCATGTAAGCATTAAACTTCAATTTTTACCTCAACATAGTGTGAAATACACACATTGTATAAACAGTAGCCAAAATGTAGGCAAATTTTGCTGGGGGGCAATGAGGCATCTCTTTCCCCTATGGCATCTTTCCCCCACACGTTTCCATGGCCTTTCCATTGTTTTGTTCGAATTCCATTTACCTCTTCACTGTATCTATGGCATCACCCTCATATGGAGAGTCATACTGAAATCAATGGAGAAAATAACCTAATCATGCTTACTGAAGGCCCGGTAGAACCCAAAATGAACTGTTTTAGTGGAATAAGCTTTCCTTTTTGTTTTGCGTGGCTTGAATTCATACCTAATTGAAACTCAAGATATAGCTGTTGCATTTTCTAGCTGTTGCATTTTCTAGCTGTTGCAGTGTCTTTCCTGGAGTGCCAGGTGTCTTTCAACGAGCTGTACAGTACATATAAATAGAATCATTCTATTCTTTGCTACAGTAATATGTTCAGTAGTAGAAGGGGTAGTGAGGCCACTGAGGAGGAGTACAGGTCACAGGTATTAACGTATTTACAGGTATTCCCAGTTACCCTTCTTCGGCCGGCCTGCTCTTGATCATCTCAACCTGCCCTCATGATCCGGCGACGTAATCCCCAGCAGGTGTCCTTCTGCCTGGTTACATTTAAGGAAATCCCAGACTTTCTGGCCCATGAATGGCAGCAGGCAGGACCGGGCCATCTGTTGACAAGCAACTTCTTTCTCAGGTTAGGGTTAGGTTTAGGTTTAGAATAAGGGTCATGGTAAGGGTTAAGGTTCGGGCTAGGGTTCAAATCAAATCAAAATCAAAATGTATTGGTCACATACACATGGTTAGCAGATGTTAATGTGAGTGTAGCAAAATGCTTGTGCTTCTAGTTCCAACCATGCAGTAATATCTAACAAGTAATCTAACAATTCCCCAACTACCTTTTACACACAAGTGCAAAGGAATGAATAAGAATATGTACATATAAATATATGGATGAGCGATGGCCAAACGGCTTAGGCAAGATGAGGTAGATGGTAAAGAGTACAGTATATATATATGAGATGAGTAATGTAGGGTATGTAAACATTATATTAAGTGGCATTGTTTAAAGTGACTAGTGATACATTTATAACATCCAATTTCTAATTATTAAAGTGGCTCGATATTTGAGTCAGTATGTTGGCATCAGCCACTCAATGTTAGTGATGGCTGTTTAACAGTTTGATGGCCTTGAGATTGAAGCTGTTTTTCAGTCTCTCGGCCCCAGCTTTGATGCACCTGTACTGACCTCGCCTTCTGGATGATAGCAGGGTGAACAGGCAGTGCCTCGGGTGGTTGTTGTCCTTGATGATCTTTTTGGCCTTCCTGTGACATCGGGTGGTGTAGGTGTCCTGGAGGGCAGGTAGTTTGCCCCCGGTGATGTGTTGTGCAGACCTCATTACCCTCTATAGAGCCTTACGGTTGTGGGCGGAGCAATTGCCGTACCAGGCGGTGATACAGCCCGACAGGATGCTCTCGGTTGTGCATCTGTAAAAGTTTGTGAGTGATTTTGGTGACAAGCCAAATTTCTTCAGCCTCCTGAGGTTGAAGAGGTGCTGCTGCGCCTTCTTCACTGGGCTGTCTGTATGGGTGGACCATTTCAGTTTGTCCATGATGTATACGCCGAGGGAACTTCAAACTTTCCACCCACTCCACTACTGTCCTGTCGATGTGGATTGGGGGGGTGCTCCCTCTGTTGTTTCCTGAAGTCCATGATCATCTCCTTTGTTTTGTTGACGTTGAGTGTGAGGTTATTTTCCTGACACCACGCTCTGAGGGCCCTCACCTCCTCCCTGTAGACCGCCTCGCCATTGTTGGTAATCAAGCCTACCACCGTAGTGTAGTCTGCAAATTTGATGATTGAGTTGGAGGCGTGCATGGCCACTCAGTCATGGGTGAACAGAGAGTACAGGAGAGGGCTGAGAACGCACCCTTGTGGGGCCCCAGTGTTGAGGATCAGTGGGGTGGAGATGTTGTTTCCTACCCTCACCACCTGGGGGCAGCACGCCAGGAAGTCCAGGACTTCAGTTGCACAAGGTGGGGTCGAGACCCAGGGTCTCGAGCTTGATGACGAGTTTGGAGGGTACTATGGTGTTAAATGCTGAGCTGTAGTCGATGAACAGCATTCTTACATAGGTATTCCTCTTGTCCAGATGGGTTAGGGCAGTGTGCAGTGTGATTGCGATTGCGTCGTCTGTGGACCTATTGTGGCGGTAAGCAAATTGGAGTGTGTCTAGGGTGTCAGGTAGGGTGGGGGTTATATGATCCTTGACAAATCTCTCAAAGCACTTCATGATGACGGAAGTGAGTGCTACGTGAGTGATCGTCATTTCGCTCAGTTATCTTAGCTTTCTTGTGAACAGGAACAATAGTGTCCCTCTTGAAGCATGTGGGGACAGTAGACTGGGATAGGGATTGATTGAATATGTCCATAAACACACCATCCAGCTGGTCTGCGCATACTCTGATGACGCGGCTAGGGATGCCGTCTGGGCCGGCAGCCCTGCGAGGGTTAACACGTTTAAATGTTTTACTCACGTTGGCTGCGGTGAAGGAGAGCCCGCAGGTTTTGGTAGCGGGCTGTGTCGGTGGCACTGTATTGTCCTTAAAGCGAGCAAAGAAGTTGTTTCGGGTAACGGTTAAGTTTAGGGTTAGGATAAGGGTTAAGGTTAAGGCTAGGGCTTGTAGATAGTTTAAATGTTATTGATAGTCTGTATAGCATCTACAGATGGACCAGTGGCGACCCCACCTATTTTGAGCTCTACCTGCTTAGAAAAAAATAAATATATACAATACCAGTCAAAAGTTGGGACACACCTACTCATTCAAGGGGTTTTCTTTATTTTTACATTTTTCTACATTGTAGTATAATAGTGAAGACATCAGAACTATGAAATAAAACACATGGAATCATGCAGTAAGCAAAACAGTGTTAAACAAATCTAAATATATTTGTAATTCTTCCAAGTAGCCACCCTTTGCCTTGATGACAGCTTTGCACACTCTTGGCATTCTGTCAACCAGCTTCACCTGGAATGCGTTTGCAAAAGTCTTGAAGGAGTTCCCCACATATGCTGAGCACTTGTTTCCTGCTTTTCCTTCCTCTTGCGGTCAAACTCATCCCAAACCATCTCAATTGGGTTGAGGTCGGGTGATTGTGGAGGCCAGGTCACCTTTTGAGCTTTTAGTCATAAAATCTATGCAGCCTACTCAATCAATTTATATAGTGTAACGATGTACGCAAGTTCAGGGAGTGAGTGCTTTAATAAATAAATTAAACAAAACATGTAACACAAACAATGCACAGACATGACCCAGGAACAGAAACAATGATGACTGGGGAAGGAGGTCAAGGAGGTGATGGAGTCCAGGTGAGTGTCATTATGCAAACACGCGTGTAACAATGGTGACAAGTGTGCACCATAACGAGCAGCCTGGTGACCTAGATGCTGGAGAGGGAGCACATGTGACAGTACCCCCTGCCAACTCGCTGCTTCAGCTAGCAGGATGCCGACCAAGATGATGATCCTGGGGATCAAGAGTGGACTGGTCACCTCTGCTAAGCCGCGGGAACCTGTCGATCCAGCTGAGGTGCGGGAGCGCGGCAACCTAGAGCGCCGGAGAGAGAGCATACTTGACAGTACCCCCTCCCCGGCACATTCGACTCCAGCCGCAGGACGCCAACCACAGGGACGATCCCGGGGATCCGGAGCGGCCCGTTCGCCTCCCTTGAGGCGCAAAAACCTGATGAGCTGGCTGAGACTTGCCTTGGTCGACGCATGGAAACCTGTTCACCCAGCTGAGGCATGGGAGCCTATCGAACCTGCTGAGGCATGGCAGCCTCTCAAGCCAGCTGAGGCATGGAGCCTATCAGTCCCGCTGAGGTATGGAAATCTGTCGAGCCAGCTGAGACAGGGGAACCGGTCGAACCCGCCGAGGCATGGGAATCCGACAAACCGGCTGAGACCTTCCAGGTAGCTCCGGCTCCAACACCCGAACCCGACATCACCTCCAACACAAAAACAAAACAAAAGAAAACACTCCCTGATGCTTCCCTTAGTTGAGTCGTTATTCTGTAACGATTTACGCTGAGACTTGGGAGGCAAGTTCAGGGAGTGAGTGTTTTAATAAATAAATGAAACAAACACGTAGCACAAACAACGCACAGACATGACCCAGGAACAGAAATAATGACAACTGGCGAAGAAACCAAAGGGAGCGACATATAAAGGGCAGGTAATCAAGGAGGTGATGGAGTCCAGGTGAGTGTCATTATGCGCAGATACGCGTAACGATGGTGACATATGTGCGCCATAACGAGCAGCCTGGTGACCTAGTGGCCTTAGAGGGAGCACACGTGACCTCCTGGGCCGTATACAGCATTCCACACTGAGTTTCCTGAATTCCTATCGGACCTTGTAGTCATGGCAGTTAATATTCACATTTTTGGTGACTTTAATATTCACATGGAAACGTCCACAGACACACTCCAAAAGGCTTTCGGAGCCATCATCGACTCAGTGGGTTTTGTGCAACATGACTCTACTCACTGCCATAGTCATACCCTGGACCTAGTTTTGTCCAAAGGAATAAATATTGTGGATCTTAACATTTTTCCTCATAACCACCATCTTATTATGTTTGCAATCGCAACAAATAATCTGCTTAGACCCCAGCCAAGGATCATCAAAAAGCCGTGTTACAAATTCTCGACAACCCAAAGATTGCTAGAAGCCTTTCCAGACTCCCTTCGCCTACCCAAGGACGTCAGAGAACATAAATTGGTTAACCACCTACCTGAGGAACTAAATGTAACTTTGTGTAATACCCTAGATGCAGTTTCATCCCTAAAAACCACTAGATTCAGTCGACACACCTAAGAAACTAGCTCCCTGGTATACAGAAAATACCCGAGCCATAAAGCAAGCTTCCAGAAAATTGGAACGGAAATGGCACTCCACCAAACTGGAAGTCTTCCGACTAGCTTGGAATGACTGTACCGTGTAATGTTGAAGAGCCCTCTCTGCTACTTGATCATCCTATTTTTCCAGAGAGGAGAATAAGAACGATTCTACATTTATTTTTGATACTGGCGCAAAGCAAACTAAATAGCAGCATTCCCCAAGAGTGGATGGCTTTCAGCAGTGATGAATTTGTGAACTTCTTTAATGAAAAGATCATGATCGTTAGAAAGCAAATTACGGACTCCTCTTTGAATCTGCGTATTTGTCCTAAGCTCTATTGTCCTGAGTCTGCACAACACTGCCAGGACCTAGGATCAATGGAGAAAATCAAGTTTTTTAATCCTATACCTCTTGACACATTCATGAAAATAGTCATGGCCTCTAAACCTTCAAGCTGCATACTGGACCCTATTCCAACTAAACTACTGAAAGAGCTGCTTCCTGTGCTTGGCCTTCCTATGTTGAACATAATAAACGGCTCTCTATCCACTGGATGTGTACTGAACTCAGTAAAAGGCAGTAATAAAGCCTCTCTTGAAAGAGCCAAACCTTGACCCAGAAAATGTAAAAAAAGATTGGCCTATATCGAATATCCCATTTCTCTCAATAAAACAACAACTGTTGCGTAGCAACTCATTAACTTCCTTTAGACAAATAATGTATACAAAATGTTTCAGTCTGGTTTTAGACCCCATCATAGCACCGAGACTGCCCTCATAAAGGTGGTAAATGACCTTTTAATGGCATCAGACAAAGGCTCTACATCTGTCCTCGTGCTCCTAGACCTTAGTGCTGCTTTTGCCACCATTGATCACCACATTCTTTTGGAGAGATTGGAAACCCTAATTGGTCTAGACGGATCAATTCTGGCCTGGTTTAGATCTTATCTGATGGAAGGATATCAGTTCGCCTCTGTGGATGGTTTGTCCTCTGACAAATCGGTTCACTTCCGGCACCGACAGAGATGGCCGCCTCGCTTCGCGTTCCTAGGAAACTATGCAGTATTTTGTTATTTTACCTGTTATTTCTTACATTGGTACCCCAGGTAATCTTAGGTTTCATTACATACAGTGGGGAGGAACTACTGAATATAAGAGCAACGTCAACTCACCATCATTACAACCAGGAATATGACTTTCCCGAAGCGGATCCTGTGTTTTGCCTTCCACCCAGGACAATGGATCGGATCCCAGCTGGTGACCCAAAACAAGCGAAGCGGTCTTCTGGTCAGGCTCCGGAGACGGGCACATCGCGCACCACTCCCTAGCATACTACTCGCCAATGTCCAGTCTCTTGACAATTGATGGCAGCATTTGCGTGAAACTGAAAGTGTGAACCACTGCTTTTAATTAACCAGGGCAAGGTGACCGGAAACCTAACCGAATACAAACAGTGTAGATATATCCCCTCCGCAAGGCAATCAAACAAGCTAAGCGTCAGTATAGAGACAAAGCTAGAGTTGCAATTCAACGGTTCAGACACAAGAGGTATGTGGCAGGGTCTACAGGTAATCATGGATTACATAAAGAAAACCAGCCCCATCGCGGACCAGGATGTCTTGCTCCCAGACAGACTACTACGTGAGAATGCTGTTCATTGACTAGAGCTCAGAATTTAACGCCATAGTACCCTCCAGACCCTGGGTCTCGACCCCACCCTGTGCAACTGGGTACTGGACTTCCTGACGGGCCGCCCCCAGGTGGTGAGGGTAGGTAACAACATCTCCACCCCGCTGATCCTCAACACTGGGTGCACTTAATACTGGGTGCACTTAGTACAGGTGCACTTAATATAATGTTTGCACACCCTACATTACTAATCTCATATGTATATACTGCATCTTGCTATCTTTATGTAATACCTGTATCACTAGCCACTTTAAACTATGCCACTTTATGTGGGGCGGCAGGGTAGCCTGGTGGTTAGAGTGTTGGACTAGTAACCGAAAGGTTGCAAGTTTAAATCCCTGAGCTGACAAGGTACAAATCTGTCATTTTGCTCCTGAACAGGCAGTAAACCCACTGTTCCTAGGCCATCATTGAAAATAAGAATTTGTTCTTAACTGACTTGCCTACTTAAATAAAGGGAAAAAAATAAAAAAATAAAAATGTTTACATACCTACATTACTCATCTCATATGTATGTACCATCTGCTGCATCTTGCCTATGCTGTTCTGTACCATCACTATTCATATATCTTTATGTACATATTCTTTATCCCTTTACACTTGTGTGCATAAGGTAGTAGTTGTGGAATTGTTAGGTTAGATTACTCGTTGGTTATTACTGCATCGTCGGAACTAGAAGCACAAGCATTTCTCTACACTCGTATTAACATCTGCTAACCATGTGTATGTGACAAAGAAAAATGTATTTTATTTTATTTGTAAGTTTCGGTGTTCCTCAAGGTTCCGTTTTAGGACAACTATTGTTTTCACTATATAATTTACCTCTTGGTGATGTCATTCAGAAACATAATGTTAACTTTCACTGCTATGTGGACGATACACAGCTGTACATTTCAATGAAACATGGTGAAGCCCCAAATTTGCCCTCCCTGGAAGCCTGTGTTTCAGACATGTAACCTTTATTGAACTAGGCAAGTCAGTTAAGAACAAATTCATATTTATAATGGCGGCCTACACCGGCCAAACCCGGACAACGTTGGGCCAATTAAGCGCCACCTGGCCAGTTGTGATACAGCCTGGATTCGAACCAGGGTGTGTATACTGACGCCTCAAGCACTGAGATGCAGTGGATGACGACAAATGTTTTACTTTTAAACTCGGACAAAAGGGAGATTCCTATTCTAGGTCCCAAAAAACGAGATCTTCTGTTGGATCTGACAATTAATCTTGATGGTTATGCAGTCATGTGTGCTACGGTCACAAGACGCAGGCCTCCTTATTGTTCCTAGAATTTCTAATCAAACAGCTGGAGGCAGGGCTTTCTCCTATAGAGCTCCATTTTTATGAAATGGTCTGCCTTTCCATGTGAGAGACGCAGACTCGGTCCTGACCTTTAAGTCTTTATTGAAGACTCATCTCTTCAGTAGGTCATATGATTGAGTGTGGTCTGGCCCAGGGGTGCGAGGGTGAATGGAAAAGCATTGAAGCCATGAACCGCCCTTGCTGTCTCTGCCTGGCCGGTTCCCCTCTCTCCACTGGGATGCTCTGTTTCTGACCCTATTATGGGGGCTGAGTCATTGGCTTACTGGTGCTCTTCCATGCCGTCCCTAGGAGGGATGCATCACTTGATTGGGTTGAGTCACTGACTTTGGCGCCCCCTCGGGTTTGTGCCATGGGGGAGCTCTTCGTGGGCTATACTCAGCCTTGTCTCAGGGTAGTAAGTCGGTGGTTTGCGGATGTCCCTCTAGTAGTGTGGGGGCTGTGCTTTGGCAAAGTGGATGTTTATCTTTGGACGGGGCCACAGTGTAGCTGTGGAGCCAGGCTAGTAACCATCACCCTCTGCCTTCTTCCTGTGGTGTAGCTGTGGAGCCAGGCTAGTAACCATCACCCTCTGCCTTCTTCCTGTGGTGTAGCTGTGAAGCCAGGCTAGTAACCATCACCCTCTGCCTTCTTCCTGTGGTGTAGCTGTGGAGCCAGGCTAGTAACCATCTGCCTTCTTCCCTCTGCCTTCTTCCTGTGGTGTAGCTGTGAAGCCAGGCTAGTAACCATCACCCTCTGTCTTCTTCCTGTGGTGTAGCTGCTGAGCCAGGCTAGTAACCATCACCCTCTGTCTTCTTCCTGTGGTGTAACTGCTGAGCCAGGCTAGTAACCATCACCCTCTGTCTTCTTCCTGTGGTGTAGCTGCTGAGCCAGGCTAGTAACCATCACCCTCTGTCTTCTTCCTGTGGTGTAGCTGCTGAGCCAGGCTAGTAACCATCACCCTCTGTCTTCTTCCTGTGGTGTAGCTGCTGAGCCAGGCTAGTAACCATCACCCTCTGTCTTCTTCCTGTGGTGTAGCTGCTGAGCCAGGCTAGTAACCATCACCCTCTGTCTTCTTCCTGTGGTGTAGCTGCTGAGCCAGGCTAGTAACCATCACCCTCTGCCTTCTTCCTGTGGTGTAGCTGCTGAGCCAGGCTAGTAACCATCACCCTCTGCCTTCTTCCTGTGGTGTAGCTGTGGAGCCAGGCTAGTAACCATCACCCTCTGTCTTCTTCCTGTGGTGTAGCTGCTGAGCCAGGCTAGTAACCATCACCCTCTGCCTTCTTCCTGTGGTGTATCTAGGCTAGTAACATTGAACACAGTTCAATGTCAGACAGATGTTGCAGGAGCTTTGCGTGATCTACTAGATCAAAGGCTTTGGACATATCAGCTATTAACACCCTCACCATTGTTGTTTTTGTGGAGTCTGTAGCTGTCAGCCAGGACTGTGTGGCTTTCACAAGGGCAGTAGTAGTGCTGGACTTTGGTAGGTAGGCATACAGATTTGTGCACTCAGATAAAACTGTTGGAATTCGTTTTTTTAATGAAGATCTCCTGGATCTCCTGGGACCATGCCTCAGGACTACCTGACCCGATGACTCCTTGCTGTCCCCAGTCCACCTGGTCATGCAGCTACTCCAGTTTCAACTGTTTTGCCTATGGCTATGGAACCCTGACCTGTTCACCAGATGTGCTACCTTGTCCAGGACCAGCTGTTTTCAACTCTCTCTCTCTACAGCACCTGCTGTCTTGAACTCTGAATGCTCGGCTATGAAAAGCCAACTGACATTTACTCCTGAAATGCTGACCTGTTGCACCCTCTACAACCACTCTGATTATTATTATTTGACCGTGCTGGTCACCTATGAACGTTTGAACATCTTGGCCATTTACTGTTATAATCTATTATCTAATAAACTATTATATATTGGAGATTCTTTAATTTAGCCATCCTTTGCTTTGAAGACAGCTTTGCACACTCTTGGCCTTCTCTCAACCAGCTTCATGAGGTAGTCAACTGGAATGCATTTCAATTAACAGGTTTGCCTTGTTAAAAGTTAATTTGTGGATTTTATTTCCTTCTTAATGCTTTTCAGTTGTGTTGTGACAAGGTAGAAGATAGCCCTATTTCGTAAAAGACCAGGTCCATAATCTGGCAAGAACAGCTCAAATAAGCAAAGAGAAACCACAGTCCATCATTACGTTAAGACTTGAAGGTCGGTCAATTCGGAAAACTTCAAGAACTTTGAACGTTTCTTCAAGTGCAGTAGCAAAAACCATTAAGCACCATGATGAAACTGGCTGTCATGAGGACCACCACAGGAAAGAAGACCCAGATTCACTTCTGCTGCAGAGGATAGGTTCACTAGAGTTATCTGCACCTCAGTTTGCAGCCCAAATAAATGCTTCACAGAGTTCAAGAAACAGACACATCTCAACATCAACTGTTCAGAGGAGACTGCGTGAATCAGGCCTTCATGGTCAAATTTCTGCAATGAAACCACTACTGAAGGACACCAATAAGAAGAAGAGACTTGCTTGGGCCAAGAAACATGAACAATGGACATTAGACCGGTGGAAATCTGTCCTTTGGTCTGACGAGTCCAAATGTGAGAATTTTGGTTCCAACCGTCGTATATTTGTGACACGAAGAGTATGTGAAAGGATGATCTCCGCATGTGTGGTTCCCATCGTGAATCATGGAGGAGGGCGTGTGATGGTGTGGGGGTGCTTTGCTAATACACTGTCAGTGTTTTATTTAGAATTCAAGGCACACTTAACCAGCATGGCTACCACAGCATTCAGCAGCGATATGCCATCCCATCTTGTTTGCGCGTAGTGAGACTATCACTTGTTTTTCAACAGGATAATGACCCAACACAACTCCAGGCTGTGTAAGGGCTTTTTGACCAAGAAGGAGAGTGATGGAGTGCTGCATCAGATGACCTGGCCTCCACAATCACCTGACCTCACCCCAATTGAGATGTTTTGGGATGAGTTGGACCGCAGAGTGAAGGAAAATAAGCCAACAAGTGCTCAGCATATGTGGGAACTCCTTCAAGGCTGTTGGAAAAGCATTCCAGGTGAAGCTGGTTGAGAGAATGCCAAGCATGTGCAAAGCTGTCATCAAGGCAAAGGGTGGCTACTTTGAAGAATCTAAAATCTAAAATATATTTAGATTTGTTTAACACTTTTTTGCTTACTTCATGATTCCATGTGTGTTATTTCATAGTTTTGATGTCTTCACTATTATACTACAATGTGGAAAATAATAAAAATATAGAAAAACCCTTGAATGAGTAGGTGTGTCCAAACTTTTGACTGGTACTGTATATTGTGAAGGAAAATGTTGTGTTTGTTCTTTTCTGATAACCAATTTGACTGGGTTCATGCAAGTGACTGATTGATCGTGCCTGGGAGGAATCCTCACTATCAGTATAACCAATTTGCCAGTATGCCCAGAATATTGTTTTGAGAACAGGTGTCTCAGTTTCAAGGTCTCAGCTTGGAGAGAAGAAGCCTCGTGAGGCATTGGTCGGTCACATGCATGAACCAAACTTTAATGATTAATTAATTATGAATAATGAATCATGTAAATCATGCATATATAAGTTGTCTGTGTAAGCAGTATATAAGAGGCTGGCTTCCGGCTAAGGCGGGCAGTTTATCAAGAAGCCTTGTGGCTTGGTTGGGTTGTGTTTTGGAGGATGCACAGCTCTCGACCTTCGCCTCTCCTGAGTTCGTACGGGAGTTGCAATGATGAGACAAGACTGTAACTACCAATTGGATACCACGAAAAGGGGTAATATATGTATATATATTAACAATCATCTAGGACGTCATTGTATGCTGTAGCATTAAGATTTCCCTTCACTGGAACTAAGGGGCCTTGCCCGAACCATGAAAAACAGCCCCAGACCATTATTCCTCCTCCACCAAACTTTACAGTTGGCACTATGTATTTGGGCAGGTAGCATTCTCCTGGCATCCACCAAATCCAGAATAGCCCTTCAGACTGCCAGATGGTGAAGTGTGATTCATCAATCCAGAGGACACGTTTCCACTGATCCAGAGTCCAATGGCGGCGAGCTTAACACTACTCCAGCTGACGTTTGGCATTGCATATGGTGATCTTAGGCTTGTGTGCGGCTGCTGGGCCATGGAAACCCATTTCATGAAGCTCCCGACAAACAGTGCTAACGTTGCTTCCAGAGGCCGTTTGGAACTCGACAGTGAGTGTTGCAACTGAGGTCAAGCAATTTTTGCTCGCTACCTGCTTCAACACTCGGCAGTCCCATTCTGTGAGCTTGTGTGGCCTACCACTTTGCGGCTGAGCCGTTGTTTCTCCTAGATGTTTCCACTTCACAATAACAGCACTTGCAGTTGACCGGGGCAGCTCTAGCAGGGCAGAAATTTGACAAACTTGTCACACCCTGATCTGTTTCACCTATGTTTCACCTTTGTGCTTGTCTCCACCCCCCACCAGGTGTCTCCTATCTTCTGCCATGATCCCCTGTGTATTTATACCTGCGTTTTCTGTTTGTCTGTTGCCAGTTCGTCTTGTCCCGTCAAGGTCTGAACTTTTTGCCTGTCCAGATCCTGCCTGCAGTCCTCTACCTGCCTGACTGATTTGGATTACGACTCTTTGCCTGCCTTGACCTACCGATTGCCTGCCCGCCTGTACCAGCCTAACTCTGATTTGGATTATGACTCTTTGCCTGCCCCTTGTACTGTAACAAACTCTGAGACTTGTACTATCCACCTCCTGTGTCTACATCTAGGTCTTTGCCAGAGCCATGATAGAACTGACTTGTTGGAAAGGTGGCATCATATGACAGTGCCACATTGAAAGTCACTGAGCTCTTCAACAAGGCCATTCTACTGCATGGCTGTGTGTTCGATTTTATACACCTGTCAGCAACGGGTGTGGCTGAAATAGTCGAATCCACTAATTTGAAGGGTTGTCCACATACTTTGTATATATAATGTACCCATTGATTATTGAAGGATATAACTTATAAATGCCTCATGAGCTTAGTTCAACTGTCATACCCCATTAGAACCAAAAATATAAGCTTGTTTTACTCCAATGTTTGTAAACATTGTGAATGTAAACAAACACTGGACTGTATAGCCTGAAAACCTGTTTAAAACTATAATTTGATATATTGGATGGTCAGCCCTTGCATCCATAGATGTGTTTATCAATTTGAAAGTGGTTACATTTCTCCAGGCCCATCTCTTAGCTTTTTACCAAAACAGAGGAGGGGAGGTTGTTTCCACTGTTGATTTCCCCTTTAAGTGACAACTAGATTTAGATTCAGACATGTCCACTAAGTGGCTTATTATGAGTCAGAGACAGACAGACAGGTAGAAACATACATACAGACAGACAGACAGAGACACAGACAGACAGACAGACAGACAGACAGACAGACAGACAGACAGACAGACAGACAGACAGACAGACAGACAGACAGACAGACAGACAGACAGACAGACAGGCAGACAGACAGGCAGGCAGGCAGGCAGGCAGGCAGATACAGACAGATAGAGACAGACAGACAGACAGACAGACACATACAGACATACACAGACAGACAGACACATACAGACATACACATACAGACAGACAGACAGACAGACAGACAGACAGACAGACAGACAGACAGACAGACAGACAGACAGACAGACAGACAGACAGACAGACAGACAGGCAGGCAGGCAGGCAGGCAGGCAGGCAGGCAGGCAGGCAGAGACAGACAGACAGACAGACAGACAGACAGACAGACAGACAGACAGACAGACAGACAGACAGACAGACAGGCAGGCAGGCAGGCAGGCAGGCAGATACAGCAGATAGAGACAGACAAACAGACATACAGACAGACAGACAGACAGACAGACAGACAGACAGACAGACAGACAGACAGACAGACAGACAGACAGACAGACAGACAGACAGCAGGCAGGCAGGCAGGCAGGCAGATACAGACAGACAGACAGACAGACAGGCAGATAGAGACCGACAGATACAGACAGACAAACAGACAGACAGACAGACAGACAGACAGACAGACAGACAGACAGACAGACAGACAGACAGACAGACAGACAGGCAGGCAGGCAGGCAGATACAGACAGACAGGCAGATAGAGACCGGCAGATACAGACAGACAGACAGACAGACAGACAGACAGACAGACAGACAGACAGACAGACAGACAGACAGACAGACAGACAGACAGACAGACAGGCAGGCAGGCAGGCAGGCAGGCAGGCAGGCAGACAGACACGTGGCTTGTATGCCTCACATACACACACTGAGGGAGAGAGCATAGCCAGTTGTGTGGTGGCGTCCCCCAATGGTATTGTTATCCTTCTGTACTGACTCATAGTGCAAGCCAAGGCACCACAGAAAATACAAGCCCAAAATGGACCCAGACAGGATAACATGCACACAGAGGTGTAGACTGACAAAGGACAAGACCTTTGTCTGGGAGTAAGACCAGCAAGACAAACTAGAACAGCCCGCTACCAAAATCCTGCGGTCTCTCCTTCACCGCAGCCAACGTGAGAAAAACATTTAAACGTGTTAACCCTCGCAAGGCTGCCGGCCCAGACGGCATCCCTAGCCTCGTCCTCAGAGCATGCGCAGACTAGCTGGATGGTGTGTTTATGGACATATTCAATCAATCCCTATCCCAGTCTGCTGTTCCCATATGCTTCAAGATGGCCACCATTGTTCCTGTTTCCAAGAAAGCTAAGGTAACTGAGCTAAACGACTAGTGCCCCGTAGCACTCACTTCCGTCATCATGAAGTGCTTTGAGAGATATGTCAAGGATCATATCACCTCCACCCTACCTGACACCCTAGACCCACTCCAATTTGCTTACCGCCCCAATAGGTCCACAGACGACACAATTGCAATCACACTGCACACTGCCCTAACCCATCTGGACAAGAGGAATACCTATGTGAGAATGCTATTCATCGACTACAGCTCAGCATTTAACACCATAGTACCCTCCAAACTTGTCATTAAGCCCGAGACCCTGGCTCTCGACCCCGCCCTGTGCAACTGGGTCCTGGACTTTCTGACAGGCCGCCCCCAGGTGGTGAGGGTAGGAAACAACATCTCCACCCCGCTGATCCTCAACACTGGTGCCCCACAAGGGTGCGTTCTCAGCCCTCTCCTGTACTCCCGGTTCACCCATGACTGCGTGGCCATGCATGCCGGGCGTGTGGTTAGAGCGTTGGACTAGTAACCGGAAGGTTGCAAGTTCAAACCCCCGAGCTGACAAGGTACAAATCTGTCGTTCTGCCCCTGAACAGGCAGTTAACCCACTGTTCCCAGGCCGTCATTGAAAATAAGAATTTGTTCTTAACTGACTTGCCTGGTTAAATAAAGGTAAAATAAAAAAATCAAATAAAAATGCCTCCAACTCAATCATCAAGTTTGCAAACGACACTACAGTGCTTGATTACCAACAACAACGAGACGGCCTACAGGGAGGAGGTGAGGGCCCTCGGAGTGTGGTGTCAGAAAAACAACCTCGCACTCAACGTCAAAAAAACAAAGGAGATGATCATGGACTTCAGGGAACAGCCCCCTATCCACATCGACGGGACAGTAGTGGAGAAGGTGGAATGTTTTAAGTTCCTGGGCATACACATCATGGACAAACTGAAATGGTCCACCCACACAGACAGGGTGGTGAAGAAGGCACAACAGCTTCTCTTCAACCTCAGGAGGCTGAAGAAATTTGGCTTGTCACCAAAAACACTCACAAACTTTTACAGATGCACAATCAAGAGCATCCGGTCGGGCTGTATCACCGCTTCCCACAACCGTAAGGCTCTCCAGAGGGTGGTGCAGTTTGTACAACGCATCATCGGGGGCAAACTACCTGCCCTCCAAGACACCCACACCACTCGATGTCACAGGAAGGCCAAAAAGATCATCAATGACAACAACCACCCAAGCCACTGCCTGTTCACCCCGCTATCATCCAGAAGGCGAGGTCAGTACAGGTGCATCAAAGCTGGGGCCGAGAGACTGAAAAACAGCTTCTATCTCAAGGCCACCAGACTGTTAAACAGCCATCACTAACATTGAGTGGCTGCTGCCAACATACTGACTCATCTCTAGCCACTTTAATACTAAAAAATTGGATGTAATAAATGTATCACTAGTCCCTTTAAACAATGCCACTTTATATAATGTTTACATACCCTACATTACTCATCTCATATGTATATACTGTACTCTATACCATCTACTGCATCTTGCCTAAGCCGTTCGGCCATCGCTCATCCCTATATTTATATGTACATATTCTTATTCATTCCTTACACTTGTGTGTATAAGGTAGTTGTTGTGAAATTGTCAGATTGCTTGTTAGATATTACTGCAAAGGTCAGAACTAGAAGCACAAGCATTTCAACACACTCGCGTTAACATCTGCTAACCATGTGTATGTGACCAATACAATTTGATTTGATTTGATTTGATCACATTCCCTTTAATCCAACCAAACAGCCCCATTCCTTACACCCACCTATTCAACAACAAGTTACTCAGGATTTAATCCTTTTAAGTCACCTTCTCTGCTTATTTGTAACTCTGTTGTAGCCCAAAAAACTCAGCCAGCTAATGAATTAATAGGATATGGCCTAAAAGTAGCTTCTTTTAACGGCAGGGGAAGCCAAGGGGAGGGTGGCGAGGTTGAGAGGTCGAGGTATAAAGGTGGATGACGGAAGGTGGTAGATGCTAAAACTCGCTACACAGGCACAGAGTGGCGGATTACAGGGACAGCAACACCAGACAACAGACACAGTCAAGACACTGAGGTGAGTACAACGCAAGACCGGTGGACCCTGCTTTACATCAACAGCATAACCTAGTGGGGAACGATGACATCATGCGTGGGGGATCATATTGTGCATGACATCTTATCTTGTCAACATCTCAGAAAACTGCATCTAATTTATATCTTAAGTGATAACTATCACGCTGACTCTAGGAATGACTGATTAGGAGATGGATGGACGAGCCAAGTAGCCGTTACTGCAAGGATTGAAAATGGGTAACAGTGTGAGCAAGCTTGTCTTCCAGCCCTGCTCAGGTTAGGGATGCACTGGAACAACGACCTACACTCACTGAGGCTGCCCAGGGCTGGACTTGCCTACCTTGCTTTGTTGTCATGGAATGGGAGGGAACATTTGTCTTAACCTTTCATTGCAGATATCATTTATCAAGGGTCTTTAAAACTGATACTAGGCACAGAGTATGATCAAAAAACTGTTGTAGAACATGGTGGATTTGACCAACTTCTTTGAATGTACAGGACATGTGATGTGTCCATTTTGAAATATATTAATATGTCACCTGTATTGACAATGGCAGCCTCGGTCAGAAATAGACAGTGCAGAGAGTTATCTCAGACAGAGCTCATTTTAAGCATATTTACATTGCAGTAGCCAATTTCATTTAGGCATTAGCTAAATCTGGTTGCAAATAAGAGTAGGAACAAACTACTCACTGTACACAGACGTCAATTCACGTCAATTTTTGATTTACATTTGGTTGAGTTGTCAACTAAACGTGAATTCAATGTGAAATCAACAACAAATGTCAACGTGTCATTGGATTTGGGTTAAAAATTGGGTGAAAAAAAGATGAAATTCCCTTATTTGTTGTAAATCCGATCAGTTTTCCACGTTGATTTAAGATCATCCCCAAAAATGTTTTATGTTGAAATGATGTGGGAACAACATTGATTCAAGCAGTTTTTGCCCAGGGGGTAATTTGTCTTTGATTTGATCTGTCTAATTACCAGCGTAGCTAATCAGATTAAGGGACCAATGCATCATGTTTATCTCCCACTGATTAGTTACACTGGTTTAGACTAATCAAATCAAATACTAATTTGTTTATTTCTGCTGAAATTGTCCAGCTTCCACCATATAACTAATTTGCAACCAGGGAGGACTCTTATTTAGTTTGGAAGAGTGTTACTTGTTATTGTATCCTAATACATTTCATTAAACTGTATTTTCTACCTCTACAGACAACCTCATCCAATTAATCACAGACATGGCAAAGTGAGTATCTTTTAAATTCACCAATCTCATACCAATACCGGCTCATTTCTACAGATATATAGAGGTAGAGTTTATTTTCAGAACATACTAAACCATAGACTGTGGCACAGAACCGAGAGATGCTAGATTATGAATATCTATTAGAGCAGCAGGTAGACAAGCGGTTAAGAGCGAGTAACCCAAACGTCACTGGTTTGAATCCCAGAGCTGACTAGGTGAAAAATCTGTCGATGTGCCCTTGAGCAAAGCACTTAACCCTAATTGCTCCTGTAAGTCACTCTGGATAAGTGTCTGCCAAATGACTAAAATGTCAATGTAATTACTTTGCTACCTTTAGCACATTGCCTGTGTCATGTAAGGATGTGTGACACTTCTAAGGTTAAGAGGATCCAGAAAGAACCTAACGGATCATCTCTGGATTAGATCCGGAATAGAGCAGTTTAGAATTAACAGCAAAGATGTGAGCAAATAGGCAAATAGCGATGCGTGCTATACTGATTGATAAACTGATATAAGGGATTAGGCGAGGTAAGAAGGATATTAGGAATAATGAACTGATAGGATTATATTATGAGATACCATATGAAAAAACATTTGTGAGAAAATGTTTATGCTATGCAAGTCATTGTGGAGTCAGGTTCCCCTTCAGACAGACCTGTGGTTGCCTCATTGTTATGTGAAGATAGCTGGCTGTACCAGTCATGCCAGTGGCTCTCATGCCACCCTGGGTACTAATCGATCCAGAGCCTCAGTGGGAGGAGGGAGGGATGGAGGGAGGGGAGTAGAGGCCTCATCTTTTAATTCAACTGGAACTGACAGCAGGCCAGTTAGGGTAGGTCACTAAGCAACGTACTGGGATGGCTCTGTAAGGATAGCAATCACAAAAAGTGCAGTGAGTTTTAAGACTGTAAAGACCCACTGCCACTAGGGACGATAACTAACTAATACCACTAAGTGGAATTAGACGGAGGGCATGTGGGACCAGGCTATGGAAGATTCTCATGATGACAGGGTTTAGGTTAAGACAACATGTGTTCTACAATAAATGGAGGACACAATTAATAGTTATATTGCATGATACAGATTTGTTGAATCCAATCTAGTGTCTAAACTTCATATCACCCTCTCTCTGTAGGATCTACAAGAAGACCAGCGGCAACGGATCGGTAAGGACCCCCTCTGACATCATAGCTGTGAGACACACTGGTCGAGGCCTGCTCTGATGCACTTATCGCATACCAGAGCAGGAATCCATACGCTTCCTCTAACCGAGCCAACTTACAAACAGCACTGCGATTCCTCAGGCTCCATCAAGATAACTGAGATTAGGCCTATCTATATGGTGTTGATTACAGACAGGAAGTAACGTCTCCCTATCCCTTTCTCCTTTTCCCAGATTGCTCTCTACCTGGGGAAGAGAGACTTCGTGGACCATGTGGAGACTGTTGATATCGTCGGTGTGTTATAAAGTTATCTCTGATTATCTTTGCACTTTACTAATCTAGGACTAGTGTATCTGTGTGTGTGTTTTTGTATGTGTTTTTCATACATATATCTTCTCTTGCAGATGGTGTGATCAAGGTTGACCCCGCTGAACTTGAAGGCAGGAAAGGTAACATTTAGTTGATTTCACTGTATCTATTGAACCAGGAAAGATGCATGAAGTCAAATTCAGCCCATCGAGGTTCAGTCTTGATATCAAAGATCTATCTCTAATCTCGTTGCAGTATGGGTGTATCTAGCATGCTCCTTCCGTTATGGTAGTGACGACCTGGACCTGATCGGGATGAACTACAGAAAAGACATCTGGATACAGAGGCAGCAGATCTACCCTGTTGTTGGCACCAAACCAGCCAACACCCCCATGCAGGAGGCCCTCCTGAAGAAATGTGAGGACCAAGGCCATGCCTTCACTTTCAATGTGAGTTTCACTGTGTGTTTCCTTCTGTCTCATCCTTCACACGGCATCACATAAAAAATATATTATGTCTGTGCATAGCTCACTTATCAGTCACACAACGTGTCATCTCGGTCCGCACTCTTAGCTGATGTTGCAAACCACATCAAAAGACTTCTGTCACAATGGACATTCCCATTAATGGCCCAGTGCAGTCCAAAACTTGATTTTCCTGTGTTTTATATAGATTTTATTTATACACTGTGGAGTTGGAATAATATTGTGAAATTGGTAAAATTATGATAATGCCCTTTCAGTGTAAGACTGCCTGAAATTTCAGCATGTTTGGGTGGGAGGGAGTTTTGGCCTGCCTGGTGACATCAGCAGTAAATTAAATAAATTAAGTAAATTAGTTAATAGACCAATAACAAAGACAGTTCCATACCTCTTTGCCAATAACAGATAGTTTTCAGTTTTCCCCTCCCTACTCAGACCACTCCCAGACAAGATTTGCAAGATTCTTGCTTGAGAAATTGCTATTTGCTAATACCATTTTAATTGAAAACAATCACAGTAATGTACTAAATTGTTAGCCAGAAATGATATGATATTGAGATAAAAACGGCTACATAGGACCTTTGAAGGAAATGGACATCCTAGCCTGTTGGTTTGTATCCATCCACACCTGATCACTTCTTACTTCCTGTCCGTTTCAGATTGATACCAACCTACCATGCTCAGTCGGCCTTCAGCCTGCACCAGAAGATGTCGGCAAGGTACGTTTTTCTCCTCTCGCTCCTCTCTCTAATCTTCTCTCTATTTCTTCTTTTTCACTCTCTCGATTTTATCATTTCATCAAAGACAAATCACTCCTTTGTTTCCTACCTCTGCAGGCTTGTGGTGTCGACTATGAGGTGAAAGCCTACATCGCCAATGAGGCAGACGACCCTGATGAGAAAATTAACAAGAAGTGCGTATCAGTGGAATTCCACTACTGTGCATACCATTTGCTGTTGCCAGTAATCAGATGAGTGTGTGTTCTGATGGTTTTCTCCCTCTCTTCCTCTCTCCTGTCAGGGACACTTGCCGTCTGATCATTCGTAAGATCCAGTTTGCCCCAGGAACAATACCTGCTGGACCCCAGGCTGACATCAGCAAGAACTTCATGATGTCTGACAAGCTAGTCCACCTGGAGGCCTCTATAGAGAAGGAGGTAGGCCTGTAGCCCTTCCATTGATTAGACTTGTATCCTGTCAGCCTAGGAGAACATTGATTACTGTGCTGGTTTTCTGTTGATGGATCATTCTGTATGATACCTGTTCATTTGAACATGTTTGCTTTCCTTTGGTGACTTTCAGCTCTATTTCCATGGAGACCCAATCCCTGTAAAAGTCAAAATCAACAATGAAACCGCAAAAGTGGTGAAGAAAATAAAAATAACAAGTGAGTCAATGTAAAAGTGGTTTTCTGTTCTGATTGGCTTCGTTGGTAGAGCATGGCGCTCGCAACACCAGGATTGCGGGTTTGATTCACGGGGCAACCCATACGTAAAATGTATGCACAGATGACTGTAAGTCACTTTGGAGAAAAATGTCTGCAAATATATATATTATTCTCTGTCATGATTGCGTGTGTTTCAACTCTTGTTTCTGACCAACAAACATCTTTCTGACCAGTTGACCAGACAACAGAGGTGCTGCTTTACCAAGCAGACAAATATACCAAGACTGTTCTGAATGAGGAATTTGCGTAAGTCAAGAACACATTCATTCCATTTCTACTGTAATGTAGAATTACTAAACCATGTGTCTATAACCCAATACTGAGTCAAACAATAAAGTGTATTTTGATTCTCACTGTTGGTGAATCCCAATGTCCTGTTTGTGTGGTCGTCCTGCGCAGGGAGGAAGTAAAAGGAGAATCCACCCTGGAGAAGACGTTCACGGTGATCCCTCTTCTGTCCAACAACAAAGAGAAGCGTGGTCTGGCCGTGGACGGCAGACTAAAGGATGAAGATACCAACCTGGCTTCTACCACACTGTGAGTCAGTGAGTTACCCAAGACATACACTACTGTTCAAAAGTTTGGGGTCACTTAGAAATGTCTTTGTTTTTGAAAGAAAAGCTCAACTGGTGTTTTGCGGGTACTTTTTAATGAAGCTACCAGTTGAGGAATTGTGAGGCATCTGTTTCTCAAACTAGACACTCTAATGTACTTGTCCTCTTGCTCAGTTGTGCACCGGGGCCTCTCACCCCTCTTTCTATTCTTGTTAGCCAGTTTGCTCTGTTCTGTGAAGGGAGTAGTACACAGCGTTGTACGAGATCTTCAGTTTCTTGGCAATTTCTCGCATGGAATAGCCTTCATTTCTCAGAACAAGAATAGACTGACAAGTTTCAGAAGAAGGTTCTTTGTTTCTGGTCATTTTGAACCTGTAATCGAACACACAAATGCTGATGCTCCAGATACTCAACTAAAGAAGGCCAGTTTTATTGCTTATTTAATCAGAACAACAGTTTTCAGCTGTGTTAACATAATTGCTAAAGTGTTTACTAATGATCAATTAGCCTTTTAAAATGATGAACTTGGATTAGCTAACACAACGTGGCATTGGAACACAAGAGTGATGGTTGCTGATAATGGGCCTCTGTATGCCTATGTAGATATTCCATTTTAAAAAATCAGCTGTTTCCAGCTACAATAGTCATTTACAACATTAACAATGTCTACACTGTATGTCTGATCAACTTGATGTTATTTTATTGGACAAAAAATATTTTTCTTTCAAAAACAAGGACATTTCTAAGTGACCCCAAACTTTTGAACGGTGGTGTATCTCCACCACACCCCGCTCTCCTTCTGTAGATGATGATAAAAAAAAACTTTTCTGCATCATCATCTATTGTCAAAAAGCCTGAGGTAACTCATCCCTGTTCTGTCCTCCCCTCTCCTAGCATTCGTCCTGGCATGGATAAAGGAATGCAGGGAATCTTAGTTGCTTACAAAATCAAGGTGAACCTCTTGGTCTCCAGCGGAGGCCTCTTGGGAGGCCTAACAGCCAGGTAAGAACAGGAGATGATATATGACATGTGCACTTTATTACATGACAAACACAGAGTACCCATGGGAAACTGTTGAGCGTGAAAAGCAGAGCAGCGTTGCAGTACTTTACACAAACCGGCGTGCCTGGCACCCTACTACCATACCCTGTTCAAAGGCACACACATTTTTTGTCTTGCCCCATTCACCCTCTGAATGGCACACATACACATTTCTCAATCATATCTCAATGCTTAAAAATCCTTCTTTAACCTGTCTCTTCCCCTTCATCTACATTGATTGAGTGTCATCAAGTGTCATCAATAAGAGATTATAATTTTCACCTGGTCAGTCTGTTCACCTGTTTTGTCACTTGGTGTACATGAATGTCAGCATGGTTTTGTTGGAGAAACATGATTATGTTGCCCACTGATAATGTACATTTTGTTTTGCCACAGTGATGTCGGAGTAGAATTACCTTTGGTATTGATGTCTCCCAAACCTGCAGATGTGTAAGTATGACTCTACCACCTGGTTTATCAGTGTGAAATGGGGAATTCATACGTGATGATATTCTGGCATGCGTGACAATTTCAGTTTTCCATTGAGTCTATAGTTTCTAATTGTTTCCATAAGAATGTTGATCTTATGTGTGTTTGTGCATTTATGAACTGCAGCCCAGTGGAATAAATGCCTCTGTGGTGCAGGTGAGGTCACTCTCAATGTCACATGTTTTCGGCCCGATATTCACTTCTTCAAGGGATACAAAAACATGATTATTTGGTAATAGTGGGAAAGGGTCGAAATAGTTGCAGTTAAAGAAACCTTGTCCATTGTTGCTCATTGGATACACTGTCAAGGTATAGAAATAGCTCTTACAGAAGTGCACAATGTCAACACAATGTATCCTCTTGATATGCTTGTGTATTGTGCCACTGAACGATCATACACTTGGATACATATGCCAATTAGGATGATATAGAGATACCACTGTCATGGCCACGGGAAGATGTTTTGGATTGGGTAAAAATAGTTAATAAATATTTTATTTTTTATTTAAGCAGGCAAGTCAGTTAAGAACAAATTCTTATTTTACAATGACAGACAACCCCGGCTAATTGCGCACCACCCTATTGGACTCCCGATCACGGCCAGTTGTGATACAGTCCAGGATCGAACCATGTTCTTTAGTGTCGCCTCTAGCACTGAGATGCAGTGCCTTAGAACGCTGCGCCACTCGGGAGGAGGTGCTGCAGCACGCTCAACACCCCTACTTCCCACGGCTATGACTGCTGTAGTACAATGCACAAGATATCATGGTTTGATAGTGGACTCAAAAAGAGAGAAAAACTATTGAACAGAACAACCACATATTCAAGCAATTCCTTGTCAGATAGCTGATGTGATGTTGTGTTTGTCCATGTCTCCCCCTCTAGAACGGATATAAAATTTGAGTAGATTCCCCAACAGAAGATGCAGGAGGACGATCAGTAAGAGTAACAGGAACAGACTCGCTGAAAGGACAACTGACACCAAAGAAACTAAGCACCAATAACATATAGCAGAGACCCAAGAGGATCACAACAACAATATTGCTTTCTCTCTTGCTTAGACCCTTCATCAACATTACACCTACTGATGAGGGCACACTGGGATGGCATCATATAGCAGATAGATGAGGGCTCTGAGTCCCCTTGAATGAAACACAATTAATTACTAGCCATTATAGGTCCAAAAGTCATTTCAATAGTTTAAATTGTTTTGCTTTTTAAAGTGAACTCTACAATAAAGAGTATATAACAGCTATTTATTTTTTTGCACACATGATGGTATCTCAAAAGGAACTGTACCAGCATCTGAGAGTTATATGAACAGGTGGGGAGCAGTGGGTGGGGAGAAAGCTGTGGGGGAACCCTAATTGTGGCACTCTACATTTCAGCCATTTAGCAAACGCGCCTATCCAGAGCAACTTAGTGAGTGCATACATTTTCATGTTGGACCCTTATGGGAATCGAACCCTCAACCCTGGCATAGCAAGTGCCATGCTCTACCAGCTGAGCTACACAGGATCATGTCTTATTCAACAACAACAAAAAAATAAAAAGATGTTCACCTCCTACTTCCTGTGTCAAATCTTTAGTGTATCTCCTCACTGTCTTCTGTTAGTTCATCGCTTCTTTCCTCTGATTACAATAAGCAATTCCCCACAGCCATCAAAGTCATTCCAAACACATGACAATCTGCAACCAACAAAGGATGTCGGGCCAATTGCATGTCTTTCAATGCAATAAACTCTTGCATTTTGTCAACCTCAAACAAACAACGTCTGAACACAATCAACCACACCCCCCAAAACAATTATCAAGACAGCATGGGGTTTCAAATGGGTCTGAAACAAATGACAAGCACAAGTACAAACTGGAACGCGGTGATTTTATATCTTTCACACTAATTAGGGCCCCTGGGAAACGTGGACCAAAACTATGGTTCCTAGCGTGTCACACATGGACTAGGACTAATGCAGTCACATAAGCCCACAGACGAATAATTCAGAACATTTAAACAATTAGCTATGTATTACATTTTACAACATAAGATATAAGTTGCAACAAAGCAAATTGTAGCACCATCACTTGTTCATTGTTGCTTGCACCGAGGGTCAGGATAAAGAGGAGTCTGTGACGGTAGAAATTACATTTTTGGAAAAAGTGGAGCCCTGCCTTTTGGCTGATCCATTTGTGGTTTCAGGGTGGGTGAAAACAAGAGTTGGGTGCTGTGGAATCAGTAAAAGTAACCAAAAGTGCTCTTGTGATAATTGTTTGTGTTTCTGCTGGTCATAGGTAGCAGGCGCTCCGTGTTAAACGAACAGGGACAAGAGATGTGAATTGTTCTGCTCTCAAGAAAAGGGTGCCATTGAAAGGAGTGATTATTGGGGTAGCGGTGAATGTACCCAGTGTTTGTGATGCTCGTTGTTTGGTGAGACGCAGACAGGGTGGCACGAGTGGTGAAACAAATTAGTCATTGTCTGTCCTTTTAAGTTTTGATGTTGAGTCTTTGCTTGACAAAGTGATGTTAGGATATAGAAGTAATCCCATACAAGCATTTGTGCCGAAAACATTACGTTGTTACAGGTGTCAAGCTTATGGGCATGTGGCAGCAGTGTGTAGGAGGGAGGTTCCTAGGTGTGAGAAATGTGCAGAAGGGCATGAGACAAAGGAATGTGTAGCATGGGGGAAAGTAGTGGTATGTGGTAATTGTAAGGGTGCCCAATGGGGCTGGGGTTCAGAAATGTCCCGTGTGAGAGAGGCAGGTTGAGGTTTCCAGGGTTAGAGTAGTGAAGAAGTTGTCGTATGCTGAGGCATTGAAGGATGTAGAGGAAGATTGGTCTAGGGGAGGGATCCTGAGAGGAGTGGTGTGAGTAATAGATCTGTACCAATACTGAGGGATAGGCCAACAACTGAAATACATTTTGTGACTGTAGGGTTAGATGATAGGGGATATGTTGATTTTCATAAATATTTTTTTTAAGCACAGTACAAGGTAGTTATACTCCAGTCTAGTAGGTGGCGGTAATGCAACGTTTATCAGATGCCAACCGCCGTTAAACCTTATCAAATAAGAAGACTTGTCCATTGGGCTGCATTTTGAACTCATAAAAGACACACACTCCTCCACTTACACTCGCCTTATGCCCTTGGGGGAATCCCTGCGGCTATTTGTTTTGTTGGTCCAATTTTTATTTTATTTTTATATTTTGTTATATATATATATATTTTTTAACCAGGTAGGCTAGTTGAGAACAAGTTCTCATTGGCAACTGCGACCTGACCAAGATAAAGCAAAGCAGTTTGACACATACAACAAGACAGAGTTACACATGGAATAAACAAACATAAACTTGTCCATCAATAATAGAGTAGGACAATCTATATACAGCATGTGCAAATGAGGTAGGATAAGAGAGGTAAATGCAATAAGTAGGCCATGGTGACGAAGTAATTACAATATAGCAATTAAACACTGGAATGGTAGGATGTGCAGAAGATGAATGTGCAAGTAGAGATACTGGGGTGCAAAGGAGCAAGATAAATAAATAAATACAGTATGGGGATGAGGTAGATGGGATGGGCTATTTACAGATGAGCTATGTACAGGTGCAGTGATTTGTGAGCTGCTCTGACAGCTGGTGCTTAAAACTAGTGAGGGAGGTAAGAGTCTCCAGCTTCAGAGATTTTTGCAGTTCGTTCCAGTCATTGGCAGCAGAGAACTGGAAGGAGAAGCGGGCCAAAGGAAGAATTGGATTTGGGGGTGAGCAGTGAGATATACCTTCTGGAGCGCGTGCTACAGGTGGGTGCTGCTATGGTGACCAGTGAGCTGAGATAAGGCGGGGCTTTACCTAGTAGAGACTTGTAGATGACCTGGAGCCAGTGGGTTTGGTGACGAGTATGAAGCGAGGGCCAGCCAACGAGAGCATACAGGTCTCGTTGGCTCGTGGGTAGTATATGGGGCTTTGGTGACAAAACGGATGGCACTGTGATAGACTGCATCCAATAGAGTGTAGAGTAGAGTGTTGGAGGCCATTTTGTAAATAACATCGCCGAAGTCAAGGATCGGTAGGATGGTCAGTTTTACAAGGGTATGTTTGGCAGCATGAGTGAAGGATGCTTTGTTGCGATATAGGATGCTAGATTTAATTTTGGATTGGAGAAATTTAATGTGAGTCTGGAAGGAGAGTTTACAGTCTAACCTAGGTATTTGTAGTCCACATATTCTAAGTCAGAATCGTCCAGAGTAGTGATGTAGTGATGGCATTAAACGGTTGAAGAGCATGCATTTAGTTTTATTAGCATTTGAAAGCAGTTGGAGGGCACAGAAGGAGTGTTGTATGGCTTTGAAGCTCGTCCAAAGAAGGCCAGAGGTATACAGAATGATGTCGTCTGCGTAGAGGTGGATCAAAGAATCACCAGCAGCGAGAGCGACATCATTGATGTATACAGAGAAGAGAGTCGGCCCGAGAATTGAACCCTATGGCACCCCCATAGAGACTGCCAGAGGTCCAGACAACAGGCCCTCCGATTTGACATACTGAACTCTATCGGAGAAGTAGTTGGTGAACCAAGCGAGGCAATCATTTGAGAAACCAAGGCTGTTGAGTCTGCCAATAAGAATGTTGTGATTGACAAGAGTCGAAAGCATTAGCCAGGTCGATGAATACGGCTGCATAGCAATGTCTCTTATCGATGGCGGTTATGATATCATTTAGGACCTTGAGCGTGGCTGAGGTGTACCTATGACAAGCTCTGAAACCAGATTGCATAGCGGAGAAGGTACGCTGAGATTCAAAATGGTTGGTAATCTGTTTGTTAACTTGGCTTTCAAAGACCCTAGAAAGGCAGGATAGAATAGATATAGGTCTGTAGCAGTTTGGGTCTAGCGTGTCACCCCCTTTGAAGAGGTAATAGGGGTTGCAACAATTTCGGCAGATCATTTTACAAAGAGAGGGTCCAGATTGTCTATCCGCTAAGAAAAGTCAGCCAAAACTTAAAACCAATGTTAATATGGAGAAGTCATCATACAAGTGTAAGTAAAAATGAATGTAAAATTGTGCTACTAATGCACATGACGACTCAGACACGTATCATAAAAGTAATTATGTTTTTGTTTGGTTAGCTTTTGTAAACATTAACTTGAGCACATATCTTTTCCTGATATCACACTTATACGTTGTCATTTTCCATTTACCTGATATAGTAGGTTGGCTAACATTTCAGGTCTGCGGATCAAATCTAAATCAAATCAAATGTTATTTGTCACATGGGCCGAATACAACAGTGAAATGCTTACTTACAAGCTCTTAACCAACAGTGCTTTAAGAAGTTAAGAAAAAATAAGTAAAAAATATAAAAGAAAAGTAACAAATAATTAAGCAGCAGCAGTAAAATAACAATAGCGAGGTTATATATAGGGGGTACCGGTACAGAGTCAATGTGCAGGGGCACCGGTTAGTCGAGGTAATTGAGGTAATATGTACATGTACGTAGAGTTAAAGTGACTATGCACAGATAATAAACAGAGAGTAGCAGCAGCGTAAAAGAGGGGTATCTGGGTAGCCCTTTGATAAGGTGTTCAGGAGTCTTATGGCTTGGGGGTAGAAGCTGTTAAGAAACCTTTTGGAGAACAGTCAATGACTAGGGTGGATGGAGTCTTCCTCTGACACCGCCTGGTATAGAGGTCCTGGATGGCAGGAAGCTTGGCACCAGTGATGTACTACCCTTTGTAGTGCCTTTCGGTCGGAGGCCGGGCAGTTGCTATACCAGGCAGTGATGCAACCAGTCAGCATGCTCTCTATGGTGCAGATGTAGAACCTTTTGAGGATCTGAGGACCCATGCCAAATCTTTTCAGTCTCTTGAGGGGGAATAGGTTTTGTCGTGCCCTCTTCACGACTGTCTTAGTGTGTTTAGACCATGATAGTTTGTTGGTGATGTGGACACCAAGGAACTTGAAGCTCTCAACCTGCTCCACTGCAGCCCCGTCAATGAGAATGGGGCGTGCTCGGCCCTCCTTTTCCTGTAGTCTACAATCATCTCCTTTGCCTTGATCACGTTGAGGGAGCGGTTGTTGTCCTGGCACCACACGGCCAGGTCTCTGACCTCCTCCCTATAGGCTGTCACTGTTGTTCTTGGGCACAGGGACTATGCTGCCCTACCAAGCAAAAATGCAGTAACTGATTATAGCGTGGAAATTAGAAAAATGGCTTGTATTTAACTTGGTTTCACAGTATGCAGTTACTGCTAACATGACCCCCAATTTCTCCAAAACACAATACAATAGAGGCAGGATACTTGCCCACATAATTAAGCATGTGTTTAATATAGCAAAAATTACATTAACTCATTTTTGGGAGCTGTCTTTTAGCCAAGATATGAAATGCAATCATAATTGACTGTAGCACATATAAGGCACACACAACAGTTGGGATGAACTAGTGACACATTTCCGGGCAAGAGAGATCCATTTGAAATTAATGAATTCTTCCCTCGACCGTTGCCCTGCAAGTGTATACTCGTCAGACGTCAGGATACGTAATCAGAAGTGTCCACTTAATTTGAGGGCTGAGGGGATAGGGTGTGTCTTTTAAGTGTTTGGAATGTAACCCTGCACTTTTTGGTACTCGAAGTCTGTCCGTCAGGGGGTGCTGGCTCGCGCGTCACAATTTCACATACAGAACTAGCATACACACAGCACACAACAAAAGCTAGGCTATCGATATACTACCCTGTGTCTCTTTCCCGTCGAGACAGCTTAGGAAATTGGCAATATAGCTAGCCAGCTGTTATTTATCGTTTAATAAATATGTCGACCACGACCGGCGGTGGAGAGTTTGGCAACCCTCTGCGGAAA
Source organism: Oncorhynchus tshawytscha (assembly GCF_018296145.1). Classification (NCBI taxonomy): domain Eukaryota; kingdom Metazoa; phylum Chordata; class Actinopteri; order Salmoniformes; family Salmonidae; genus Oncorhynchus; species Oncorhynchus tshawytscha. The sequence continues at coordinate 60,537,945 of NC_056436.1, read as the reverse complement.
TTCAAGCTCGTATTCTTAGGCGAACAAAGTGGTAAGTGGAGGTCTTTTCAGCAGAGCATGTGAGTATTTGTTTTGGTGAGAGTACCGCTATCTGACGTTAGCCTGGCTGTTAGCTAGCCAGGCCGAAACAGAAAGATTATGCTAAACGACGCCTTGTTATGTTAGTTAGCTATATGTTAGCCAAGGGAACTTGCTTACTAGCTAACGTTATCCCATTGAATCAGCAAAAATTGGTTGCTTGAGATCATATTGCCAAAGATATTGGTGGATAAAGCTATCTAGCTAATTTAGGTACTAGCTAACGTTAGCTTGGTAATATATTTGGTCGTATCCCGTAACTAACTAACGTTAAGATACTGAACTGTCGGTGTCATTCACGAGTTCAAGTTACATTCTTTCCATTTGATGTGAATGTTTTTCTGTTTACTTGGTATCTAACTTCAGCTTGTGTGGGTGGAGTCAGTTTGCTTAAGCCACGTCTGTCAGAGGGGAGCCAGTTGAGCTTGCTAACTCACTGAGCCTTTTATTCAACCTTGGCCATTTCCTGTGACAAACGTCAACATTCAGAGAAATAAACCAGACATGCTATATTATTTCTTCAAACAAATATTAATTCAGATTTGCATAGCCCCAAAACGGTATATCGATTTTCCAGTCCATTTGAGCTAGCTAACGTTAGCTAGTTATCGCCTTCATTCGTGGCTCCACCCTTTGCCAGCTCAGCGTGGGTCAGTACTCCAACGCCTAGTTTTTCGATTTATCATGGGAATAAACAATACCTTCACATATATGATCACTGTCAGTATTGTGTTTTAAATAGCTAAATGTTTATTATAAAGGTACGTTTTATTGCTTTTCCTCACGAATTACAGTTGCAGAGGATCATGCAGAATTTAGAAAATGTCAATGTAAACGAAATGTTCTGTCTTTACAGTGGGAAAGACATCGCTTATCACCAGGTTTATGTATGACAGCTTTGACAACACCTATCAGGTACATGATCTTATCTCAAGTACAGTACTGGTAATTCATTGCATGTAACTAACACATCAATCAAATGTATTTATAAAGCCCTTCTTACATCAGCTGATATCTCAAAGTGCTGTACAGAAACCCAGCCTAAAACCCCAAACAGCAAGCAATGCAGGTGTAGAAGCACGGTGGCTAGGAAAAACTCCCTAGCAAGGCCGAAACCTAGAGAGGAACCAGGCTCTGAGGGGTGGCCAATCCTCTTCTGGCTGTGCCGGGTAGAGATCATAACAGAACATGGCCAAGATGTTCAAATGTTCATAGATGACGAGCAGGGTCAGATAATAATAATCACAGTGGTTATAGAGGGTGCAACAGGTCAGCACCTCAGGAGTAGATGTCAGTTGGTGTTTCATAGCTGATCATTCGGAGTATCTCTACTGCACCTGCTGTCTCTAGAGTTTAAAACAGCAGATCTGGGACAGGTAGCACGTCCGGTGAACAGGTCAGGGTTCCATAGCTGCAGGCAGAACAGTTGAAACTGGAGCAGCAGCACCACCAGGTGGACTGGGGACAGAAAGGAGTCATCAGGCCAGGTAGTCCTGAGGCATGGTCCTAGGGCTCAGGTCCTCCGAGGAAAAAGGGTAACATTAGTTGGCATCCACACCACTCTGAGCTTTGGGTTGTTTTGCTTGGTGGAAATGTCTGCCTTTGAGAGCCATGTTTCTGTTTTTTGTAACCTGATTATAGCTTGCATACAATATGATACAAAACTGGGGGGGAAACAAGGACACAAGGCCATATTTTTCTTTGGCTTATTGTTGAATGTAGTATAGTCATGCAGTTTGGTAGTGATATCTGAGGAGAATGTTTTTTGTCTTGCAGGCAACAATTGGCATAGACTTTTTATCGAAAACGATGTATCTGGAAGATCGTACGGTAAGTACCACTTGGCTTCTATATCATCTGCATCACTTTAAACCATTTCACATGTCCCTTAAGTTTGTGCCCATATGAGATCATTGTATATCCCCCTCCAAGCCACTGTCAAAAAGGGGCTTAGGTAGTCTCCTTTTTATCTAATCCTGACTAGACTGCTTGTTTAAAGCATGGACGTAGATGCACTATGAGTTGCAGTTTCATTATCAGTTTTCATTTAGCCCATGTTTTCTTTCCTACCATGATTCTGTTTTTAGTTCCATCATCATACGTTTTTGTCTCTGTCCACCCCTCCCCTCCATCCCCATGGCTGGGTTTCGAACTGTGTCCGCTCCTCGGTTTGTTGTGTGGTTGGCCACAGATTCGGCTCCAGCTGTGGGATACAGCCGGGCAGGAGCGGTTCCGCAGTCTCATCCCCAGCTACATCAGAGACTCAGCCGCTGCTGTGGTGGTTTATGACATAGCAAGTAGGTATCACCTCCCTGCCCTTCCCTCAGTGGACGGAAGGGGAGAACAGGGCAAACAGCATTTCCGCAGCTTGGCAACGTCACTGGACTGTAGTAATGAAAATAGCCTCCTAGTGCTTCAGGGCTTCCATTGTCTGAGAATTATGTGCTACCATAAAGTCAGTAGCTATTATAAATGACATTGTTGGTGCAATGGTTCCAAATAGGCCAATAGAGTGGAATGGTATACCTCTTAGTACATCCAGTGGTGATTGTGCTTGTGGAAATGTTGTCCCTAAAGGTGCTTGTCTAAGGAATGGGGGAAAATCTTTCCTTGCTCCAAAGCATTGATTTAGAACATTTGCCATCTGTACTTAGGTAACTAAAAAGTGTCAACATTGGGAACAGGTCATCTGCTAGATACATGGGAAAGCTTTTTCCTATTCCAGGATGCATGAGCATTTCCGCCTCTGCTGCCATGATGTTCTCTTGCAACTATTTTATGTCGTTCCTCTTTTCCATTTTCCCTTTCCGTCTGTCCCGTTTCCTCCGTCCCGCTCCCCAGGTCCGACTCCAGCTCTGGGACACTGCTGGACAGGAGCGTTTCCGTAGTCTCATTCCCAGCTACATCCGCGACTCCACCATCGCTGTGGTGGTTTATGACATCACCAGTGAGTTAGAGCTGTGCTCTCATCACTGTAATGAGGGGGGGCAGGGTCAACTGAGATATTACATTGGGAAGGATGCTGTCATAAGACAGTAGCAAACCTCAACAGCTTCTAATGTATGAGTAGTGTTGCTATTATTGGAGGCATTTAGTGTCGCCATGTAGGGACTTTAATGATGCAACTTCATGGAGGTTAGGGAGTTTTCCCTTGTATTAACAGTGGCGTGGGGACTACTATTCCTTTATGTGCTTAAACTTAACTTACTGTTTACTTTTGCTTACTAACACCTGGCTACTGTGTGTTCACTCCTCCGCTGAAATCAACTGTACTTTCAATGAGGAGCAATGACTGTTCTGATTTGCAAATGTATCTAACGTGTTCATATCCCCTTCACCCGCAGTTCAAACCTCATAAGATATTTAAAGTGATCATGCTCACTCTGTATGCATTCTGAATTGCTACTGTTCTTCCACTCAGACCTCAATTCATTCCAGCAAACCTCTAAGTGGATTGATGATGTCAGAACAGAGAGAGGAAGTGATGTCATTATCATGCTTGTGGGAAACAAAACAGACCTGGCTGATAAAAGGTACATGGTGTGTGTGTGTGTGTGTGTGTGTGTGTGTGTGTGGAGAGTAGTTGATGAGGTGGTAAACGGCAATGTGGTCCCTGAACTGAATATTGACCTATTTGACTGTTGTATGTGTGAACACTTTGTCTCAAAGCCTGGTTCCTCCTCCCTCGATTGTATTTGGCATCCCATCTTATTTAGATTTTAATGAGTATATTGGGCACAACATTCATTTTTCAAGTGTGTTCTGTTTTTGATCTATTGAACTTTACTCCATGTTCACCCTGCTTACTATTTGGTTAAACGTTTCTTTTTTTTGGTCAAATTTTGGTTTTATCAACATTTTTTTGTTCCCTCTCCCCGGTGTCTCCCCATGTCACTTTGATTTGGTGTCCACTCCCAACCCCCTGACACCACCTTCCCCTCCTGTCACTCCCCCTGGGACCATGGCAGACAAGTGTCTGTAGAGACTGCAGAAAGGAAAGCTCGTGAACTCAATGTGATGTACATAGAGACCAGTGCCAAGGCTGGCTATAACGTCAAACAGGTGGGTGTCCAGTTACCACCAGCAGGTGTTCAAACAGCCTCCAGAACTGCTCATTATGCTCCCCCTTAGGGAGAGTAATTTGTCATGTACTACGTGGATTAGATGTTTAATGTGGACCAAGTGACTGTGCTGTGAGTGACTTTGGATTCCCTCTATAGCGTGTCAAGCTGTTTCATCTTTTCTCAGCAAAGCTGCTCCCTCCTATCCGTTTGTCTCTCAGAGGCATGACCAAACTAACCCTCTCTCTTTCTAACCAAAAACTCTGAGCTCTTCGTTTTCTCTCCATCTCCCCCTTTCCCTCTCGGCCTGTCCTCTTTCATGTCTGTCTATCCCTCCATCTCTCCACCTCTCGGCTGTGGCCTGAGCAGACAGATCACCACGGAAGAGGGCGAGCAGAGAGCTAAGGAACTGAATGTCATGTTCATTGAAACCAGCGCAAAGACTGGCTACAATGTCAAACAGGTAGAGCTTCTGTTCACTCAGGATAGTTCCGCTCAATCTTCCCTCCTAGACTATTTTCACAACTTCTAGTTTTCCCTTCTCTTTTCACTTGACTCCGCATGGCCTGTCCCCCTTGTCCTCTCTGCGTTGTGATTCACTTCAGTGCTCAGGTGTTGTGTTGACGTTCACGTCCACTGCTTTAGAACGCTTCGGCATCAATTGTACTGCGCTGTCTGGCTCCATGTTGTTTTTTTTCTTATTTTGCCTCGTTCCACAAAATGTCTGCTTGTGTTTCTCACTGTTTCGCATGGAGCCATCAACAGGCTTATTGAATGGGGATAGAATCTAAATAATCACATGACCAATTTGACGCAAGTTAACGACTCTTAATGTGTTATTGGGATATCTTCCAAGAAGAATGTGTAATAAATATCAGGATCAATTTTGTCATGTAGCCCCATGTACAAATATACTGTAGATTATTATTTTTTTGTGTGTGTGTGAAATGATCTCTTATAAATATTGACTTACCATCTAGGCTGTAACTGTTATGTGGCCAACATTACATTATTGATGCACTGTGTGGTACGGCTGTTTTGCTCCACTGTTTCCTTTCTTGTGGTTCCTCAGCTGTTTCGCCGTGTTGCCGCAGCCCTACCTGGGATGGATAGCACACCAGAGAAGAGCAAAGAGGACAGTATCTTTTCACAAAGGGGTTATTCCCGAGGCAGAATGGTTTGTAGTGTGTTTGAGCTCAACATGTAATCAACACTCCAGAAATGTGTCAGTGTCTGTTGTAATGTTATCTGTTGCTTATGAATTTAATTTAGTTGAACTTGCATAATATCCCCCTCCCCTCCCCCCTAAATGTTTGATGCATGAAATGTCTAATGGAGAATATTCCTTAAGCACCTCCTCTCTCAGTGATCGATATCAAACTGGAGAAGCCGCCGGAGATGGCTGTGACAGAGAGCAGCTGCTCCTGCTAGTAAACACCTAAACCCCCACCTGACCTGCCTCCTCCCCACCAACAGCTTGTGTCTCAGTGGCCACTCTCCCCACCCATGGCTCACTGCCATCGGCTGCAGAACCTCTTTCGACTCAGTGATTTTTCAGAGTAACTGTGTGGATGTGCTATTACTCTGTATTTAAACAGATCTAAAGATAATATTAAAGGTAAAAAGTAAAACTGTCAACACAGAATAGGTTAAATGCTGAATATGATCAGATTGTCATCCAACTGCATGGCATTATCTAGGATTGCAGACTGACAACTAAATGCTCCTGGGTTATTGCACTTTTTGGAGCATTAGTGCCATCACACTTGACATTGTTGTAAAGTGATATTGTTTGAGATTATTTAAGTGACTATGAAAGGTCTGTCCCTTTTTAGTTCTTTGGTTTTATTTCCAATGGAGAGTCAGGAGTGGGTCAGCTACAGTATTCTATATATGTGATCAACAAGGTGTCTGTTACTGATTCCCATAATTCTTTAAATACTTTGTTGCAAAAAGATTCCCCTCAACTTGATGAACATTATTTTGAATCATTGTTGGCTCATCTATTAATTTAAGCCTAATGAATAAGGGATATTTTTAAGGGCAAGAACAGCCAAATAACTTCATTTAGGATTACTGTAGTTAGTCGACTGAAGATTTCAATGGCGGCTGGTTTGTTAATTTGGCAAGTTGTCCAAGGGGATGCTTCAGAAAGTACGTGTAGCCAATCCGATAGGAAACAAGGGTATACATTTTTAGAAAGGGGACATAATCCCAAATTCATTGTACTGGAAAATACTAACTTAAATCTACTGATGTACACTTCAAAACTATGGCTGCTCTGTCAGAGAAACGTTCCTCAGTCATCTACATGCATACAAACATCTTGTGTCTGAGGAGAAAAGGTGATTAAAGTCCATGTGTGGGGCTATGGAGTGAGCAGGTGTCAACCCTTTTACACACTAAATGGAAACATGTCACTTGGCCCATACAATGTATCCTACTCACCCTCCAATTGATATATGTATTGTCTTGTTTTCATCACACTTGCAGGAACAGCGTGCTCATCATGCAGGATTTATAGACGGTTAAGAACACAGATGCCTTGCTTGTTTGTTCACCAACGGTATGCACTGAATCGAGTCCCAATATTGTAAAGATCGAGAGGCCTGCTGACGGGCCTCTGGCTTCAGTAGTTGTTTTGTAGAGCAGTTTAGATAGTTGTATCTGAGGATCAACTAACGCTTCCTAACACCCTTGCTGTAAAAAAACAAGTGCAGTGAAGATAATTTTTATCGCTATTGCCTGTGTATGACTGTTGTTTTTAATTTATTTAACACAAGCAACTGTAAAATCGCATTGTATGCTTGACAAAATTTAGAGTTGCTGGCACGCATGTGGAAGTTGGTGTTTTATTTATTTCCGTGTCTCTGCTTGGATGCTGAATTTCAAAGCAAAAGCCAGGCCTGGTTGTTTCGTCTCAAGTCACCACGGTCACACTGATGATGTTGACTCCCTGCAGTGTGTATAGTCAGTGGATTGGTTTAGGTACAGAAAAGGCTTCTCTTCACCCCTGTCCTTTACCACGTACATACGGTGGCATACACAAACCAAATAACCACAGTCAAAAATGGCCCAACCACACACACCAATAGCTGTAGATTGTTTGAAAATGTCAACATTTTAAAATGTTTAAACAAATGTAGATAAGTATTTAATTACATCGAACAACCTTTAGCTTAATAGCTAAATCTATTACCTGACGCTGACTGAATACTCAGCTCTGTGCTTTTCTGAAGTGTCTGTCCAGTTGAAATATGTCTACTAGTGTTTAGCAATGTTTCTGTGAATAATAATGTACTGTTAGTATTACTCTGCTGTAAACAAAAAGGATAGTTAAAGAACACAAGTGTATCACATGAAGTAAAGGTATTTCACCAAAATTGTTCCAAGCTTCTCGCAAATGATTTTTATGAATGTTATTAATAGGATAAGCCTACCTTTACATACACATGACTTTAGAATTGTTCATTTAACTTTGTTCCTACAAAATGAAGAATGTCAGATTTGTTATTTATCCGTGTGGTCTTTAAAATATCTTATTTTACCTCTTTCTTTTATCCATATAATATAGTACTACAGGTCAAAGGTTATTGGCCCTAATGAATGGAATGTTGCCTTTTGTCACTACAGTCTAGCCCTGATCAATAGATGTATGGGCCTTGTCATGTATTCCACAATGCATTAGTGATAATTGTAACCAACAATGTGACCGTTTCTGTGCCAGGAGGACATTTTATTTTTGCACAAGATATTGTGCATTTACAATATACAGTATGTAGACTTTGAGAGTGATTTATTGGCCAAGCATAAACTATTTATGACTGATAGGATCAGCGTTCTCCGTTTTCGATTTTACCTGAAGGTTATAATTATTCCGAGATATCACCTATGGCTACAACTATTGAGGTGGCTTATTCTAATACCCAACAATAATTAATTACCAAAATCAAGATTTGTCACATTGCACACGTTTACACATCATGAATAATATATTGAGGCAAAAATTTGACAGTGTACAAATAGCTAAATACAACTCAATTGAATTGACATGAGTCTGATTTAAATATCATTGAAATATATAGGTCTATGTAGCCTAAACTATGGCCTATTTATATTTTAATACAGTAATCTCGGTTTTCATTTGAAGGGTCTTTATATCCTTCGCTTGTTATGCAAAGAAATTGGCAACTTTGTAGTTGTCACATTCCTTCTGAAGTTGTCAGCACAAAAGACAGATAAACATCTTGATTGTGTTTTGCGGAAGTCTGTATAAAGTGTCGCGGAAGGGCAAAAAAAAGCATCTAACGACGTACTTGGGTGTTCAACGAGTGGTCGGTAAATAACGAGCGTTTTCGATAATCACTTTAGTAACGATGGTTTCGGAGATTTAACGATGCTCCTACCAAGGTTATAACGATTGACGTAGCCTTAATATGCTTTTGGGAAACTGGGCCCTGGACTTTATGTACGAATGAAATCTAGACGAATTAAATCTAGGGATACCATCATTCCCAATGTCAGCCAACTTGAGCTAACACAAGCTAGGAGTAGTTGTTCTCATTCCAAAACTATGTGTGCACTGTGTAGACAAGAAAAGATTCCAGTAGGCTACCTGTGTGAATTCCGGAAGGAGTTACGTGTAGAGTTGTTCTGCATTATTTTCGGCTGGAATCTGGGTGGGTCAGGAATCCAGCACAAAAATCCAGTCTAACTTGATATGATAATTAGTGAGTATATCCGGATTGATCTCACTGTCATAATAGAATAGCATTTTGGAGGCAGGAGGATCGGACTGGATACACAACATTAATTCAGTGACTTTACTAGCATTGCCATTCGCACTTGTTTTACTGCTTATTAAGTAGCTACCCTTTTTCCCGTTCATCCAGAACGTTATTATGTCTCGAATTCTTTCGGGAATTATACCAGACGAGGCAGTCTTCACAGACTTCAGAAGACAAGCCTTGTCAACGGACAACTGGTACAGTAAATATGACAAGAACGGAATGGAGGTCTGGGTCGAGGTGGCCCCAGTAGCATCATCCCCTCAAGGAAACAAAAACATCCCTAAAGTTCACAAGATAAAGGTGAGGACACTGGCTTGACTCATCTGTCGATTTGATACACAGTAGTGTAGCCTAATGTTTTAGCACTAACACTTAACAGTATATGGCATGGATCAGTTGAGTTGTTTGACCAAAATATGTTCTCTCTCTCTCTCTCTCTCTCTCTCTCTCTCTCTCTCTCTATATATATATATATATATATATATATATATATATATATATATATATATATATATATATATATATATATATATATTTCCCCCACCTTCATTTAACCTGGAAGGCCAGTTGAGAACAAGTTCTCATTTACAACTGCGACCTGTCCAAGATAAAGCAAAGCGGTGCGACAAAAACAGCAACACAGAGTTACACGTGGGATAAACAAAGTACAGTCAATAACAATAATAGAAAAATCTGTATACAGTGTGTGCAAATGAAGTAGTCCAGTTGAGAACAAGTTACAGTGTGTGCAAATACATAGGCCAAGTACTGTATACTTGTTCAAAAGGTAAGGCAATAAATAGGCCAATAGTGGTGAAGTAATTACAATTTAGTCATTTACACTGGAGTGATAGATGTGCAGATGAGGATGTGCAAGTTGAAATACTGGTGTGCAAAAGAGCAGAAAAACAAATATGGGCATGAGGTTGGTAGTTGGTTGGATGGATGGGCAATTTACAGATGGGCTGTGTACAGCTGCAGCTATCGGTAAGCTGCTCTGACCGCTGACGCTTAACGTTAGTGGGGAGATATAAGTCTCCAACTTCAGTGATTTTTGCAATTCGTTCCAGTCAACTATATCTATTCAACTATATTAACAAAATATGGGAATATCCAGTTTTCTATTATGAATCCCATAGTCTGAATAGAGCAATAGACATTGCATTAAAGGACTAACTTTTACCCATTCCTGTCCTTTGCCTGACCTTTTTCCAATGTATCTCTATCGGGGCTCTCCACCCCTGTTCCTGGAGAGCTGCCGTCTTGTAGGTTTTTGATCCAACCCTAATCTAGCGCACCTGATTCTAATAATTAGCCGGTTGATGAGCTGAATACGGTTAGTTACAGCTGGGGTTGGAGCGAAAACCTTTCAGGAGGGTAGCTCTCCAGAAACAGGGTTGAAGAGCCCTGCGCTAAGTAGTCTTTTGACATTTCAATGTCCCTTGGAGACAGCGTAACACAGGTTTTCTGTTCCACATTTGCACCACAACCCTTTTGTTTTTGTGTGGCAGCATTGTTACAAGAACACCTAGGGGTTTCCAGTTTTCCATGACCATTGGTTTATCTGGTGTCGTATTTTATTGTAGTGAGTACTCAACAGATAAGGCCTGATCTTGAGATGGAATGAATTTACTGTGTTACTTCAATAATCAATTTACTTCAATGCTCTCTTTTGCTGTTTGGATTTCAGTGCAGAATGACCATAAAAGATGTGTCAGCCGCCACCATGTACGACGTCCTTCATGATGGCCTGTATCGCAAAAAGTGGGACCCCACCATGTTGGAGAGCTTTGACATTGCCCGGCTCTCCCCTAACGCTGATGTGGGCTACTACTCATGTGCGTGCCTCTTATTTGCTTGAGATAAAAGTGCTAAACGTTACTAAACGTTTGTGGTTCAAAGATGACCACAGGTGAAAATGTGCAGTAAATCTGGTGTAAAGTATTTTATTTACATTCCTTCCACTGTCCCATTGCTTTGAGGAACACATTTCTCCATGGTGCCCCTCCACTGAATCTCTGTTTCCATTGCCTCCTCTCTCACTAACTTCCATTACACTATATCGCATTGGTTCCATCAGCAGTTGTAGTGTACTTCTTATTCTGCCCTCAGGAGTTCAGATAAGGCATAAGGGAGCTGGTTTTTAGAGTGTATTTGTAGTCTACACGAGAGTGCAGTTGCTGCCATTGAAGGTCTTCGGAATCTTTGGTTACCATGACAGGGGGGTTTTGTAGGAAAGCTCTCCTCAAGTAGTTTTTCATTTGTTGTTGTCCCTTTTGGTTTTCAGGGCTGTGTCCGAAACCACTGAGGAACAGAGATGTGGTGACGTTGCGTTCGTGGCAGGTGACGGACGACGAGTATGTGATCGTTAACTACTCAGTCAAACACCTGGTACGTATGCCATGCACCTTCACCTCCTTGGTCTGTAGACTCTCTGGCTCTTAGCAACCACCCAGTATATACAGCAGTCTGTCTCCGCTCTACCATTCCTATAGTTCAATGGCAGTTATTGTCCTCATACAGGCCCTTGCAAAAGTATTCAGACCACTTGGATTTCTTCACATTTTATTGTGTTACAAAGTGGGATTCAAATGGATTTAATTGTCTTTTTTGTTGTTGTCGACAATATACATTAAATACTTTAATGTCAAAGTTGAAGAAACATTTGAAGAAAAAAAAGACTAGAATATAGTCATTGCATAAGTATTCAGACTCTTTGTTTAGGCAGGCCTAAATTAGTTCAGGAGTCAAATTTGGCTTAACAAATCACATAAGTTACATGGACTCACTCTGTGTGCAATATTAGGGGTTGACATGGTTTTTAAATGATTAAGCATGTCTCTGCCCCCATACATACAACATCTGTAAGGTCACTCAGTCAAGGATTGAATTTCGAGCACAGATTCAAGTACAAAGACCAGGGAGCTTTTTGAAAGCATCATTAAGAAGGGCAGTGATTGGTAGATGGGTAACAATAACAAATCAGACATTGAATATCTCTTTAAGCATGATGTGGTTAATAATTATGCTGTGGATGATGTATTAAACCACCCAGACACCTCAAAGATACAGTCGTCCTTCTGAACTGAGCTGCAGTACAGGAAGGAAACTGCCCAGGGATGTTACCATGAGGTCATTGGGGATTTTAAAACAGCTTCAGAGTTCAATGGATATGATGGGAGGAAACTGAGGATGGATCAACAGCATTGTAGGGACTCTACAATAATGACCTAAATGACAGCGTGAAAAGAAGTGTACAAATTTACTAAATATTCCAAAACATGCATCTTGTATGGAACAAGGCACTAAAGTAATACTGTAACAACAACAAAAACACGGCAAAGGAATACACTTATTGGCCTAAATGCGAAGCCTTATGTTTAGGGTAAATCCAGCACATCACTGAGTAACTGCCTCCTTATTTTCAAGCTTGGTGGTGGCTGCATCATGGTATGGGTATGCTTTACATTGGCAAAGACTGGGGAGCTACCAGAATAAAAAGAAACGGGATAGGGCTAAGCACAGGCAACCTGGCTCAAGTCTGCTTTCCACAGGACACTGGGAGATGAATTCACCATTCAGCAGGACAATAACCTAAAACACAAGGCCAAAGCTACACTGGAGTTGCTTACAAAGAAGACAGTGAATGTTCCTGAGTGGCCAAGCTACAGTTTTGACACAACCCAATGAGTCCCACCGGTGTGATTTAGGACTTCTAACCCCTTTTAAAAATGGTGGTATCAACCATTAGTCTGTGTGAGACAAGGGCGGATCTTGAAGGGGCCCGGGGCTGGGTCTTTTTACAAAAATGTCTGTAGAGTCAGAATGGTTTGAGCTACAAATTATTCAAGCTACAGTATTTCTGAAAAGCTGAGACTAATGAACACGCATGTTTTGCTCTATGTCCCTCACAAGCTACACAAGTCGTTAGAAGCTGAGGGGTTCATCTACATAGGTCATAGGAAATCCCAGGACATAGTGTCTATAATACTGTAATAAGCTCACATGGTTGCTGTCACAAACTCAACACAGTTGTCACTGACTATTTGGATATTCATTTCCCACTGAGCAAACCATTTCTGTACTTACAACATTCATATAAATTCATTTTTATCAAATTTTTGAATGCAACTTTTGAATGTCAAACAGTTTTGTGTTCTACTTGTAGACCTGGATGTCCTGAAAAGAAAATGGTAAAACACTTCATTGTGAAGCTAAATATAAGGGCTGGACATGCAGATAAATGATAGTCAGAAAAAATGAAAAGCTGATTTTTGCTGGGGTCTCGGGACTGATAGGGTTAAATCTAATTGAAATTCTATGGCAAGACATTAAAATTGCTGTCTTGCAATGATCCCCAACATCTTGACAGAGCTTGAAGAATTTTGAAAACATTAATGGGCAAATATTGCACAATCCAGGTGTGCACTTACCCAAGAAGACTTACAGCTGTAATTATTGCCAACATGTATGGACTCAGGAGCTGAATACTTATGCACAGACTGTTTTATTTAATACATTTTATTAATCTTGACAAAAATATATAAATTGTTCTTCCACTTTGACATTACAGAGTATTTTTTGTAGATTGGTCCCATAAAAAATATAATTAAATTCATTGTAATCATACTTTGTAACACAATAAAATGTGAACAAATCCAAAGGGTCTGAATTAATTTTGAAAGGTACTGTAGATGAGTCATATAACAGAACCACCTAATGTATATTTAACAAGATGAGGTGGTTCTAATGGGGATGAAGAAATTATGTTTTTATTGCAATGTAACATTCAGTTACTAATAGGTACTGAATGTTACAACGTTCTACATACGCCCAAAATCTCAGCTGATTTGGTTCTTATTTCTTCCGTCACAGAAATATCCTCCCAAAAAGGACCTTGTGAGAGCCATCTCCCTCCTGACTGGCTACCTGGTGAAGGCCACAGGACCCAATAGCTGCTCCTTTACCTACCTCTCACAGGCTGACCCCAAAGGTGAGACCCACTGACCTTCTTCAGATCCTATGCTTCAGTTGTCTTTTCTTTACTGAAAGATATTTGATACAGGGTATGTTACACTACAGGTACCAAGAGTTGCTGTGAATATTGATTATTTTATTCTGTATTTCAGGTTCTCTTCCTAAGTGGGTGGTGAACAAAGCGTCTCAGGTTCTGGCTCCCAGGGTACGAATAATATCAGCCATTGTTACTAATCTTCCTTCTGCTAAATTCTGTAGCTTCTTTGTGTTTGACGACAGAGTTATAACTGTTTTTTAATTTGGTTCGAAAGCAACAATCAGCCAATACCTCTGTGTGTTTGTGTGTGTTACGATGGTAATTCTTGTCCTGAACTAGGTAGTAAAAGCTTGCCATCTTAAGAATATTGAGAGTGGGTTTCAAGTCCCTTAAATTACCATGGTAACCATAAAAAACACACTGGAAGGTCCAGTCCAGCTCTGTTTTATTTTTTTGACATTTAAGTCTCTCAGGAAGAGAAAATGACTCTCAGCAGCCCTGTAGAACTTGTTCTTCTGGTTTCATAGCATGTGCAGCATGAAACTATTCAGGGCAAGGTGTGTCTTTGTGTGCGAAACCAAGACTGTGTGTGTGGCTCATAACTGTGATTGAATGGAAACCTGATGATTAATGATTAACAGCTAGCTGTTAATCATCTTAAATTGCACCCCACTTACGCTCTTTGTAATATCATTACATTATGTACAGTGCCTTCAGAAACTATTCACACCCCTTGGCTTTTTCCACACATTTTGATGTGTTACAGCCTAATTTGAAAATGGATTAAATTGACATTTTTTAAGTGGTACTCAGTTGATATGTTGTTGGATTTGCCCCAAACATAACGCTTTGTATTCAGGACATGAAGTTAATTTCTTTGCCACGTTTTTTAGCAGTTTTACTTTCGTGCCTTATTGCAAACAGGATTCATGTTTTTGGGGGTATTTGTATTCTGTACAGGTTTCCTTCTTTTCACTCTGTCAATTATATTAGTATTGTGGAGTAACTACAACGCTGTTCATCCATCCTCCATAAAATACTTATTGACTCAAGACATTTCAGCTTTTCACTTTGAATTAAATTTGTAAACATTTCTAAAAACATAATTCCACTTTAACATTATGGGGTATTTTGTCTGTAGGCCAGTGACACAAAATCTCAATTGAATCCATTTTAAATTCAGGCTGTAACACAACAAGTGGAAAAAGGAAAGGCTTTGGGAGGTGTGAATACATTCTGAAGGACTGTACATGCATATGACTCAGGGCAGAACTGTAAAAAAAAAATGAGGTGAAGGGGAAAAACTAGGCTGAGGCTCAGCTCTCGTTCTCTGACGCACTCCTCTCTCCCTGCAGGTACTGAAGTGTGTGCACAAGGCGGGCCAGAGTTACCCAGAGTGGAAAGAGCAGAACTCTCCGGATCAGAAGCCCTGGTTGTACCCAGAGCAAAGCACCCTGCCCATGATGGACCCGGCCGAGCTGACCATCCAGCGGGCAGACTCTCTGGAGAACGTAGATGAGAGCTCTCAGCTGGACATTCAGGAGAGTAACAAAGCAGAGGACAGCAGCTGAGCACGTCTGTCAGAGGAGATGAAGCCTAGACAAGAGAGGATGGATGGACAAGCTCACGCAGACCTAAAGACTCAAGTCCTCAACCTCTCCATGGCACATGATCCCAATCTTTAAAGTTTTAAGATCCACCCCCAATTTATTTTGTACTTATCCAGTTTTTGCCTTATAAACCACTATTTATGCCTATATGGAGGATGAGAGAATAAACTGTTTACATCTGTTTGGCCTTATGGAGCTGAACAACATACCAACGAGTGGAAATTCTGGTTCTTCCCCTCCACCTGAACTGATAATGCAGCCAGTTTTTGCCAACAAACTGTGCCAACTCCAGATAATGCACTGGCAGAGGTGCTAGATGGACTTGGTTGTTGATTGTTACGTACAGCTACTTTTAGAAACGACAGCATCAGGTATTTTATATTACCAGCCATGCTTGATAGTTTTTTATACAATTTGATATGAGGTTTGGAATAATTCAGAAGTTAAAGAAAAGCCAGGATTGGCTGTTTTGATTTCCTGAGTATAAATTAAAGTGAAAAGATGTATTTGTGTATGATTTTTTATTTGATGGAATACTTGTTTTTTGAGCTACATTGTATTTCACTATTGTCTTTATGACTGGAAACCATGAGTATGACTAGACAGAAAGTGCCTTGTTATTCTGTAGGTTCCCAAATGGGTATTTATTGAAAGTTTGTGCAATCTGGGAGGGAGACAGTGGAATTGTTTCCATTGCTGGTTATATATGCTTGGTATGCATGCTTTGGACTTACTGTAGGCACTGCATATAGGAACCAATGGTGACTTAATTAAATGGAAATAGTTTTAGCAAAATATCACACATAGTATTTTAACAAATGTACACAGTGAATTGTATGATTTATTTTGTGTTATTACCTGAAGAATCACCATCATAGATCTTACCCCTTTTAAAGTGTATTTATTTTCATAAAGTTACTGATAAGTAATGTCATGACAGAGCAAGCAAGGATCCTGAAGTTAGCCTTGCATACAGCTCTTGAACTTGACTTTGAAGACAAATGATTGTCAAGTCGTTTTTTTAAATATATAAACCTCAGATAAGGTTCACGTGTATGTGTGTAATTAGTGTTTTGCTGTGACAGTCAGTCAACCCCCCCCCCAACAGAAACTCAAAGTGGAACAAGTTAATCTACTGTGGTGTCACTGGAGCAATACAGGGAGACCTGTTTTTCATAGGAAGGGAGGGTGTTTGTGTTTCAGGGAACATATTGTAGTTGCATGTGGCGCATGATCTGATTTAACCTGCATGACCTGATTTAGCCTACATGACCTTTTTTTGTTTTTCCTTGTCAGCTCGGGGATTTGATCTAGCAACTTTCCGGTTACTGGCCCAATGCTCTAACCACTAGGCTACCTGCCGCCCCAACCTGATTTATCCCAGATTAAGCTTCTGTAACCATGTAATGATTCTTTCATCGAAAGAGGAAACCAAATGTGTCACTGTCACAGAGTAGGCCAGAAGGCTATACTGGAAAACTTAACCTCTATCAAAATAAAAAGATGGCGGAGCCGCAAATGTTCTTCTGTGCTTCAGGGTGTTAATTTACAAAGTGATTCCGGAACAAAAAACAACAGTACTGCCATCAAATGTATACCTTATGGGACAGCTAAAAAACAATGCTGCCCCATTCACAGCTCAATCCAAAATGCCTCTCCATGAACTGAAAGAGAGGCTCCTTTTGTAGGCCTAGCCTCTCCCCTCAGAACAATTAACCCTAATTAATTAAGCAATTACCTAGTCAAACCTACATTTTCCATTAACTAAACATAGTAAAGTATATACATTGCAACATGTTTTTTTTAACAATATCACCACATAACATTTACAAAATGACATCACTACTGACAGTGTCTTTTAATATGCCCATTACATTAATGAGCCATTTGGGACAGGCACTACAAAGTCAGCCCAATTCCCTTTGCTCGGGTCCTTATCCAGCATACCCGGAAGCTACAGAGATAGAGGAACAGAACAAACAAACGCGCTCATCCACAACATAGATAAGAATAATACATATTACTTATATTAAAAATGAACACTGACAAGTGTGAAATGTATGCACTAAGACAGAGAAGTTAAGGTAACTTGTGTGTTGACCCATATTGTTATCTTAAAACGGAGCAGGGAGGAGTGATGAATGTGTGCGTTAGAGACCCAAATGCTGCCCGCAGCCAGTGACGGACTTCTACGTCACAGAAGATCAAATAAAGTTATAGCCAGGCTTGAGAGTTTAGACATGTTTTATTTAGTGTTTTACAAGAGCATGATCTGTGAAGTGGGTCACAGGACAGAAGATAGAGTTGACAGAGTGAAAACAGGTTCTACTATCCTGACTCCATCTTTAGGGTCATTTAATGGACGAGTGATTTATTTACACCATCTAATCTATTTTGACATGTAAAAACAGATTTGGAACTCATTCCATGCTGACATTTTATAAGTGATGGATCATGAACTACAGCACAGGAAACAATGTGATTTTGTTTAATGTATTGAGCTTCATACAAGGCAAGTATTAATTTATATGAGATTATGGTGTCGCCATAGTTGAATGAAAGATGTTGGCACCTTAATAGTCGACATGTTATGTCAAATATAATTTAAGTTAGTTAATAATAGTTCTACAGTTTGTGTAATAGCTAGTCTGGAAAAATGTTATCTTAGATAATCGAAACATTTCAATATTAAATTAACTTAATCTTTTACAGTATAAAGGCATTATCAGGTCCTCGGTCCATTATAATGTTTTTTGGAATATCATTAAACTGTGTATAAATGTATATAAATACACTGAACAAAAATAAATGCAACAATATTTTTTAAACAATGTAATTTTAGAATGAGGCTAACGTAAAATGTGGAAAAAGTCAAGGGGTCTGAATACTTTCCGAAGCGTGCGTATGTCTGTAAACTCAGCAAAAACAAACGTCCCTTTTTCAGGACCCTGTCTTTCAGGGACCTGGAGCATTATGGTATGTAAATAATATACATTACTCTATGTTGTGTCTTCAGTGCATGACTCACTGCAAGTGAGTGAACACCTGATATAACAACATCCTTTCAGCATCTGAAGCAGTGTGCATCATTTAGTATGTGTAGGGGGAATGCAATGTCTTTATGTGGTCCTGGGGTGTAAATGGATCCAGTTAGTCATGCGGTCGTTCATCCTTAGGTTGAAACGGAGGACAGGGGCTGTAGCACCAAGGACATCAACTCCTACAAGACGGACACTCACTCACACACTCTCTCCCGGGGAACTCGTCTGCCACCTAATGCACAGTCCTTTCCTTCTGTCTCTGGTAGTCTATGGGAAACAGGAAGTTATATAACAACCGTTATTAAAACTTCACAGGTTGGAGAGGAGAAACTGAGGCAATAATGGCGTCAGATACAATTTAGGCACCTAAAATATTAGATGGCGGAGCAGGTGATGGCAACACTTACTGTAGGGAAAGAAGCGCACCCTCATCAGAATCTCTCTGGCAGTCTTCAGAATCTCAACAGCCTGAGAGGAGAAGAAACGTTGTCTATGAGTGACAAATGTATGCCCGCAAAGTGTGAATCTTTTTATAAACATAAGTTAGTGCTGCAGTACAAAATGAAGTAATGAGATTTATCAAGAGGTATAGTGTGGTGTGTACCAGAGGAGGCTGGTGGGAGGAGCTATAGGAGGGTGAGCAGTATCAATGGAACAGAGTCAAACACATTGTTTCCATGTGTTTGGTACCATTACATTGATTCCATTTCAGCCATAGTCCTTCCCACCAGCCTCCACTGGTGTGTACATTCTACAGTGCATCACTGACCCTCGAGTGCTCTATGTCCTGGAAGTCCACTTCATTGACAGACAGCACCTGATCTCCCTCCTGGAGCTCTGCTCTGTGGGCATCCGAATCTGGGACCACCTATCATACACACAGGGAGATGAAGGCGATAGGAGAAAACAGAGATGCCAACATTTCGGAGTCTTAGAAGTGTAATTGGGCAGTAGCACCTGCCTCATCCTCTTTCTCACACACACACACACACCTTGGAGATGAAGATGCCCAGCTGAGAGGCCTTGCCCCCACGGATGTTGAAGCCTAACTGTGCCCCCGGAGGTTTCTTCAACACGATGGTGCGTGGCAGGAACTGGGTCAGCTCATTGTTGTAGTCAGGATGGTGGATACGCTACACAGACGGACACAGAGGGAACATCGTTGAAGATCTGTGGTGGCGGCGCCCTAGACTGAATGTTGCCAGTGTTATGACAGGGTATGGATGTCATGTCAGACTCGTACCTCCTGCGGGGCTATCCATGCTGGGGGACTCTCGTAGGAAGGCAAAAAGACAACTGGGAGTTGGTAGTCATCATACGGGATCTTTTGGTCCATGGTTTCAAAACCTATTGGTTAAAAAAAGCATAGGCAATTATCATTACAGCATGCAATAGTCTCTCCAAAACAATAGGTTATGTCTGTTTGGAGGCTGTGGGACACTAAATGGCGCTGCATGGTCAATCCAAATGTCTGCATTGGCCGTGCAACATTTACGGTGATATGACCTATGCAGATGTCAGGGCATTCATACTTCTTGCGCTTTGCGGAACAGAGCTGTTGTGAAAGATGTTGTCAAGAAAGTGAGTTTGTGTTTACACAGGACCTCCCGCCTTCATCTACTCTCCATCAATTAAATTTTTTACCTTTAAATTTAACTAGGCATGTCGGTTAAGAACAATTCTTATTTACAATGACGGCCTACCCTGGCGATGCTGGGCCAATTGTGCGCCGCACCATATGGGACTCCCAATCACAGCCGGATGTGATGCAACCTGGATTCGAACCAGGGACTGCAGTGATGCCTCTTGCACTGAGATGCAGTGCTCAATTTGGCATTGTTACAATGCGTCGCTGCTCTGTTAAAACATTTGAGAAGAGCACGGCGATGCAATACGGAGATAAATTTGGCCTCTGCGTACCTCCAGAGGCTCACATTTCGGATCAAGCATAAATTGGCTCTTAGCGATTTCAATGAGGAACAATTGTACCGGTCAAGTGCACTTCGTTGTTTTGTGTCAATGCTTAATTAGCGATTCACGATTTTGCTGGGGTACAACTTACTTTTTTTCTAAAAGGGAGGGGTTAATTTTGTCATGGACAGGCGAGAGGAATTCAGAGACCTTATTCTGCGCTGGCAAAATCACAGACGTACAGGCAATTTGGCTCAATAAAATAAGGCAATATATAATCACAGGAGGTTTGCCTCTGTAATAACAGTATAAGCGAGACAATAACTTATTGAACAGGGACTCGAATCAAAATCCATAAACGTTACTGGCTTAGCCATTAGTACCTGCATTTTTCATGTTCGCAACCTGTCCTGACATTTTTTTATTCATAATACAAAAATAAACTTACATTGCTACATCAAACATTTCTAACAAAACAAAACACAGGTATTAACAAGAAAATACTCAAACATACAAAAAAGAGCAATAAAACAATACAAAAAATACATTTGAGTGCAATTGTAATCACTCTGAAAAAAATCTTATTATAATGATCCAGGAAGATGTTATTCTTGTTGTTATTCACTCTGGTTAATGTTTTAATAAAATAGTTGAATTCAATCAGAAAAAAATGTAATTTTGGTATAGAATTTTTGTTTGTGTATGACGTATTTGGCAACAAGAATACATTTTAAAAAATCATTTCAGTGGTCTTGTTATCATTGCAATAGTAACATATTATATATTTCATGTCAAAAACATGGGCAGTGTTCATAATGGTAAAGAAGTATTTTGCAAGGTTTTCCCCAAATTCTGACACATATTTACATTCAAAGAACAAGTGAGACAGATTCTCACCTTTTTCACAGAAAACGCTGATATCATCAATAGCCACAAATTTGGATATCATAGAATTACATGGATATATCTTATGTAAACATTTTAAAGTGCACTTCCTTAACTTTTTTGGTATACAGTATTTGTAAGGTCTTAACCAGGCATTTTTCCAGACAATGTCAGGAATAAGCATGTTCCAGAAAAACTTTCCTCTCGGTGTAAGTTGGTTTTGTGAATGAAGAATTTGTCGTATATATTTATTACAACAAGATCTCTCAAGTAAGCCCACGCCTTCCAATCTGAGTTCTGGATAAACTTTGTGATCATTCCCAAAACTAAGATGAGTTTTCATTCGTGTAGTTAGACCACTGGGAACGGCTTTGATCACAGAAATAAACTCTGAAAGGTATTGGAAACTCTTTCAATGTTATAAATTGTTAATATGTGAGAATATTACCCTTGTTGTCGAAAATATCAAGAACAAAATCAATATTCCTCTCGTGCCAGCTGGGAAGCGTGTCCTGACATTTGTTGTTCGCTAGCTAACACCAGTTAGCTAGCTAGCTTAGGCGGTGATTACGAGCTGCACCATCGTCATTCTGACAAAATAACGCAAGTGTAGCAAGTAAACTACAGATGACTTTAAATGTTACAATGAATCCAAAATATAAACACCGTTATTGTGTTAATGTGATCTACTGTTAGCTAGCTACAAATAGCAACAAACAATCTTACCAGGCAAAAAAGACAACTTCCCCTTCAAGCCACGCCCTGCTGACGAAAGATGGATAACTGCATAGAAAATAATAAAACTTTATTGTCCATCAAGGGTGGAATTGTTTCTTTAGAATCACCTTCCAAAGTCGCATACAAATACACAAATATGTATTTTGTGACTGTGACCCAGAGACTCTTGACCATTTATTTTGGGACTGCTCTTATGTCAGAAGATTTTGGTGTGAGTTAGATTTTATTTTCAAAGAAACAACTATTAATGTTAATTTGAAAGACTCTATATTATGTTTTATTTTGAACCAAATTATATGGACCCTGATTTAACTTCAATTTTTAATTTGTTTATCTTTCATGGAAGATTCTTTGTCCTTAAAATGAAGTGGGCAGAGTACAAACCACTCTTCACATTATTTAAGATAATTTCAAAATCAGATTTCAATTCTATCAGTAAATGTAAAAACAAAAAAGCAATACGCACCATAAAAGTATTTAACAAATTGAAAATGAATCTTGATATGTAATACCCGTCTGTTAGGTTTATGTACTCTTGTTTGGATATCTCTGTTTTTTTTGTATTTGTTGTGTGCATAATAACATTTAAATAAAAATTTAAAACAAAATAAATAAAAGGGTCACATACGCATACACATTTAAACCAGTCAGTCCATCATTTTGCATACACCAAAAACATTAATACATTCACTCACAATCGACCGCTGTCCCAACTGCACTGGATAGATAAGTACATATACTGATACAATTTAGTTTGCATTTAGTATTCCAACATCACAAGGAACAAATGAATGTTTGAACACGTTCTTCTTGGCCATGGGCATTCTGAAGCGCTGGCCAGAGGGACGTCTCTCGAACTGAGGGTGGAAGCGGTCGCCAATGGACAGCCAGTGCCTTCTTTTTGGTTGCCTTGTGTAACAGACTGCTCAAACCTGCCTATGGTCGACCAGTTACTTTGCTGGCTGTGTTTACTATTCTGGTCAGTTGAGTGCCTGGAAGTGGGCATAGAAAGTGAATCAGCTAATTGGAAGATTTGTTTTCACTTAAGACCGTGAGCCAATCGGACCCAGGAAGAGGGCAGACGGACGGAAGATGGCGGAAACTGAGGTTTTGTTTGAAACTAGTGAGTCGAGTGAAGCTAATAGTACAGAAAATGGGAATGAGTGGGTTACAGTGGCGAAGAAAAAGGGAAAAGAGAAGTAAAGCTATGTTGGAAAATAGGAAGCCACTAGACTATTTTTTTGATCAGAGTCAGGGTTTTGAATGAATGCTACGTGGGAAATCCGTTTAACATCTCCAGGAAAATCTGGAATGTGTTGGAAGAAAGTGTGGAGTCGGGAGAGTTACAAGAAGTGGTCTTATTTAGATTTTTTTTGTGTGTCTGCGGAGCAGAAGAAGCGTGTGTTAAGACTCAAAAAGATATGGAGTGGAATGTTTCCTGCATGGATTTTCGTATCAGGGCTGAGGTGGAGGTGAACATGCACCTGATTTCTTGTAGTGCCCTGTTAGGGTGAGGGAAAATGAGGTGGCAAGTGTAAGGAGTGTCCAGCCTGTCTCCTATCTGGAGGCGGTGAGAAAATTGTAAGGAACAAGTGGCAGGGAAGAAGCAATGGTAGTAGAGCCACCAAGACCCGTGAAGGTTTCTCATCAACCGAGGGGTAGTGAAATGCTACATGTTAAAAAGGTGGACTAAAGGTGTATTATTTCTTGAAATGGTCATAAACTGCACAGCACAAGCAAACAGGCACGGTGACCTCTGTGCAGAGGCCAGATCAAGGCCAGTGAGCTGGTGGAGTTTCCTCAGGAAGAAGAAGAGAGCAACCTCCAAAGTGGAGACTCTAATGTCTAGCCTGCTTAGACCGCACAGTGAGGACAACAGCAGAAAGAATCTGGTTATCTCTACTTCCTCACTCTACTGGAGGTCCTTCTCTAGGAGGAGGTGTTCAGGTTTGTGCGCCTGGATGGCACTGAGCCAGAAGAGGTGTGCGCAGGTCATCCAGGAGTTTCAGAGCAATGCACCCGGCAGCCCATTATTCATGTTTCTTTCAATCAAACCCGGAGGTGTGGGGCTAAACCTCACACCGCCTCGTGCATCTTCCTCATGGACCCAGCCTGGAACCCAGCAACAGAGGACCAGGGTATGGACCGCTGTCACCGCCTCGGCCAGAAGAGAGACGTTGTCATCACTAAGTTCATAGTGAAGGACTCCGTGGAGGAGAACATGGTGAGGATTCAGAAGGAGAATCTGGAGGGGAAGGCTTTCGGCCTCCTCTGTGAGAAGAAGTCCCGCATAGATGATGTCAAAACAAAACAGACGGGCTTCTCCTCCAACCGTTTACACATTCTCCAAAATAGGAATATTGTTCTGGGATGTAGTCGAATTTGGCGGGAGAGTTCCTTTGGTCTACTGAGTTCCTTTGGTCTCTCTCCCATACTGCATGGTCAGGGAGACAAGAGTCTCTGCAAGGAATTTACGACTTGGTTGTAAAGTCGTAAAACTGGGTGAGAGAATGCCAAGAGTGTGCAAAGCTGTCATCAAGACAAAGGGTGGCTACTTGGAAGAATCTCAAAGATAAAATATATTTTGATTTAACACTTTTTTTGTTACTAGATGATTCCATATGTGTTATTTCATAGTTTTGATGTCTTCACTATTATTATACAATAAAGTAAAAAATAAATGAAAAACCCTTGAATGAGTAGGTGTGTCCAAACTTTTGACTGGTACTGTATGAGTTTCTTATTTCTTTCGAACATGGTCAAGTGCTCAGTTAAGATGCCGAGACACAGTGTGTGTGTGTCCATAACATCTGCTCCAGACATAAGATAGCCTATGTGCTGTTGCAGTTCAAGGTGTAGCCTGCATAGGACTGTTGTGGTCTGATGAGAATGAATGGATATATCTCTGTTCAAACATGTATTATGCCTAGATGGGTTAATTAATAAAGTTGGTATGGGGTGGTCCCCAGTAGGCAGATGACACTCACATTGAAAATAGATCAATTAGGCTAAACTCCAAAGATCAGCTAGATGAAAGAAATGCATTAGGCCTATCATCCTTTCATACCTTCTGTGCTTTTTGCCTTTGTAGCTTACATGTTCATCTTGGCCAAGAGCACAGGAGAAAATCATTTGTGACCATTTCCAACAGAAACAAAGTATTACATGTATTTTGTTGAGCTTTTAAAGGTTAGAAGTGTAGGTATTGTTGTTGAAAGGACTTTAAGTCTCATTAACAACTCTCACGTCAGGTCAGTTCCCTCCAGGATTATTATAGTTTTGTTTTCATTTCAGTTATGTTTCAGATCCCATTTACTAGTTGGAATTTTATCACAGTTGTTTTTACATTATTTAGTTTCAGTTTTAGTTTTGGTGTTAAAGAACAGAAAGTAGCCTATGCTTGGGTTTTTATTTCAGTTGGGTTTCAGATCTGATTTACTAGTTAGATTTTTATCCCAATGTTGTTTTTATATTATTTAGTTTCAGTATTAGTTTTGGTGTTAAAGAACAGAAAGTATCCTATGTGTGGGGAGTCTTGGAGCCATATATGTGTTGTGTAGGGTTTGTGTTTTTGGAGATGTCACTTCTTGCCACTGTGGGGCAGTAATGCATAAGGTGATGGCTCAGGTAGGTTAGGTTAGGTTAGGTTTAAAGGTAGACAGATGACGTAGATGCACAAAGTAAACAGTAGTAGGGGTCAATTTCCGCAACAACCATTTAGCTTTGAAATTAATTGTAATAATTCATAGTTACACTGTAATAACATGTACTGTAACTAACTGGTGGTAACTGCAGTCTGTAATTACAGGGGTGTAACAACAAATACTTGTTACCATGGTTGTTACAAATGTTAAAGTTTACGATAACATCCCAATGCACCATGTTCAGCCTGCAAAAACCATGTGATACGTGTTAGCCAATTGAAAATTGACCACCTCATTGACCAACTCTGCACCAAAGGTTTGTGCAATTCTGGATCCTTGGGATGTCTCTACCCCATTGAAGTTGACATTTCAAATGGTTACGGTAAGGGTTATGGTTTAGGGTAGGGCGTCACAAGGATCCAAGATAGCACCGAATTATGTTTAAAATTGTGAGATAGTCATTTGTGTTGGCCAAATTGTAATAAGCTTGGTTGAATGTTTTTATAAATGCACTTAAAATTGTCATAAGACAAACCCTGCAAGAGTTTCACTATTGAGGAACATACTCACAATTGGATGTGATGCATTGGTGCAATTATTTATTTCTCACATCAAGTCAAGGTCTTGCCCACAAAGGCACGAAATAATGACAACCTCGAATGTGCCCACGTGTTGATATTGACATAATGTAACAGTGTGCAAAAAACTGGGTCAAGAAGGTCAGTGTGCAAATTCCAGACATTAAAGATTGCCACTAAAAAAAACTAAGTGCTGTAAGTCAAAAATGTCAAAACAGGAGAGGGAAAGTACGCTTTCCATGCAATTTGTTTAACCTTTTTGGATACATGAATTCTGCATACATGAATTCTGCTGGACGATTTAGCATAGGTAGCTAAGGTTAGCTGTAGTTTTTGTTGGGCCTACCAACTAGGCTAGCTAGCTAGTTTATAATAGACTTTCTATGCAATCTGTGGAGTTGTTTTGGATTAGTTAGAAACGCTAGCTAGCTAGTTTTCTAACCTTTCTAACCTTTTTTCACTCCGGACGCTTTATCTGGACTAAGTAGTAACATTAACATGATGCCTTCTAATTGCAGCCGCTGTACTCGCCTTACGGCGAGGATAGCTGTGCTGCAAGCCCAGCTTCAGACGCAATCGTTAGGCAAGGGTAATTTCAGTGTAGGAAAGGATGAAACAGCGTCTGTGCCACCAGTAAGTACAGATAGTAGTATAAATCCCCTGACACAGTCCCCGCAGCCGGACAACTTTCTCACGGTTTCTGGAAGGAAATGCTGTAGGAACGCTCAACCGGTGTCGCTCATTCAGCCGACAGAAACTTTCAACCGGTTTTCACCATTAAGCAGCGGGTCGGAGTCAGAGGCCGATTCTTCTCTGGTCTCTACTCCTCCCGTTACGGGGTCTGAGACGCCGAAGCTTCCCACCATTAGCTCTGACAAATTGAAAACTCTAGTCATTGGCGACTCCATTACCCGCAGCATTAGACTTAAAGCGAATCATCCAGCGATCATACACTGTTTACCCGGGGCAGGGCTACCGACGTTAAGGCTAATCTGAAGATGGTGCTGGCTAAAGCTAAAACTGGCGAGTGTAGAGAGTATAGAGATATTGTTATCCACGTCGGCACCAACGATGTTAGGATGAAACAGTCAGAGATCACCAAGCGCAACATAGCTTCTGCGTGCATATCAGCTAGAAAGATGTGTCGGCATCGAGTAATTGTCTCTGGCCCCCTCCCAGTTAGGGGGAGTGATGAGCTCTACAGCAGAGTCTCACAACTCAATCGCTGGTTGAAAACTGTTTTCTGCCCCTCCCAAAAGATAGAATTTGTAGATAATTGGCCCTCTTTCTGGGACTCACCCACAAACAGGACCAAGCCTGACCTGCTGAGGAGTGACGGACTCCATCCTAGCTGGAGGGGTGCTCTCATCTTATCTACCAACATAGACAGGGCTCTAACTCCTCTAGCTCCACAATGAAATAGGGTGCAGGCCAGGCAGCAGGCTGTTAGCCAGCCTGCCAGCATAGTGGAGTCTGCCACTAGCACAGTCAGTGTAGTCAGCTCAGCTATCACCATTGAGACCGTGTCTGTGCCTCGACCTAGGTTGGGCAAAACTAAACATGGCGGTGTTCGCCTTAGCAATCTCACTAGGATAAAGACCACCTCCATTCCTGTCATTACTGAAAGAGATCATGATACCTCACATCTCAAAATAGGGCTACTTAATGTTAGATCCCTTACTTCAAAGGCAATTATAGTCAATGAACTAATCACTGATCATAATCTTGATGTGATTGGCCTGACTGAAACATGGCTTAAGCCTGATGAATTTACTGTTTTAAATGAGGCCTCACCTCCTGGCTACACTAGTGACCATATCCCCGTGCATCCCGCAAAGGCGGAGGGGTTGCTAACATTTACGATAGCAAATTTCAATTTACAAAAAAAAAAAAAAAAATGACGTTTTCGTCTTTTGAGCTTCTAATCATGAAATCTATGCAGCCTACTCAATCACTTTTTATAGCTACTGTTTACAGGCCTCCTGGGCCATATACAGCGTTTCTCACTGAGTTCCCTGAATTCCTATCGGACCTTGTAGTCATAGCAGATAATATTCTAATCTTTGGTGACTTTAATATTCACATGGAAAAGTCCACAGACCCACTCCAAAAGGCTTTCGGAGCCATCATCGACTCAGTGGGTTTTGTCCAACATGTCTCTGGACCCACTCACTGTCACAGTCATACGCTGGACCTAGTTTTGTCCCATGGAATAAATGTGGTGGATCTTAATGTTTTTCCTCATAATCCTGGACTATCGGACCACCATTTTATTACGTTTGCAATTGCAACAAATAATCTGCTCAGACCCCAACCAAGGAACATCAAAAGTCGTGCTATAAATTCACAGACAACACAAAGATTCCTTGATGCCCTTCCAGACTCCCTCTGCCTATCCAAGGACGCCAGAGGACAAAAATCAGTTAACCACCTAACTGAGGATCTCAATTTAACCTTGCGCAATACCCTAGATGCAGTTGCACCCCTAAAAACTAAAAAAAAATTCTCATAAGAAACTAGCTCCCTGGTACACAGAAAATACCCGAGCTCTGAAGCAAGCTTCCAGAAAATTGGAACGGAAATGGCGCCACACCAAACTGGAAGTCTTCCGACTAGCTTGGAAAGACAGTACCGTGCAGTACCGAAGAGCCCTTACTGCTGCTCGATCATCCTATTTTTCTAACTTAATTGAGGAAAATAAGAACAATCCGAAATTCCTTTTTGATACTGTCGCAAAGCTAACTAAAAAGCAGCATTCCCCAAGAGAGGATGACTTTCACTTTAGCAGTGATAAATTCATGAACTTCTTTGAGGAAAAGGTTATGATTATTAGAAAGCAAATTACGGACTCTTCTTTAAACCTGCGTATTCCTCCAAACCTCAGTTGTCCTGAGTCTGCACAACTCTGCCAGGACCTAGGATCAAGAGAGACGCTCAAGTGTTTTAGTACTATATCTCTTGACACAATGATGAAAATAATCATGGCCTCTAAACCTTCAAGCTGCATACTGGACCCTATTCCAACTAAACTACTGAAAGAGCTGCTTCCTGTGCTTGGCCCTCCTATGTTGAACATAATAAACGGCTCTCTATCCACTGGATGTGTACCAAACTCACTAAAAGTGGCAGTAATAAAGCCTCTCTTGAAAAAGCCAAACCTTGACCCAGAAAATATAAAAACTATCGGCCTATATCGAATCTTCCATTCCTCTCAAAATTTTAGAGAAGGCTGTTGCTCAGCAACTCACTGCCTTCCTGAAGACAAACAATGTATACGAAATGCTTCAGTCTGGTTTTAGACCCCATCATAGCACTGAGACGGCACTTGTGAAGGTGGTAAATGACATTTTAATGGCATCGGACCGAGGCTCTGCATCTGTCCTCGTGCTCCTAGACCTTAGTGCCGCTTTTGATACCATCGATCACCACATTCTTTTGGAGAGATTGGAAACCCAAATTGGTCTACACGGACAAGTTCTGGCCTGGTTTAGATCTTATCTGTCGGAAAGATATCAGTTTGTCTCTGTGAATGGTTTGTCCTCTGACAAATCAACTGTAAATTTCGGTGTTCCTCAAGGTTCCGTTTTAGGACCACTATTGTTCTCACTATATATTTTACCTCTTGGGGATGTTATTCGAAAACATAATGTAAACTTTCACTGCTATGCGGATGACACACAGCTGTACATTTCAATGAAACATGGTGAAGCCCCAAAATTGCCCTCGCTAGAAGCATGTGTTTCAGACATAAGGAAGTGGATGGCTGCAAACTTTCTACTATTAAACTCGGACAAAACAGAGATGCTTGTTCTAGGTCCCAAGAAACAAAGAGATATTCTGTTGAATCTGACAATTAATCTTAATGGTTGTACAGTCGTCTCAAATAAAACTGTGAAGGACCTCGGCGTTACTCTGGACCCTGATCTCTCTTTTGAAGAACATATCAAGACCATTTCAAGGACATCTTTTTTCCATCTACGTAACATTGCAAAAATCAGAAACTTTCTGTCCAAAAATGATGCAGAAAAATTAATCCATGCTTTTGTCACTTCTAGGTTAGACTACTGCAATGCTCTATTTTCCGGCTACCCGGATAAAGCACTAAATAAACTTCAGTTAGTGCTAAATACGGCTGCTAGAATCCTGACTAGAACCAAAAAATGTGATCATATTACTCCAGTGCTAGCCTCTCTACACTGGCTTCCTGTCAAAGCAAGGGCTGATTTCAAGGTTTTACTGCTAACCTACAAAGCATTACATGGGCTTGCTCCTACCTATCTCTCTGATTTGGTCCTGCCGTACATACCTACACGTACGCTACGGTCACAAGACGCAGGCCTCCTAATTGTCCCTAGAATTTCTAAGCAAACAGCTGGAGGCAGGGCTTTCTCCTATAGAGCTCCATTTTTATGGAACGGTCTGCCTACCCATGTCAGAGACGCAAACTCGGTCTCAACCTTTAAGTCTTTACTGAAGACTCATCTCTTCAGTGGGTCATATGATTGAGTGTAGTCTGGCCCAGGAGTGGGAAGGTGAACGGAAAGGCTCTGGAGCAACGAACCGCCCTTGCTGTCTCTGCCTGGCCGGTTCCCCTCTTTCCACTGGGATTCTCTGCCTCTAACCCTATTACAGGGGCTGGGTCACTGGCTTACTGGGGCTCTCTCATGCCGTCCCTGGAGGGGGTGCGTCACCTGAGTGGGTTGATTCACTGTTGTGGTCATCCTGTCTGGGTTGGCGCCCCTTGGGTTGTGCCGTGGCGGAGATCTTTGTGGGCTATACTCAGCCTTGTCTCAGGATGGTAAGTTGGTGGTTGAAGATATCCCTCTAGTGGTGTGGGGGCTGTGCTTTGGCAAAGTGGGTGGGGTTATATCCTTCCTGTTTGGCCCTGTCCGGGGTGACCTCGGATGGGGCCACAGTGTCTCCTGACCCCTCCTGTCTCAGCCTCCAGTATTTATGCTGCAGTAGTTTATGTGTCGGGGGCTGGGGTCAGTTTGTTATATCTGGAGTACTTCTCCTGTCCTATTCGGTGTCCTGTGTGAATCTAAGTGTGCGTTCTCTAATTCTCTCCTTCTCTCTTTCTTTTCTCTCTCTCGGAGGACCCGAGCCCTAGGACCTGAGCTCCAGGACTACCTGACATGATGACTCCTTGCTGTCCCCAGTCCACCTGGCCATGCTGCTGTTCCAGTTTCAACTGACCTGAGCCCTAGGACCATGCCCCAGGACTACCTGACCTGATGACTCCTTGCTGTCCCCAGTCCACCTGGCCATGCTGCTGCTCCAGTTTCAACTTCCACCTGACTGTGCTTATTATTATTTGACCATGCTGGTCATTTATGAACATTTGAACATCTTGGCCATGTTCTGTTATAATCTCCACCCGGCACAGCCAGAAGAGGACTGGCCACCCCACATAGCCTGGTTCCTCTCTAGGTTTCTTCCTAGGTTTTGGCCTTTCTAGGGAGTTTTTCCTAGCCACCGTGCTTCTACACCTGCATTGCTTGCTGTTTGGGGTTTTAGGCTGGGTTTCTGTACAGCACTTTGAGATATCAGCTGATGTACGAAGGGCTATATAAATAAATTTGATTTGATTTGATTTGACCAGCTAGCTAGCTAAAGCTGGCAAATATGCTATGGTCGCTACTCGCTAGATACTGTAACTATCTAGCTAGCTCACGTTAGCTGAGCTCGATGGTCTTATTTGCGTGAGACACACCCAGCATGTTAAGGTTTAGGTAGCTAGTTACTTGTGTCAACACACTATGGGCTCTATTTTAACAAACACAATGGTAAATCTAAGCACAGGCAGTAGCGCTATAGGTTCAGGGGTGTGTCAGAAATATTCTAGCTATTTCCACTATCACAATTATCGCTGAACTTGCTGGCGTTGGTGTGCAAAAAGGCTGGGTTTTGATGAATTAACAAGTTGTGGATGTGTTGAGACTTGGCCCCTCAATCAGAACGTGCTCCATGGCAAAGTATTGTATGTGGTTGCATCGGGTTGTGTATTAACGGTCTTTTGTATTAACGGTCTTTTGTATATTGTCTTGGAATCAACTCAAATTCCAATGTTAGTCCGTTATATTTGTTAAATGGCTTATAGAAACTAACTAACAAAATGTAGACCTATCCCATCTTTGCTAAATAGGTTACCTTGAACCCACCTGCAGTCCACATTGTTCTAAGTAATTGCAATTATAATTCAATAGCATTCACACTGATATAGGGGCTAGACATTATAGCTGAGCATGGACATGCCAAACATTGTCAATAAACAAGATTCAATTCATTATTAATAAGGACTAAAAAAGAGAATGAAAAATTCGAATCAAATTCTAAACAAAACGAAACAACAACTTGTTTTAAATAGGCTATGTCACACTTACAGGCACCATAATTTCCAGGCAATCCAAGATGGCAGTCAATCAGTCTGTCGTTTGTATGTCAGATCCTTGAGATCTGAGATTTAACATTGTTTTTTTGTTGTTGTAATTATCTTTTCATTATAATGTTATTTTCTTTTAACAGGGGTTACACAGACAACCAAACAAAATGCACCACATAGGCCAAGTACAATACAATTAATTAGGGTAGACCAAAACATTACACAAAAATGCAGTCATAAAAAAATATACAAACATCACAATTATAACATGGGGCATTTATGGAAGGTTTACTACATAGGACCACAATGGAGACTAGATTTTCCAAACTGTATCAGACATTGTTTATGTTTTAATGACCTTGATACTGTCTACAGAAGCAAACACTTTTGATGTGAAGGTTGATGCTGAATATAACAACATTCTTTTTAGATCTCAGTTTCTATTTTACGAAATTTGCTTGTACAAATACATCTGATTGAAAAGGCCTTTTTTTCTGCCTCGGGTCGCTCGTAAACTGTAGCCTACACCTTTTTGGAGTTGGAGCGCGCGCCGAGTCAGGAACGTCTGTCTGCGAGCAACAGCGCAAAATAGTACGCAGCATCATCTGGATATGTATTCAGAAAACGTTTTTAACATTCACCTTCTACCATTTCTGTCAAGCCGTCTACGCATACTTTCGATAAATCCAATGTATGCACTGCAACTGCCTCTGCAACGCAATGCTGCAAGGCGAACGTAGCGATTGATTGGAAATGAATGTAATTCTGGTGTACCAAAATACAGCGAGGCTGTCGGAGTGTTCGAAGCATGTGCGAGAAGCGGTTGCCAGATTGGGAAAACCTGATGCACCATCGGCCGTGGGAAAATCTACATCGTTCTACACAACATCGACTGGTCTTTGCACACCTGTGCTGAAAGACCTCTAATAACCGGCATTATGTATCTGTTACTGTGTCTGCTCTTTGTCGTGTAATCAAACTTGTATGTATGTGAGTAAAATAACTACTAATGGTGTATCTTTATGAAAGCCCATTCATTGCTAATTTGACATTGCTTCACATCCCAAACTACAAAAGAGAGATGCTTTCCTCGTGGATCCTGAGTGGTGCTGCAGTCTACAAGCATCGCAGCCGTGTCACAACCGGCTGCCCTATGGGCGGCGCACAATTGTCCGCGTTAGGGAGGGTTTGGCCGGGGTAGGCAGTCATTCGAAATAAAAAATGTGTTCTTACCTGTTAAATAAAGGTTAAATAAATGATTCACTCACTATTCGGGTGAGTGAATTATCTTCGCTTTATGGCCTACAATTTGTAAACACTTCGAGACCATCATGTCAAAACTACAAGGAACTTGGTCTCTCTCTGCAATTACATTTGTACCACTCAAACGCAACTGGACCTACACTTGATGGCATACTTCCAAAATCTCAAACTCTTGAATTACTTTTTTTCTCTGTCAAAAGACTCAGCTCGTTTTATTGACAATGGTGCTGGCTCCACCAAGTCCTCACGCATTGGGCAACTGAGATATATTGTTATGCTTTTATTGTTTATCTCTGATAATGTGCGACCAACCTCTGGGCCGGTAGATACCATGCAATCTCTACCGACTCCCTAGGATTTTACAAACATAGCATGTGTTGGCCTCTTGCATGTTAATGTCAGAAGTCTATTTCCAAAAATAGACATGATGAGAATATGGGCCAATACGACAAATGCAGACGTTATGGTTTTATCAGAAACTTGGCTAAAGAAATCTGTGACAAATAACTATTGATGGGTCCGCGGTTTTGTGACAGATTTCTATTGATGGGTCCCCGGTTTTTAGAACAGATCAGTTGAGTAAAGGAGGAGGGGTTGCAATCTATGTGAAATTCAAGTTTAACACCTCGGAAATTATCTCGATTACCAAAGCCAAACATTTTGAATTGCTTGCGATTTAAAGTGAACGTATATAAGTGTAACGGATGTGAAATGGCTAGCTAGTTAGCCGTGGTGCGCGCTAATAGTGTTTCAATTGGTGACGTCACTCGCTTTGAGACCTTGAAGTAGTGGTTCCCCTTGCTCTGCAGGGGCCGTGGCTTTTGTGGAGTGGTGTGTAACGATGCTTCGTCGGTGTCAGTTGTTGATGTGTGCAGAGGGTCCCTGCTTCAAGCCCAGGTAGGGGCGAGGAGTGGGATGGAAGCTATACCGTTACATAAGGAATCCCACATCATTGTAGTCGGCTGCTACAGACCCCTTCGTCTTCGGGAGACGGACTTAACTCTATGTCTGATGTAAGCGTGCTTACAGGATCTGTACTATAATATTGACACAGTTAAGTCTGATTCCCGATGTTGACCGCTGCCTGGGACTATTTTTATATGACATGTGTGTCCATTTGTGATAAGCATGCCCCTGTGAAGAAATGTAGAATCAGTGGAAGGGAAAATCCTTGGTTTTCAGAAAACGAATTAGAAAGAGAAATGTATCTTGGGCTCAAGCTAGACATACAAATGCTCCTGTTGACTGGGCCTCCTTCAGAGCGCTAAGAAACAAATGTACATGATTGATCAGGAAGTCCCAATCAGATGACTATTTAAATGCAGTCACAGAGAACCTAAACAAACCTATCATGTTCTGGAAGCGAATCAAATCAGTGTCGGGTTCTAATGTATCCTCTGGCCTTCCTGACCATTTAATGATGGATTCTAATGAAGTGAAGGATAAGCCGGTATTGTAGGGGTTTTAACAAGCACTTCATATCTGCTGGTTCAGTTTTTGATAATGGTGGGGCCCAGGCCTCTAATGTAAGCTCTGTTACAGTCAACTATGATATGGGCCCTCATGTGAACCATTTTAACTTTGAGCCTCTGTCTTATGCTGAGGTCTATAAACCACTAAAGGCAATAGACACTAAAAAGTCTGCAGGTCCAGACAACCTGGACCCCTACGTCTTAAAGATACCAGCTGGTATTATTACTGAGCCTGTAGCTCATATTTTCAACTTGAGTCTCTTGACCAATTCCATACCCAGCCTTTGGAAATCAGCTTATGTTCTCCCACTGCTAAAGGGTGGAGATCCCTCAGATGCTATTAATTATCGTCCTATCTCTAAACTCCCTATCCTGGCCAAAGTCAATGACTCCCTAGTGAACTCAGTTAAAAAACGTATTATTTGAAAAGAACATACTGAGCAGGGTTCAGTCTGGCTTTAGATCGGGGCAGAGCACCACAACTGAAGCTATAGCAGTGGCAAATGACATCATAAATGCACTTGATAAAAAGCAACATTGTTGATTTATCAAAGGCATTTGATTCAGTTGACCATGAATTGTTGCTAGCTAGTAACATTGGTCTCAGAGAAGGGGCAGTAAATTGGTTAAGGAACTATCTTTCTGACAGAACACAAAGTGTGTATATACTGACAATCACAAGTCTAGCTTTCTTGAGATTAATAGTGGTGTGCCCCAGGGTTCCATTTTTAGCCCCTGTGTTGTTATATATTTTTATTAACAATTTGGGAAATGGGATGCAACCAGCAAAGTTACATCTATATGCAGATGATACAATCATATGCATGTGCTCCTTGTCTGGTTCAGGCTGTTGAAGAGCTCCAGCCTGCTTTTCAGTCACCGCAGGCCTCCCTTTATGGTCTCAAACTGGTCTTGAATGTACATAAAAACCAAATTCATGACCTTTATTACAAATGCAAAGTCACTCACCCACCATGGTGAGTTGGACCTCACTTTAAATGTGCAGAAAGCTAAATTTGTATGTGTTCATCTACAAAGCCTTTTTGGGTAAACTCCCTCTTTATCTCTGTAGTCTGGTCTCCTTCACCACCAGCAGTTACCATACCCGGTCTGCCAGGTGGTTTCTACTTAAAGTCCCCAGGACATTTACAGTATAAGGCAAGACTGCCTTCTCCTCTTGTGCACCAGAGGCATGGAATAGTCTACAATCCATGATTCATCTAGATATGTTAGTGCCACTGAATGAATTTAAAATGTTGATGGGAGACCTTTACAGAGGAGTGTAAAAGCCTTTTTTTAGGCTGGATCATGTTATTGTATTGTATTGTTGTATGTTTTAATTATGTAATGTATTGATTGTTGCTGTCTTCTTGGCCAGGTCTCCCTTCAAAAAGACACTCTGGGTCTCAGATTACTTTTCCTGGTTAAATAAAGGTTAAATGAAAAAATAGAACATTTCCCCCTGTGGGCATGTAATATTAGAACAACGCAGACACTGGAGGGTTTCACTCCTCTCAAACTTAATATTTTAATAAATACTTAGTGATTTAAGATTTATTTCCAAGCGGTCTCAGGAGCCAAACCCTTTATCGACAGTCTTGACTACTTTCCTATAGCATTGGGCAGACAAAAAAAAAAACGTAATTGAGTGGAGGGGAGGCTATGCTTGGTTTTTAATAAATAAATTAAATAAAACAAAATGGGAAAAAACATTCCGTTTCAAAAATGTGTTTTAAATGTTTCATAAATACAAAGTGTACAGGCACCAAAAGCACATGAGGCTACACTTGTTCCATGCGCATATATATTGGCAGTGTGCGTCATGACTGGATAGGGTGCGTTTCCGCTGCCAAAATTCATGCCATAACCAACTGCGTTACTGCTATAACCAGCTTTAGTTTGGTCTTAAATATCCCTATCAGCGCTGTCCAAAGTGTGCACTTTGGATAATGTTTTTAAGGACACAACTAAAAAAAAGTCTACCCCGCCCATCTGAGCGCAAGGAGCTTTTATAAGACAGGTAATTTACCGAACCTTGCGATAGGCCTGGGAAATGCCAGTGCGCCAGTTTTTACATTAAGAAATAGCAAACTGACATGTTTGATGCTAGCGCTGCCTTAACGCCAGCAGAAAATAAAGCCCCATGAGTAACGTTAGATCCTTTTCAATGTAACTAAACACTTGTTAACTTATTAGTGTTAGTAAGCGCCATTATCACAGATAATGGATTATCACAGATCACAAATTGTGAAGCATCCAGTTGGCGTTTCCACTCACTACCAAATATGGTAATGAGAGGAACCCCACCGGCCGGCAGTGGGAAAAGATGGAGCAAGATGGATTTTGACTGACATTATGCTAATTTTCTAATTGATGAAATATTTGATCTCAATGCAGTTTTCTGTTTCCAAAACTATAATCTGTTATTTTTATTTATTTTATTTCACCTTTATTTAACCAGGTAGGCAAGATGAGAACAAGTTCTCATTTAAAATTGCGACCTGGCCAAGATAAAGCAAAGCAGTTCGACACATACAACGACACAGAGTTACACATGGAGTAAAACAAACATACAGTCAATAATACAGTATAAACAAGTCTATATACGATGTGAGCAAATGAGGTGAGATAAGGGAGGTAAAGGCAAAAAAGGCCATGGTGGCAAAGTAAATACAATATAGCAAGTAAAACACTGGAATGGTAGATTTGCAATGGAAGAATGTGCAAAGTAGAAATAAAAATAATGGGGTGCAAAGGAGCAAAATAAATAAATAAATAAAATACAGTAGGGAAAGAGGTAGTTGTTTTGGCTAAATTATAGGTGGGCTATGTACAGGTGCAGTAATCTGTGAGCTGCTCTGACAGTTGGTGCTTAAAGCTAGTGAGGGAGATAAGTGTTTCCAGTTTCAGAGATTTTTGTAGTTCGTTCCAGTCATTGGCAGCAGAGAACTGGAAGGAGAGGCGGCCAAAGAAAGAATTGGTTTTGGGGGTGACTAGAGAGATATACCTGCTGGAGCGTGTGCTACAGGTGGGAGATGCTATGGTGACCAGCGAGCTGAGATAAGGGGGGACTTTACCTAGCAGGGTCTTGTAGATGACATGGAGCCAGTGGGTTTGGCGACGAGTATGAAGTGAGGGCCAGCCAACGAGAGCGTACAGGTCGCAATGGTGGGTAGTATATGGGGCTTTGGTGACAAAACGGATTGCACTGTGATAGACTGCATCCAATTTGTTGAGTAGGGTATTGGAGGCTATTTTGTAAATGAGATCGCCAAAGTCGAGGATTGGTAGGATTTTTTTCAGTTTTACAAGGGTATGTTTGGCAGCATGAGTGAAGGATGCTTTGTTGCGAAATAGGAAGCCAATTCTAGATTTAACTTTGGATTGGAGATGTTTGATATGGGTCTGGAAGGAGAGTTTACAGTCTAACCAGACACCTAAGTATTTGTAGTTGTCCACGTATTCTAAGTCAGAGCCGTCCAGAGTAGTGATGTTGGACAGGCGGGTAGGTGCAGGTAGCGATCGGTTGAAGAGCATGCATTTAGTTTTACTTGTATTTAAGAGCAATTGGAGGCCACGGAAGGAGAGTTGTACAGCATTGAAGCTTGCCTGGAGGGTTGTTAACACAGTGTCCAAAGAAGGGCCAGAAGTATACAGAATGGTGACGTCTGCGTAGAGGTGGATCAGAGACTCACCAGCAGCAAGAGCGACCTCATTGATGTATACAGAGAAGAGAGTCGGTCCAAGAATTGAACCCTGTGGCACCCCCATAGAGACTGCCAGTGGTCCGGACAGCAGACCCTCCGATTTGACACACTGAACTCAATCAGAGAAGTAGTTGGTGAACCAGAGGCGAGGCAATCATTTGAGAAACCAAGGCTGTCGAGTCTGCCGATGAGGATGTGGTGATTGACAGAGGGTTGACAGAGTCGAAAGCCTTGGCCAGATCAATGAATACGGCTGCACAGTAATGTTTCTTATCGATGGTGGTTAAGATATCGTTTAGGACCTTGAGCGTGGCTGAGGTGCACCCATGACCAGTTCTGAAACCAGATTGCATAGCAGAGAAGGTATGGTGAGATTCGAAATGGTTGGTAATCTGTTTGTTGACTTGGCTTTCGAAGACCTTAGAAAGGCATGGTAGGATAGATATAGGTCTGTAGCAGTTTGGGTCAAGAGTGTCCCCCCCTTTGAAGAGGGGGATGACCGCAGCTGCTTTCCAATCTTTGGGAATCTCAGACGACACGAATGAGAGGTTGAACAGGCTAGTAA
Source organism: Oncorhynchus tshawytscha (assembly GCF_018296145.1). NCBI lineage: Eukaryota > Metazoa > Chordata > Actinopteri > Salmoniformes > Salmonidae > Oncorhynchus > Oncorhynchus tshawytscha. Next base: position 60,498,206 of record NC_056436.1, on the reverse strand, counting down.
TAGGGGTGGCAACAATTTCGGCAGATCATTTTAGAAAGAAAGGGTCCAGATTGTCTAGCCCGGCTGATTTGTAGGGGTCCAGATTTTGCAGCTCTTTCAGAACATCAGCTGAACGGATTTGGGAGAAGGAGAAATGGGGAAGGCTTGGGCGAGTTGCTGTGGGGGGTGCAGTGCTGTTGATTGGGGTAGGAGTAGCCAGGTGGAAAGCATGGCCAGCTGTAGAAAAATGCTTATTTAAATTCTCAATTATGGTCGATTTTTCAGTGGTGACAGTGTTTCCTATCTTCAGTGCAGTGGGCAGCTGGGAGGAGGTGTTCTTATTCTCCATGGACATTAGTGTCCCAGAACTTTTTTGAGTTAGTGTTGCAGGAAGCAAATTTCTGCTTGAAAAAGCTAGCCTTGGCTTTTCTAACTTTTCCAACTTTTTTTTTCTTTTTTTCCCTAACTTTTCTAACTGTTATGAACAGAGTGGACTACGTTTTGCAGCTTTTACCCTTACCCAAAGTTGTACAAAATTGCGTTGTTTAGGAATGAAGGGCAAATTGAGTTATTGCACACATGCACTTCACAGAGTAGGCGTTCCCTAAAGGAAATATGCAAATACATGCTAGAACGCCGCAAAAGCATCTCACTAGCTCGTGTTTCGCTCTGCCACCCTCCTTGCTTGTTCTGCCCATGACTCATTTGTTCCCACTGGAAACAACTAGCTGTGGTCTATCTTGGGTTAGTTATAAAAATCTTAGCAATTATTTCTAGCTGGATAACACAACAACTAGCTAGGTAGCTAGCTAGGCCCAGAGCCTGGTTTGCTACATTGCCTTCAAAAAGTATTCATACCCCTTCACTTATTCCACATTTTGTTGTGTTTCAGGCTGAATTCAAAATGGATTAAATATTTTTGTTTCTCACCCATCTACACACAATACCCCATAATGAAAAAGTGAAAACATGTTTTTAGAAATGTTTGCAAATGTATTGAAAATGAAATACAGAAATATCTCATTTACATAAGCATACACACCCCTGAGTCAATACTTTGTAGAAACACATTTGTCAGCGATTACAGCTGTGAGTCTTTCTGGCTAAATCTCTAAAGCTAGATTTTCAAGTAGATTGAAGTCAAAACTGTAACTAGGCCACTCAAGAACATTCAACATCATCCTGGTAAGCAACTCCAGTGTATATTTGGCCTTGTGTTTTAAATGACAAGTAAGTACCTCTCAAGATACACTTAATTTAAGTAGCTAAATCCTGTTTAACACCTAGTAATTACATTGTACTTATGCAGATATTACATGTAATCTGTGGTGTACTTGTGGGTTTATGCTCACACTTGGATGGCAAGGAGTTTCAGGTTGTCATAATGGGTAACCTGCACATTAATTATAAGTAAATGTTTTATGGAACACCCATATGTTCACTCGGCTGCGCATGCCTCTCCCTAATGTCAATATGCCTTATCTATTTCTGTTTTGGTTAGGGATTATTGTTTTATTTCACTGTAGAGCCTTCAGCCCTGCTCAATATGCCTCAGCTAACCCTCTTGTCCCACCTCCCACACATGTGTTGACCTCACCTGGTTTAATTGATGTCTCTAAAGACCAATACCTCTCTCATCGTCACTCAATGCCTAGGTTTACCTCAACTGTATTCACATCCTACCATACCTTTGTCTGTACATTATGCATTGAATCTATTCTTCCGCTCCCAGAGACCTGCTCCCTTTACTCTCTGTTCCGAACATACTAGACGACCAGTTCTTATAGCCCTTAACCGTACCCTTTTCCTAATTCTTCTCTGTTCCTCTGGTGATGTAGAGGTTAATCCAGGCCCTGCAGTGCCTTGCTCCACTCCCATTCCACAGGCCCTCTCATTTGTTGACTTCTGTAACTGTAAAAGCCTTGGTTTCATGCATGTTAACATTAGAAGCCTCCTCCCTAAGTTTGTTTTATTCACTGCTTTAGCACACTCTGCCAACCCGGATGTCCTAGCTGTGTCTGAATCCTGGTTTTGGAAGGCCATCAAAAATCCTGAAATTATAACTACTATAACTACTATAACATTTTCCGCCAAGATAGAACTGCCAAAGGAGGCGGAGTTGCAATCTACTTCAGAGATAGCCTGCAGAGTTCTGTCTTAGTATCCAGGTCTGTGCCCAAACAATTTGAGCTTCTACTTTTAAAAATCCACCTTTCCAGAAACAAGTTTCTCACCGTTGCCGCTTGCTATAGACCACCTTCTGCCCCCAGCTGTGCCCTGGAACCATATGTGAATTGATTGCCCCCCAACTATCTTCAGAGCTCGTGCTGTTAGGTGACCTAAACTGGGACATGCTTAACACCCCGGCCATCCTAAAATCTAAGCTTGATGCCCTCAATCTCACACAAATGATCAATGACCCTACCAGGTACAACCCCAAATCCGTAAACACGGGCACCCTCATAGAAATCATCCTAACCAACCTGCCCTCCAAATACACCTCTGCTGTCTTCAACTAGGATCTCAGCGATCACTGCCTCATTGCTTGTGTCCGTAATGGGTCTGCGGACAAACGACCACCCTTCATCACATTCAAACGCTCCCTAAAACACTTCAGCGAGCAGGCCTTTCTAATCGACCTGGCCCGGGTATCCTGGAAGGATATTGACCTCATTCCGTCAGTAGAAGATGCCTGGTTATTCTTTAAAAGTGCTTTCCTCACAATCTTAACTAATTATGCCCCATTCAAAAAATGTAGAAAAGAAACAGATATAGCCCGTGGTTTACTTCAGACCTGACTGCCCTTGACCAGCACAAAAACATCCTGTGGCGTACGGCATTAGCATCATATAGTTCCCGAGATATGCAACTTTTCAGGGAAGTCAGGAACCAATATACACAGGCAGTTAGGAAAGCTAAGATGAGCTTTTTCAAACAGAAATTTGCATCCTGCAGCACAAACTCCAAAAAGTTCTGGGACACTGTAAAGTCCATGGAGAATGAGAGCACCTCCTCAAAGCTGCCCACTGCACTGAGGCTAGGAAACACTGTCACCACCGATAAATCAACAATAATTGAGAATTTCAATAAGTGTTTTTCTACGGCTGCCCATGCTATGGCTGGCCAGGCCCAAGCCTCCCCATTTCTCTTTCACCCAAATCCAGATAGTTGATGTTCTGAAAGAGCTGTAAAATCTGGACCCCTACACATCAGTAGGGCTAGACAAGCTGGACCCTCTCTTTCTAAAATTATCAGTCGAAATTGTCTCAACCCCTATTACTAGCCTGTTCAACCGCTCTTTCGTATTGTCTGAGATCACCAAAAATTGGAAATCTGCCGTGGTCATCCCCCTGTTCAAAGGGGGAGACACTCTAGACCCAAACTGCTACAGACCTATATCTATCCTACCCTGCCTTTCGAAGGTCTTCGAAAGCCAAGTTAACAAACAGATCACCGACCATTTCGAATCCCACCGTACCTTCTCCGCTACGAAATCTGGTTTTCGAGCTGGTCATGGGTGCATCTCAGCCACGCTCAAGGTCCTAAAGGATATCATAACCACCATCGATAAGAGACAATACTGTGCAGCTGTATTCATCGACCTGGCCAAGGCTTTTGACTCTGTCAATCACCACATTCTTATCGGCAGACTCAACAGCCTTGGTTTCTCAAATGACTGCCTCGCCTGATTCACCAACTACTTCTCAGACAGAGTTCAGTGTGTCAAATCGGAGGGCCTGTTGTCCGGACCTCTGGCAGTCTCTATGGGGGTGCCACAGGATTCAATTCTCGGTCCGACTCTCTTCTCTGTATACATCAATGATGTCGCTCTTGCTGCTGGTCATTCTCTTATCCACCTCTATGCAGATGACACCATTCTGTATACTTCTGGCCCTTCTTTGGACACTGTGTTAACTAACCTCCAGACGAGCTTCAATGCCATACAACTCTCCTTCCGTTGTCTCCAACAGTTCTTAAATGCAAGTAAAACTAAATTCATGCTCTTCAACCGATCGCTGACCACACCTGCCTGCCCATCCAGCATCACTACTCTGGACGGTTCTGATTTATAATATGTGGACAACAACAAATACCTAGATGTCTGGTTAGACTGTAAACTTTCCTTCCAGACTCACATCAAGCATCTCCAATCCAAAGTTAAATCTAGAATTGGCTTCCTATTTCGCAACAATGCATCCTTCACTCATGCTGCCAAACATACCCTCGTAAAACTGACCATCCTGCTGATCCTTGACTTCGGCGATGTCATTTACAAAATAGCCTCCAACACTCTACTCAGCAAATTGGATGCAGTCTATCACAGTGCCATCCGTTTTGTCACCAAAGCCCCATATACTACCCACCACTGCGACCTTTATGCTCTCGTTGGCTGGCCCTCACTTCATATTCATCGCCGAACCCACTGGCTCCAGGTCATCTATAAGTCTTTGCTAGGTAAAGCCCCGCCTTATCTCAGCTCACTGGTCACCTTAGCAGCACCCACCCGCAGCACGCGCTCCAGCAGGTATATTTCACTGGTCACCCCCAAAGCCAATTCCTTGTTTGGCCGCCTTTCCTTCCAGTTCTCTGTTGCCAATGACTGGAACGAATTGCAAAAATTACTGAAGCCGGAGACCCATATTTCCCTCACCTTCCCTCATCATTGAGCACCAGCTGTCAGAGCAGCTCACAGATCACTGCATGTGGGCATAGCCCATCTGTAAATAGCCCATCCAACTACCTCATCCCCATATTGTTTTTATTTATTTATCTTGCTCCTTTGCATCCCAGTATCTCTACTTGCACATTCATCTTCTGCACATCTATCACTCCAGTGTTTAATTGATACATTTGAATTATTTTGCCACTATGGCCTCTTTTTTGCTTTACCTCCCTTATCTTACCTCATTTGCACACACTGTATAGACGTTTTTCTCTATTGTGTTTTTGACTGTATGTTTGTTTATTCCATGTGTAACTCGGTGTTGTTGTTTGTGTCGCACTGCTTTGCTTTATCTTGGCCAGGTCGCAGTTGTAAATGAGAACTTGTTCTCAACTAGCCTACCTGGTTAATTAAATAAAGGTGAAATATAAAATAAATATGGTAGACCCCAGTCAGTGAGGTTGATCTTAAGCTGATCTGTTTTTGTAAACTCAACCAAATGAACCCAGATGGTACACTTTTGGGGGGCAAGTGCTAGCAACAACATAGAGTAGAGATTTTAAACTGTCCATTCACAGGTAGGTAAATACCTAGAGTTTTCATTTGTATTTTTCGTAGCTGTTTACATACCACCACAGTCAGAGGCTGGCACTAAGATAGCATTGAATGAGCTGTATTCCACCATAAGCAAACAAGAAAACGCTCACCCAGAGGCAGCACTCCTCGTAGCCGGGGACCTTAATGCAGGGTAACCTAAATCCGTTTTACCAAATTTCTATCAGCATGTTAAATGTGCAACCAGAGGAAAAATTTTTTTTAGATCACCTGTACTCCAAACACAGAGACGCATACAAAGCTCTCCTTCGTGCTCCATTTGGTAAATCTGACCATAATTCTATTCTCCTGATTCCTGCTTACAAGCAAAAATTAAAGCAGGAAGCACCAGTCACTAGATCAATAAAAAAGTGGTCAGATGAAGCAGATGCTAAGCTACAGGACTGTTTTGCTAACACAGACTGGAATATGTTCCGGGATTCCTCCGATGGCATTGAGGAGTACACCACATCAGTCATTGGCTTCTTCCATAAGTGCATTGATGACATCGTCCCCACAGTGACCGTACGTACGTACATACATACATACATACATACCCCAACCAGAAGCCACAGATTACAGGCAACATCTGCACTGAGCTAAATGCCAGAGCTGCTACTTTCAAGGAGAGGGTCTCTAACCTGGAAGCTTATAAGAATTCTCACCATGCCCTCCGACGAACCATCAAACAGGCAAAGCTTCAATACAGGACTATGATCGAATCGTAGTACACCAGCTCTTAATCTCCTCAGATGTGACAGGGCCAGTAAACCATTACAGACTACAAAGGGAAGCACAGCCGAGAGCTGCCCAGTGACACGAGATGACCAGATGAGCTAAACTACTTCTATGCTCGCTTCGAGGCAAATAACACTGAAACATGCATGAGAGCACCAGCTGATCCAGGAAACACTGTGTGATCACGCTCTCCACAGCCGATGTGAGTAAGACCTTTAAACAGGTCAACATTCACAAGGTCGCAGGACCAGGCAGATTACCAGAATGTGTATTGCGAGCATGCGCTGGCCAACTGGCATGTGTCTTCACTGACATTTTGAACCTCTCCCTGTCCGAGTCTGTAATACCAACATGTTTAAAGCAGACCACCATAGTGCATGCGCCCAAGAATACTAAGGTAACCTGCCTAAATGACTACCGACCCGTAGCACTCACGTCTGTAGCCATGAAGTGCTTTGAAAGGATGATCATGGCTCACATCGACACCATTATCCCAGAAACCCTAGACACACTCCAATTTACATACCGCCCCAACTGATCCACAGATGATGCAATCTATATTTCACTCCACACTGCCCTTTCCACCTGGACAAAAGGAACACCAATGTGAGGAATGCTATTCATCGACTACAGCTCAGCGTTCAACACCTTAGTGCCCTCAAAGCTCATCAATAAGCTAAGGACCCTGGGACTAAACACCTCCCTCTGCAACTGGATCCTGGACTTCCTGACGGGCCGCCCCCAGGTGGTAAAGGTAGGTTTTAACACATCTGCCACCCTGATCCTCAACACAGGCCCCCCCCCCAGGGGTGCATGCTCAGTGCCCTCCTGTACTCCCTGTTCACTCATGACTGCATGGCCAGGCACGACTACAACACCATCATTAATTTTGCAGATGACACAACAGTGGTAAGCCTGATCACCGACAATGACAAGACAGCCTATAGGGAGGAGGTCAGGGACCTGGCCGTTTGGTGCCAGGACAACAACTTCTCCCTCAACGTGATCAAGACAAAGGAGATGATTTTGGACTACAGGAAAAAGAGGACCGACTGCATTGGAGCAGGTTGAGAGCTTCAAGTTCCTTGGTGTCCACATCACCAACAAACTAACATTGTTCAAGCACACCAAGACAGTCGTGAAGAGGTCATGACAAAACCTATTCCCCCTCAGGAGACTGAAAGGATTTGGCATGGGTCCTCAGATCCTCAAAAGGTTCTACAGCTGCACCATCGAGAGCATGGTACTGGTTGCATCACTGCCTGGTATAGCAACTGCTCAGCCTCCGACCACAAGGCACTACAGAGGGTAGTACGAACGGCCCAGTACATCACTGGGGCCAAGTTTACTGCCATCCAGGACGGTGTCAGAGGAAGGCGCTAAAAATTGTCAGACTCCAGCCACCCTAGTCATAGACTGTTCTCTCTGCTACCGCACAGCAAGTGGTACCGGAGCGCCAAGTCTAGGTCCAAGAGGCTTCTAAACAGTTTCTACCCCGAAGCCATAACACTCCCAAACACCTAATCAAATGGCTACCCATACTATTTGCATTGCCCCCCCCTCTTTTACACCGCTGCTACTCTCTGTTGTTATCATCTATGCATAGTCACTTTAATAACTCTCCCTACATGTACATATTACCTCAACTAAACTGTGCCCCCGCACATTGACTCTGTGCCGGTACCCCACTGTATATAGTCTAGCTGTTGTTATTTTACTGCTGCTCTTTAATTACTTGTTACTTTTATTTCTTATTCTTATCCGTATTTTTTAAAACTGCTGTTAGTATAATTTAATTATGCCAATGTGCTTTCATCAATTGAAAACCCTTAATCTATTTTATGAGAATTTGTAAGATTTCTTGTTTGCATAAAATAGACGCAGACCAGTCTTTCAATAATAGGTAATAGAATTTATTCTCGGAGCGCGCTCCCACTTAAACACGTGCAGCAGTTTATATACAGATCATGACGTCATTTCACTGCTTTAACAGAATCCCCACCTCTCGACCGGGACAAAATAAGGTGAAAAGTTCATTCTAACTTACTAACACACTCCCAGATAACTTTAACCCCTCAACATTATCGATCACCACTGAACTGACAGTTTTAATTAACAGAAAACCTAGGAATGCACTCACTGCCTTATCTAAAAACCCCAGAGCTAAGTTTCAGTTGGGTCAACCATAGGCTAACGACCTTATGTGTTTACACAGTCCACAACCCATTTGTTTCTGCCTAGTTGGAATGGTGGTCATTAACTTTTTATTACTCCTTGTCCTATCACACAATCCCTTCTTATGAACTCATATTGTCAATCACTTATAAAACAAAGTATAAGTTTACCTAGATACAATTCTATTTAAAATGGGGATATTGTTTATTCATTTATCCATAATAAATTCAACAACTGCATTGTTGGTTAGGGGGCTCAAAAGTAAGCATTTCACTGTGAGGTCTACACCTGTTGTATTCGGCACATGTGACTAATACAATTTGAAATTGCAGCCCAAATAAATGCTTCACAGATTTCGAGTAACAGACTTTCCTAGTTAAATAAAGGTAAAATAAAAAAATATATATATTTTTTTTTAAATCAACCAGCAAGTGCTCAGCCTATGTGGGAACGCCTTCAAGACTGTTGGAAAAGCATTCCTCATGAAGCTGGTTGGGAGAATGCCAAGGGTGTGCAAAGCTGTCATCAAGGCAAAGGGTGGCTACTTTGAAGAATTTCAAATATAACATATATTTTGATTTGTTTAACACTTTTTTGGATACTACATGATTTCATGTGTTATTTCATAGTTTTCATGTCTTCACTGTTACTCTACAATGTAGACAATAGTACAAATAAAGAAAAATCCTTGAATTACTAGGTGTGTCCAAACTTTTGACTGGTATTGTGTGTGTATATATATATATATTTATTTTTTTCAATTCAGGTTTTTCAGTGGTTCCAGCACCCTCAGCACACCTACTTCCCACGGCAATGAAACAAGCTGCATATGGGAAGATCATTGTTTAGTTTCTTTGTCATTCAGAGAAGAGTTGCCAGCAGTTAAAGCTTACAGTTTCTGTGTTGTAAGGCCTACTCTGTCTGGGATTGAAAGGTAGGCCTAACTTTTGAAAGTATCATGCTCAGATTCCTAATGAAGTCTTGGATGTAATAATTTATAAACAGGAAGAGTTTCATTACAAACAAAACACTGATTTGGCATTGGAGAAATGTGATAAGATGAACAGGTAGGCATATCTCTCTGTCCATGCTTAGTCTGCCATTTTGGTAATTTGTGTGGTATTAAAAAGGATTCTGTTAATATGTAAAATTATGTTGAATTGCATGACATTTTTATAAAAGGCAATTTCTTCTGCAAATACGAGGATAGATTCATGCAATAATTTTACTATAAAGGAGATATTTCCACTCCTACTCTTGTACACAGTGGTCTGCGAAGCCTCAACCTTCTGCCTCACAGCCCTGTGCTTCATCAAATGTATTTCGTTTGCCATGTAATGCTCACTGGACCAAGAACAGTTTCGAAACTGCATATCTAAGAACCTGGTCTGTCCAAGAAGTGAGGGTAAATGGTGGACCTCTCTTTGACCTCTCTCTTTGTTTGAATTATTATTTTGGGGGAAATGGGAGGGTCACTTGTTTTTATTCAAGTGTGGGAGGGTCAGGTCAAATGTATTTTGTTGAAAGGAGGGCCATCCGTTTTCATTTCAGAGAGGTCCGATTTTCTCCATGTAACCCTTATGATAAATAACGTTCACTCCCTAACCACATATGTTATAGCAATCTGGTGTCCGACGGTAAAGTCAATGACATGCGGTGCTGCTCGTGGCATACTCACAGATATTCCCTCTTTATCTCTAAATCTCCCTTTCTTACTCTTTGTTTCTCTCTCCTCCAACATGAAACTGTTTGCTTACATAACCAAAGAATTTCTCCACAAACTGTCAGAAACCGTCTCAGGGAAGCTCATCTGCGTGCTCGTCCTCACCGGGATCTTGACTTGACTGCAGTTCGGCATCGTAACCGACTTCAGTGGGCAAATGCTCACATTCGATGTCCACTGGCACGCTGGAGAAGTGTGCTCTTCACGGACGAATCCCTGTTTCAACTGTACTGTGCAGATGGCAGACAGCGTGTATGGCGTTGTGTGAGCAAACGGTTTGCTGATGTCAACGTTGTGTACAGATTGCCCCTATGGTGGCAGGCATAAGCTATGGACAACGAACACAATTGCATTTTATCGATGGCAATTTGAATGCACAGAGATACCGTGACGAGATCCTGAGGCCCATTGTCGTGCCATTCATCTGCCGCCATCACCTCATGTTTCAGCATTATAATGAATGGCCCGATGTCGCAAGGATCTGCACACAGTTCCTGGAAGCTGAAAATGTCCCAGTTCTTCCATGGCCTGCATAATCACCAGACATGTCACCAATTGAGCAAGTTTGGGATGCTCTGGATCGATGTGTATGACAGCTTGTTCCAGTTCCCGCCAATACCCAGCAACTTCGCACATCCAACGAAGAGGAGTGGGACAACATTCCACAGGCCACAATCAACAGCCTGATCAACTCTATGCGATGGAGGTGTCGCACTGCACGAGGCAAATTCTTCTTCTACTTCTGTGGATTTTATATGGTGGTTGGCAACCAACTTTAAGGTGCATTACCGTCACCAACTGGACTCGAGTGTGGACCAGAGACAGGGAAGGTCTAAATCATTCCCAATAATTTTGTCTCCCTAAGGAAACTACATAAATAAATACTACATCCCCTGAAGATTTCTCCAGCAGGTAATTTAATCCTGGTTCTTCAACCGCATTACTCCTCAAATCTAATAACAATTGCTCCCTTTCTCTCACATATTTCTGGCACTGAAATACATGTTCCACTGTCTCCATCACCTCCTGACAATGATCACACCTCCCAGTCAGATGTTTCCCCACCACTTTCAATGTACTATTTAGCCTTGTGTGTCCCAGTCTCAGCCTTGTGTCTACAATTTCCTCCCTTCTTTCTTGGCCTGAGGACCTCCCCGCCGTCAACTTTCCTGGATCTTATACAGGTGTCTTCCCTTACTCTCCCTGTTCCACAAACATGAGCCAAATGGTAATCACACCAGATACTGACTCATTTTCTGATCCACACCCCTACTTTTTTTAAAGTAAAACTGACCATCCTACCAATCCTAGACTTTGGCGATGTCATTTACAAAATAGCCTCCAATACCCTACTCAACAAATTGGATGCAGTCTATCACAGTGCAATCCGTTTTGTCACCAAAGCCCCATATACTACCCACCATTGCGACCTGTACGCTCTCGTTGGCTGGCCCTCACTTCATACTCGTCGCCAAACCCACTGGCTCCATGTCATCTACAAGACCCTGCTAGGTAAAGTCCCCCCTTATCTCAGCTCGCTGGTCACCATAGCATCTCCCATCTGTACCTGTAGCACACGCTCCAGCAGGTATATCTCTCTAGTCACCCCCAAAACCAATTCTTTCTTTGGCCGCCTCTCCTTCCAGTTCTCTGCTGCCAATGACTGGAACGAACTACAAAAATCTCTGAAACTGGAAACACTTATCTCCCTCACTAGCTTTAAGCACCAACTGTCAGAGCAGCTCACAGATTACTGCATCTGTACATAGCCCACCTATAATTTAGCCCAAACAACTACCTCTTTCCCTACTGTATTTAATTAATTAATTTATTTTGCTCCTTTGCACCCCATAATTTTTGTTTCTACTTTGCACATTCTTCCATTGCAAATCTACCATTCTAGTGTTTTACTTGCTATATTGTATTTACTTTGCCACCATGGCCTTTTTTTGCCTTTACCTCCCTTATCTCACCTCATTTGCTCACATCGTATATAGACTTGTTTATACTGTATTATTGACTGTATTGTTTGTTTTACTCCATGTGTAAGTCTGTGTCGTTGTATGTGTCGAACTGCTTTGCTTTATCTTGGCCAGGTCGCAATTGTAAATGAGAACTTGTTCTCAACTTGCCTACCTGGTTAAATAAAGGTGAAATAAAAATAAAAAGGCACAGTATCAGTGACCAACAGATGCATTTCTCTATTACCAGTCATGTGAAATCCATAGATACATTTTTTTATAATAATACCATTTTTAAAAAATACATAGATTAGGGCCTAATGAATATATTTAAATTGACTGATATCCTTATTTGAACTGTATAGTTTCAGTATAGTTTTTGTTTTTCTAACGGGTTCATTCATTATTTTATTTCAGTTTATTGAATTGTTTTTTAAAAGATATCGTTTTATATTTAGTTTCACTTTTAGTTTACTGTAATAACTGACTCAAGTATGCTTGGTTTCCTCAGAGTTCATTGAAATGCAGTAGTACAGCTGTAGACATCCTCAGACAGAAGCCCTGGTTTTCTGACACTCAAATTATGTAGTTAATAGCATATATTTAGTACATTGATGAGGTGCTTGAAAAACGTCCCTGCCTCTACCCCTATACATGTTCATTCTAATTTGACAGACCTGACAATGCTTTCTGTGCAGTTGTAGGCTACCTGCGTTTGAGTGCCTCCCTCCAAATAGGCATACCCCTCCCCCTTGCTACTTTAGGAACTTGCACCCATTCATTCTGATTCATTAACATTCCTGCCACAGATTTCCACAAAGAACCGGAGTGGACGACAGAACAACAGGCACAGAAAAGAGGTAATGAAATATAGTGGACTGGACTAGAACAAGTTGATGAACAGAACATCACCGGCTGTTACGGTGTTGCAATAGAGATGCACACACACTATGATCTAAAGGTATGGTGCATCTCATGCCTCCAGCTTTTACTAGCCTACTGCATTTTAATGCGTTGTCAAATTAACTCAAATTGACTAATAGATCTACCTATTTCAACTAAATGTTGAATAAAACACATTCAGTCTGTATCAGTATTGAACTGAGATGGTTATCTTTTGTTTTTAAACATTGGTAAATTGAGGAGAACATGTGAAATGTGCTGTGTGGACTGTGGTTATGATACAGTAGGTCACATTCTAACTAGCACATCAAAAAAACTTCTGAATCACATTACTCATTGCAGGGTTCACCACAGAAATAGCTAAATAGTAGGCTATGATTTCTGTCACTTACTTTTGTATGGCATTTTATTACCGTTTTTATGTCATCATGAGTGGGTTTAATTTAGTATTTTTAAAGCATTCCAAATGTTAAAATCCAGGACAGTCGAGGCACATTTCATTTGATTTCAAGTGCTCATATTTAAAAGGGCAACAATTAGGTTAGATCCATGATTCAATTGCAACAGTCTTTGTAGACAGGTAGATGATAAAAACATGTTGGAATCTTGGCTCAAATAAAATAATCTTCCCCTTATCTGTTCTGATCAGTAAGCTTCCCTTATTTCCGTGTCGGCTAGTTTACCATGCTTACCTGTGCATGGAACAAAGAATGCTTACTATGTAACTGCCAAGTCGTAGTGCTTGATGTGTGGCAAGGTGTACATCATGCTTTCTCACACTGGTAACACTGCTGACAACATAACTTAATATTGTTAGGAGTAAATGTAAATGAGATGTTTCGTCTAACAAATATGGATATTGTTTTAGGACCACACACGTTTAAAGGAATGTTTTTGATGCTGTTGCCATCTTCCTGTTCATTGTCGGAGGTTTTGTATTCTATGTTTTTATGTATTCTTATTGTAATGGGGTAATTGAACATCACTAAAGTTCGCATTTAGTTTAGACTGATCAACACAATGTTTAGCATATTCAGATTTTCTCTAATAAACATAACGTGTTCTATTTGTAACACTCAAGGGCTGTGTTTAGACAGGCAGACAAATTCAGATCTTTTTTCCACTAATTGGTCTTTTGAACAATCACATCGGATCTTTTTCAGAGCTGATCTGATTGTTCAAAATACCAATTAGTGAAAAAAGATCCGAATTGGACGGCCGGTGTAAACACAGTTAAGGTGTGAGTTGATGGTTACTCGACTTGAAGCAGAATGTTATGGATTATTCTCATATCTGCTGATAGTGATTGATGCCAGACTGGGTGTACAAGGACACACAGATTATTCGCTGTTGTGTTGCATTGATGACATTCTGTGAACACTGATTCTGTAGCAACTGACAAAGTCTCTTTTTCAAGAAAGCCCTGGGCAAGAGGTGGTGGATTTAAGGGAGTTCCCCCCACCATCCTGAAATTCAATTTTGTACATACATTTTTTGTCTCTTCAGTTGTAACCTAGTCATCTTACATTTCACAATGGCAAGGCATCTGGTTTCGTGCGGTAAAATCTATTCATATTTCTTCGAGTTTCAATTATTGCCGACCTGCTCAGACGTGCCCCTGTGTCATCATAAGGTTCACATGAGCCTGACCGGAGGGCTTTCCACAGCACAGAATACCTTCACACTGCATGTGCCCCTCTCTTTGAAGTCTAACTTCATGGATTAACAGCTCATGCTTTAAATATTTTTTGATCAATAGATGGTCTAATGTCAATTTGCTTTACAATGTTGTAGAACGATTTAGAAATTCACTGACTCAGGTAGAATAGCTAAGAGTCTGTAACTTGAAATGTGTATTTCACCATTTTGTTGTTCTTTAGGAACTGGGCACCCTGCCCTAGTTTCTTATCAACACCCCAGTAAAGAGAATAACAGCATGGATCTGCCTCAGCCTGTTCAACCATCTTTTAACCCTCTTTACAAATAACATTTTAATATTGTGAAGCTTTATGTCTTGGTTTGGTAAAACCAGGTTGCCAGTCCCCCATACTAAACCCCTGGTTGAAGTCTCCCCACTGCAACCCCCTAGTGACAATGTACCCCCTCCTCCTCCTTCCTCTCCATCCCTGCTCCCACCCTGTGTATGGATGTGCCTGTCACTGTCAGTTCTCCCGTATTGTATTGGAACGGAGGGTCTTATGGCGCGACTTCACTCTGAGGCCTCTTACAGAACCCCACAGGGTCGGCCATTGTCAGCTCTGTCAGCAGCCAGCCAGGCCGGCCCCCAACATAGAAGCTCTATTCAGGGATGTATTGAACAGGGATGGCCCTAATACTCACAGATATTCCCTCTTTATCCCTCACTCTCCCGTCCTTATTCTTTTCGTCTCTCTCTCTCCTCCTACACTGTGTAGGTTTAGAGTGGTGAGTCAGCCCTCAGCAGAGTGGAACCCCTCTCCTCACATACAGAGCACAGAGCTGCCAGACAAGGTGTTCTCCAGGAGTGTTGCCCACCCCCCACACACCCCACCGCTCTATCCAAACCCTCTAGGACAGACTGGAGGAGTGGATCCCCACTCCTCTGGACAGGACCTCATTTTTGTTTACTGTGAATGAAGAGATAAGGTGATGATGTCAGAGGACAGCTGTTGCCGAATATGCTGCAGGGGGGTGTATAGCTGCTACTGGAGGCACCCCAGTGAGAGGGCACGAAAAGTGAGTACTGTATGCCTAGAATTGTATTGTGTGTAGAATATACTGTAACTTCAGGACATTCATTAAGACAATTATGATTTTTGGCACCAACTTCTCACTATCCTCACCTTTTGGTTTATGTACATTTTACATTTGACATTTGAATAATTTAGCAGATACTCTTATCCAGAGCGACCTATAATCAGTGTATTACTATGTACTGTAATTCCATGTAGCTCAAATGTTGTTTTAGTGACTTCTCTCAGGTCAGAGCTACAGTTGGTCTTCAAGGAAATGTTCACACTGCTTTGATATGTGTTGCAATAAAAATCATCATCGTCATCGTCACCCAGCAGCAGCAGTCACTGAGACACTGCCAAGGAAATTCAGCTTTGAATTTGCTTGCGCCTTCTCTACAGTTCAATTTCTTGTACCTGCATTACCGTGATTATAATGGATTAACATTCCATTGGACAGCATTCAGTGGAAGCGTGAGGATTTTTCCCCTTTTATAAACTCATTGTGGTTGTATAATCGGAAGCCTTTATTCCTAGGCCAGTGAGATGTGGATGGATGTTATTGGAGAGGCATCCATTCATTCAGACCTGTTGTGTAAATAAGGGCAGGATAATTGGGAGGGAGATTGCGATGCAGAGTAGAGCATGTACATGTGTGCAAGGACTACTTTCTGAACTGAACAAACAAGCTCCTACTGGCTGGGTAAAATCTTATCTGGGATAGATCAAGTGCTGAAAAAAAGTACCCAAATGTCATACTGGAATAAAAGTAAAGATACCTGAATAGAAAATGACTTGAGTAAAAGTTGGAGTCACCCAGGAAAATACTACTTGAGTAAAAGTAAATGTAATTGCTAAAGTATACTTAAGTATCAAAAGTAAAAGTATAAATCATTTCACATTCCTTATATTAAGCAAACCAGACAGCACCATTTACTTTTTCTTTTAAAATGTACGGATATCTCGGGGCACACTCCAACACTCAGATATAATTTAAAAACAAAGCATTTGTGTTTATTGAGTCCGCCACATCAGAGGCAATAGGGATGATAGGGAAAGTTCTCTTGATAAGTCCCTGAAGTGGACCATTTTCCAGTCAAAATGTAATAAGTACTTTTGGGTGTCAGGGAAAATGTATGGAGTAAAATGTACATCATTTTCTTTAGGAATGTAATGAATTAAAAGTAAAAGTTGGCAAAAATATAAATAATAAACTACAGATACCCCCCAAAAATGACTCAAGTGACTTTTTATCGTATTTTTACGTAAGTACTTTACACCACTGGACAGAAGTGAAAAGGGGACAAACCATTAGTGTCTTAGGTGTCTTATGTGTGTGTGTGGGTGTGTGTGTGGGGGGGGTTGTTTGGACACAATTAAGGGTGTGTGGATGCTGTTGTTTTTGATTCCTTTTATGGATGAATGGAATAGCAGGCGAAACCAAACATGAAGAGGCATTGGAGAGGCTCCAACAGCCCTGAGGGAGCTAACCGCTGAGCCGTTCAGACTTCACACACACACACACACACACACACACACACACACACACACACACACACACACACACACACACAAACACACACTTACATGCACATAAACACACACACACACACACACTTACATGCACACACCAATGCACATGCACACACAACACACTTGTTGATCAGAAGTGCAATAACACTTAGAGAATATGTATTTGTAAAACATAGCTAGGGGTTATATGTACACGATTATTTTAATCATTTTCAAATGAACCCCGGAGATCAATCAAATTCATTGGATGCAAGTCCTGCAAACAGTTTCTGACTGTTGAAACAACCCATTTGCATACTTTTTATTTCATCCTGGAAGTTAAATGTCTTCCTGACAAAGAAGTTTAGTAATGAGATCTTCCAATGTCAGTGGAAATGAGAACAGGTTTAGGGCTCCAGGAGTAATTGTTGACTCTCCTTGCTACAGTGCTCCTGCTGCAGGTTGTCAGTCCTTACCGCTGTGTCCCTCCTCACTCTGTTCTGGATGTACGTCTGTCTGATGGCCTTCAATGACCGCGAGGATGTTAACTGGTGAGCTTGGTCATACACTCTGTGTGTGCATGTGTGCACATACAGCTGCAGACACAAACGCAAACAAACACACACAAAACACACACACGCACACACTGACAGCGATGGACTCAAAACCCTGTGATCTGCCCTCAATTGTCCCGTACCAGGAAGGCCTTTTCCATTCTGAAACTGTGGGTGAACTGGTTCATGGTGCTAATCATCATCTCTGCTGTATTGACCATCTACTGCACCCTATTACTGGTGAGAGACACAATTCACACACCTGTCAATGTATTTACGGTATGTCGTTGACATCAGCTGAGTTGTAATGACTGTACAATTGCAGGTCTTTGCGCTGTTCCAACTTGCCTTGAAAGAGCCTTTGGACTTACACTGTCTGCACAAGGTATTAGGAACATTCTTTGTTTCCGAGAATGTTTCCCTTTACATGTTATTTAAGAAGTGCACAGCTATAGTGGCATAACATGAATGGCAATGGCATGGCTGATTTAACAATCGTAAGTCACTTCAGGTGTAGCTTAAGTATTGACATGTGTTGACTGCGTTATATTGTGTTGTGGTTTACTCTGCCCAGTTGTTCCTGTTTTTAGGTGTGGTCTTCATCACCCTGGGCATCGCTGGAATAAGTCTACAGTGGAAAGAAGAGTGGCACACTGTTCTTCTGTCACTGCAGGTATAGTAGGGCCAGTGTACAGCACCATGGAACTGTCTGTTAAGTGTGTGTGGTGTGTGTGTGTGTGTGTGTGTGTGTGTGTGTGTGATTGTTCGCGCTAGAGTGAGGTGTGGAGTAAGCCTGTGTGTTTAGGGTCAGTGCTTTGCCAGCAGTATGCAGCTCCCTGCTGTGTGTAATACACTGTATGTAACATTGATCTCTCTCAGGCCACGGCTCCATTCTTACAGATGGGAGGGGTTGGAGCCCTGACCCTGGTCAGCTGGCTGGTGTTCCAGGGCTTCCATAGATCCCGCAGAGTAGGTCAGTGCTGAAATTGTCCAATGAAAATACACAAATACTCAGCGTGACATCAATAATATGAGACATACAGTACACACCTATAGATATGAATTCAATATTGATAGAATATAATTGAGTTCTGTGAACCCTGGAACAATTTCAAATCCGTTGACTGTCTTCTTTCCTTGCCTTTTTGCATTCACAACAATAGTTAAAGTATGACTGATTCGTTCGTTAATCTGTGTCTGTCAGCCTCTAAGATCTTCATCATGGTAGTGTTTGCTGGCGTGTCAGTGGCAATATTCCTCAGCCCACTCCTCATCCAATCCCCTTGTCTGGTGGACGAGAAACAGCTGCCCCCTAAACCTGCCCTCTTTGGTCATCGCGGAGCACCAATGGTGAGGAAGTGCCCACTTAATTAATCATACTGTGGTTCTATGGTCGCAATATTAAAGTGCTAAGCTGGGAAATGCTAAGCACCTAAAGGTGATTGGCTACCGTAGTCATACAGTGGATACGACTTGATTACAGAGCTAGAAGACCATCATCCAAAAATGGCTTATGTGTTACACTTTTACTGTTGACATAAATTCCATAATCATCCTTTATGATTCAGTATATATATATATGAACCAGAGGGCTGAAGCTTGAATTGCTGTCCAGTCATGTGATGGCACCACAAGGCATGTTGCTCTGCCCCCATTACCTTGCTCCAGTCCTCTCCACTATCGCCACCGTAGGCCCACTCAGCTCAGCTGTGACATATGCAGCATGGCTCAGTGTTCACACAGAGTCAGGGTAGTCACCGGAGTGTTTCTCACCCATCTGTCCTCTCTCTCTGTGTTTTCAGCTGGCCCCAGAGAACACCATGATGTCGTTCAGGAGGAGTGTGGGGTGCAACGTGACCGCCTTTGAGACGGACGTGCAGCTCAGGTACCCGGGGGACTAGGGCGGCTTCCTGTACATAGACGTGGCAGAGACGGATCAAAAGTGCACTGCTGTTTCAAATTGTTTTCAGTTTAATAATAAGGATGCATGGGATTTATATAGCGCTTTTCAAAGACCCAAAGAGGCAGTTTAATGACTTTTCTTTCTCCTCCAGTAAGGACAGAGTTCCTTACCTGATGCACGACAACGGCAACCATTTCCTGAGGAGGACTACAGATGTTCTACAGAAGTTCCCTGGGAAAGACTTGAACCACAGCACAAACCTCACCTGGGAGGATCTACAGGAATTAAACACTGGTGATTGGTTCCTGAAGGTAAGGGTGATATCCAATTTCATCAGCCTCCCTTGTATTTTGTAGTGGGGCGGCAGGTAGCCTTGAGGTCAAAGCGTTGGGCCAGTAACCGAAAGAGATCGCTGGTTTGAATACCGGAGCCTACAGGATAAGAAATGTGCCCCTGAGCAAGGCAGATACACTAATTGCTCCAGGGATGCTGTACAATGGTGACCCTGGCTGTGACCCCAATCCCTGCAGATGTCTCAAGGGGGAGTTGGGATATTAAAGAAACACATTTCCATTATACAGTATAAGCACCCCCCAAATTATTATTAGTTGGAAATCATTTCCGCTTAGTTGAACTATACCAACTCATTGCCTAGGGGCGTCAGGTAGCCTAGTGTTTAGAGCGTTGGGCGAGTAACCGAAAGGTTGCTCGATCGAATCCCCGAGCTGACGAGGTAAAAATCTGTTGTTCTGCCCCTGAACAAGGCAGTTAACCCACTGTTCCTAGGCCATCATTGTAAATAAGAATTTGTTCTTAACAGACTTGCCTAGTTAAATAAAGGTTAAATAAAAAATAATTGACAGAATGACATATGTACTATGGGTATCTCACTTTCAGACAGATCCATTCCGTTCAGTGTCCCAGCTCTCAGAACAGGAGAAGAAGACAGCTGGGAACCAGAGTGTTCCCTCCCTTCTGCAGCTGCTTCACCTGGCCAAGACTCATAACACCTCTGTCATCTTTGACTTGAAGAATGACAACAACAATGACACTAATGACACTGTGAAAACCATCCTCGACTCTGGCATCCCCCACGACAAGGTTAGGGGAATGTCTCAGTGTCACTACTTCACCAGTTCTGTGTAGTTATACTCTTATTACAGTTGTTTGACAGTGTGTTTCTCCTCTCTCTAGATCCTCTGGCTTCCCCCCACACATAGGGAGGATGTGAAGAAGGTTGCACCAGGGTTCAAACAGGTTTACAACAATGTGCTTGATATGAACCGTGATGGAGCAGATCATCTGAATGTCAAGTACAGTGCGTTGAGCTTCGCAGAGATCGGGTCAGTAGCCTACCTCAAAGCGCCCACGCTTTTCTCAGAGCTGTGGCCAAATAAACCTTCATTCCAAAACCACATTCTACCTGTCTGTGCTGACAGCTGCAGGTGTACTGGTTTCATAATTACAAGTGTTTATGTTGGCGTGCTGAGACAAGGAAATGGCACTATCTTAGACTGAGATACACACAATGCCTCAGGGGGGAATGAGATTCAAATCATGTTTTCGCACAGGTGGATCTCGAATGGCTGAGAGCCCAGTAGTGAAAGTTCCTCATGGGATGATTAGTTTCTGTTGATTTAGTGAAATGAATGGGAAAGTGTTGTCTGAACAAGCATGATGTTTCCTTTAATAGTATGACACCTTACAGTATGATTAACCACTCCTGTCTGTAGTCTTTAACAGGTGTCATGTTTGCTGAAGTAACGCTGTCTAAGCTGAACGCCTACTACTGATTATATGTTGCTGATCTGAGCCATCTCTTTCACCTAATCTTTTCATTCGCTACTGAATTTGTGTTTGTGTGTGTTTGTGTGAGACAGGGAGCTTCGGAACAGGAACGTTTCGGTGAACCTGTGGGTGGTGAATGAACCATGGCTCTTCTCTTTAATGTGGTGCTCGGGGGCCAGCTCTGTGACCACCAACGCCTGCTCTGTCCTACAGGACAAGAACCAGCCTGACTGGACAATGGTGAGGGACCAACATCAAACCCCATTTTCTTCACTCTCTCATAGTCACTCCCTCTTCAAAGGTCAAACAGATCACCCCACCCAGACATTGTAATTCTCCCAAAGTCAACGTTGCTTTTAAACATTAGTTAACATATACAGTTGAAGTCGGAAGTTTACATACACTTAGGTTGGTCAGAAGTTTACATACACTACTTTGTGCATCACACAAGTAATTTTTCAAACAATTGTTTGCAGACAGATTATTTCACTTATAATTCACTGTATCACAATTCCAGTGGGTCAGAGGTTTATATACACTAAGTTGACTGTGCCTTTAAACAGCTTGGAAAATTCCAGAAAATGATGTCATGGCTTTAGAAGCTTCTGATAGGCTAATTGGCATCATTTGAGTCAATTGGAGGTGTACCTGTAGATGTATTTCAAGGCCTACCTTCCAACTCACTGCCTCTTTGCTTGATATTATGGGAAAATCAAAAGAAATCAGCCAAGACCTCAGAAAAAAAATTGTAAGACCTCCACAAATCTGGTTCATCCTTGGGAGTAATTTCCAAATGCCTGAAGGTACCACATTCATCTGTACAAACAATAGTACGCAAGTATAAACCCATTGGACCACGCAGCTGTCATACCGCTCGGGGAGGAGATGCGTTCTGTCTCCTAGAGATGAACATACTTTGGTGCAAAAAGTGCAAATCAATCCCAGAACAACAGCAAAGGACCTTGTGAAGATGCTGGATGCAACAGGTACAAAAGTATCTACGTATATCCATAGTAAAACATGTCCTATATTGACATAACCTGAAAGGCCGCTCAGCTAGGATGAAGCCACTGCTCCAAAACCGTCAGACTACGTTTGCAACTGCACATGGGGACAAAGATCGTACTTTTTGGAGGAATGTCCTCTGGTCTGATGAAACAAAAATAGAACTGTTTGGCCCTAATGACCATCGTTATGTTTGGAGAAAAAAGGGGGAGGCTTGCAAGTCGAAGAACACCATCGCAACTCTGAAGCACGGGGGTGGCAGCATCATGTTGTGGGGGTGCTTTGCTGCAGGAGGGACTGGTGCACTTCACAAAATAGATGGCATCATGAGGGAGGAAATTATGTGGATATATTGATGCAACATCTCAAGACATCAGTCTAAAGCTTGGTCGCAAATGGGTCTTCCAAATGGACAATGACCCCAAGCATACTTCCAAAGTTGTGGCAAAATGGCTTAAGGACAACAAAGTCAAGGTATTGGAGTGTCCATCACAAAGCCCTGACCTCAATCCTATAGAAAATGTGTGGGCAGAACTGAAAAACCGTGTGCGAGCAAGGAGGCCTACAAACCTGATTCAGGTACATCGACTCTGTCAGGAGGATTGGCCAAAATTCACCCAACTTATTGTGGGAAGCTTGTGGAAGGCTTACCGAAACGCTTGACCCAAGTTAAACAATTTAAAGGTAATGCTACCAAATACTAATTGAGTGTATGTAAACTTCTGACCCACTGGGAATGTGATGAAATAAATAAAAGCTGAAATGTATATGTAAAATTCTGACTTCAACTGTATCATGATATCCATGTGTAGAATTGAACTCGACATTTTCTTACATGTTTTTCATCTTGTGCGCCATCTATGGGTTGTATAAATGTACCTACTCGGTTTGCTGGTACGTATTTTATGTGTGTCTGTGTGTGTTTCAGGGACGTGATACATACAGATGTATATGGATCACATTGGACCTGGGGTCATTGCTCATAATGTTCGCACTCTTCATCTTAAAGAGGTGAGTAGCACACTAGTATTGCTTGTAAAAGACAATGGAAACAGTCTGGAATTTTAGGACTTGATTTGTTCCCTTTAGTTTTCTACTTTGAAAAAGGTGCTGTCTCAGTCATGCTAAAGATGGGTTTTGCTAGTAGACATTGATGATCAATATAATCAACATGAAAAAATTCAAAGTGATTTCCCTTTTTAGCAATGTTTACTGTTTTCTGTACGGTACTAACTACTAAGATAATTGCTATCTGCAATGCCTTCAGAAAGTATTCATACCCCTTGATTTATTCCACATTTTGTTGTGTTACAGCCTGAATTTGATTATTATTTTTTTATCACCCATCTACACACAATAACCCATAATGACAAAACATGTTTTTTTAAATGGTTGCACATTTATAGAAACTGAAATACAGAATAATCTAATATACATAAGTATTTATACCCCTGAGTCAATACTTTGTAGAAGAACCTTTGGCAGCGATTACAGCTGTGAGTCTTTCTGGGTCTCTAAGAGCTTTCCACACCTGCATTGTGCAACATTTGCCCATTATTCCTTTCAAAATTCTTCAAGCTCTTTTAAATTGGTTGTTGATCATTGCTAGACAACAATTTTCAGGTCTTGCCAACTTTAATTCGGGCCACTCATGAAAATTCACTTTGTTCTTGGTAAGCAACTCCAGTGTAGATGTTGTCCTTGTGTTTTAGGTTATTGTTATACTGAATGGTGAATTCATCTCCCAGTGTCGGGTGTAAAGCAGACTGAACCAGGTTTTCCTGAAGGATTTTTCCTGTACTTAGCTCCATTCGGTTAATTTTTTATCCTGAAACTCCTCAGCCACCACTATGCTTGAAAATATGAAGAGTGGTAATCAGCAATATGTTGTATTGGATTTGCCCCAAACATGACACTTTGTACTCAGGACAAAAAGTAAATTGCATTTTTGCAGTATTATTTTAATGCCTTGTTGCAAACAGGATGCATGTTTTGGAATATTTCTTATTATGTACTTTTCACTCTGTCAATTAGGTTAGTATTGTGGAGTAACTACAATGTTGTTGATCCATCCTCAATTTTCCTATCACTGTTTTAAAGTCACCATTGGCCTCATGGTGAAATCCCTGAGTGGTTTCCTTCCTCTCAGGCAACTGAGTTAGGTGTAATTATTAACTTCACCATGCTCAAAGGGATGATCAGTGTCTGTTTTTTATTTTTTAAATTTCCCGTCTATCAGTAGGTGCCCTTCTTTGTGAGGCATTGGAAAACCTGGTCTTTGGTTGAATCTTTGTTTGTAATTCACTGCTTGACTGAGGGACTTTACAATTATCTGTATGTGTAGGGTACAGAGATGAGGTTGTCATTCAAAAATAATTATAAACACAATTATTGAACACAGATTGAGGGCATGCAACTTATTATGAAACTGGTTAAGTACATTTTTAAATTTTGAATACTTATTGACTCAATACATTTCAGTTTGAAAGTATTAATTTGTAAAAACAAACGAACAAAAAAATCCACTTTGACATTATGGGGTATTGTGTGTAGGCCAGTGATTTAAAAAAAATAATCTAAACGTAATCCATTTTAAATTCAGGCTGTAACACAACAAAATGTAAGGGGTGTGAATACATTCTGAAGGCACTGTATGTATCTTGAATTATGAATGGGACTGATAAAGAAGGATTATACCATGCTCTCTTACCATAATACATTTCATTCTTGTGTTGGTGTAAATAATTTAATTTGTAGTGTTTCGGTTGCATTAATGACATGCAAAGAAAATAACTGCTGTATTTATGCTTATGATCTTATAAACTAGGACACAAGAGCATCATATAAAGAGACATTCTATAATGAGGAAGTGGAATAATGGTTTGTGTCTGATTATCTCTAGAAGAAGAGAGATGTACACATGTTCTGCTTTGGAATCAAGAGAGCTATCTTCCTTCTTACCATCTGAATAGTTCAGCTTGGATCCAGAAATCCATCCCACCCCACCCTACTGTCTGAATGGCTCAGTCTTGAATAAGGAAGTAATTAGGCTAATTGAAAAGACAGTATCTATAAAAATGTGTGGATCACATGCGTAAAGTATATTTTACATTCATTATGAGAATTTATGAGCAAAGGTGAAAATACCACATGTGTTGCCACAAGGATGGCCATTCAAGAAGTCATTTAATTGTCATTTTATTTCAATATATTTTAGATGCTTTTTGTGACCATTTGTAAATAGTGTTTTCCTATAGAAAATGTTTGCGTGACAGTGTATTTGTAAAAAAAAAATATTTATTTGTTCACTGTATACATTAAGTTTACATGAAGTCTTATTTGGAAACTACTGGTGTTGGGTTCACTAAATGTCAGCACTATTTCCACTGGGGCTTACATTCTGAATGAGAGATTTACAAAATGATCACAAATCATCTTATAGCCTATTTTTTTTAAATAAAATGTTATCTGGATTTGACACCTGTGTGTGAACGCGCCCGTGTTTACGCGCCTGTGCGTGAGTGAGTAGTTGTGTGCGTGAGAGACAGCGTGTGTTTCAGAAAATTACCTGTCATGATTTATTTGTCTGTGTGAATAAAAAAAATGGAATGTGTTGGGTTCAGTTGCTGCAGATGACTGGTCCTTGGCAATATGAAAGTCTCTTCTCCAACCATTAGATGGCAGGAGTAACCAGGTTTTTGTGCGATGGTCAAGTGTCAAACTATTGAATATTTTTGGTTGGCTATTTTAAAAAGTTGGAACTTAAAGTAATTGTTCCTAGGTGATACTGATGATAGTAATCGGGTTGGTGGTGGTGGATATGAAGATTATGATGATAATAATTAATAACAGTAATTCAGTTCATTTGTAAAGCACCTTTCTCACACCAAGGGGCAAAAAAAATAATATTTTTGAAATAATAATAAAAATGATAAAAACAATCCAGAACATAGAACGCAGGCAACAAACAAAGTTATATACAGGTGTCATCAGATCCGGAGGACATGAGAACAGAATTAGCAGAGATGAATGATGAAGATGATGGAAATTATGATTTTAGTCCATGAAAATGATCCCACAAAAACCTGGATGTATTTTTGAATGACAAGGAATGTGTCGGTGCTGGGCTGCCTATAGACCCACATCCCCATGGGTGGGCTACAGACTCATTCATATACAGTGATCACATGTTTAGGCGAGGGGCCGAGGCCGCGACAGTGGCGCATAAACACTTTCACTATTTCAACAGAATTCCCGGGAACTTCACATGAAAGAAATTCTTCTCGTGCCGAGTGCCCTGCTGCTGCTACGGTTAAAGTAACATTTCAGTGTAGAGCGAATTCGGGAGTGTCTGTTTTGGTGGTTGCGTTTATAACTGCGGGATTACAGTTGTTTTGGTGAAGAGTAACGGTACAACATTCAACGCCGAATTTCAACTTGTTACTTCTGGTTTGTGGGTTAGTTTTCGGCTTGCCTCGAAAAGTAGTTATCAAAATATTTTCTACCCACCATGGTCCACAAGTATGGTAAGTGCCTACATAATGTTTCTCAGGAATTTAGAGGAAAAGTTTTAAACTAAAAGTTTATTGGAGGCAGTTTTTAGAACGTTTAGGCTTATTCGCTGTTATAGTTGTTAAAGTAATGACACGTCGAAAATAGCAACTACAATGTAGGTTTTCCGTGGTTTTGCCACTGTGTTAACTATGAAGCATGAACAGAATGAACTAGTGCATTTTTGGAAGAAACTTGAAATCTTCTAAGCGAAAACAGGAAGTATGTTTCCATGAACTCATACATAGGCTACTGCCATGGAGCACTTTCACACTGCCAAGGGAAGTAATTCAGTTAACTCATAATAAACTTTGTGGTTGTAGTAAGGGAGGGTGGATCATCTCAATGCTGTTAATTAGGCTACCTACACCTCCCACCTGGCTTCAGAAAACAGCTGTGCACCCTCATGCAATGTAAACAGCAGGGGTACTCAAATACTATACTGAACAAAATTCAGAACGCAAAGTGTTGGTCCTATGTTTCATGAGCTGAAATAAAAGATCCCAGAAATGTTCCATATGCCCAAAAATATTATTTATTTTAAATTTTTTGCATAAATTTGTTTAGTGAGCATTTCTCCATTGGCAAAAAAAACCTTGTGGGCAATAAAAGGCCACTCTAAAATGTGCAGTTTTGTCACACAACACAATGACACCGATGTCTCAAGTTTTGAGGGAGCATGCAATTGGCATGCTGACTGCAGGTATGTCCGCCAGAGCTGTTGCCAGATAATTTAATGTTAATTTCTCTACCATAAGCTGCCTCTAATGTCATTTTGGAGAATTTGGCAGTACGTTCAACCAGCCTCATAACCACAGACCACGTTTAACCATGTGAGTCCAAAACCTCCATATCCGGCTTCTTCATCTGCGGGATCATCTGAGACCAGCCACCCGGACACCTGAGGAGCATTTTTGTCTGTAATAAAGCCCTTTTGTGGGCAAAAACTAATTCTGATTGGCTGGGCCTGGCTCCCCAGTGCGCCCTTGCTCAGTCATGTAAAATCCATAGATTAGGGCCTAATGAATTTATTTCAATTGACTGATTTCCTCAAATGAACTGCAACTGTAACTCAGTAAAATCGTGGAAGTTGTTGCATGTTGCGTTTATATTTTTGTTCAGTTCAGTATATTTGAGAAGGTCCGGTCACATACATGTCTTAAGTAGCTAAGGTCCGGATGGATAATGTCATTTATTGGCGTAGGTACAAACCCTCAGCACGCAACCCATGTGATCCCAAACTGTTCACATCCCTCTTGTTGGCAGAGGGAAAAATGTGCCGTTTTAAAGCTAATTTCCTGCAATTCTACATATTTTCCATGTGCTATGTTTCTTCATATGATACCAGGAGTTGAATCCTGACCAAATTCCCCAAATATCAATATATGTTGACCCACCTATTGAGTATAGCTGCTATACAGTATAGAGTATGGCTGGTATATAGTATAGAGTATGGCTGCTATACAGTATAGAGTATGGCTGCTATACAATATAGGGTATGGCTGCTATACAGTATAGGGTATGGCTGCTATACAGTATAGACTATGGCTGCTATACAGTATAGGGTATGGCTGCTTTTCAGTATAGAGTAGGCATACTATAATCTAGTTCTGATAGTACTCCCCTTTCCTGCCCATAGCAGCACTAAAAGGCAGACAAACTCTTGAGCAATGAACAAAACCAACTCGATCCTAAATTGCATAGTAGCCTATAACAAGTGTGCCTCTAAACCCTCATTTTACGAATTTCCTACTGTTTCACGTACACTTAGACTTGTGTTATGCTAATGGTGGAATAATATTGCCAAATGTTTGAAGGACCATAATGGTAAGGTGCACTGCACTGCACATCTGATCAGTTTCTTAACTTTTTATCACTACGACTCGCTCTGTGAGGGTGTTAACATGAAGCATCCATGTTGTCAGACACAGAGAGGGCAGTGGGTCTGCTGAGACAATACCAGGATAGTCTGACCAGGCCAGAGGAACAAGCCCTGAAGACCAGCGTGGGGAAGGTCTCCGCCATCTTCGGCAGCCAACTGTTTCACGCCCTACTTGGTAAGACGAGGAAAATACGCACATGCTTTCACTATTATTATTTTATGAATAAAGAAGTCTCAGTCCAACCAGACAACAAATCAGCTAGTGCAGTGTTTCCCATCCCTAGTCCTCGAGTACACCAAACAGTATACATTTTTCATTACAGCTGTGGACAAACACACCTCATTCAGCTCATTGAGGGCTTGACGATTAGTTGACAAGTTGAATCAGGTGTACTTGTCCAGGGTTATAATAAAAAAGATGTACTGTTGGGGGTACTGGAGGACCAGAGTTGGGAAACACTCAACTAGTGCGTTTAGTTTCAAGAAAATGAGCAACGACTCACTAGTTGTTTTTGTGTGGAGGGTTGTTCTTGACCAGAGCTAAAAGACATAGATGGCACAGTCAGGTTATATTCATTTTTGTGGGAAGAGCCTAAACATTTTTCAGTGAAGTCCCATGAAAGAGGCCTTTCAGTTCAACTCACAAAAGGTTTTGCTGTATACCCCCCCTCTCTAATGTACTCGGATGGTAATGAAATCCTATTAAACATGCCCGTGACACTGTCTATGGGCTGATCACAAGCCGGCCCTCTCAGAGAGCTCAACGTTTTACCAGAGGCTCACGTTTCTTTACCTTGTGAAAGAGTTACACATATTTTTTCAACTTGCACATCAATCAGTAGTGCCATCTTATCCTGACTTGGTCAGGATCATCTCATAGGAAGACTTCATAGATGTGGTTCATTCGCAACAGCCAAAACACTGCTATATGAGCTGTAATAACAGGGTGTTACCAGTCCAGAATAGATTTGTGCAATACCATGAATGTGCATGACCTCACCACCTCGACAGTATCATTGCTTAACTGGAACCATGAACTAAACTGACTCTTGAGTGTATTGCAACGATACCTTAATAAGCAGTTACGGCACCAAATCAGCTCCTGTGAAACTATATTTCACTTTAGTCTTTTTACCCTGCAAAGGAGACAAATTAGTTCCATTTAACCAATGGCTGAGTGGCCCCTCTAATTATCATGGCCATTCCCAAATGATGCTACCCTGTGGGTCTGCTGCTTCGGCTGCTCTACCCAGAAATCTGGAGTCTCCATGGGGGATGGGGGTCCATGGAGCAGGGGGGAGGACTGGAAAAGAGGGTAGACTGAGGAGGCTGTCCACCATGACCAGTGGTCTCTCCAGACGTGCATGCCTGCCTGTCCAAACTCGCTGAACAGATACGTTGATGATAATGTGCTATTAGCGAAACTGTTGCTGCGGTCTAACTAGAAAATGATGTGTTAATCCCAACACAGAAAAGACCAGATATATTGATCTATCTGTCAGCCTGTTCGTGTGGTCAATATCTCCAGTATTCAAAGGATGGCTTTGTAAACCACATATGACTATCCCAACAGTTTATGTCTGATTTATTAAAGAGGTTGCCTCCACATCAAAAGAGTAGGCTGGGGTACAGCGAGGGGGTTTAGGATTCCGAATCAGGATTCCAAGCATTCCACTCCAAAGAGTCTGGATCCCGGGGCAGGAATGTGCAGCCATAGTCTGGGGCTGGAGGTACGGTAGAGTAGAGTACTGTAGAAAAAAACAGCTCATGGCTGCCTTTGCCCGCGCCATCCTCACCCTCTGTTTCTCCTGGCCTGAGTTCAGCCTGAGGATACAGCCGAGAGAGTCTGTGGGTGAGAGAGAGAGTCTTAGACGCAGGGGCAGAGCGGGGTCAAATGAGGCCCGGGTTTTCTCCCTCAACATGTGGTTTTAATCATCAGCCCAGGCACAGGGGAGGTGCTGAACGTTTACACAGCTAACGGGAACACAGGGTTATTCAAACATTACTCACCGCATTAGCCTCCAAGATGCTCTCTGCTGTTTTCCTTCAGGGCTGAGGTTTGTTTGCTACTGTACATTTGTACAGTACCTATTTAAATAGAGGTAGATGGACTTTGTTTAGGCTACTTGTTGTAGTGGGGTTGTTGTAGTGGTGAAGCTATTTTTGCACTGGCTGTATTTTTGTTGTTGCCAATGTATCGCTATCGGTATGCTCTGTCACAGTGGGAAAATGTGTAAATGAACAGTATTGGCACTGTGTCAAACAAGGTATTATGAAAGTGAATGAAAACTGGCATGACTGGTGTAAAGAAGTGTTCATCAGTTCAGCTGTGGGCAGCATTGTACAGTATTTGAGTATTTGATGTGTGAATGAATGGGAGTGCCCTTGCTTGTGATGCACTGTGGGAAGTTGGAGCACTGAGCGCTTGATTGGATGTTTTGCATGGTTGCACAATCATGAACAAATGTCGCCTTAACTGCGGACTCATCTCTTTGTTCCCCGACATGCAAACATGCAGGAAGAGGTCGTTGCTAGAGGGGGGGGTTGGGCACACACAAACACCCACCCAACCATGCACACACACACATACACACCCACACACAACACTCCCACAACTTAGTCCATAAGTGGTGGAGCAGGATATTATTGTAGGGTAGGAGAGGAGGGAGGTTGGAATTGTACGCTCCTTTACCTCTGACCCAATTTTGTTAGATTCTAATGAGCAGAGTGTCTGTCTGTCTGTTGCTCATTGTCATCCCATGGAAAGCACTCAGGGCCACATTATGTTCAGGCTGATTCACCCAGAGCTGGCTATGAGTGGAGAGATGTCTCCAGTACACATGAATAGGTCTACCGTATATACGTAGAGGCGGGTCTAACATAGGTGTATTCACACACACACACACACACACATACAAAGCCCACGGTGTCATTTGTAGAACAGAGAGAAGTAACAGCTGGAGACATTATAGACTGACTGAGGCACACATTCTAACCAGGACATCCCAAAACGGGTCCACAGTGCTGAACAGAGATCTGTGAGAGATGGCCTGTGAAAGAGGTAACCGGGATAAAACAGGGTTTGTATTTTCTGTTCCGTGGCCAGGAATTGATGTGGTCTTTGAGGGTTGGAAAATGTTTTGGAAAGCGGGAGAAAGAGGAAGCTGCAGCCTCTGAGGTTTCATCTGACTCTGGGTTTTGGGAAAACATTGCACCTCTTCACAGCTCTGAACACACTGTTCTCTGTTGATAATGCACCTTTTTTAAGGGTTTGTGGTGTGATAATGGTTTCATATAAGTGGTGGTTAGTGCAAAGTAATTTCACATAAATTGAACAATTTACACGAGCGATATGCAGTAATATATTTATCTCAATTATTTTGTTTTACTATCAGGGCAAGTTATATGTTTGCATTGTTTGTACAATGCTTACAACAAAGCTAAATACTACATTGTAAAATCATAGGACTAAATCATTGTGTGTGTGTGTGTGTGTGTGTGTGTGTGTGTGTGTGTGTGTGTGTGTGTGTGTGTGTGTGTGTGTGTGTGTGCCTCTCAAACCAGCTGGGCAGCAAAAATCTCTGCTTCTACTCCTACACAGTCAGACACTCTTACACAGTGATGATTCACATGCCCCCTTCTTCCACTTTTGTTCCCACTGTTGGGATACACACACACACACACACACACACACACACACACACACACACACATTGGTACATACAGTGCCTTCACTCCTTTAGCTCTAGTTCACAGAAATCACATACATATTTGTACACAATACATATTTATACATTTTAAGTTATTGTTGATCTTCTTTCTACACATTGTTTCTGTCCATGTGTCCTGACATTGAAGCTAACAAAGTTGTAGCAGGAGCTCTTATGAGAACAGCGATCTCTTTATGTCAACAGTTCAGCAAGGGGGCCAGTGTGTAACATCAGCAACAATGTCTCCCCGCATTCTCATCAAGTGGCTGCCAGTCAATAGGTGACCACAGGACACAGCAGCTAAATGACCCGAAAGGTGATGAAGGGAGAGGAGAGGGAGGAGAGAGAGGAGGAAGGAGAGGAAGGGGGAGGAGAGAGAGGGGAAGGGGAGGGAGGAGAAGGGGGAGAGAGAGGAAGGGGGAGGAAAGGAGGAGAGGGAAGAGGGAGGAGAGGGAAGGGAGGAAGGGGGAGTGTTTTAGAAACTCAATTAAAGAAGGTGGGGAAATGAAGGCAATGGTCATGGTAGGAGAGTAAGCAGGATTTGGGAGGGTGAGAAGTTTTGGGCTGGCTGTGAGGGAGGCCTGCGGTACAGAGCTGGCCACAGTGGAACACAGCATGGCCTAGTGGTGATGGAGTGAGAGGAAGTGACACAGAACAGGAGTTTTTCCTGATCTGACTAACATCTAGGTATAGGCACCAATGACCTCAGGGGGTCTATGGACATCACAGACAGTCCAACATCTTCATGCCATACCATTTGTGCAGATGGGGTATTTGTGGAGAAATCTCTACTTCTCCCATCTAATTTAGTCTAAACTCAATTCTGTAGGAGGCAGAGTGCTGATCTTTATTAGACCATACAAAAGATGACTTGTTGTTGAAGTTGGGGCAGATTGGACATTGAGCAGACAGGATTTGAGTCATACAACAACATTTAGAAAAGTTTTAGACAAAAACATAAATGAGAAATAGTGAAGAGATGTCCCACCCATTCAGAGAACCACACTGAAGGAAACAAACAATTTTTTTGGGGGGGGGAATTGTCTTTCAAGTACTCACATCTGAGGAGACAATAGCCTTTATTTCGATAACTTAGTGTTTATTCAATTCCTTGCAGATATCCAAGAATGTTACGAGGTGACCCTGCAACTGAACACAACCCAGAACGCAGTGAAGGAGGCCAGTGCTGAGGATGCGGGGGAGGTGAGAAACTTTGAGAAAGTCCTGCTTCACTTTCTCAGTCAACTTGTACACAATGTAAAAATCTGTTAACCAGATTTTTAAAAATCCCTTTAAAAATGCTCTACACATCTTGCATAATGCACAAAAGATTGTAGCGATCCTTGCTAATGTGAGCCAACTCTATTGGTGCTATGCGTAGGGTGTTTACCTTTCACTCCAGCAACCCAGATTCGCTCCCCTGTCCCGCCATTTTCTACACTGGTGTCAGAAGTGGAGAGAAAGTAGTAGTTGTCTGGGAGAGAGACAGACAGAGAGAGACAGACAGAGAGAGACAGACAGACAGAGACAGACAGACAGAGAGAGACAGACAGAGAGAGACAGACAGAGAGAGACAGACAGAAAGAGAGAGAGAGAGTGACAGACAGAGAGACAGACAGACAGAGAGAGAGAGTGACTGAGTGATATGCAGAGAGACAGACAGAGCGAGAGAAAGTAGTGGTTGTCTGGGAGTGATGGAGGAAGACAGACATCACAGCATTAGTCAGTTCAACAGTGGTAACACCATGTGCTCATCAGTGGGCTGCTGATGACGATGTCACACGATGACGATGTCACACAGACCTTTCATTACAAGTGTTTGCAATTGCATCACATGGTCACCACCGGTAATATTTATAGACCAGCTCAGGAAAAATAAACACTGAGAAGTTTGGTAGAAAGTAATTCAATTCAAAGCAGGAGAGCATAAAACAAACTTTCTAGTAGGGTGTACACTTCAGTAAATACAGGCCATTTACTCTAGACAACCGCCTGTGAATCAGGGCCCTATGTATCTGCTCTAAAGTAGTACCTTGTTGTGATTGATGTTGTAATGGTCCCTGAATGGGAGGTGACGCCTGATTTCATATCACCTGAATGATTCAATATTGCCTCATAACTTTGTTCCAGCTAAGTCAGAATGTTAATGAAATTGATCCTTGGCTGATTTCTATGGCCCATTAAGGGAACACTTTTTGGCCTGGCTTTAGTACTGGGATTATGAAATACTACGGTCTCGTATTACACAGTGTGTGTGTGTGTGTGTGTGCACGAGCGCTCGTGCATCCGCTACAACCGCTTTTTCACCTGCTTTAAGTGAAGTGGTTTTTAATGTAATATTGATAGTCCATAATAAATCAATCCAGGACATCCGATAGAAATCTTGTTTACCTGGCATGTTCATTCTGCCAAAATTGGGTCTTATATCCTGTCATGATTTAACCAGCCCCCAAAACAATCAAGTAATGGCAATGTTTTTTAAAATCCATGCATTAATAGCATTACGTATGGTCAGTCAAATAGGGAATGTGCAATAAACATGTCAGTAATCGCTTACCATATTGAATTGAATGGACGAGTTAACGCAGAAGATTGTGTTGTACAGTTCATGGCTGCTACACGTATCTTAGTGTGTGACATGACATAAATAGGAGCCAAGCCTGGAGAAAGGAACCTGATTCCTTTGTTGAAGGTGTGAATGCGTCTAGAAAGATTCCAGTCACAGTACTTCAATGTATTTGTTGGCTCTAGGGATTCCTATATGTACCTTCTAGTTTAAACTATTCAACCTTAGTAGTATTGCACTGTCATGAACCAATAATTTCCCTGACATAATCAGATTTTCGTTCATTCAATGAATTACAGTCAGATTTAATGCTCACGTGACAGATATCATTTTTCAAATCCCTCATCTTATTGGCCCATGTCAAACACACACTGTGGTCACGCGTCACATCACGTCAAAGGCTTTAACCAAAGACCTAGTGCCCCACTCACCTCTCCTCTGATACACCCTGGTGCTGCTTACAACTACATCAGCCACACAAGGGCCCCAGCCCTCCCTCCCTGCATTACAGCTGGTCACCATGCCCAACCCCGGCCCATACTCAACACCAGCCCCAATCCTAGCCTCAGACCCATCCCTCAGCCCAATCCCTCAGCCTAATCCCCAGCCTCAGCCCCATCCCTCAGCCCCATCCCTCAGCCCAATCCCCAGCCTCAGCCCCATCCCTCAGCCCCATCCCTCAGTGCCATCCCTAGCCTAGGACCCATGCCTCAGCCCCATCCCTCAGCCCCATCCTAGCCTCAGCCCCATCCTTATCCTCAGCCCTATCCCTATCCTCAGCCCCTTCCCTAGCCTTAGCCTCATCCCTCAGCCAAATCCCCAGCCTCAGCCCCATCCATCAGCCCCATCTCTCAGCCCCATCCCTGGCCTCAGCCCCATCCCTAGCCTCAGCCCCATCCCTCAGCCCCAACCCTAGCCTCAGCCCCATCCCTCAGCCCAATCCCCAGCCTCAGCCCCATCCCTAGCCTCAGCCCCATCCCTAGCCTCAGACCCATCCCTCAGCCTCAGCCCCATCCCTAGCCTCAGCCCCATCCCTCAGCCTCAGCCCCAGGCTCAGCCCCATCCCTCAGCCCCATCCCTCAGCCCCATCCCTCAGCCCAATCCCCAGCCCAATCCCCAGCCTCAGCCCCATCCTTATCCTCAGCCCCATCCCTAGCCTTAGCCCCATCCTTCAGCCCATCCCTCAGCCCCATCCTTCAGCCCATCCCTCAGCCCAATCCTCAGCCTCAGCCCCATCCATCAGCCCCATCTCTCAGCCTCATCCCTAGCCTCAGCCTCAGCCTCAGCCTCATCCCTCAGCCCCAACCCTAGCCTCAGCCCCATCCCTAACCTCAGGCCTGGCCAGTGTGGGCTATATAGGGAGGCAGCAGCAGTAGAAGTAGCAGTGGGGACTAGTGAATGGGACAGCTCAGCTCAATGGCTGGTCAGTGAGGAGGCCCTAGCAGTGGGGGCTAGTGAATGGGATGGCACAGATCAGTGGCTGGTCAGTGAGGAGGCCCTTGCAGTGGGGGCCAGTTAATGGGACAGCTCAGTTCAGTGGTTGGCTAGTGAGGAGGCCCTCATCAGCATTCCAGGCATGCTGTCACTTGAGTGGAGGATGGGAGGGACATTAAATGAGTCTGCAAATTCACTGATTTGGTGCAGTGAGGCAGGTTAGGGGGAGAATAGCTTCTGTAGAGATGGAATGAAGGAAGCTGGCTAAAGAGAGGCCTGATGTAAGAGTGGAATATATTAGGTTATCTGACTACATTTAATATTATAGAAATACCATGTGGAATCAAGTATTATGCATTTAGCTGACTAAGAGCAATACATGGTCATGGGAAGTGAATGCAAAACACAAGTATTATTTAATAGCTTTGTAAAATTCACATACAAGGTATACATCTTAAGTTACGTAGGTAATGTAATACTGACATTAACAAAGCTTCATTCTAGGCATTTAGATCCTAAGGTTAATTTACAGGACAAAGAGGCCTAGAAGCCTAGGAAATATAAAAATATCATACAACCATTCTCTAATGGACTGGATACAGGATAAGAGAGAGGACAACAGACCATTCTCTAATGGGCTGGATACAGGATAAGAGAGAGGACAACAGACCATTCTCTAATGGGCTGGATATAGGATAAGAGAGAGTACAACATACCATTCTCTTAATGGACTGGATACAGGATAAGAGAGAGGACAACAGACCATTCTCTAATGGGCTGGATACAGGATAAGAGAGAGTACAACATACCATTCTCTAATGGGCTGGATATAGGATAAGAGAGAGGACAACAGACCATTCTCTTAATGGGCTGGATACAGGATAAGAGAGAGTACAACATACCATTCTCTAATGGGCTGGATACAGGGTAAGAGAGAGGACAACAGACCATTCTCTAATGGACTGGATACAGGATAAGAGAGAGGACAACAGACCATTCTCTAATGGGCTGGATACAGGATAAGAGAGAGGACAACAGACCATTCCATTTCTACCAGATCTGAATTGTTTGTATACAAAATCAACTGGTGACCAGTCCTCGGACCAAACCAAAAGTAGTAAAACTAATATATCGAACCAGCCAACCTCTAGGAAGGGGTCATGTCTATTTGTGATGACCTGCAGGGTAGGCTTGTTACCATAGAGACAAGACAGCATTCCTGAGAAGACGATTGCATACAGTATCATCAGAGTTCACTCTGAAGAACTACAAGTAAACACAGAGATCACCCATCCATATAGATGACATCACAGTTATCCTCAGAGAACAAGTTTCAGATAGATACCAGACATGGCAGCAATAGTGTTATTCTAACACACATTTCTGTAGTCAATTCTCTGGTTACTGTTGGAGGGAGAGAGCGATACATTTTGACCCCTCAGAGGGGGGCAGTGAGTACTGGCCCTTAAATCAATGTCCTTTGTGTCTTCCTTGTGTTCCTGGGCTGTTTGCCATGCAGCCCCAGGTGACAGAGAGCACAAAGAGTTGAATCTAGTTCGGACCTAAAAATGTGATTCCTGATACTGTAAATATGGAATGTCCTATTTGTGTGATTGGTCTATTTCGTTACCATGACTGTTCATAGGAATGTTTCTAGTGAACACTGCATGCGGTTTGTTGACTCATGATAAGTAACTCATAGACTCATCTTTCGACCGTGCATGTGCATGCAGTGTGTTCATGTGTGCTTGTCTCTGGGCACACTACAGAGAGTGTGTGTGCGTGTGTGTGTGTGTGTGTGGGGGGTGCCTGCATTTGGGGTGCGTTTGCCTGTGTGTGATGAGTGACCTGCTAGTGCTGCCGAGGCCATCCTCCTAGCTGCCACCATTGGACTGAGAGCGCAGGGGGCACCCTTGACCCTGCCGGTGTCAGTTGACCTGCCTGTCAGCACTGCCATGTGGGAACAGAGCCGTGTGATTGACGCTCACAGCAAAGCTCACTTATCATCTCACCGATAACATATTCAGAAGCATGCAGCGACTCAGCTACATGTTTTGTTAAAGTACCGAACCGCAATGACAGTCTACAAGCATTCATTTGAAATATGATACAACTGTCTGAATGTCATGCTTTTTACGGGATGAGGGATGTGTTTAACTCAAGCTCTTGCTCAAGTGGGTGTGGTTGAGGTCAAGTAGCCTGCATGCTTCTGTTAGTGTGGTGTCTATATTACACACATCAGCCTCGTGTTAAGGGTAAGATCAGGACACGCTTTCACTTCTGCTAGGAGGACAAAGAAGCACTGGAGCCTTGATCATCAGGATAGTAATCAATCCAATTTTGTCCCGAGTCTTTTGTGACCTTGGCCTACTCTGAACGCTGCCCTCTGCTGTCTGTTAAGGGTCTGTGCGGGTTAAGCTGTGGCCACAGCAGCTCACAGGTAGGCTAAGCCTCTGTGTCAGATTTAATGTTGAATGACGTGGTGTGTAAGAATCAATAGCTGCCAACATCCTCATATCCTTTCATACATTTACAGTCTTTAGGCTACCAGCCTGTCCTGCATTAGCCTGGAGCACACACACCAAGGAATGAGGGTTCCTCGGGAGAGGGGATGGTTCTATGTGGAACCATACAGACCCAAAGAACCCTTTGAGCCCTTCAATGGATCTTTGCAGTTCAGAAAAGGGTTCTTTCCTCTTTTAGTGATAATGTAGGGGCAGCGGCTCATTAGAATATTATGGGGTGTGGTTTGCGCACAGCTCTTTTTGTGCAGCTGTGAGTGAGCGTGTCATTCCAATAGATCTAATATGTTGTGTTATGCCATTACATGTTAAATATGACTATGGCCAGTGACGGTGTCTTGTGAAAGACTCATTGAGCGTCAGTTGAGAACTATTTTCTGAATCAGTGGTGCTCGTTTCTCTCCCCAGGGGCCCCAAGTTGTTCCATAGCTAGAACAACTGATTCAATTTGTCAATTAACACAATAATAAAACCTATGGAATTTTAAACAATATACTATTGCTAACCAGGAGAAGTAAGCCTGTCTCATTCTTCAAAAGGTTCTTTGTAGAATCTTTGAGATTGAGAATGGTTCTATACAGAACCTTTCTCCATTAAGGTTCTATAAAGAACCATTCAAAGGGTTTTAATGATAGTGGAACCCCTGGTGTAATAGTTCTTTATAGAACCTTAGGAAAGGGCTCTTTTATAGCACCATAACGGTTCCATTTAGAACCATATGAGCATGGTTCTTTATAGAACCTTCAAAAAAGGGTTCAGTACAGCATCAAAAAGGGATCCGATATGGTCACAATCCAAATAACCCTTATTTGACACAAATTGAACCATTTGTTTTTAGTGTGTAGGAATTACTCCTGTCATGTTTGTCATGTTCAACAGATCTTTGATAGACTGGTCCGTCCAGTTTATACTCTGGCTTTACTCCATTTGTTCTACTGGGCCCCGGTGACTGTTTGCACAACAAATATCAGTCAGTCAATGGTCGTTAGCAGAGAGGCAGGCGGAAAGAGTGCCCAGCCGCTATATTACTCATAAACGTTGTCCATAAAAAGGTCCATAAACGTTGACTCTTTACTGGTTTTACTGTATTGGACTCTTCTCTGGCAGTGAACACTGTGTGAATATTCATCTAGCAACGCTCATCCAAATTGTTCAAAGGTTTTAAAAACTATTCTAATAAATGCAGCAGTTGGATATTGGATGAAGATACTCCAAACATTTTGAATTGTTGTAATCAGAGATTGTCTTAATTATAGCAGATAAAACATTTTACTGGCACAGAGTTCAGGGATTTTGGTGGGAATTCAGGTATTCAATTTATTGTCCAAGACACCTTTTTTGTTGTTGTTGACTTCACTCATATATAAATGTGCTTATTGTATCAGGTATTTAAAAATATACATTTTGTGTTAAAATAAAGAAAATGATATGTGCCTCATTTGCATAAACATGCCAACTGTATTTACATATATGAATAAAGTAACAGAAATGAGTGGAACAGGGCTGCAACCACCAAACACCTGCTCTGTCTACCCTACCTGCACTCACCTGCTCTGTCTACCCTA
Organism: Oncorhynchus tshawytscha; assembly: GCF_018296145.1. Taxonomy (NCBI): domain Eukaryota; kingdom Metazoa; phylum Chordata; class Actinopteri; order Salmoniformes; family Salmonidae; genus Oncorhynchus; species Oncorhynchus tshawytscha. The sequence goes on along the minus strand of NC_056436.1, from coordinate 60,457,767 downwards.
CCAGCACTCACCTGCTCTGTCTAGACCTACCTGTACTCACCTGCTCTGTCTAGACCTACCTGTACTCACCTGCTTTGTCTACCCTACCTGCACTCACCTGCTCTGTCTACCCTACCTGCACTCACCTGACCTACCTGTCTCACCTGCTCTGTCCCTACCTGCACTCACCTGCTCTGTCTACCCTACCTGCACTCACCTGCTCTGTTCACCCTACCTGTACTCACCTGCTCTGTCTACCCTACCTGCACTCACCTGCTCTGTCTAGACCTACCTGTACTCACCTGCTCTGTCTAGACCTACCTGTACTCACCTGCTCTGTCTAGGCCTACCTGTACTCACCTGCTCTGTCTAGGCCTACCTATACTCACCTGCTCTGTCTAGGCCTACCTGTACTCACCTGCTCTGTCTAGGTCTACCTGTACTCACCTGCTCTGTCTAGGCCTACCTGTACTCACCTGCTCTGTCTAGGCCTACCTATACTCACCTGCTCTGTCTAGGCCTACCTGTACTCACCTGCTCTGTCTAGACCTACCTGTACTCACCTGCTCTGTCTAGACCTACCTGCACTCACCTGCCCTGTCTAGACCTACATGTACTCACCTGCTCTGTCTAGACCTACCTGCACTCACCTGCCCTGTCTAGACCTACCTGCACTCACCTGCCCTGTCTAGACTGCCTCATTAATTAAAGTGTGTCAATAGCAGGATTCCCTCGGTTTAAAGATCAACACGCTTGGCTCTAGATTAAACCGAGCTATACATACCTTACATTGTTTGCGAGAGAGGACATAATATCACTTTCTGAGTGTTCATTTTCGGAATCTAATTTTGTAAACATTTCAACTGTATTAAATTAATACTCTATTTCAATTCCACACAAAATTAACTACCATCAAAATAAAGGTATCTTTCTTGTGATGTAAGTGTTGTGACGGTGCGTTAAATCCCTGACGAAGGTTTAGCGTTCTTGTTGATTCAACGATAAGACAATGTATTCCATTGATCCCATTTCCACCATTACCGGGATGTGCTTGACAGGTAATTACAAACATTTCCACGGGCATAACGTTAATTGGAAAGAAAGTCAGGCACAAGCAAGTATGAAAGAGTCGCAGGAGTCAAATGAAAGCAATCAATCCAGCGACCATTTAAGTGACAAATAGATTTTTCACCCCAAAACACAGGAAATAGATGGCTGAAAAAGACAGCTCCTCGGGTGGGCGGGGCATGCGTGTTGCTATATTAATCAGGTATTGATCCATTCCGTCCTGTCCTTCCTACAGAACTCTGAGGAGGAGGGAGTGTCGCGGGTACGAGTGACCAGCAGGAGGAACCCTCAGAAGGTGGAGCATGTGTTGGGGCTGGTGAGCCGCTACCACATCGAGACGCCTAAGGTCAGTCACCCAGGGTCACCCATGGGTCAAATAAACGCTCCATAACGTACAGGAGCCCAATCAGAGTGTCTCTCTCACACTCCTGTTCCAGCTTGCTCAGTGAAGCGTCACATGGGTGCCCTTTCGTTATTTTTTTCATTAAGCTCAATGACCTTTTTGAACATTTTAATAATCAGAGAAGGATGTCACAGCTCCTGCATCACACGGAATCACAGACAAATCCCAGAGACTCAAATCAGTGATATCAGTTGTCATGACCACAGCCTTTAGTACAATTCATCATATTGTTGATATGAGAATATTTTCAATTGTTGTAGATTTTGCTGGTGTGGGTTTCTGAAATTCCACCTCTATTTTTCAATGAGATATTTGTGGAGATGGAGGCTGTAAAATTGCTTAGTTTGGGTTCATTATGTCAAATAAGGAAGTGGCAAGCATGTTGACAGCCGTTTCAACTTCATATGTAAACACTGGGCAGATGATGGGGCCTGGTACTTCATGGTATTTTGCTTCTTCTAATTTGGTAAACTGTCATACTTTCGAATATCTTTAAAAATATATATGTTTTGAGATGATATGTAAATTATGTAAATCATGAATGTATGATGAATCATCAAAGATCAAAAATATCTCTATACCACAGGAGGTTGGTGGTGCCTTAATTGGGGAGGACAGGCTCGTGGTAATGACTGGAGCGGAATTAGTGGAATGGTATCAAATACATCAACATGGTTCCCATGTGTTTGATGCCATTCCATTTACTCCGTTCCAGCCATTATTGTGAGCCGTCCTCCCCTCAGCAACCTCCACTGCTCTCTACTGTATGTTAGTGTAATCTGTAGCAGGTCACCTTACCTCAGAATGGAGGGGTGTGACTCACCTGCTGTCACACAGCCCCTCTGTCTGTCTGTCTGTCTGTCTGTCTGTCTGTCTGTCTGTCTGTCTGTCTGTCTGTCTGTCTGTCTGTCTGTCTGTCTGTCTGTCTGTCTCTGTCTGTCTGTCTGTGTCTGTCTGTCTGTCTGTCTGTCTGTCTGTCTGTCTGTCTGTCTGTCTGTCTGTCTGTCTGTCTGTCTGTCTGTCTGTCTGTCTGTCTGTCTGTCTGTCTGTCTGTCTGTCTGTCTGTCTGTCTGTCTGTCTGTCTGTCTGTCTGTCTGTCTGTCTGTCTGTCTGTCTGTCTGTCTGTCTGTCTGTCTGTGTGTGTGTGTGTGTGTGTGTGTGTGTGTGTGTGTGTGTGTGTGTGCAGGAGGGAGGCCTCCTGTCCATGTTCCCTAGTACAACAGTACAGTACCATGGAAGGCCTTGTTTTCACATGCCTTCCCAATCACAACACGCCCAGCGGCACACGGCAGCATAATACCCACAGGCGCTGGCTTTTCAGCTGAGCCGAGAACTAGTGCATGGGGCGGGGCGTTAGGAGAGAGGTTCGGGGGGTAGAGGGTAGGGGGCTGCTGCCTGGGTTAAGGCACGGTGGTACAGGATCACTGTGCTCTATGGTAATGTAATATCAGCATAAAAGCACAGTGACAGTACAGTTTGACTCAATGGTGCTCAGTGAATAGCTGGGCTGGATAATATGGAGCTGGGTGGGTAGTGCTGAGTTCTTCTCTCTCTCATGGAGGGAGGGAGCCGAGGAGGCGGCGGGGGAGGGATGAGTGAGCGAGGGAGAAATATAGGGAGAAAGAGAGCGTGGGGGAGGATGGAGAGAGTTAGGCGGCAGAGAAGCGAGGGCCGGTGCAGTGCAACGCGCAGTCAGAGCTGGAACGAACACCCAGAGCTCAGCCTTCATTAGGTTGCCATGGTAACCACATTCCTCCCCCTGCCTGCATCCCTACAGACAGTTCTGACTCTCTCTCTATCTCACTCTCTTTCTCTCCATTTTTCATTCCTTCTTTTGCATCTCTCTTTTATTCCCAGTCACATTTCCAGCCGTACTATACACACACTCATCCGTACATCCTCAAATGATGCTGTATTTAGCATGGATCATGTGATTTAAATACATTGCTTCACTGCAGGAATTAAATGTGTAAATAAACTGGCGTGATTATGCAGTCTCATGCACACACTTGTCTTTATTCTCTCGCTATCTCTCTCTCCTGCTCTCTGTTTCTCTCTCTCTGTCCACCACTACACCTTACCTATCCAACACCCGTCCACCACTACACCTTATCTATCCAACACCCGTCCACCACTATACCTTACCTATCCAACACCCCTCCACCACTACACCTTACCTATCCAACACCCGTCCACCACTACACCTTATCTATCCAACACCCGTCCACCACTATACCTTACCTATCCAACACCCCTCCACCACTACACCTTACCTATCCAACACCCTCCACCACTACACCTTACCTATCCAACACCCTCCACCACTACAACTTATCTATCCAACACCCTCCACCACTACACCTTACCTATCCAACACCCCTCCACCACTACACCTTATCTATCCAACACCCCTCCACCACTACACCTTATCTATCCAACACCCCTCCACCACTACACCTTATCTATCCAACACCCCTCCACCACTACACCTTACCTATCCAACACCCCTCCACCACTACACCTTACCTATCCAACACCCTCCACCACTACACCTTACCTATCCAACACCCTCCACCACTACACCTTATCTATCCAACACCCCTCCACCACTATAGCTTATCTATCCAACACCCCTCCACCACTACACCTTATCTATCCAACACCTCTCCACCACTACAACTTATCTATCCAACACCCCTCCACCACTACACCTTACCTATCCAACACCCCTCCACCACTACACCTTACCTACACTATTCTCTTGACTCTGCCTTTTCCTTGTTTTCTTCCATCTCACCCTCTCTCTTTCTCTTATCCCCTCCCTTTCTCTTGCTCTCTCTCTCTATCATTATTCTATCAGTTGGATGTGCTGTGTTGGTGGAGCAGCTGTTCTCTGCCACTGGGGCCTATTAATAGGAGTCACAGCTGTGGAGCCTTTGTTTCCTGTCTCTGTGTTTCTGGTAGAGCAAACTGTAGGCTCCTTGGCAGGTTATATTCTGGTTCAGTGCAGAGTTTGTGTGTGTGTGTCATACCCCCACAGGTGAGAGTTTTGACGATTGACAAGAGTATGTCTTATGTCAATTCCTCTGGATACATTCCTATTGACCATGTTGACAATATTTGCTGTATGGTTGTTCTTTTTCATATTGCTGGGAAGATGTCTTGCTATATCCCTTTTCTTCTTCTGAGGAAACGGGTGGATAGTGCTCTGATGTAGACATTCATTCTGAGAGAGACAGACTTGCCATGGCATATAGTCATTACTATATTAACAACATTATGTTTTATTTTTTATTTTTTAATCTTAACCTCTAGGCAAGTCAGTTAAGAACAAATTCTTATTTTCAATGACGGCCTAGGAACAGTGGGTTAACTGCCTGTTCAGAACGACAGATTTTTACCTTGTCAGCTCCGGGGTTTGAACTTGCAACCTTCCGGTTACTAGTCCAACCACTAGGCTACCCTGCCGCCCCTTATCATAAACATCAACATTATCCAAACCACAAGCTTACAACTAGCACATTTTCATTTCACTGGTAGAATCAGGAAGTACCCCTTTGTATTCTTCTGCTCATAGTGAACCACTAAGTCTGGCATTCATAGCGAATCCTGATACCACCTGCTAGTTAGAGGGGGCGTGTCCACAAACTTGAATAAGTTTGTGGCGTTGTTTACTTAGAACGACCAACACACAGTAATCTCAGAACTTCTCGAGGCAAAATATTTTTGAAAACGTTTTGTTTACACTAATGGTTGTCATCATGCCTGTGTGGTGTTCTGTGCTAATTACAAACAAGCGCGGAAATGACCATTCCAGAGATTCACACCCAATTAACCCAGATTCTGCCAGTTGCTTGCGTTGCGCCTATCACGAATGATGCAGTGACCAAAGATTATCAGAGGAATTTTCTAGCTGAAATTATGGGGAATCCATTTCGACGACAGTGGAGAAGTGATGCGATACCATCAATTTTTTTCGTTCACAACAAAACGAAAGATTCTCAATTAGAGTTAACCTAGCGTTATCTAGCTTGCTAGCCTAGCTGGGTAAGTTAGCTAGCTAACGTTACAGTCCTGTATTGAACACTGAAAGCCATTAGCTAAATCATGGGACTATCTTTTGGTATACACACTGTCAATCAATTTCGCCTATGCAATGGTAGTCACTGTTAGACTGCTAGCTACCTTCAGCAGAGTAAACATGTTCTGTCCCTGACTGATGTTAGCTAACGTAAACTAGCTAATGTTACCAAATACGAGTCTCAATTTGGAAGCTATCTATTCCACCCTTATCTATAAAACACTGCTATTGACAAGAATGATAAGTCAATGGGATGGGGAAGGTTTACAGACAGTACTTTGAGATGAGGAAGGGTTTTTTGGTTGTGCTTAGACAGTACATGCATTGTTGTGTATGAGAGGGATTGGGGTGTCATTTCTCCTCAATCTCCCACACACAACCATTCATACTGTGTAAGAGCTGTCTTCCTAAGACTTTTCACACCTTCTTTAGCCCATTCTATTTGTTGACTGATCTTTCCTCTCAAAAACAGCTCACAATGTCCCCCTCATTGTCCCTAAACAATACTCTTTCCGGTCCCATTTGGTTAACACCTTTACCAACAAAGGCGTGTTGCCCTACGTCCCTTCCGCAAAAAGTGTAAAATGCTAAGAACACAACCATGTCTTTCCAGGAGACATGCAGTACCAGCAAATCTTCTGCAAGAGGACAAAACAGTTGGTGTTAAGAAGCCCTACAACACTTTCGTCAGAGTCTTATCCAGCTAGCCGTTCACTGCAGACCGGACAAGACCATCGCCATAAGCATAAAGAGTCCCAGCTTCCCCAGCCCACCATTGCCAGTGTACCGAAGCCGGATAAAGGACTTATTCTGCGTTTACACATGCAGCCCAATTCTGATATTTTTTCACAAATTGGACCAATTAGTGGAAAAAAGATCAGAATTGGGCTGACTGTGTAAACGCAGCCAGTGTGGCTCAACATAAGACAGTGTTTCCCAAACTCGGTCCTGGGGACCCCAAGGGTTGCACATTTTAGTTTTAGCCCTAGCACTACACAGCTGACTCAAATAATCAAAGCTTGATGATCAGCTGTGTAGTGTTATGGCAAAAAGCTAAACATGCACCCCTTGGGATCCCCAGGACCGAGTTTGGGAATTCCTGGCCTAAGACCATGTAGGACATGGGGTCTCCAACCCTTTTCCTGGAGAGCTATCCTCCTGTAGGTTTTTGCTCCAACCCCAGTTGTAACTAACCTGGCTCAGTTTATTATTAGAATTAGGTAGGTCCTACCGGTTGGTATGTCTCCGGGAACAGGGTTGGAGAGCCCTGCTGTAGAACCACCATAAAATAAATATGGATATTTTCTATGAATCTTCGGAATATGTCGGCCCTTATGGATTCATAGAAGATATTTATATAAGTTGTACATGGCTCTGTTGCATCAAACAGATGCTAGACATTCAGATTGACAAATAAACAAACATTCTTTGGATATCTACAATACAGGAGTGTACACTATTTAATGCTACATCAAGAGAACTGGGTATTTCACAACAATGGTATATGGTAAAAGTAACATACACATTTGTTTTATGAAGTACAGTAGTACAGTTCAGTGCGTCCAAATGTGTGTCAGGTGCAGAGACACAGAAGTGCAGAGAACTGTAGTTATAGATTCCTACACCAGATAATGTGATTCACCAAAGACGTTTGCAGACATCTTGTCTATGCCAAGTCTTCTTTCATTGATCGAGATAGGTGTATGTCCACCCCAAAGTACCTCATATCATGATGACATAGACCTGTCTCGATCAATGTGTGAGAAGACTTGAAATGGACACGATGACGGCGCACGTACAGTGCATTCGGAAAGTATTCAGACCCCTTGACTTTTTACCATTTTGTTATGTTACAGCATAATTCTTAAATGGATTAAATAGTTTTTCCCCTCATCAATCTACACACAATACCTCATAATGGCAAAGAAAAATCGCCCTGAAATATCACATTTACATAAGTAAATTCAGACCCTTTACTCAGTACTTTGTTGGAGTACCTTTGTCAGCTATTACAGCCCCAAGTCTTCTTGGGTATGACGCTACAAGTGTGGCACACCTGTATTTGGGGAGTTTCTCCCATTTTTCTCTGCAGATGCTCTAAAGCTCTGTCAGGTTGGATGGGGAGCGTCGCTGCACAGCTATTTTCAGCTCTCTCCGGAGATGTTAGATTGGGTTCAAGTCCGGGCTCTGGCTGGGCCACTCAAGTACATTCAGAGACTTGTCTTGAAGCCACTCCTGCGTTGTCTTGGCTGTGTGCTTAGGGTCGTTGTCCTGTTGGAAGGTGAACCTTCGCCCCAGTCTGAGGTCCTGAGCGCTCTGGAGCAGGTTTTCATCAAGGATCTCTCTGTACTTTGCTCCGTTAATCTCTGCCTCGAACCTGACTAGTCTCCCAGTCCCTGGAGCTGAAAAACATCCCCACAGCATGATGCTGCCACCACCGTGCTTCACCATAGGGATGGTGGCAGGTTTCCTCCAGACGTGACTCTTGGCTTTCAGGCCAAAGAATTCAACCTTGCTTTCATCAGACCAAAGAGAATCTTGTTTCTCATGGTCTGTGAATCTTTAGGTACCTTTTGGCAAACTCCAAAGGGGCTGTCATGTCCCTTTACTGAGGAGTGGCTTCTGTCTGGCCACTCTACAATAAATGCCTGATTGGTCGAGTGCTACAGAGATGGTTGTCCCTCTGGAAGGTTCTCCCATCTCCACAGAGGAACTCTGACCAAGGCCCTTTTCCCCCGATTGCTCAGTTTGACCGTGCGCCCAGCTCTAGGAAGAGTCTTGGTGGTTCTAAACTTCTTCCATTTGAGAATGATGGAGGCCACTGTGTTCTTTTGCAAAAATGTCTAAAAACCTGTTTTCGCTTTGTCATTATGGGGTATTGTGTGTAGGTTGATGAGGGGGGGGTGTATTATTTAATCCATTTTAGAATAAGGCTCTAACTGGAAAAGTCAAGGGGTATGAATACTTTCCGAATGCACTGTATTGCTGGACGACTTTATGGAACAAAAAAAGTATTTTCATAACGGAGCATTTTCTGAATTCAAACTGACCCCCTGCAACTGGACACATACATTTTATGAGACTCCTGTTTGCCCAAATCGAGGACAAAGACGGCATCGCTAATGTCATGATGTGCCCTTGGGGGGGAGGATCATACCCCCCCCCCTCTCTCTTCACAGTTTTATGACTTAACGACAGGTCGTGAATTCCTTGCAGAAACTCTCTCTTCACTGCCATGGAGTATTGAGGGAGAGAACCTATGGAAAACAAAAGACACTGTTCCCACCAAGACTCCTACATCCCAAAATTGAAGAATGAAACAATATTCCTATTTTAGAGAAATTGGTAGGTGATCGGTGGGAAATCAAAGAACGACCATGTCGAATTTGTTTCATTTTGTGACTTCATGAAAGACAGTATAACCACATTACTGTATCTTTGTTTGTATACACTTCTCAATTATGGGATTTGCATCGGAATGTTGTATAGAATAAATGATTAAAGTATAAGAATACTTTTGGAAAGATAACAATGTGATTTTAGTCTTCTAAATGAGAATTATTTGTCATAGTAACTTATGATCAGTCAGTGACCCAAGTGAACACAGACGTTGGGTGGAAATGATGAAACGCTCCGTTTTCTACTCCAATATAAAAAACCGCGACAAAATGTACATTAGACCAGAAAGCATGGAGCTGTAGCGACGTTGAAATGGTTGGCAATTTAAATACAGACCAGAGGACATAGGGACGCTGTCCATATGTTACAAATGGTTAAGAAGAAAAGTTCTACAAAACTGAAGACTACGCATTCAGTCTGCAGCTGTTTGAGTACATTAGTCTGGTAAACGCGACCGATCGAACGACCAAATGGTACTCTGAAAGATCCATTCTAGAGAACATTTCACTATCGACTGACAATTGGTATCCCTGACGTATCCATTATAACAAGCTATAACTACGAAAGACTTTCATCTCTAGTGGACAAACCAGAGACTTTCTGTCGACTGATTCTTCAGCAGAGGGACCGGTGATCACAGAGAGAGACAAAAAAGACCTACAGTTGTAAATATATAAAATGCCATTTATTTTCGAATGAGAGTGCAAAGTGTTAGCATTTCCATGAGCCTAGTTATCAGATGTGTGTACGATAGTCGAGTCCTTTGTCTTTCCCACTCTATCTGTCCCCACCCCTTTCCATTGTCTACCAAGCTGTCATATCGGGCTTAGTCCACTAGGGTCTTTTCATTGCATTATGTAGTAACCAATATATAACCTATCCTGTGTGTGTGTTTATGTAATTCTGTGTGATTATTTAGTTAGTAAAGAAATAATTAAGCCAATTTGTATATCGTTGATTCATCTTATCAATATGACTGATGAGGCAATAATACATTAATAAGTGTACAGTAACTCTTTAAACAAAATTTTCCCGTGGTGCCCTGACTTCCTAGTTACTTAATGTTTACGTGATTAGTTAAATCACGTAATAATAATTACACCTAGAGAACTGATTTCATATAACAGTTGTTATATTAATGAATAGTCCACAGACACGACACTAAGGTTGGTCAAAACGTCTCTGTGCTACACCAAACAGTACCTATCCTGTAACTCCCAGTAATAGATAGCAACAATGTTGGTTAAATCTCATTATCTGGTGTAACAGTCTGTAGCTAATAAAACTGGTGATCAGCAGATGATGATAGAGGTGGTCATGATGAAATTGCTATTCCAAGGAGACATATGGTAAGTTCAGGGAATACTTGTAAAGTTGTGAGAGGAGTGTTTTGATCAAACTGCCATTCAGCTTCTCATGAGTCATGTGCATTAAATCGAGCATAATATCTAATCCCTCGAGAGGGATACAGTTAACAGGAAACAGTTCTGCTACAATGGCACATGCAGGCAAAGGAATTCTGTTTCTGTATCAAAAATCCAGTTCAGGAAGAAGCCCAGGCACCACACGGTATTATATGTAAGACAAAAACAAACACAATTATACTTTGAACAACAGTTGAACCATGCCAGCACAACATCAACATTAGGGTAGACTAGTTGAACATACAACAATATATAGCCTAATAAAAAGACATTGGGAATAACCTTCAACCTTTGCACAGTGACCAGACCTTACAAATGAGCCTAGGTACTGTAGGTAGGCAGACAGTATCTACCTACAGCCATGTCTATCAGTCATGCTTAGGCAAATATATTTTATAGTATAGCTTCAGTTTTAGAGATTTACAATAGTAAATTGTTGTATTATTGTTTCTCCTCACTGTTTGCTTGTAAACTATCTATGGCTATGCAATACTTGTTATTTACATCTGTTTGGAATCGTATCTTGCATCATACCTATACTTTTTTGACTGAAATGCATCCAAGGTCATAATCACAACCAATGTCAACCCTCGTCAATTTTGTTACATAGCCAACTAGTAAATTACTTACAGTTGCTGATGCGACACGTTTGCTAACAAGTTACAAATGCGAGGCAAGTGGCGCAGCGGTCTAAGGCACTGCATCTCAGTGCTAGAGGCATCACTACAGACACCCTGGTTCGAATCCAGGCTGTATCACAACTGGCCATGATTGGGAATCCCATAGAGCGGTGCACAATTGGCCCAGCGTCGTCTGGGTTTGGCCGGTGTAGGCCGTCATTGTAAATAAGAATTTGTTCTTAACTGACTTGCCTAGTTAAATAAAGTTTAAATAAAAAAATATATATAAAAAATAACAAGTTAGCAGGCACCAGGCTAAATAGCTAGCCAACTCCAGTCATGTACAAATGTTTGCTGGTAAACCTAGCTTTAGGTGTCACGTTCATCATATTGATGAGACCAAGGCGCAGCGTGATAAGCATACATTCTTCTTGTGCTGACAGGCAACTACACATAGACAATACAAAAACTAAACCAACCACCCTTGTCACACCCTGACCTAACCAAAATAATAAAGAAACAAAGATAACTAAGGTCAGGGCGTGACATTAGGTGGCTGGTTGTAAAGTTGTAGCTTGCTGTTTAGTAGCTAGTCATACCAATGACTAAAAAGAGAATAGGTTTATATATGGCTACTGGTAGTTGTTTAGCTAGCTATATTAGCAAACAGAAAAATAATTTAATTTCACCCCACTGTAGTATGTTAGCCAGCAATACACAATATGGGTTTCAGTAGATAAATCAAATCAAATGTATTTAAAAAGCCCTACATCAGCTGATATCTCAAAGTGCTGTACAGAAACGCAGCCAAAAACCCAAAACAGCAAGCAATGCAGGTGTTGAAGCACGTTGGCTAGGAAAAACTCCCTAGAAAGGCCAAAACCTAGGAAGAAACCTAGAGAGGAACCAGGCTATGAGGGGTGGCCAGTCCTCTTCTGGCTGTGGAGATTATAACAAAACATGGCCAAGATGTTCAAATGTTCATAAATGACCAGCATGGTCAAATAATAGGTCTGGAACAGGTAGCACGTCTGGTGAACAGGTCAGGATTCCATAGCCGCAGGCAGAACAGTTGAAACTGGAGCAGCAGCACGGCCAGGTGGACTGGGGAGAGCAAGGAGTCATCATGCCAGGTAGTCCCGAGGCATGGTCATAGGGCTCAGGTCCTCCGAGAGAGAGAAAGAAAGAGAGAATTAGAGAGAGCATACTTAAATTCACACAGGACACCGGATAAGACAGGAGAAGTACTCCAGATATAACAAACTGACCCTAGCCCCTCGACACATAAACTACTGCAGCATAAATACTGGAGGCTGAGACAGGAGGGGTCAGGAGACACTGTGGCCCCATTCGATGATACCCCCGGACAGGGCCAAACAGGAAGGATATAACCCCACCCACTTTTCCAAAGCACAGCCCCCACACCACTAGAAGGATATCTTCAACCACCAACTTACCATCCTGAGACAAGGCCGAGTATAGCGCACAAAGATCTCCTCCACGGCACAACCCAAGTTGGGGCGCCAACCCAGACAGGAAGATCACATCAGTGACTCAACCCACTCAAGTTAGCTCTGTGCTTTGCAGGAAACATAACTTACTTGGCTAGGCATTGTATTTGTTATCTGCCCTCTTGGTGCTGGCATTGGCTGTAGCTGAGCTTCTAAACCTTTTGTTTCGAATCCTATTTTCTATATTCCGGTTGAAACATGTATGGTTGAATATCCCCAATTTCAGTTGTGCCCAAAGGATTGTTGTTAGTGTCTGCCTCCTTTTAAATAAAGCCTGCCTTGAGGGAGGGACGGGGGCCAGAGCAACACAAGTTGTAGTCTTTCAGCGACTGGAAAATTATGTCTGCTTGTATATTTAACAATGAATCCGCCGATAGCAACATCGCTGAAAGAAGTCCACTGGCTCTATCGAACAAGGACAACCATATCGACACCCACAAAAATGTTTAGTATGATCAGTAGAACATAGAGCCATCGCAAATGGGTTTTGGTGTGACTGCTCCTTTAAGACAACTGGAGAGGATCAGGATGGGTTTTGGTGTGACTGCTCCTTTAAGACAACTGGAGAGGATCAGGATGGGTTATGGTGTGACTGCTCCTTTAAGTCTACAGGAGAGGATCAGGATGGGTTTTGGTGTGACTGCTCCTTTAAGTCTACAGGAGAGGATCAGGATGTGTTTTGGTGTGACTGCTCCTTTAAGTCTACAGGAGAGGACCAGGATGGGTTTTGGTGTGACTGCTCCTTTAAGTCAACAGGAGAGGATCAGGACGGGTTTTGGTGTGACTGCTCCTTTAAGTCTACAGGAGAGGATCAGGATGGGTTATGGTGTGACTGCTCCTTTAAGTCAACAGGAGAGGACCAGGATGGGTTATGGTGTGACTGCTCCTTTAAGTCAACAGGAGAGGACCAGGATGGGTTATGGTGTGACTGCTCCTTTAAGACTGCCTCAACGTCCTCTCTCCTTACATGGGCATGCATCCTGTCAGGTGACCAGGGAGTAGTCACATTGCTTCTCGGAGAGTGCATAGAAATGACCGAAATGCTCTCTACACATTACACATGCTGTGTGTGCAGGGGGTGGGGGTGTTGCTATGGTGATAATGTGTGTGTGTGAGTGTGTTGGTTCTTCCAGGTGGGTTTATATAATGGGGGATGTGAACGCTAGGTAACAGTACGCTGACAGGCAGATGTGCTGTGAGGCTGTGAGGTGGGATATGCTGTAGCCATCCCATAAGCCAAAGGAAAGGTCCTTCCGTGACACCGTAAATCACAGGTCTCCCCTTTTCATTTGTCAAGGGAGGGTCAAGGGTTGCTGATTTAATTTCAGAAGATAAATCACCATATATTGTTGATACAAATCTTCCCAGCAGTCCCTTTAATTAGACACAGTGTTTACCCAAACAAACACAAACACACACACACATACATGTATATGTGCACAAACATACACACACGCACATGTTGTTCAGTTGGTCAGGTGCGAGGTAAATTAGTATGTCTTCATTATTCGCTTCTAGACATTTCTATTACCTGATATTGACCCTGCTTTAAGGATAAAAGAGAAATTCATTGTCATTTTGGATATTGGTTATTTCTATAACCAGGTTTCCATCCAACATTTTTGCGGGTAAAGTCCATGTCGGATAAATAATGTCATAACAGACCTGATGGAAACAGGTAAACTTTCCAAATGTCGATCCCACAAAAGGTGGGATCTTTTTGTGTCAGAAAAAATAATTATGCAAGAAATGTTGATGGAAATGCTATTATACGCAAATCTCGGGATATGTTGTCGGAATTGGTTCAGCCACCGGGCTTCTCCATGCATCGCCCCGACAGAGATAAACACCTCTCTGGGAAGAGGAAGGGTGTGGGTGTATGCTTCATGATGAACAACTTATGGTGTAATCATAGTAAAACCAAATGCATGCTTTTCAACCGTTTGCTGCCTGCACCCACACGCCTGACCAGCATCACCACCCTGGATGGTTCCGACCTTGAATATGTGGACATCTATAAGTACCTAGGTGTCTGGCTAGACTGTAAACTCTCCTTCCAGACTCATATCAAACATCTCCAATCGAAAATCAAATCAAGAGTCGGCTTTCTATTCCGCAACAAAGCCTCCTTCACTCACGCCGCCAAACTTACCCTAGTAAAACTGACTATCCTACCGATCCTCGACTTCGGCGATGTCATCTACAAAATAGCTTCCAACACTCTACTCAGCAAACTGGATGCAGTTTATCACAGTGCTATCCGTTTTGTCACTAAAGCACCTTATACCACCCACCACTGCGACTTGTATGCTCTAGTCGGCTGGCCCTCGCTACATATTCGTCGCCAGACCCACTGGCTCCAGGTCATCTACAAGTCCATGCTAGGTAAAGCTCCGCCTTATCTCAGTTCACTGGTCACGATGGCAACACCCACCCGCAGCACGCGCTCCAGCAGGTGTATCTCACTGATCATCCCTAAAGCCAACACCTCATTTGGCCGCCTTTCGTTCCAGTTCTCTGCTGCCTGTGACTGGAACGAATTGCAAAAATCGCTGAAGTTGGAGACTTTTATCTCCCTCACAAACTTCAAACATCTGCTATCTGAGCAGCTAACCGATCGCTGCAGCTGTATATAGTCTATCTGTAAATAGCCCACCCATTTTTACCTACCTCATCCCCATACTGTTTTTATTTATTTACTTTTCTGCTCTTTTGCACACCAATATCTCTACCTGTACATGACCATCTGATCATTTATCACTCCAGTGTTAATCTGCAAAATTGTAATTATTCGCCTACCTCCTCATGCCTTTTGCACACAATGTATATAGACTCCCCTTTTTTCTACTGTGTTATTGACTTGTTAATTGTTTACTCCATGTGTAACTCTGTGTTGTCTGTTCACACTGCTATGCTTTATCTTGGCCAGGTCGCAGTTGCAAATGAGAACTTGTTCTCAACTAGCCTACCTGGTTAAATAAAGGTGAAATAAAAAAATAACAACATACAGGAACTCAAGTCCTTCTGCTCACCCGACCTACAATTCCTTACAATCAAATGCCGGCCATTTTCCTACCAAGATAATTATCGTCAGTTATAGTCACAGCTGTGTACATTCCCCCTCAAGCCGACACCAAGACGGCCATCAAGGAACTTCACTGGACTCTATGCAAACTGGAAACCATATATCCTGAGGCTGCATTTATTGTGGCTGGGGATTTTAACAGAGCAAATTTGAGAACAAGGCTACCTAAATTCTACCAGCATATTGATTGCGTTACGCGCATGGGCAATACACTCGACCACTGCTACTCTATCTTCCGCGATACATACAAAGCCATCCCCCGCCCACCCAAATCCGACCACAATGCCATCTTGCTCCTACTGTCTTATAGACAGGAACTCAAACAGGATGTACCAGTGACGAGAACCATTCAAAGCTGGTCCGACCAATCGGAAGCTACGCTTCAAGATTGTTTTGATCAATCACGCAGACTGGAATATGTTCCTGTCAGCCTCAGAGAACAACATCGACCTGACTCGGTGAGTGAGTTTAAAAAGAAGTGGATTGGAGATGTTGTACCCACTGTGACTAATTAAACCTACCCTAGCCAGAAACCGTTGATGGATGGCGGCATTCACGAAAAACTGAAAGCGTGATCCACCGCATTTAACCATGGAAAGAGGTCTGGGAATATGACTGAATATAAACAGTGTAGTTATTCCCTCTGCAATGCAATCAAACAAGCGAAACGCCAGTACAGGGACAAGGTGGAGTCGCAATGCAACGGCTCAGACATGAGACGTATGTGGCAGGGTCTACAGGAAATCACGGCCTACAAAAAGAAAACCAGCCCCGTCACGGACACCGACGTCACGCTTCCAGACAAACTAAACACCTTCTTTGCCCGCTTTGAGGATAATACAGTACCACCGTCGCGGCCCGCTAACAAGGACTGCCCCCCCTCTCCTTCTCCGTGGCTGAAGTGAGTAAAACATTTAAACGTGTTAACCATCGCAAGGCTGCTGGCCCAGACCGCATCCCTAGCCGTGTCCTCAGAGCATGCGCAGACCAGCTGGCTGGTGTGTTTATGGACATATTCAATCGCTCCATATCCCAGTCTGTTGTCCCCACATGCTTCAAGATAGCTACCATTGTTCCTGTACCCAAGAAGGCAAAGATAACTGAACTAAATGACTACTGCCCCGTAGCACTCACTTCTGTCATCATGAAGTGCTTTGAGAGACTAGTCAAGGATTATATCACCTCCACCTTACCGGCCACCCTAGACCCACTTCAGTTTGTACACCGCCCCAACAGGTCCACAGACGACGCAATTGCCATCACACTGCACACTGCCATATCCCATCTGGACAAAAGCAATACCAATGTAAGAATGCTGTTCATTGACTACAGCTCAGCATTCAACGCCATAGTACCCTCCAAGCTCATCATCAAGCTGGACACCCTGGGTCTCAACCCCACCCTGTGCAATTGGGTCCTGGACTTTCTGACGGGCTGCCCCAGGTTGGTGAAGGTAGGAAACAGGAAACAACATCTCCACATCGCTGACTCTCAACACTGGGGACCCACAAGGGTGTGTGCTCAACCCCCTCCTGTACTACGTGCCATGCACGCCTCCAACTCAATCATCAAGTTTGCAGACAACACAACATTAGTGGGCTTGATTACCAACAACGACAAGACAGCCTACAGGGAGGAAGTGAAGACACTCGGAGTGTGGTGTCAGGAAGACAACCTCTTACTCAATGTCAACAAAACAAAGGAGATGATTGTGGACTTCAGGTAACAGCAGAGGGAGCACCCCCCTATCCACATCGAAGGGACAGTAGTGGAGAAGGTGGAAAGTTTTAAAGTCCTCGGTGTACACATCACAGACAAACTGAAATGGTCCACCCACACAGACAGTGTGGTGTAAAAGGGTCAACAGCGCCTCTTCAACCTCAGGAGACTGAAGAAATGTGGCTTGTCACCCAAACTCTGACAAACTTTTACAGATGGACAATCGAGAGCATCCTGTCGGGCTGTATCACAGCCTGGTACAGCAACTGCACCAGCCTCAACCCCAAGGCTCTCCAGATGGGGGTGCAATCTGCACAATGCATCACCGGGGGCAAACGATCTGCTCTCCATGACACCTACAGCACCCGATGTCACAGGAAGGCCCAAAAGATCATCAAGGATGAGCTACCATCCAGAAGGTGAGGTCAGTAAAGGTGCATCAAAGCTGGGACCGAGAGACTGAAAAACAGCTTCTATCTCAAGGTCAGCAGACTGCTAAACTGCAATCACTAACTCAGAGAGGCTGCTGCCTACATTGAGACCCAATCACTGGCCACTTTAATAAATGGATCACTAGTTACTTTATACAATGCCAGTCAAAATAATGCCACTTTACTAGTATTGACATATCTTACATTACTCATATCACAAGCATATACTGTATTTTATATAATCTATTGCACCTTGCCTATGCTGCTCGGCCATCGCTCATCCATATACTTCCATTTAGATATTCTCATTCACCCCTTTAGATTTGTGTGTATTAGGTAGTTGTTGGGGATCGGTGGATTACTTGTTAGATGTTACTGCGCTGTCGGAACTAGAAGCACAAGCATTTCGCTACACTCGCATTAACATCTGCTAACCATGTGTATGTGACAAATACATTTGGATTTGATTTGATATTGATATCGATATAATGAACATCTAATCAAAGTAAACCTGGAATGTGACGACGTTTTGACGTTTTGTGGTCCTCCCGCTACGACTTGTCAGGAAAGCAAGTGGTTTATTAGACTACAGATGAAATAAGTTACGATGAACTTTACAGGGTGGTGAAAGAGCACGGTGATGAGCTTGATGCTCCTTTCCAATAAATATCAAGGGTCTTATTCTGGTGAAATGATAATCGATGCTTGGCTTCCGTTTGACAAGTAAAAATAATCTCTCTCTTTAGTCCATAATAATCTGATCGCGTAGACTATACGTACGCTGTGGCCAACAGCACACTGTTGCTAGAGTGCACATGCCCATACCAGAGTGGGCACATACACTATATAACGCAACATTTTTTTGTGAGAAAAGTATCAGTAGAGTTGAAAATGCGATGGAAACCTGTTTAACTTTTTTCACCGCAAAATGTATTTTTATGTGCCCTACGTCATCACGCACGGTCTCAAGTCAATTTGATGGAAACACTTCTCTGCTGGGAAAATGTGCATGTTGTTTTTTTGCCGATTTTAGGATATTCACATTAAAATCTGTCGCCAATTGGACGGAAATCTAGTTTATGATAACATGACATACTGTAAACAATCTTTATAGATGTGTTCCATCTCAGTAGAAACGCTCCTCTGTGTAAGTGGTTTGTAGACATCCTATTTGACTCTTGTAAACTAAGGAGAATCCTGACCACTGGTTTGACAGTGCAGCTGTGGTAACAACACAGTGAACACATTTAGCTTTGAGAAATTACCCTCTGAGCAGAGGCATCTGTTCCTCAGAGTGGCACTGCACTGGGATATGGACCCACTCTTAGGATAGTATACTGCTATACGCACTATTCCCAAGCTTCAAGGGCCAGTAAAGCATTTGATCAGAATGACTGTATATACAATGCATCCATGTCAGTCAGTAATAATAATCTTAAAGGCACATCCTTGCTACCGAATATATCCCTGTTCCCCTCTTCCTTCCTTCCTTCCTTCCTTCCTTCCTTCCTTCCTTCCTTCCTTCCTTCCTTCCTTCCTTCCTTCCTTCCTTCCTTCCTTCCTTCCTTCCTTCCTTCCTTCCTTCCTTCCTTCCTTCCTTCCTTCCTTCCTTCCTTCCTTCCTTCCTCCCTTCCTACCTCCCTCCCTCCTCTCCCTCTCCCTCTCCCTCTCCCTCTCCCTCTCCCTCTCCCTCTTCTCTCTCTCTCTCTCTCTCTCTCTCTCTCTCTCATTCCATCTCCCTGTCCTGCTTACACAGAGAGTACCGGTCATTGATTGGTTCTAAGGAGAACTAGCAAAATGTTTTATATTTCATATTATATAATCTTTAAAGGAATAGGATTCTTTTCCCCAGAGGTACTACAAACGCCCACATGCACTCGCACACACACACACACACACACACACACACACACACACACACACACACACACACACACACACACACACACACACACACACACACACACACACACACCATATCTGTGTTCATACAGTGCAGGCAATCTCTGTTTCTTTGCTGCTCTCCTCCATCTCTCCTGCCTGTACCGTATCCATCTATTTTCATTCCCTCTGTCATATTGTGCCTTTTATACTGCAAACACCCTCACTGCATACCGCTGGACCGTAAATATGATGCAGGCGATGGGTAAGAGAGACATAGAGACAAGAGAGGCAGAGGGAGGATGGTTCCAACATGTGCTCGGTCATGTGTGCCGTGATGGATATGCTTGCACCTCCTTCAAGCAGCGCCTTCAAGCACCTCCTTCAAGCAGCGCCTTCAAGCAGCGCCTTCAAACACGTCCTTCAAGCAGCACCTTCAAGCAGTGATTGGCTTTGACAAAAGTTGTGACTACGTCTTCGTAACCGAGATGGGCGTTCTCAGTGGCACCTCTCACTCCGTTAAAAATGTAAACGTTCCCCCTTCTTTCTGCTCCTCTTGCAGAATCTCCAGAAGTTATAGGAATAGAATATCACGATAATGAAGTGAGTTACTGTTGCATGTAATTAAGTGTGGCTGAGCCTGCTGTTTGTGCCTCCGGGCAGGGCTGCAGTAGCTGTGTACTGGCTGTAAGCACTCACTTAGACACACACACACTCACACACACGCATACACTCGTCTACTCTTAAGATATGTCCCCAGACACACACCAAGGTGCATATACACATACATATATCCTTCATGTGCACACTAAGACAGTGATTCCCAACCTTTTTTGGTTATTGTACCCCGAATCACATTTTGCTCTATCCGTAAATCCCACAAAGTACCCCCTCCAAAGTACCCCCTTTACCAGTAGGCTTATGGTCTCATGAGTCTTCTCAAGTACCCCCTGTGGATAGGCCAACTACCTCCAGGGTACCCCCAGTACCCCCTGTGCATAGGCCAAGTACCTCCAGGATACCCCAGTACCCCCTGTGGATAGGCCAAGTACCTCCAGGATACCCCCAGTACACCCTGTGGATAGGCCAAGTACCTCCAGGATACCCCAGTACCCCCTGTGGATAGGCCAAGTACCTCCAGGGTACCCCCAGTACCCCCTGTGGATAGGCCAAGTACCTCCAGGATACCCCAGTACCCCCTATGGATAGGCCAAGTACCTCCAGTACCCCCTGTGGATAGGCCAAGTGCCTCCAGGGGTCCTAGTAGCCCAGTTTGGGAACCAGTGCTCTAAGGTACTCTCTTCATAGATAGTTTCTCTCTTTCTCACAACTCAGACACTGTAAATATACTATCTTCCCCACACACCCAGGTCTATCTCACCACCACATTGAATGAATAATGTACATATACAGGTCTTTAATGCAGATACTGTAACAACACACACACACACACACACACACACACACACACACACACACACACACACACACACACACACACACACACACACACACACACACACGCAGATGGATGGAGCTCTTATAAACACTTACACTTATAAGCTTGCATAAGTAGTACACGGGCAGTCATCACTGACTAAAAAACGTAACCACACACATAAATACATGTCCATCCATACTCTCTCTTCCTCGCCGTCTCTCTTCCACATTCTCAGTCCCTCTCTCCCTCTCTCTCTTCCTCCACCCACTCGAAAGCCCAAGCGTGTAATCTTGTTGGTTGCGTACACATGTGTTGATGTCATCATTGTGAACATGTGAGATATTTCCCCCATGGTTCTTTAGTGTACCATGGAGTCTTAGATGTACGGAACAGCATTGTTTTCTAATAGATATATTAGTCTCTCCCTGTCAGTATAGGGCTCTGGTCATCATACTATGTTTGATCTCGGGGTGTTTAGTAATACGTGATTCAATATTGTTCCAGGCTTGCTGAAAATGGAATACATTGGTTTAGGTAGAAGAGGGAGGGATCTATAATAGGGATTCAGAGGCACCCTTTATTACAAGGCAAAGCCCTATAATGGTAAAATATTTTTGTATCATAACCCCTAGTATTTTTTTGATAATATACCAACAGGATTGTAACAGGATTGTCATGTGAATGTGAGGCGCAACAACACCTGTTTCATTGTTACATCGCGTCTAGATGTTCAGCGCCACAGCATGACATTAGCCCTGAGGGTGTCAATCAATGGCCCAAGACAACAAAGCTCCTATCATTGAACCAGAGATGACCGTAGAAGCCCAGGGACCGGTCCCAGGAACAGGGCTGTAAATTGGAGGCTGTCTGTTGGTTTTTGGCTGCATTGGAACCAGGGAATACATGGATTTCGAATAGCAGAGGTTATGATCTGGCCTATCTTTTACCCCCAAAACACAGTTCACACATATGAAGGAGACACATGTGACTAGGTAATAGCCCTTTCGTGTGTGAGGGAGTGTCTTTCCTCCCTATGCAGTGAACGGTGTGGTTTACTAGTCAACATTTTGGACACCAACTCATTCAAGAGTTTTTCTTTATTTTAATTATTTTATACATTATAGAATAATAGTGAAGACATCAAAAATATGAAATAACACATATGGAATCATGTAGTAACCAGATAATTGTAAAACAGGTTCTTCAAAGTAGCCACCCTTTGTTTTGATGACAGTGTTGCACACTCTTGGCATTCTCTCAACCAGCTTCACCTGGAATGCTTTTCCAACAGTCTTGAAGGAGTTCCCACATATTCTGAGCACTTGTTGGTTGCTTTTCCTTCACTCTGTGGTCCAACTCATCCCAAACCATCTCTATTGGGTTGAAGTCAGATGATTGTGGAGGCCAGGTCATCTGATGCAGCACTCCATCACTCTCCTTCTTGGTCAAATAGCCCATACACAGCCTGGAGGTGTGTTGGGTCATTGTCCTGTTGAAAAATAAATTATAGTCCCACTAAGCGCTGAGTGTTCACCTACTCTGCGTCTCACAAAGACATGGTGGTTGGAACCAAAAATGTCATATTTGGACTCATCAGACCAAAGGACAGATTTCCACCGGTGTCCTTTAGTAGGGGTTTCTTTGCAGAAATTTGACCATGAAGCCCTGATTCACATAGTCTCCTCTGAACAGTTGATGTTGAGATGTGTCTGTTACCTTGAACTCTGTGAAGCATTTATTTGGGCTGCAATCTGAGGTGCAGTTTTAACTCTAATGAACTTATCCTCTGCAGCACAGTTAACTCTGGGTCTTCGTTTCCTGTGGCAGTCCTCATGAGAGCCAGTTTCATCATAGTGTTTGATGGTTTTTGAGACTGCACTTGAAGAAACTTTAAAAGTTCTTGAAATTTTACAGATTGACTGACCTTCATGTCTTAAAGTAATGAGAGATTGCCGTTTCTCTTTGCTTATTTTAGCTGTTCTTGCCATAATATGGACTTGGTCTTTTACTGAATAGGGCTATCTTCTGTATACCACATCTACCTTGTCACAACACAACTGTCACAACTTTAACACTTTTTTGGTTACTACATGATTCCATATGTGTTATGTCATAGTTTTGATGTCTTCACTATTGTTCTACAATGTAGAAAATAGTAAAGGTAAAGAAAAAACATTGAATGAGTAGGTGTGTCCAAACTTTAGACTGATACTGTAGGTGGCGTGGCCCCTTTAAGAGCAGCCAGTGAAGCGCTCAGTCCTGTTGCTGCTGCTGCTGATGATGGCAGTGCTGCCAGTTGATTGGCTGTGGCTGTCAGGGCTGAGGTGCTGGAGGGATGCTCAGTCTCCCCCTCTCCGCCTCTCGCTCTTTTCTCTCTCCCTCTCGCTCTCTTTCTCTCCATCTCGCTTGCTCGCCTCCCTCTGTATAATCCACATCTAGGGCAAGCTGATTGAGAGCCAGTCCAGTGCTCAGCTCCTCTCTGCAGGCTGAGAAAAGAGAGAGAGAAAGACATAGAAACGCTGCTTCTCAACGCAGGAGGAAAAACGGGAGAAAGAAAACGGGTTTGGAAAAAGGGAAGAGAAATACCGAGGAAGATTTCATCTGAGGATATCATTTATACCTGTACATATTGTTTATATATATATATTTGTACACACGCATATAGATATTTATATACATATTTCTCTGTATATATCTGTGTATTTGTGCTTGTCTGTTTATACTAATATTTTTATATGTATTTGTGTGTGTGTGTGTGTGTAAATATATATAAACAAATTAATATATCTATGAATTTATATACATATCACTGTGAAACAAGAGCGGCGAGAGGAAAATGTACCATCGGGGCTGGTCTCTGATTGTGTGATCGTATACAATATTTTCAATATTCTTTTCTTTTATCTTCTACGTCAAGAGGAAGGAAGGCTACGTACTCATTTTTTGTTTTCCTGTTGCTACTTCCACCTCCTCTTTTTTTTTGTCATCTGAGGGGAATGAAGAGAGGAGAGTAACAGGATTTGGAGAAAAGGGGAAAATCTGTCGAATTGCTGTGATTAGTGTTATTTTCGTCGGTATTAGTGCTCTGCGAGCCGATCGCAGCGTGCTGCGTGTGATCTGAGGAGGCAGCAGAGAGAAAGTGCCACACCACGCCGCTCAGCGCCAGCCCAGCGCCAGCCCAGCTCCAGCCCAGCCAGCATGCACAAACACCACCACTGCTGCAAGTGCCCAGAATGTTACGAGGTGACCCGCATGGCCGCCCTGCGCAGGATGGACGCCCCTCAGTACCAAGAATGGCAGGCCGAGCCCTATGGATACCCGGCCGGGTACGGGCCCGGAGGCGGGCAGACCTTACCCCAGCCTCCAGTCTCAGGGGGAGGAGGAGGAGGAGGAGGCATGGGAGGAGGAGGGGGCACTCTGGGGAGAAGTAAGGGCAAGATGACGTCTGCCGGGGGTCCCGGAGGCCCAAACCCCAAGGGCCAATCCAAGGGCGGCACCAAGGTGAATGGCAACAATTCTGGTGGTCAAGCAGGTTGGTGGCCGGAGTGCACCTGTTCCAACCGGGAGTGGTACGACCAGGTAACTACCTCAACATCCTCAGCCGGCCTCATGGCCTTGTGTCCCACGCCTCTGGGAGCATAGGGATTAGGCAGATGGCCAGTGGGTGAATGGGATTTGATACGAGGGTTGCTGGGTTGGAACAGACACGAGTGTGTACATCTTTAGAGGTGCTCATCTGTCTTGGTGGAGCCTGTTGTGCTGTGGTGTGGTAGCCGGCGCTGATGCCTCATATTCACTCCTTCATCCCAGCCTTCTGCTCTAATACAGATTTTCTGTTCATCTGGTCATTCTCATTCATTCATTTAGGGAGTAGTGGGCTGTTTGCTATACATTGTTCAACTATACAGAACAGGCCGACTATTCTCCATTCACTTCATCATAAGAATGTAATGCCTTACATAAAGGTCAGATGGGATTGAAATTGCTTATTTGTTTTATTTCATCTAAGGCCTACGTTAACATTACTACAGCCACAGTGTGGAGGCGATAGAGAGATATGCGTTGAAAGCTAAATGATGCTGAAGCCAGCTTATTACACTGAAATGTAGACAGACATTTGTCTCTATCGGCCCGTTCCAAAAAAAAAAAACATTTTGCCTGACACGAACACCCCATATGTGATGCATGTTTCTCACAGATTAACTAATGAAAGGGTTATCTCTCATCAGGCAGATTTTCAGTAGGAAGGGGGAGAGGAGATGGAGATGAGGGAGAGAAGAGAGAAGGAAGAGCTCCATTAAGATGTCTTATGTCTGTATGCGGCTAGTTATTCCTTACAAAATGTTCATTTGTCCTGAGGTGGAGGGTTGGATAAAAGCAGACTGACGAAAGGGAAGAAGCATCCATCCTACTGGGTGAATGTGATACTTAACTAGGACCATCTAAACCGGCACGTTTCATATTCTCCATTTAACATTTACTTCATTTTCCCGGGGCCTCTGTCATCTCAGTCTAGACATATCGCTTTTGACTAAAGCTAGGAAGTCAGTGTGTGTTTGTTTGTGTATTTGAGCAAAGAGCATCGAATGGCAGGAGAGTGAGAGAGTGAGAAACATCATGGGGGTAAAATGGAGGCTGAAATCTCACTGGCAATGTTGGAGAAATTCTACTGAACACAGAGCACAGATGAACAGCAACCTGACTGATATCACTAGCTAGCCTTCCTCTACAGCAGGGATGTGGGTCACAAAAAACATCTGAATCCGATGATGAGGGGCCACAATTCGTATTTTTTTTAAGCTAGTTTGCTGCAATGTTACACATTTTGTCATGGAGCAGAGATAATATTTAGCAATTTTATAACTACTTTCATGCACATTTTTTTATTCCTGCAATTCTACTCATTTGGTCATGGGGTGGGGAGAAAAATGAGCAGTTTCACAGCTAATTTCTTGCAATTCTACACATTTTGCCATAGGGTGGAGAGACATGTTTGCAGTTTTTACTATGATATCTGAATGAGACTGATTAACAAAATCAAAGGGGGGGCCACCGGGCTCAAATTCGACATTACTACAAGTTTAGATAGCTGTCCGCTAGACTAATTCACCAATCTTTAAAAATCTAGCTGACATGGGCTAATTAAGTGACTGTCAGCGACTGACATAACGAGAGAAAAACTGCTGACCCGTAACTGAAATTGCACTTGGTGTATTCTACTATTCTATCTCGCAACAGTAAATTGAGATCCCAACTGAGTCCCCTCTCCTCTGATACATTTTTTAGGGGTGAAAGATGCCCATCCCTGCTCTACAACAACCGTGGAGGGAGAGGTTTGAACTGTAGGAGAAAGAGTGAAATAGTCCAGGATTTGCTGCACCCTTGACATAATAGTACCGTGATGATCATCTACAGTATTCTAACCGGTCCTCATCCAATCAGACAGACTTCACTTCTCACACGTTTCAAATCTCGCAGCAGTTTTGATCACGTAAGCATTTTTCGTGGCTACTATTTATTTACCATCATCAGTACAAATGTCCTTCTGCCAACTGCTCGTTCCCAGCGTATATTGAATGTCCCGATTTCAAATTAATTGGAGCCAATATCTCATGTGAGGTGTTTTTCGGTCGCTCGTTCATTTATGTGGCGGCTTGTTAATTCATGCAAAGGAGGGTGGGTTATTTACAGCATGCATCATGCATTAGCCACAGCCTTTACAGCATGCATTAGCCACAGCCTTTACAGCATGCATTAGCCACAGCCTTTACAGCATGCATTAGCCACAGCCTCTGATAGATGAAATCAGTGGAGGTAAAAATGATTGGTCCTGCCATCCTGTCATCCTGTCAGAGGATCTTTGGGATGGTTCATACTGCACATACTGTAGCCCAGGCAGTTACACATTATCACACATCTTTGTTAGGAGGTAGTCTGGGTGTACATAGAAACGTTTGAACGTGTGTCAACTACAGCAAACGAATCCAAACAGTGATAATCTGCCATGTAACCGGCACAACAGAACTGGAAACACAGAGACAGAATAAGTGGTGATAGTAGAGGTAGAGAACGAATGTCATAAAGAAAAGAGAGAAATATGCCAATAAAGGTGGCCGACATGGAAATGGGTGGAGTTATGTGTGTGTGTGAGAGAGAGAGAGAGAGAGAGAGAGAGAGAGAGAGAGAGAGGCCTCTTTGTCTCTAGTACAGCATCAACATACAGTAGCACCGTCCTCCCTGCTTGTTGTGGCCGCCCACAACGCAGAGCATAGCCTTGGATGGACCCTGTAGTCTCTGTTCTTTTCCGTCCCCCTCCCACACCACCTTTGCAGAACTCACAAGAGGCCAGAGACCAGGTCATGGACATGTGTAATGCTCATATTAGACACAGCCACTCAACCACTGATCTTTCTGATACATGCATTTCTGAAGATTTTTGGGAGACTGAAATAGTTATTAGTAGTCATCTGACATAATCTCTCAAAAGTAATACATGATTACAGTCGGGTAACCTATTTTCATATCATATATTTGTTCCAAAGGATTTCGATAGACACAAGTGTTCCCAAAAATGCCCAAGATCTTGTTCCAAACTAAACAAAGTACAGTATATTACCTTCCATTTAACCGCACGTCTGTGTTCCATTCCCTCCCCACCATATCTCCTATAAAGCAAGATAATGGTCTATTGTCGGGGGGTTGGTTAGGTTAATTATGGATGGATTTTCATGAAGCCAGTTGGGATTAAAAGGAGCATTTCCTTTAAACAAGATAAGTTGAATTTCCATCTGAGAGATGAGGAGACTGGCCAATGGGGGGGGCTTCACTCAGAACGCTCTGTCCCCCCTCAGGCTCCAATCTGTCTGTGTGTGCTCTCCAGCTCTGTGGCTATGATTAGCTTTAAATGTTAATTGGATTTTACTTTATTTATTACGAGCAAGATATTAAATATTTTCCAAACTGCTCTCCAAATCCCCCATGCTCCGTTGTGGGTCTATTGTTTACCTGATGATTGGTGCTCTGTGGATGTACAGGATCATTGTAATGCATGGGTATTGGGTGGGCTTACCTCATTAACACTCCCATAGGTGGTCTCCTGTCGAGAGCCTTTAGGGTCGGATCAGAAATGTCCCTTTGCCTCGATAGTTCTGTGTTTGGATCGCTCTTCAATATCTCCATTTTAGACGATCCAACCACCAGCTGCGTCTAGTTGAATAGGAAAGGAACAGTAATTAACAGATGGACCAATGTTTGTGGTTTTGATTGTCTTTCTTTGATACTTATTAAATCCACATATCTGTGTGTTTGTATGATACCACATTTAATGCAGTATGTGTAGATAAAGCAATTTGATTTTGTGTGTTGTTGTGTTTGTACATCCATGTGAAGATTTGGTCCATTTTTGATTTCATTTGCCAGGCCTATAACAGGGGGCCCAGCCCAGGGGCTATTACAGGAGAGGATTTCCAAAGTTTTTTTTTTTTACCCAAATGTCTTAAGCTCAGGCCCCTACCGTGACTTAGACAGCCTCCATCTGAACGCAGCAATATTCTCATCAGCTCAAGAGAGATTTATCTCTGAGCTGATCTCAAAATGGGGAGCAAGGAGGAGGTGATGTTGGCTCGATAGGCTACGGCTACACTAGACTGGGACTGGAGCATTGTAGCATCCTTATTACAGGAACACGCAATAAGGACCAGCTGAATGGCCTTTCATTACATATATGCTGAGATCCGTACACCCTGGCCATTGTTACAGATGATTCCTTCATGGTTGTCTTTTAAGTGTCTTTGTCAAGGTGGAGGGGTCATTTGCATATATAGCATGTAACGTTACACGCCAGCTATTATTCCTCTCTCATCCCCTCTCTCAGACTCTCTCTTTCCTCTCCATGGAGGAGAGGAAAGGAGAGGAGAGGAGAGGAGAGGAGAGAGGGGATGATAGGAAAGGAGAGGAGAGAAAGAACATGGTATGGGATGGAAGGGAGATGATGGGAGGGAAGAGGAGAGGAGAGCAGACGAGAAGAGAGCAGAGGAGAGGAGAAGAGGGGAGGGGATGAGAGAAAGAAGAGGATGGGGTAGGATGGAAGGGAGATGATGGGAGGGAAGAGGATAGCAGAGGAGAAGAGGGGGTTGGTTAGTTGGTTTTCGCTATTTGTCTGGCCTGAGATGTCACCCCTGGGACATGTAAAGTCAGTAATAATGCATAGCTTTCTAACAGTACATCTGGAAGGTTACTGAGAGCTGTAAGAATCAGGAGCAGCTAGGTTCCTGGTGGTGAAGCCTGTCTGTCAGTGAGTGGAGTGGATTGGTGAGATGCTGCCTCTCCTTTTGACAGAGACAGGGGTGGCAGACAGAGAGTGTTGATCACAGGCCGCCCCAGACAGAGATGGGGTTGGGGTAGATCCCAGAGGGCCCACCCCCCATCCTCCCTGACCGTTATCTCTGGTGACTCTAAAAGGCCAGACAGCTTGGCATCCGGAGAATGATGTCATTGGAAATGTTGTGCGTGTCTGTACAAAAGGGGGGTATGAACAAGGAAGAAGCAGGGATGGATGGAGGTCTACACGCTTGTTTCAAAACAGAGCTCTGTGTGCCTGTTTCTGACTAATCACTGGGGCTGAGTGCTGGATGGATACTCAGGGGTTACAGAACTGGATGTTCAAAGTCTGCTTGATATCAGACAGTGTGGGATGTTCTGTGCTTGGTTTGATAGTTATTGGAATACATGTACTGTAGGCCTACACACTTTTGTGTTATTCGTAGCTTTTACGAAATGCAATTGCTACATAGTGCTACGTTATAGACGAGACTCATGGGATCTCAGCCGTGAACATTTTGACATGATACAACATAGAACAGTAGGTCTGTTGGTTTCTCTTTGTGCACATAAAGCTGGATTTGGGTAAACAAATTGGTATTGTATAACCTCCATGCCAAGATGGCCAGCAGTGGCCCTGCCCTGTGAGATGGGGAAGAGGAGAGGAGGGGATGGGAGAGGAGACGTCCAGCTAGCTGATGTGGTCCAGTGTAACACAGTTACGCCATAATCGTATTAGCTCTGACAATCTGCTAGTCTGGTTAACAGCCACGAGACTTTCTACCCTGTAAGTAATTGCTATGTTGTCTGACTTGCCTGTCAGCGGCTGGCTGCACACTGATGCTCACTTGCAGTATCAATTGTCATTTTACAAGGACTTATTGCCTGTGGACACTGCCTGTCCAATACTGTATTTATCCATCAATATGTCTCCCCTCTTTGTCTCTTACGATCTCTCCCACACACACACACACACACACACACACACACACACACACACACACACCCCTCCATGGAACACACCTTTGCCTAAAACCAAATGTACCAACAAGACACATAAAGGAGAGCAGCACGGTGAATCACTACAAATGCACTATGAAACAGAGGGCAGAAGGTGTACTGCAATATTAATGTGCACTTTTACAAAAGTCTAACTTTTTCAACTTTTTGTTTGCAGCTTAATCTCTGAACGGCGGGCAGGTGTGTTGGTCTAACTATGACACTGGACTGGAGCGGTCTAACCTCACCTCCCATACCTCCTGTAAAACCTGCTGCTTTTTCACATCATTCACAGAGAGGTGGACCTGCTTTGTTTCAACGTTAGGCTTACTGTAAATATACATATTGTACTCAGCATATAGTACAAATATGCTTCTCAGATGCAACCAAACCATCATGAAAACATAGCGATCTTGTGGAGTCCTTTATAAAAACATATACTGCAGAATTTGAGTAACGTGTTTATTGGGCTGTTTGTACAGTATGTGTACACAGCTGTGTCTGCTTTCTATGCTGTTTGTCAGAGCCCCGGCCTGGGCCAAACCCTCTGCCTCTCCCAGCCAGCCAGCCAATCAGCCAGGGACGATAGGAGCGAGGGGAAGGGCTGTTTGTTTGCTTGCCTGCTTTGTTTTATTTCGCTGTTTTTGCTAATCACAGTAGCGACTGGCCTAGAAAACGGGACCGTACTTCCTGATTCAGCAATGGAACCATCGTTCCCTTGTTCTGACAGGAAGACAAAAGAGAAGGAATAGGCCTTTTATTGGGTGATGATGGGGGACATGGTCACGCCCCCTACTGTTGTAACTAATGATGAATACTAAAGGATATGTACAGAAAACAGTGCTGTAGGATTTATGTAGGGTACTTCTACAGTCTTATCCTATTGCTCTTGGCTGTGTATGCTTCAGATCGCAGCACTAACATCCTGGCCAGAGCGTACTAGAACACCCCCACGCTGCCACAGAATCTGCATGCATCACAATCGATAACGCTGAAGAGTGGGCCTATCCCCAAACCTTCTGACTCCAATTCTTTTTTTGTGGGTTTCCGTGGGTGCTTTCAACAGCCCCCGCGCTATTGTTCCATGGCTCGCAATTTTAGAAACGCAGTTCTGGCTCCAGTGGATGCATGTACTGTGTTGTAGCGGCGTGGACCAGAGCCTGCACGTCTAGAATGTTGTAGCAGTACGGTGTCGCTTGGTTCATCTGAGCATTGATGGGATGCTGTTTTTCATGCAGTATCGTGAGGCGTTTAGCTGCTGAATGAAAACTTGATACTAAAGCTGAAGAGCTTAAATGCACAGATTTAGACGTCTTCCAGATCTAGACATTTTCTGGAGAGTTGTGTCTTGTGAGGAGGACATTTGGCGATGCAGACAATGCGTCTCTTCCCATGTGTAGCGTAGTCACACTGAGTGCCATCCCCATAATGCATTATCCAAGCAGCCCTTCAGCCATTTGGTCTGCTGGACTCTCCATTTGTTTCCTTACGTTTTTCTTTATTTCTGTCATCCTCCTCTGCCGCCTGTCTTTCTTATACATTGTCAGAATCAAAAGTTCCATTTCAGGGTGTCGACTAGCTACATAGTGAGGGTATGTTGCGGCAGGCTGCTTCAGCTCTGTGCGTCTGTATAATTAGCACAGCTTTTCTCTGCCGTTTTAAGAGGATGTGCTCAAGCTGCCGTTTCATTAAAATACAGCCGCTATGCCTTTAAAACAATCACATCTTTAATCTTTGAATACAGCTTTTTCTCCTTTCGAAATGAGGCCTTGACCAAATGTAATACATTAAAGGAAATGTTGAAGGTTGATCCGTGGTTGAAATACGTGGATTACTTTTGACAAACCTAACAATGAAACTGTGGATAGATCTTTCTGAACCTGCTGTTCATTGCACATCTGTTTAACATAGCGCAATTGGTCTGGAATTATTCATGTTTTCAATGCCATTCCTGTAGTCTGTCTTATTCGTTTACATTGCTCTTTCTATTGGTCTTAGTCCATGTGTCTCTGAAAAATCAGTCAGCTCCTAAAGGGATGGACACAGTACAAGCACCATATAGATGCATATGTTTGTCTGCCACTGCATTCTCACTTCATCCCGCTCTCCCTTCTCCTCCCCAGTAAAAAGACAGGATGAGTGAGAGGGTGACTCATGTTATCCAAACATTTGTCTATGCTAGAGCACAGACCACATAATATCCTTTAACAGGCCCTTGGTTCATTATCAGTCATTATTGCCTAGTGGATATATACTGTGTCTGCCCATTGACCTTAATGTGCTCAAGATAGTGTATCTCTCTCTCCCTTCCTCTCTCTCTCTCCCTCTCTCTGGGAAATGGAGACAGATATCCCAGCCTAGAGACAGAGAGGGCGAGAGAGATAAAGACAGAAAGAGAAAGCACAACCCTACCCGTTCCTGGTTACAAACAATACAAACAAGCCCATCTTAATATCCTACTTCTCATAGCACTGTAGATGGGGTACACCGGCCTTGACATAGCTTATTCTGGATGTATTACATCTCTCCCTCTGTTCATCTAGGGTGTCTGTAGAATATGCCATATTTGAGTGGAGGTTGGATGTCTGTCTGTGTCTGTTCTACACTGTATGATTGCATTGTTGTCCCTCAGGTAGGCAGCTCTCTCCCTCATATTTCCTTTCCTCCGCTGGATTTCCATTAGTTCTGTAGTATGGGTGTATTTTACTGTGTTCATTAAGACCCCTAAGACACTGGCCTGCCCAATGTCTCAGGACTACAGAGCTGTACTATGCCTACGTAATATTTCCCTGTACTGTGGGCCTAAGTGTCATCTCTGCATCTCTCCGTCCCCTGACTGTACTGTAGTACTGTGTTTCAGATTTAACACAAGCAGAGTCTGTCCAGATTACGTGCTGGATTACCATGGTATGTTATCAACGTTTCTAAGTAGTACATGGTCAGCAGGCAGCAGCCCAACGTTGGAGCTGGCTGGGCTCAGCGGGCCATACACAGCAGAGCAATAAGAACTTCATTTGGCACTGATGTAATTGTCTTTATGCATCAGTGTAGCACCTCTGCTGCTCACTGCTATTGTGATGTTCTTCATGACTGGCGGCCGAGGCAAGGCACTCGTGGGTAATTGGGTGTGTGGTTGATTTCTAAGTATTGGAAGTATAGAGCGTTGGCACCATGACTCAGTGTAACATTATCATGCCATCTTTATACTAACAGAACAGCATCCATTTTGTAGCCATTACTTCAATGTTGTGATGTTTATTGTTCAATATCGGAAAAAATGTGGTCGACTGCCAATCTTCAACGTCACCCATGGATATATACACCCCTACGTGTTTATTTGGACAGTGAAGTTGAAACTTTTAATTTGGCTCTATATTTTGGATTTGAGATCAAATGTTTGATATGAGGGGACAGTATAGAATATCACCTTTTATGTGAGGGTATTTTCATACATATCTGTTCTACCGTTTAGAAATGAAACCACTTTCTGTACTGTATTTAGTCCCCCCAATTGAAGGTGTCATAAGTATTTGAAGACATTCACTTATAGTGTATTACATTTAGTCAAATTATTTGGTCCCATATTCCTAGCACGCAATGACTACATAAACCTGTGACTCTACAAACTTGTTGGATGTATTTTCAGTTTGTTTTGGTCGTGTTTCGGATTATGTTGTGCCCGATTAGAAATGAATGATAAATATTGTTTACCATGATTATGGATAATCCTGAATGAATTGTGAATAATGATGAGTGAGAAAGTTACAGATGCACAAAGATCACGCCCCCAAAACATGCTAAACTCTCACCATGACAATAACAGAGGAGCTTAGCATTTCTGGGGGGTATGATGTTTGTGCCTCTGTAACTTTCTCACTCATCATTATTCACAATTTATTCAGCATACACATTCATGTAGAAGTTTTCAGAAACATATTCCATTTTTATTTACAATAAAAGTGACTGCAAAATGACAATACATTATTTACCATTCATTTCTATTGGGCACAACATAATCCGAAACACAACCAAAACAAACTGCGAAATTCAATTTACTAAACTTTTGACTCAATCGAGTCCACCATAAGTGAAGTTCTGTACTGTTGCCTCATATCAAACATTTGATCTCAAATCCACAATGCTAGAATATACTGTAGAGCCATATTAAAAGTTTCAACTTCACTGTCCAAATAAACACGTAGGGGTATATATATCCATGAGTGACGTTGAGGATTGGCAGTCGACCACATTTTTTCGATATTGAACAATAAACATCACAACATTGAAGTAATGGCTACAAAATGGATGCTGTTCTGTTAGTATAAAGATGGCATGATAATGTTACACTGAGTCATGGTGCCAACGCTCTATACTTCCAATACTTAGAAATCAACCACACATCCAATTACCCACGAGTGCCTTGCCTCGGCCGCCAGTCATGAAGAACATCACAATAGCAGTGAGCAGCAGAGGTGCTACACTGATGCATAAAGACAATTACATCAGTGCCAAATGAAGTTCTTATTGCTCTACTGTGTATGGCCCGCTGAGCCCAGCCAGCTCCAACGTTGGGCTGCTGCCTGCTGACCATGTACTACTTAGAAACGTTGATAACATACCATGGTAATCCAGCACGTAATCTGGACAGACTCTGCTTGTGTTAAATCTGAAATACAGTACTACAGTACAGTCAGGGGACGGAGAGATGCAGAGATGACACTTAGGCCCACAGTACAGGGAAATATTACGTAGGCATAGTACAGCTCTGTAGTCCTGAGACATTGGGCAGGCCAGTGTCTTAGGGGTCTTAATGAACACAGTAAAATACACCCATACTACAGAACTAATGGAAATCCAGGGGAGGAAAGGAAATATGAGGGAGAGAGCAGCCTACCTGAGGGACAACAATGCAATCATACAGTGTAGACCAGACACAGACAGACATCCAACCTCCACTCAAATATGGCATATTCTACAGACACCCTAGATGAACAGAGGGAGAGATGTAATAAATCCAGAATAAGCTATGTCAAGGCCGGTGTACCCCATCTACAGTGCTATGAGAAGTAGGATATTAAGATGGGCTTGTTTGTATTGTTTGTAACCAGGAACGGGTAGGGTTGTGCTTTCTCTTTCTGTCTTTATCTCTCTCGCCCTCTCTGTCTCTAGGCTGGGATATCTGTCTCCATTTCCCAGAGAGAGGGAGAGAGAGAGAGGAAGGGAGAGAGAGATACACTATCTTGAGCACATTAAGGTCAATGGGCAGACACAGTATATATCCACTAGGCAATAATGACTGATAATGAACCAAGGGCCTGTTAAAGGATATTATGTGGTCTGTGCTCTAGCATAGACAAATGTTTGGATAACATGAGTCACCCTCTCACTCATCCTGTCTTTTTACTGGGGAGGAGAAGGGAGAGCGGGATGAAGGGAAAATGCAGTGGCAGACAAACATATGCATCTATATGGTGCTTGTACTGTGTCCATCCCTTTAGGAGCCGACTGATTTTTCAGAGACACATGGACTAAGACCAATAGAAAGAGCAATGTAAATGAATAAGACAGACTACAGGAATGGCATTGAAAACATGAATAATTCCAGACCAATTGCGCTATGTTAAACAGATGTGCAATGAACAGCAGGTTCAGAAAGATCTATCCACAGTTTCATTGTTAGGTTTGTCAAAAGTAATCCACGTATTTCAACCACGGATCAACCTTCAACATTTCCTTTAATGTATTACATTTGGTCAAGGCCTCATTTCGAAAGGAGAAAAAGCTGTATTCAAAGATTAAAGATGTGATTGTTTTAAAGGCATAGCGGCTGTATTTTAATGAAACGGCAGCTTGAGCACATCCTCTTAAAACGGCAGAGAAAAGCTGTGCTAATTATACAGACGCACAGAGCTGAAGCAGCCTGCCGCAACATACCCTCACTATGTAGCTAGTCGACACCCTGAAATGGAACTTTTGATTCTGACAATGTATAAGAAAGACAGGCGGCAGAGGAGGATGACAGAAATAAAGAAAAACGTAAGGAAACAAATGGAGAGTCCAGCAGACCAAATGGCTGAAGGGCTGCTTGGATAATGCATTATGGGGATGGCACTCAGTGTGACCACGCTACACATGGGAACAGACGCATTAACAGCATGAAAATACCCTCAAATCAAAGGTGACGTTATGTACTGTCACCTCCATATAAAAAATATCATCTCATATCCAAAATGCTTTAGTCAAATGAAAAGTTTTAGCTTCACTTTCCAAGCAAATATGTCGGGGATTGTAGTTGCGGTGTGAACATGGATTATTCTAAATCCCAGTGTTGATTTGACTGTCTTTTTTACTGTTATAGAGTTGGTCTGAAGAGCTGGTTTTTAGGAGAGACTGCGTATATATTCTATGTATGTTTGCCTATCTGAATGGTGACTAGTATAAAGACCTAGTTTCATGAGACGTAGCACGGAGAGGAGTTGTGACTAGGAGGACTTTGCTGGACTAGAAAGCCATGCCTCAGATCTTTATGGGCTTATACACGACTACCACCTGGAAACACCACAAGTATGTTGTCTCCCTTTCCAACACTGGCTTTTGTGAGTCTCCTACCAATACGTTGGTGGGATCGTGCGGTATGCATGGGCACGTGACATGCGGATGGAATCTGTGGAAATGTTACCTTTTATTCTGTCTTTTCTCTCTCGAATTGAACCTCACTTAAGCAGTAGCCTTGGGTTTTTCTCTGGAGGCATATATTTCAGAGACTGCAGGGAAGAATCCTTGACATGGAGACGGTGTGTAACCATACGGCTGTTCGTAAGTACTAGTGATGGACACTGAATGGAACGTCCATATTGAGATCAGTTACATTTTTCCATCATCGATATCATACCCCCCTCCTCAATAAAACATTGCCACTGTGTGAATGTTCTCTTGATGACCATTAGGCCGGTGTGAATGTTCTGGGAGCCTAAGACCTACCCAACCAGTCTGAATGCAATGGCTATCAATCGATGCACCATGAGCAGGCAATTAAAGGGACAGTGTGACATTTTGGCAATTCATTTTGTCTACTTACCCGGAGTCAGATGAACTCATGGATACCATTTGTATGTTTCTGCATGCAATTTGAAGGAAGTTGAAGGTAGTTTCTGGAGCCATTGCTAACTAGCGTTAGTACAATGACTGGAAGTCTACAGGAACAACTAGCATGCTAGTATCCAAAATGGTATCCTTGAGTTCATCTGACTCTGGGTAAGTAGGAAACAAAGGCTTGGTTGCTAAAATGTCACACTAACCTTTTAAGTTTGCTAAGTCAAACGATATCAATGTCATATCAAATTAGTGATATTGTTGCCCACCACTAGTAAATGCAGTACAGGCCTGTTGTCTGTTGGGTATTGAGGGTTAACTGTGGACTCTTTAACCTCAGGCTGATGGTGTCCTCTTGAAACCTGAGTCCCCCAAAACTCGTGATAAGTGAGGAAAGGGCTGTGATGCTTGAAGAAGCACAAAATAGATATTTGCTTCATGTTTCATGTTGCATCTGGCATAAACAGAATAAAAGAAGAAGAGCAGTTTATTATGTGACGTTAGTGATTGCTATTTTCAGAAGGGCTGCTTCGGGAAACAGGAAAAGAGATGTGAACTCCCGTTAAACCTTCGAAATAGCGAGATGCCTCAGCCTGCTCGCTACATTTACACTCTGAGCAGCAAAGCCAGGGCTGGATGGGCTTGAACCTGGGGTTGGTTGCCTGCTCTCTCAGTCGTCTCAGTCTGTCTATTGGCCCATGGTAATATCACAGAGCTCAGGCTCCAAGTCTTGGTCCCTGAATGTGCAGGGCTATTCGTGTCAATGAATCCCAGAAAATGATCAAATATCAGTTGAATGGCCTGATCATTCATGTGTCTCAATATCACTCTTGCCAGACTTTTACAAACAAAGATTCACTGAGGGCAACTGCGTGATGTCTAAGCACTGATGTTAGGCACCGTATCTTGGAGATGGCCCTAATTTGTAGTTGAACTGAATTACATAATATCCGAGTACATATATATCCCTGTGTTAGAATAAGTAAGACAGTATGTTGAGCGCTGCCTTCCCACACGTGAAGCCATAAGGTGT
Source organism: Oncorhynchus tshawytscha (assembly GCF_018296145.1). Lineage (NCBI taxonomy): Eukaryota > Metazoa > Chordata > Actinopteri > Salmoniformes > Salmonidae > Oncorhynchus > Oncorhynchus tshawytscha. The sequence continues at coordinate 60,419,282 of NC_056436.1, read as the reverse complement.
CTTAAGCTGGGGCGGAGGAGCTTGAGGAGAGGAGTGGAAGGGAGAGAGAGATGAGACGAGAGGAGCTGAGGAGTTGGGATAGGAGTTGAGGAGGGGAGGGCAGGGGGAGGGAAGAGGAGAAGAGAGGAGTTGAGGAGGGGAGGAGAGGAGAGGGAAGAAGAGGGGAGTTGAGAAGAAAGAATAGGGGAGGGGAGAGGAGAGGAGCCAGTGTGTTGCCATGGTGCAATCTTAACCAGAGCTGTACATAAGCTCTGCTGCTCAGTTAATTATGGAGACTGCAATGTTTACGTGCAGGCAGCAAGGCAGGCAGCAATGCAGGCAAGTAGGCAGGGAGTAAGACAGGCAAACAGACAGGTAGTAAGACAGGCAGTAAGGTAGGCAGACAGGCAGTAATTCATGCAGACAGACAGGCATTAAGGCAGGCAGTAAGGCAGGCAGCAGGGCAAAGGGCCTTTTTTAGCAAAGGATGTTTTCATGCCACTGTAGATATGGAGTACATGTAGCTAGTAAACACACACACATGTTTTCATTAAAATAAATATTTCACAAACATGTGAAATGAAGATGTGGAGTATAAATCCTATAGGCTCCTACTACTATTGCACAGGCAGAGAAGGATGCTGTTTTAGGTAGAGGCAGATAGCGGAGGAATGAGGAGCCATTCTGGTTCTAATCGTGATGCTGCTTCCGTCTCCTCTCCTGTGTTACCTAGCGTCCCACTTGTGTAACACAGAGAGGTCTTCCAGGCAGCCGAGCCCCAGAGCCTTGCTGTGAATAGGCTGCTGGAGAGGCTGCAGATCATGATCAGACAGTTTAGAAAACCCAATATGGGCTCATGTGGATTAATATTACCCATTTCAAATTCAAATGATATAATCAGACAAATCCAAGCGAGGCATTTGCTCATTGGAATATCTCTGAGCCTGATGACGTGTCTGGCAGGGATGGGCCGAGAGAGAGAGAGAAGAGGGTGGAAGGAGGGGGGGAGCTTGGAAGTGAGAGCAATGATGCAATATCAGGCTGTGCACTTTGAACCCTGGAATGTCATCTCCTGTGGATGCTGTTTCCGCCAGGTAATGCCATGGTTACATGTGGTTGCGCTGCTATTTACAGCGCATTATCAAAACGAAGCCAATGACACCGCAACGCCAGATTGCTCTCACTTGTGCCCAGGAGATGAAAAAGCTGTTCGAAAACTCTCCTCCCAGCTAGAATGGCCATAGGCAGTATAGTATTAGCCATCTTTTCATATCTGTTATAACAGATCCATATTATATTTCTACTCCAATTGAATACACCAAAGTATTGTTATTCATGTTTAGGTCATGACCCTCCTCTGTGTTGTGCCAATATAAAGAATTATAAACATCCACTTATTCCTCTCTCCTCTAAGCGTCCTCAAGAGAGAACGAGGTAGCGATGAGCTGCTGGAGTCATGTACCGTATGTAATTACCACAGAGTTGCTTCATGGGAGATATTAAATTACCACGATAGGCTTCTTTGATCTTAGCACACTAAAGGAATGATCTTGTTTATCGTAACCTTCTTGTGTGTACACTGGGTGTACCAAACATTAGGACGACCTTAATTATAATGACTTGCACCCCCTTTTGCCCTCAAAACAGCCTCAATTCGTCAGGGTGTGGACTCTACAAGGTGTCAAAAGCGTTCCACAGGGATGTTGATTCCAATGCTTCCCACGGTTGTGTCAAGTTAGGTGGATCATTCTTGATACACACAGGATACTGTTGAGAGTGAAAAACCCAGACGCGTTGCAGTTCTTGACACACTGAAACCGCTGCGCCTGGCACCTACTATCATACCCCTGTTCAAAGGCACTTAAATCTTTTGTCTTGCCCATTCACCCTCTGAATGGCACACATACACAATCCATGTCTCAATTGTCACAAGGCTTAAAAATCCTTATTTAACCTGTCTTTTTATCTTAACTGATTGAAGTGGATTTAACAAGCAACATCAATAAGGGATCATAGATTTCACCTGCATTCACCTGGCCAGTCTATGTTCAAAAATGTTTGTACACTCAATGTATATTAAAATCTTGATTTAAAGCTTAGAATATTATTGAATTTGAATATTTTACTTTTGCCCCATGCTCCAATGTTGTTTCCCTTGGTCTGACTGAAGGACTCTATGAACAAATGCCTTATCATCAGATCTGAGGCCTAGATGCTGAAATGTTTAAACTTTTAAGCCTCTTGCCTATCTGCTCTGATCAGTGCTTATGTCATGTGTCCATGCCCAAATGATGGCTGCTCTGAGTGTGCTCTGATCTGTGCTGTGACACGGTCTTCCATGAAGCCTGTGTGTCGTGATCCAACCTGAGGTGTTCTACAGGAGAAGAAGAGACAGGGAAGTCTGGAACCTCAACAGGAGGCAGATTGGCTTGGCAATCCCCAAAGTAATACAAACGTTTGAAACAAAAGGACATTTATTTTTTCAACGCCATTTCATTTGGCAGGAAATACACCAGCATATGGACAAACGTGCTCATGAATGTATTCATAATTGTGCAGTAGAAAGTAGTGTCACACTTTTTGTTGCCTCGCCATTGTCCTACTTTACTGTAATTCTTCATCACTTTCAACACCTACACGCTTTGCCAGCCAAAGTGAACGCGGGCAGAGCCCGGGAGGACAGGCGGTGAATGGAGCTGCGTGTGGGTGTTCCACAGTCGACCTGCTGAGCTCTGTGGGCCATGATGACTGGAGGGGGAAGGGGATGGGGGGAGGGCTGCTGGGCTGTTTCCATCCTCTCTCTATCCTGGCCAGGGTCATAGGTGGCTCTGTCATCAGCGTTGGTTGTTTTAGCAGTGGCTCTCCAAAGAGGATCTGTGGTGTATGTGCCGACCAATTTATGTTTAATCTGAAAATGTGGTTGGAAGCTCCGTATGGAGGGTGTACCGCAATCGGAGCTCCTCCGGGAAGCATACAGAAGCCAATTTGAGGTCTGTGCCGCATCGCCGTGCCCCTCCCAAATTTTGTAACAATGCTTATAGCTCTGATTGGTTGACAGTAAGTGGGGGCGGGAGGTCCTGTATAAACACAAACTCACTTCCTTGACAACTTCCTTCACAACAGCTCTGCACTGCTCCGCAAAGTGCAAGAAGTATAAATGCCCTGACTTCTGCAGAGGCCATATCACTGTAAATACTGCACGGCCAGTGCAGACTTTGGATTGACCATCCAGCACCTTGTAGCCTCTCCTGTACAGTGTACTTCTCCCTACCGCACAACTGCCTCTCTCTGCTTCCCTCCCCATCTCCCCATGGCTCGCAGGTTCAGCTTAATGATTCAAATGATGGTCTTTTTTTAAAGAAACAAATGGATCATTTGTTTTGGTGGGTTTTTTTTGGAGCCAAGGTTGTTTTTGTGTTTAAATAGGTGGTGCTGTGTATGTTGGTGCTCAGGCAGGGATGGCTTGGAAGCTGTCAGCTCGGCCAATGCCCCGAAAGCAGCACACCAACACAGTCAAAGGTCAAAGGTCACACTGTGGTGGCAAAATATGCTGCCAAAATAAGGCTATAACATCAGGAGACGCTTAGCATCCCAGAGAAACAGCCCGCGTAAAGGGACTATGTTCAATGACCAGAACACAAAGTCCTTTATTTGGTAATGTAATTGACTATGGATGGCAAAACAATATTATAACACTATAATCGTCAGATAGCTTCAAAATGGCAGCGTAGGGCTGTACACTGTCGCTGGCTCTCACTCAGTACAGGCAGAATCCCAAACCGCACAGAGGAACACGTGTTGCTCTCAGCTTAGCAACAAGGGGTAGCAACCAGCCGAGAGAGGGCTGCCTGCGAGCTAGCAATCTGCAGAGACCTCTGATGTAGACGGAGCAGTGGGGGCGGGATCATACCAAGCATACTGAGGATGATGCGTACATATGACATGTTTTCTCCCCTCCAGATCAGTGGGCCATGTTAATGAATTTGAAAGGGCATCCACCGTTCTCTCCGAATTTCTAGCAATAATAATGTGTATTAATTCTAATTATTTTTCAGAATTTCCCGTAACGATGTAATGACGCACATCTTTTTGTGGTCATTTTGAGCAACCCGTCAATCAAGGAGTGACAGAGCCTGTTGCAGTCCGGCTGTGGTCAAAAGTAGTCCACTAAATAGGGAATAGTGTGCCAATTCCGACGCATTCCGTGTAATAGCGAGTGGAAATGATTAGAGCAGTGTGGACGGATGGCGGTGGGTCAAGTAACCTGGCACCAGAGGAATCAGGCGGACATGGAGGTGTGGGGTGGGGGTAGATTCAATTATTAACCCAGATTCTGCTAATTCTCTTACCATACAGCGTAATCCACAGACCAGGCAGCAGCTGCCACTGCCCTGGGCATCCCACAAAATAAACACTGACAACACATAGACAACCACAATACAGCACATGGAAAATCCTATTAAAACACATGGACAACCCCATTACACCACATGGACAACCACAATGCAACACATGGACAACCCTATTAAAACACATGGACAACCCTAATACAACACATGGACAACCCTAATACAACACATGGACAACCCTATTACAAGACATGGACAACCCTATTACAACACATGGACAACCCCATTACACCACATGGACAACCCCATTACAAGACATGGACAACCCCATTACAAGACATGGACAACCCTATTACAAGACATGGACAACCCTATTACACCACATGGACAACCACAATACAACACATGGACAACCCTATTATACCAAATGCACAACCCTATTAAAACACATGGACAACCCTAATACAACACATGGACAACCCTATTAAAACACATGGACAACCCTATTACAACACATGGACAACGCTTTTGCACCACATGGACAACCCTATTAAAACACATTGACAACCCTATTAAAACACATGGACAACCCTATTACACCACATGGAAAACCCTATTAAAGCACATGCACAACCCTATTAAAACACATGGACAACCCTATTAAAACACATGGACAACCCTATTAAAACACATGGACAACCCTATTAAAACACATGGACAACCCTATTACACCACATGGACAACCCTATTACACCACATGGACAATCCTATTACACCACATGGACAACCCTATTAAAGCACATGGACAACCCTATTAAAGCATATGGACAACCCTAATACAACGCATGGACAACCCTAATACAACACAGGAACAACCACAATACAACACAAGTTTAAATACGAGCTTACATGAATGCATCAACACATACACATTCACGCATACACACACTGCATTGTTGGGAAGGGCCCGTCAGTAAGCATTTCACCTTTAGTCGACACCTGTTGTTTACCAAGCATGTGGCAAAAAAGATTGGATTTGATTTGATTTGAAGCACCCAAACAAAAACTCAGATGTAAGGCTTAGTACACACACACACACACACACACACACACACATACACACACACACACACACACACACACACCATTCATATACACACACCTACTCTATATACCAGCCTAGATACAGTACATGGAGTCATCAGACACACATTCCCATGCCCCAACTTGATTACCACGTAATAACAGGATCATGAATTCTGAAGCATCCACTGGGAGTGATAAGTAATACAATTTCAGAGTGTGGCTGTGTCTGCTGGGCTGAAGGTCAGACTAGCCACCTCTCTGAGGCTCATTTGGAGCCGCTCACCGTGACCAAACAGGAAGCTAAGCCTGAGCACGCTTTAGTAATATTACATCAAGATGAGGAGGGAATGCTGCTGACAGCTGTGACCGCCTATTAATTATCCTTTCCTAAAACTGTGACTGTGTGTGCGTGTCATTCTCGCTCTGTGAGAAAGCGAAAAAGCATCATGCCTGTTTGCATGTCACAATGCTCAATCATTCGCATCAAATCTGTTCTTCCCCATGCAAACCATGTTGTTTAATATACCTGCTTTATGAGTGAAGTAATTAATTTACTTGTTTTAAAATAAATAAATATACAGTATTTTACCAGGATAGTTGACTGAGAACACATTCACATTTACAGCAAAAACCTGTGGAATAGTTAGAGGGGAGAGGAGGGGTGAGAAATGAGACAATTGGAAGCTAGGGATGATTAGGTGACCATGATGGTATGAGAGCCAGATTGGGAATTTAGCCAGGACACCGGGGTTAACATCCCTACTCTTATGATAAGTGCCATGAGATCTTTAGTGACCATAGAGAGTCAGGATACCCGTTTAACAGCACCCTTTTTATGAGAGCCAGATTGGGAATTTAGCCAGGACACCGGGGTTAACATCCCTACTCTTATGATAAGTGCCATGAGATCTTTAGTGACCATAGAGAGTCAGGATACCCGTTTAACAGCACCCTTTTGACCATAGAAAATAGTGCCTCCTACTGGCCCTCCAACACTAAGGGAGAATGGAACACTAAGGGAGAATGGAACAATAAGGGGAGAATGGAACACTAAGGGGAGAATTGAACACTAAGGGAGAATGGAACACTAAGGGGAGAATGGAACACTAAGGGGAGAATGGAACACTAAGGGGAGAATGGAACACTTAGGGAAAATGGAACAGTAAGGGAGAATGGAACACTAAGGGAGAATGGAACACTCAGGGAGAATGGAACACTAAGGGGAGAATGGAACACTAAGGGGAGAATTGAACACTAAGGGAGAATGGAACACTAAGGGGAGAATGGAACACTAAGGGGAGAATGGAACACTAAGGGAAAATGGAACAGTAAGGGAGATTGGAACACTAAGGGAGAATGGAACACTCAGGGAGAATGGAACACTCAGGGAGAATGGAACACTAAGGGAGAATGGAACACCAAGGGGAGAATGGAACACTTAGGGAGAATGGAACACTAAGGGAGAATGGAACACTAATGGAGAATGGAACACTCAGGGAGAATGGAACACTAAGGGGAGAATGGAACACTAAGGGAGAATAGAACACTAAGGGGAGAATGGAACAGTAAGGGAGATTGGAACACTAAGCGAGAATGGAACACTCAGAGAGAATGTAACACTCAGGGAGAATGGAACACTCAGAGAGAATGGAACACTCAGGGAGAATGGAACACTCAGGGAGAATGGAACACTAAGGGAGAATGGAACACTAAGGGAGAAGGGAACACTAATGGAGAATACAATGCTAAGGTTCAACAAGAGCAGGTTCTATATACTGTCCATCTGTCTGTCCCTTCTCTCTCTCCTTCTTTCGCTCCCTTCCTCCTTCTCTCCCTCCTATCTCCTTCTCTTCTCTCCTTCCCTCCTCCTCCCATCTCCCCTGGTCCTTCTGATAGTGAGCGGGTCCTCAGCTCAGCGTGAATAAGATGTTGGGTGCATGGTAATTGAATAGGTATTGATTGCACTGCAGCGTGGCATACGAGAGGCAAATGAAGGCCCAAGGAACAGAATGAGGCACCACCGAGGGACTGACTGTGCCGCTCATCCCACCTTCCGCAGGAAACACACAAACCCAGTACGTCTTACAACACACTGACCAGCTCACAGAGACAAGTAATTGTAGATGATGTTGTATTGATACGCTACATCACCAAAAGTATGTGGACACCTGCTCGTCGAACATCTAATTCCAAAATCATGGTCAACATCAGTCGGGCTTCCAAATCATCCCAAGGGTGTTCGATGGGGTTGAGGTCAGGGCTCTGTGCAGGCCAGTCAAGTTCTTCCACACCGATCTCGACAAACCATTTCTGTATGGACCTCGCTTTATGCACGGCATTGTCATGCTGAACCAGGAAAGGGCCTTTCCTAAACGGTTGCCACAAAGTTAAAAGCACAGTATCGTCTAGAATGTCATTGTATGCTGTAGCGTTAATATTTCCCTTCACTGGAACTAAGGGGCCTAGCCCGAAACATGAAAAACAACCCCAGACCATTATTTCTCCTCCACCAAACTTTACAGTTGGCACTGCATTCGGGCAGGTAATTTTCTCCTGGCATCCGCCAAACACAGATTCGTCCGTCGGACTGCCAGGGTATTTGGAAATAGCCAAGGGATGGTTTTTGAGCACCTTCAAACTATTTAACTAATACATTTGAATATTTGTAGCTACTTTTTAAGGAAATACCTGCAATTAACTTGTGCAATACAAAATCAAGGTGGTCCCCAGTCACGTGTCACATCATTATGAAGCTCATGGTGGTCCCCAGGCACGTGTTACATCATTATGAAGCTCATGGTGGTCCCCAGTCACGTGTCACATCATTATGAAGCTCATGGTGGTCCCCAGGCACGTGTTACATCATTATGAAGCTCATGGTGGTCCCCAGTCACGTGTCACATCATTATGAAGCTCATGGTGGTCCCCAGTCACGTGTCACATCATTATGAAGCTCATGGTGGTCCCCAGGCACGTGTTACATCATTATGAAGCTCATGGTGGTCCCCAGTCACGTGTCACATCATTATGAAGCTCATGGTGGTCCCCAGGCACGTGTCACATCATTATGAAGCTCATGGTGGTCCCCAGTCACGTGTCACATCATTATGAAGCTCATGGTGGTCCCCAGTCACGTGTCACATCATTATGAAGCTCATGGTGGTCCCCAGTCACGTGTCACATCATTATGAAGCTCATGGTGGTCCCCAGTCACGTGTTACATCATTATGAAGCTCATGGTGGTCCCCAGTCACGTGTCACATCATTATGAAGCTCATGGTGGTCCCCAGTCACCTGTCACATTATTATGAAGCTCATGGTGGTCCTCAGTCATGTGTCACATCATTATGAAGCTCATGGTCGTCCCCAGTCACGTGTCACATGGTGTTTGTTTACAAGCACACAACAGCAAGAGACCGGAGCCTTGTCACTCACTGTTGTGCAGCATGCACCAAGTGATCTAGTTACAGTATGGAATTCACTACTATATGTTTTCCTGCTAGATATCTTACAACTATTAAGTTAACTGTTTCAAATGTGCTAAATGCTCTGCAGTTGGGCATTTGATTTGCTAAGTGGTTAGCTTCTTTCAAAATCAAGCATTCACTTGGTAACAGCAGAGAATCCCCTTCTGGATCAAGAGCCTTGCTGGCTAATATTTATTTTGTGCATGAAGAATACTGTGAGTAGCATTTTGTTGTTACCACCACTATACCAGTGGTGGTCGGTGCTGTTTAAGATGAGTGAGGATAATATATTTTTTTTTATGAGCATAGCATTATTTCTATTACAGCATATTGGATGACTGTCATTTATATTCCATTCACCCAGCTCAATGTAAAATGGATAGGTTTAGGCTACTTACTACATGATACAAACGTTTTCCCAATACCCATCATGAGGTTGCTACAACCTAGCCTATGAATGAAAGTTTACAACATAGGGGCACAGGTCGAGATAAATTTGAGTAATCAAGGTGACAGACATCGACACATTCAATACCACCGTGCACAATCTTGCTTGCATCTAGCTGATCTAAGGTGTAATCATTAGTCCAACAGTTCAAACAAGAGTTTATATTGGTCAAATTCTGGTATGTTCCATTTGCATCTGTTTAATTTTTTTTTTCAACAGAATTGGCGGAATGAATACACCCTTGATCACATGCAAACACAGTTCACTTTCATAGCAGCCAGATCGTTGTGTAATTGCTTCTTGCATCTACGCACTCTCCTCCGCTCACCTTTTCCCTTTGCTTGTGGACTTCAGTGCACAATGCATCAGCTGTCTGTGACCAGGCGAAAAACCTTTCCAAGCCAAACCTTCATATCATAACCGCTACACACCACTTACATCGTTGTCACCATATTAGCTAACGTCAAGTCAACAACATAGCTAATAGAACTAACGCATTAGTAAACCCTTTACAATCATGCAGTAGTACAGTGTACTTAGCAGTTAAACCGGTGGGCCCCTATGACAATAAATTAATAAAACCAAAAGATTACCTTGACTTGGAAGAGTTCCAGTGTTGGATAGCCATAGCCAGCTAGCTAACATAGCATCCCCCTCTGTTTCAGCCGGGTGAGTAGGCTAAACTAGTTAGCTTGCGGCATTTGCTAGCTAAGTGAAAGGGGGGAAATTAAATATAGCCAGCTCTCTCTCTCTCTCTCTCTCTCTCTCTTGCTTGTCCTTTATTTTTAATGAAATGTATTTGTTCAAAACTGTTCAACTATTGTCTTTCTCTCTCTTTGAGTCAACTACTCACCACATTTTAAATACTGCAGTGCTTGCTAGCTGTAGCTTATGCTTTCACTGCTAGTTTCATTCTCTGATCCTTTGATTAGGTGGACAACATGTCAGTTCATGCTGCAAGAGCTCTGATAGGTTGGAGGATGTCCTCTGGAAGTTGTCATAATTACTGAGTAAGACTATGGAATCCCAAGTCTCATAGGTTTTGTATTGAAGTCAATATACTAGAGGAGGACGGAAACTAGCTGTCCTCTGGCTACACCATGGTGCTCACCTACAGAGTGCTGTTGAGGCTACTGTAGACCTTCAATGCGAAATGGTGTGTTTTAATCAATTATTTGTGACATGAATATATTCTGTATAGTTTCATCATTTTTTCACTATTTTTCCATATACTTGTTAGCATTACTAAACATTAGATTACATAGTGTTAGTGAGGTTTGAAAACAGCACCCCTTGTGTTCAGTGCTGGTATTACCTAATATCCCGGTATGGCACAAGGTCGGTATGAAGGTATGACAATGTGGATACCGCCGAAGCCTACTAGGTACTGTAGGGAAGGTTAAGATTGACTCTATTGGTCTTGGGCACACCATGTCTATATATTAGTAATCAGCACGAATGAGTGAAGGCAGAGGGAAAGCATCTCCTAATGGTACACATATCTTCAGACAGAACAGCCTCCATTACCCTGTAATGGATCAGAGGCACTGTCATATTTCACTGTGATGTTGCCATTAGGCTGCCATACAGGGCTGCCATACAGTATCAGTGTGCTCTGTAAAGGAGGATGGAGATGTCTGCTAAGGAACAATAACCTATTGTCTTGTCAGCATCTCGTTGTTATGCACATGCCAAACCCTCCTGTACCCCAGGGAACTCAAGGAGTTAAAAACACCATAGAAATACTGCTGCATGAGGAGGAGCTTGGATTTCATTTGAGGCGTGGCCTCGCTATCTATTGCAGTGCCAACATATGACATCATCATATATAGGATAATATTGTTTGTACTTTATTTTACAATACTGTTTTATATGATAATAATAGGTATTTTCATGCAATTATTCAGAGAATGAATCGTAACTGTATTGAAAAATCAGGAATGAATCAGATTAACAATTTAAAGGTGTAGCATCACACTTCATTCACAAAAGAGGATTATTTTGAAGTTGTACTCCAGCTAGGTAGTGGAGACAGAGGGCGTCTGGGCGTGTGGGCTCTAATTGCCAGTATTTAGTAGAGATCTGTAACCAGCATAACTGACCGTCTCTCCCCAAGACAGACCATTCCTGCTGGCCCCTCTGCTGTTTCATTCATTCATTGCAGGGGGAGGATTGTAGCTACAGTCCTAATGCGATGTGGACAGACAGGCAGTGTGCAGGCAGGCCAGCCAAGCTGATGCTGAGCCCCTGGCCACGCATGTGTGACAGAGACGCATAAGCTGCAGTCAGCGTCCTGAGAGGTGAACCAGGGAGAGGCAGCTAAGCGGGCCGCGCAGCCAATGCGGGGCGAGCACTGGTTGTCATGGGAACACATTGATTATTTAACAATTTGGACGAAGCCTGTGCCCTACGCTTGCCAAGGTTTAGTGGGAGTCTTTGTAGCTTTGCAGTCCCGAGCCAACTCAGTGCTGTAAGGTGCAGTGCTGTTTTGAGATAATACATGAGGAAACAAGAATCATAGATTAATAGATGGACAGATGGAGGGATGGATGGTTAAGAGAGGGAGGAAGGAAGGAAGGAAGGAAGGAAGGAAGGAAGGAAGGAAGGAAGGAAGGAAGGAAGGAAGGAAGGAAGGAAGGAAGGAAGGAAGGGTGGATGGATGGAGGGAACGAGAGATGTATGGAGGGAGGATGGATGAATGGATGGATGGATGGAAGGAGGGATGAATAAATCGATAGATAAAAATTTGGAGGACACTAATGTGAACACATGGATGTATACAGATAGACATGGGTTTTTTTCTATGGTATGTTGGTCATTTGGGATTGGTTGGTTGTAATGGTTGTACAGTCAGTCCTGTTGGGAGAGCAGCCTGAGCAGGGTGTGTGTGTATGTGTTTGTCTTTATGTGTGTGTGTCCTCTCTGAGTCCTGAGCTGCAGGTGGACAAAAGTGAACAGAGACAGATGGCTGGGAAAACAGCATTTAATGATTACTGTTTGAATTAAAAGGAAATTACAGGATTTTATGATAATCTTATCCAGATTTGGTTAATTCCCCCCATGCAGCTCTGTCACACCCTTATACCACATTTGGACGGTCGCCAACCTTTTTAACCGGCGTCCTCCCCTGTTACCCTCTGCCCTTTCACCTCATTCGCCAGCCATCCCCATTTAACCTCCACAATCCCTGATGCACACACACACACACACACACACACACACACACACACACACACAGAGCACTGTACCCTGGCATTGTAAATGTGTGTTTATCTTGACCTCTGTGAGCCTAGAGATCAGACTGTGTAAGCCTCTCTCTCAAGGACGTGGCCTGTCCAGGGCTCTCTTAGTCCCAGCAGAAATAACAAGCTGTCTGCTAATGTATCTATGTCATAAAGCTGTGTGCGGCCAGGCCCACGCTGTTGCCCTGGCCCCACGCTGTTGCTCTGGCCCCACGGCCCCACACTGTTTCCCTGGCCCCACGGCCCGACGCTGTTGCCCTGGCCCCACGCTGTTGCCCTGGCCCCACGGCCCCACACTGTTGCCCTGGCCCCACGGCCCCTCGCTGTTGCCCTGGCCCCACGCTGTTGTCCTGGCCCCACGGCCCCACGCTGCTGCCCTGGCCCCAAGCTGTTGCCCTGGCCCCACGCTGCTGCCCTGGCCCCACTCTGTTTCCCTGGCCCCACGGCCCCACGCTGCTGCCCTGGCCCCACGCTGTTTCCCTGGCCCCACGGCCCCACGCTGCTGCCCTGGCCCCACGGCCCCACGCTCATCAGCCCTCTCCTCCTCCAACCCAACTCCCACTTCAGAGACAACACACCACTCTATGGCGGATTTAGGATTACACAGACAGATTATCTTCCCCTTTCTTTTTGTTTGCTTGTTAAGGGTGAAACAGATACTGGGATTACCCACTTCAATCCCAGACAAGGATGCCATTTTTATTTTCAGACAGACAGTCTTGAAACCCTATGAGGTTTATAGTGCTATTTTGATGTTTATTTATTTTTATCATTGATTAGCCAGCTAGGAAGTAACCTCTCTGCTGCTTTTGATAAACTATTTTGTTCCTGCTGTTGTGCTTGTCTTTTGTGGTCCCTTGGCTGTGGCACTGGATTCAGTTCGCTAGTTTAGTCTAGTACAGTGACAGAGCAGAAATAGTCCCCACTGTGGCCCTCAGGCTTCATCTCTCCACTGGGACCTATTGGCTGTGGGGGATGAATAGACCTCTTAAAAGCCTGGGTGTCTCCCCACAGTCTATGGTGCTGTGGCACACTGTGCATATCTAAAACACAAACGCATACTTCTAAAAGCATGTAAAGGGAGCTGCTGCTACCTTAAACCTTTTGGTTTCGGTCTGATAAGAACATGTCTGCCCTGTATTTTCATGATAAACAGGAAATGCCTAAATGTGTGCAGGTCATGAAAGACGTGCACACAAAAGCACTGTCGCGAGCATCTGTTCATCCATATGCAGGTTACATGCCATGATTGTGCCGAGGAGTGAGGGACGTCACAGCTCGCCATGAAACTGTACTGTAGTTCTGAGGTTACGGTCACGTCTACAGTACGTAGCTTTAACGCTGGACTTTAAGAGGCGTTTGCGTGATAAGAGAAGTCACTGAGTGAAAATAAAATAACAAAGCTCTGGAACGACAACGAGACAAACTGGGGTTTAACAGCTTGCATGTAGGATAATGAATGATGCCAATCGAAGGGAGTGAGGCTTAAATACACACACATACAGCTCTAATTGTATGTCTGTGTATTTATATACCATGGGCCAGCATCAAAGGACTTATAACTCAAGCTGTGTAATAAATTGTGTGGTTCTTTTCTCTCAGGCTGTGACCTGTTATATTGGAGTGTTGCACCGCGCGTGCACCTCCTGTGAGTCCTGTGTGAAAGAATTGCCATTTAGGAATAAAAGAGCCGTGTACGTAAGGGAAAAAAACGTTTCAAAACTTGTCTCAAGTGAACCTTCGATGCCGTCACTAAGGTGGAGAGACGCTACGGAAATAAATGAACGAACGAGAGTCTGTGCCACGAAAGCAATCAGCCCGTAGCTGCAACGACCCCTTGACACATTTAAAGTAGTTAGGTCATATGTAATATCACAGGCCATAGGCTGCCACATCACGCTGCCAAAACATGGAGAATGCATGTGTGCTCATCGTGTGTGGCGATAGAGGTTGGTGGAACAAGATTAGAATCAACGGGGATCAATAGGAGTGGCTCCACATCAAAAAGCCCTAAGAATCTGGTAATGTGTGAATAGTGAATACTGGAGGGAGACAGTGAGGGGAGGCAGGGGGATGTGGAGGTAGTGAGGGACCAGTAGCTCCTTTCTGCTGGACTTCAGGCAGCCTTGGTCCATCCCCTTACCCCCACAGCTCAATCAGATCAATAGAGAGAACAGCCAGTGGTCCAGCATTCCAGACATATAAGGAGAGGCCATTACGCTCTGTGTCTAGTCTACTGGTACTGTGTCCTGCTCCTCCTCTGCCTCTCCTTCTTCTCTACTGAGAGCTGCTAGTCTTTCTGTAACATTTAACTGAGAACAGCATTCACAACAGATCCTTGCAAGGGGACGTTTTCGAAGAAGAAATAATGTTGATAATTGCCGCTGTGAGATGCATGTCTTTGCAGTGCCCTCTCCTGCACTCTGTTTTTACTGGTGCCTCCTCCACAGGACCAGAACATCTCCTCTGATACAACATGCATGAGATGTTGAGAAATGAACGTCAGCCACTAGGGGGCGTAATGGAGCCTGAACAGCCGGATTGAGATCTATTTCGGATCAAATCCAGGAATGGATCAGTTTTTGTGTCTTACTGACCTTATAGGCCAGCCATATTCAACAGGAGGACTGCGGTCCGGATCCAGACCCAGAATGAGGTCAATACGGGCCACGGGGTCACGATTTCTTTTTGAACTCAGTCAGATCTCAACCCCTGGTATTATATGAACACACATAAGACATGGCAAAATGTTTAGAATTGCAGGAAATTAGCTTTAAAGGGTAACTCTCAACTCCGATTTCAGCCTTGCCCAACCTCTTCAACAACAAAAAAAAATGCTTTCAAGTGAGAAGTTGTGGGTGGGGGGGGGAATTGCTCATAAATATTCATTTTGGGTGTGGTTAAATGTAGTAGATCCCAACACTTTCTCACTAAAGCATACTTACCAGAAGTCCACTGTCAGACTCTGATAATAAAATGATGTGCATCGCGAGCATATACGTCTCACATTGGTAAGCCGCCGAGTTCCTGCCATCTATTGCCACTTGCAGTGTAAGTTGGAATCCCCCGTGCAAAAAAAACCCAGTAAAGTGTAGATTTACATTTAGTGCGGTATTGTGTTGGGAAGAAAAGTGCAATCATCATCTTGAAAATGAATATTAGTGGTTCAATTCAACAGACCCGGGTTCATTCCCAAAGGACGGCGCACAATTGGCCCAGTGTCGTCCGCGTTATGGCAGGCCATCAAAACATAGACGTGGTGTTGGATGCCAGACTTCAAGTTGTCATTTCCAGCGATTTAGAAAAGGTAGTGAAAGTAGCAGACAGGAAAAGATGATTGTGATATCCTAGGTGATGGCCCAATGGTCCCAACACAGACACAGTTTGTTCAAATGGAGTCTAACACAGGAAGCAGGCAATAATAACACCACGGGTCTCTTTTCCCCACTTCTCATTCTCAGTCCTCACACCTACTGTAGCCATCATCCATCCATCCCCAGCGAGACACACACAACGACTGTTCCCATGGCATTCACTTACTGGCTCCTAGCTGCCACACACACACACTGAGGTAATGTTGTATCTCTTCATGTATCTTTGCAGGCGAACCCTCCCCCTGTCATCGTCAACGCAGACTCATTGGATGCAGGCCCTTACGTAAGTATCCATTCTGTTGTCTCTCTGTGTGGATGGAGTATCTATTCGGTTGTCTCTCTGTGTGGATGGAGTATCTATTATGTTGCCTCGGTGTGTGGATGGAGTATCTATTTTGTTGTCTCTCTGTGTGGATGGAGTATCCATTCTGTTGTCTCTCTGTGTGGATGGAGTATCTATTCGGTTGTCTCTCTGTGTGGATGGAGTATCTATTCTGTTGCCTCTCTGTGTGGATGGAGTGTCTATTCTGTTGTCTCTCTGTGTGGATGGTGTGTCTATTCTGTTGTCTCTCTGTGTGGATGGAATATCTATTCTGTTGTCTCTGTGTGGATGGTGTGTCTATTCTGTTGTCTCTCTGTGTGGATGGAATATCTATTCTGTTTTTCTCTCTTTGTAAATGGAGTATCTGTTCTGTTGCCTCTCTGTGTGTATGGACTGTCTATTCTGTTGCCTCTCTGTGTGGATGGAGTACCTATTCTGTTGTCTCTCTGTGTGGATGGAGTACCTATTCTGTTGTCTCTCTGTGTGGATGTAGAATCTATTCTGTTGCCTCTCTGTGTGGGTGGAGTATCTATTCTGTTGCCTCTCTGTGTGGGTGGAGTATCTATTCTGTTGTCTCTCTGTGTGGATGGAATATCTATTCTGTTGCCTCTTTGTGTGGATGGAGTATCTATTCTGTTGTCTCTCTGTGTGGATGGAATATCTATTCTGTTGCCTCTCTGTGTGGATGGAGTATCTATTCTGTTGTCTCTCTGTGTGGATGGAGTATATATTCTGTTGTCTCTCTGTGTGGATGGAGTATCTATTCTGTTGTCTCTGTGTAGATGGAGTATCTATTCTGTTGTCTCTCTGTGTGGATGGAGTATCTATTATGTTGTCTCTGTGTAGATGGAGTATCTATTCTGTTGCCTCTCTGTGTGGATGGAGTATCTATTCTGTTGTCTCTGTGTAGATGGAGTATCTATTCTGTTGTCTCTCTGTGTGGATGGAGTATCTATTATGTTGTCTCTGTGTAGATGGAGTATCTATTCTGTTGCCTCTCTGTGTGGATGGAGTGTCTATTCTGTTGTCTCTCTGTGTGGATGGAATATCTATTATTTCGTCTCTCTGTGTGGATGGTGTGTCTATTCTGTTGTCTCTCTGTGTGGATGGAATATCTATTCTGTTGTCTCTCTGTGTGGATGGAATATCTATTCTGTTTTTCTTTCTTTGTAAATGGAGTATCTGTTCTGTTGCCTCTCTGTGTGGATGGACTGTCTATTCTGTTTTCTTTCTTTGTAAATGGAGTATCTGTTCTGTTGCCTCTCTGTGTGGATGGACTGTCTATTCTGTTGCCTCTCTGTGTGGATGTAGAATCTATTCTGTTGCCTCTCTGTGTGGGTGGAGTATCTATTCTGTTGTCTCTCTGTGTGGATGTAGAATCTATTCTGTTGCCTCTCTGTGTGGGTGGAGTATATATTCTGTTGTCTCTCTGTGTGGATGGAATATCTATTCTGTTGCCTCTCTGTGTGGATGGAGTATCTATTCTGTTGTCTCTCTGTGTGGATGGAGTATATATTCTGTTGTCTCTCTGTGTGGATGGAGTATCTATTCTGTTGTCTCTCTGTGTGGATGGAGTATCTGTTCTGTTGTCTCTCTGTGTGGATGGAGTATCTATTCTGTTGTCTCTCTGTGTGGATGGAGTGTCTATTCTGTTGTCTCTCTGTGTGGATGGAGTGTCTATTCTGTTGTCTCTCTGTGTGGATAGAGTCTCTATTCTGTTGTCTCTCTGTGTGGATGGAGTATCTATTCTGTTGTCTCTCTGTGTGGATGGAGTATCTATTCTGTTGTCTCTCTGTGTGGATGGAGTATCTATTCTGTTGTCTCTCTGTGTGGATGGAGTATCTATTCTGTTGTCTCTCTGTGTGGATGGTGTGTCTATTCTGTTGTCTCTCTGTGTGGATGGAGTATCGATTATGTTTTTCTCTCTTTGTAAATGGATGTGTCTCACAGTTGCAGCATCCTGCTGTGTTCACCATGTGGATCTATTTCATGATTTCTATTGACACTGCCACTACAGCATGAATATGATGCAGTTATGCATTTAGTATGATAATGCAACATATTTAAATATCATATGTGTGTGTTCATTGCAAAAAATCTGGATATAATAGTCTAAACCAGCAATGCTATGTTTTATGTACAGGTACAGGGGCTTCAGAAAGTATTCACACCCCTTGACCTTTTCCACATTGTTTCTCTGGCCTACAACACACAATATGCCATAATGTCAAAGTGGAATTATGTTTGTAGAAATTTTTACAAATTCGTTAAAAATTTAAAGTTGAAATGTCTTGAGTTAATACTTTTTCAACCCCTTTGTTATGGCAAGCCTAAATAAGTTCAGGATTTCACCATGAGGCCAGTGGTGACTTTAAAACATTTACAGAGTTTAATGGCTGCGATGGGAGAAAACTGAGGAACGACAACATTGTAGTTACTCCACAATTCCAGCCTAAATGACAGAGTGAAAAGAAGGAAGCCTGTACAGAATAAAAAAATATCCCAAAACATGCATCCTGTTTGCAACAAGGCACTGAAGTAATGCTGCAAAAAATGTGGCAAAGCGTAATTTTTGGGACAAATCCAATACAACACAATACTACTACCACTCTTCATATTTTCAAGTATATGGTATCAAACACATAGAAACCATGTTTGATGAGTTTGATAGCGTTCTATTTGTTCCGTTCCAGCCATTACTATGAGCCCGTCCTCCTCAATGCCACCAGCCTCCTGTGACAGAGCTTGATGGATGTGTCAGTATCGGTTATTGTGTGTAGATGGGTGAGAGAAAACAAATGCATTTCATCCATTTTGAATCCAGCCTGTAACACAACAAAATGTGGAATAAGTCAAGGGGTATGAATACTTTCTGAAGGCACTGTAACAGCCATAATGGAGGAAACACCAACATAGCATGACTTAGTAGGGCATTGGGCCAACACAAGCTGCCAGAAAAGCTTCAATCCACCTTGGCATAGATTCTACAAGTGTCTGGAACTCTATTGGAGGGGTGTGACACCATTCTTCCTTGAGAAATTCCATCATTTGGTGTTTTGTTGATGGTGTTGGAAAATGCAGTCTCAGACTCCGCTCCAGAATCTCCCATAACTGTTCAAATGGGTTGAGATCTGGTGACTGAGACACACATCCTTTAAACTCCCTATGCTACTTTGAGACCCCTCTTTCAAAGTCACTGAGATCTCTTATTTAGCCATGGTAGGCCAAATAATGGCCTGCCCAGAGTTTTTATACATGACCATAAGAAAGATGGGATGTTAATTGCTTCATTAACTCAGGAATCACACCTGTGTGGAATAGAGGTCGACCGATTAGGATTTTTCAACGCCAATACCGATTATTGGAAGACCAAAAAAAAAGCCGATACCGATTAATTGGCCAATTTTTTAATGTATTTGTAATAATGACAATTACAACAATACTGAATGAACACTTATTTTAACTTAATATAATTCATCAATAAAATCAATTTAGCCAAAAAATAAATCATGAAACATGCTCAATTTGGTTTAAATAATGTAAAAACAAAGTGTTGGAGAAGAGAGTAAAAGTGCAATATGTGCCATGTAAGAAAGCTAACGTTTAAGTTCCTTGCTCAGAACATGAGAACATATGAAAGCTGGTGGTTCCTTTTCATAGGAGTCTTCAATATTCCCAGGTAAGAAGTTGTAGGTTGTAGTTATTATAGGAATTATAGGACTATTTCTCTCTATACCATTTGTATTTCATTAACCTTTGACTATTGGATGTTCTTATAGGAACTTTAGTATTGCCAGTGTAACAGTATAGCTTCCGTACCTCTCCTCGCTCCTACCTGGGCTCGAACCAGGAACACAACGACAACAGCCACCCTCGAAGCAGCGTTACCCATGCAGAGCAAGGGGAATAACTACTCCAAGTCTCAGAGCGAGTGACGTTTGAAACGCTATTAGCGCCCACCCCGCTAACTAGCTAGCCATTTCACATCGGTTACACCAGCCTAATCTCGGGAGTTGATAGGCTTGAAGTCATTAACAGCTGCTGGCAAACGCACGAAAGTGCCGTTTGAATAAATGCTTACGAGCCTGCTGGTGCCTACCATCGCTCAGTCAGACTGCTCTATCAAATCATAGATTTAGTTATAACATGATAACACACAGAAATACACGCCTTAGGTCATTAATATGGTTGAATCCGGAAACCATCATCTCGAAAACAAGACGTTTATTCTTTCAGTGAAATACGGAACCGTTCCGTATTTTATCTAAAGGGTGGCATCCATAAGTCTAAATATTCCTGTTACATTGCACAACCTTCAATGTTATGCCATAATTACGTAAAATTCTGGCAAATTAGGCGGCCCAAACTGTTGCATATACACTGACTCTGCGTGCAATGAACGTAAGAGAAGTGACACAATTTCACCTGGTTAATATTGCCTGCTAACCTGGATTTCTTTGAGCTAAATATGCAGGTTTAAAAATATATACTTCTGTGTATTTTAAGAAAGGCATTGATGTTTATGGTTAGGTACACATTGGAGCAACGATACACACCGCATCGATTATATGCAACGCAGGACACGCTAGATAAACTAGTAATATCATCAACCATGTGTAGTTAACTAGTGATTATGATTGATTGATTGTTTTTTATAAGATAAGTTTAATGCTAGCTAGCAACTTACCTTGGCTTACTGCATTCGCGTAACAGGCAGGCTCCTCGTGGAGTGCAATGAGAGGCAGGTGGTTAGAGCATTGGACTAGTTAACTGTAAGGTTGCAAGATTGAATCGCCCGAGCTGACAAGGTAAAAAATCTGTCGTTCTGCCCCTGAACAAGGCAGTTAACTCACCGTTCCTAGGCCGTCATTGAAAATAAGAGTGTGTTCTTAACGGACTTCCTAGTTAAATAAAGATTAAATAAAGGTGTAAAAAAAAAAATCGGCCAAATCGGTTTCCGATTGTTATGAAAACTTGAAATCGGCCCGAATTAATCGGCCATTCCGATTAATCAGTCAACCTCTAGTGTGGAAGCACCTGCTTACAATATACTTTGTATCCCTCATTTATGCAAGTGTTTCCTTTATTTTGGCAGTTACCTGTATGTCTGTGTTCAAGTCTATGGTAATTAAAAATGATTATACTGAGATGAAAGATGTTCTTTTATCCTTTTCTGTTTCATATTATTTGTACGATGTTTTCATGTGGCATCCCACATGAAAACATCGTACAAATAATATGAAACAGAAAAGATGATGATGGTGATGTAAATTACATGCATGTGTTCTGTGTTGACAGGTAAATGGCAGTGATGGGATGTATAAATATGACGAGATCATCTTGGAAAGGGTGAGGTTCACTAAAACCTTTATAACCACTTATTATGTTCACGTCTTGTGATCAGATGTGTTCTTCAAAGCCTTTTGTTAAACACATCAGCTTTTCCCACTAGATGGCAGTAAGCGGCTCTCTTTGGCTTGAAGGTTTTGCAGTACAGTAAATGTTGCATATAAACTGAACAAAAATATAAACACAACATGTTGGTCCCATGTTTCATGAGCTGAAATAAAAGATTCCAGAAATGTTCAATGTGCACAAAAAGCTTTTCTCTCTCAAATGTTGTACACAAATTAGTTGATGTTCCTATTAGTGAGCATTTATCCTTTGCCAAGATACTCCATCCACCTGACAGGTGTGGCATATCAAGAAGCTGATTAAACAGCATGATCATTACACAGGTGCACCTTGTGCTGGGGACAAATAAAAGGCCACTTTAAAATGTGCAGTTTCGTCACACAACACAATGCCACATATGTCTCAAGTTTTGAGGGAGATTGCAATTGGCACGCTGACTTCAGGAATGTCCACCAGAGCTGTTGCCAGAGAATTGAATGTTCATTTCTCTACCATCATCTGCCTCCAATGTCATTTTAGAGAATTTGGCAGTACGTCCAACCAGCCTCACAACCGCAGACCATGTGTAACAAGGGGGGTGCTGAGGAGTATTTCTGTCTGTAATAAAGCCCTTTTGTGGGGAAAAACTAATTCTGATTGGCTGAACCTGGCTCCTCAGTGGGTGGGCCTGGTTGCCTAGTGGGTAGGCTTATGCCTTCCAAGGCCCACCCATGGCTGCACCCCTGCACAGTCATGTGAAATCCATAGATTATGGCCTAATGAGTTAATTTCAATTGACTGATTTCCTTCAATTGTAACTCAGTAAAATCTTTGAAATTGTTACGTGTTGCATTTATATTTTTGTTCAGTATAATATATTATAGAAAACCAAAGCAAATGATTTCTCTATCACATATGACATTTTGAATATATTACATATAGTAATTCTATACGTAGGAGCGACAAAGATTATGACGTCAGTATACATCAGTCTTCGTCAGACCCCTATATGCCTCACATTGCATCTTTAAACAGCACACATATTCAATATTTCTTACGTCCTCTTCCCATACACACACACTCTCAGGAACATTGACAGTTGCACTTGTCAGTGGCAGAGTTCAGTCTATAGTGCAGGGCAGACATCCTGTAAATTCCTACTCTCGTTATTCCACCCACAGATAGATGCAGGGCTGTTTTCTCTATCTCCCCCTCTGAGTGGCATTTCTGCATGCAGAGGCTTAAATAAACTAGATAAAAATCACACTTTAAAAGGACTGTGGGTGGGTAACAGTTGATGGTCGGGCCCAGTGCACTCCTTTTGGATTGGGAGAAGCGCACTGGGAGGCCTCAGCCTCCCTCTGTCCTAATTGGTTGCGACCGTTGGTCATTAATTATAGAAAAGAATAAAGCGAAGTCTTTTCTCAGCTGTCTTGTTTGGAGCCTGTCTCTGCAGCTGTCAGATAGAACAGCACGCCTGGGCCCACTGGATCCAAATGGGTGCTTTTGTCATGCTGAGGGAAAGGTGGGGGGGAAAGGGGGGTGCATAGATATATGGAGAGAAGAAAGGAAAGTTGTGTGCCAAGTCTTTAGAGAAATGAAACTTCCCTGAATCTTCTCTTCCACTTATGAATCCGTCCATAAAAAAAAAAGATTAGACCCACACCATTTGGACTGCTTTGTCTTACATTTAGAATTAAGTGACCTGATCTCAGTATGTATACTGAACAAAAATATAAATGCAACATGCAACAATTTCAAATATTTTACTGAGTTACAGTTCATATGAGGAAATCAGTCAATTGAAATGAATGTATTAGTCCCTAATCAATGGATTTCACATGACTGGACAGGGGTGCAGCCATGGGTGGGCCTTGGAAGGCATAAGCCTACCCACTAGGCAGCCAGGCCCACCCACTGAGGAACCAGGCCCAACCAATCAGAATGAGATTCTGCCAACAAAAGGGCTTTACTACAGAAGAAATACTCCTCAGCTCATGAAACATGGGACCAAGACTTTAGATGTTGTGTTTATATTTGTGTTCAGTATAGTATAAAGCACACTGAATGTATGAGAAAGTGCCGTGGTCATCAGCAATGTTGAATTCCCCAAAGGGGTCTGCATAGATCTCATGTTCCCCTGAACGGTCTGCATAGATCTCATGTTCTCCTGAATGGTCTGCATAGATCTCATGTTCCCCTGAGTGGTCTGCATAGATCTCATGTTCTCCTGAACGGTCTGCCGGGACGGCAGGGTAGCCTAGTGGTTAGAGCGTTGGACTAGTAACCGGAAGGTTGCAAGTTCAAATCCCCGAGCTGACAAGGTACAAATCTGCTGTTGGCATAGATCTCATGCTCCCCTGAGCGGTCTGCATAGAGCTCATGTTCCCCTGAGCAGTCTGCATACAGCTCATGTTCCCCTGAGACTCCTATACCATTAAGAAGCCCATTATCCCACTGACCTTGAGTCCACACTCCTAGAGTGGGACGCAAACCCATCACTTATGCAGTAGAGCTGTGTGTGAACGTGTGAACGGCTGAACGCTCGTGTGTTTGTGTTTGTGTTTGTGTTTGTGTTTGTGTGTTTGTGTGTTTGTGTGTTTGTGTGTTTGTGTTTGTGTGTTTGTGTGTGTGTGTGTGTGTGTGTGTGTGTGTGTGTGTGTGTGTGTGTGTGTGTGTGTGTGTGTGTGTGTGTGTGTGTGTGTGTGTGTTGTGTATTGTCTCTACTGTATGTGTAGAGGAAAAAACAGGAAAAAAACAAATATAAAACAATGAAAGTAAAAGCTGAAATATTTACTACACAACAAACAAAAGATAAAAAAGAAGATCCCTGCCTCATAACCCTTCTACAGGGTAACTCTGGCCTGGGCTTCAGCATCGCTGGGGGGATGGACAATCCACACATCCCAGATGACCCAGGGATCTTCATCACCAAGATCATCCCTGGAGGAGCTGCAGCTATGGACGGCAGGCTGGGGTAAGTTAGTCCCTCTCTCTCTCTGTCACTATACCATGTCCCGCCAGGCAGCCAGAGCTCTGTGTGTGTGTCTGTGTGTGTGTGTGTGTGTGTCTCTACAGCTCTCTGCCACCAGGCTCTGTTTGTGTTTCCACTAAGTTATGATTCACTGGGAAACCAAAGCCTACATTTTTTTATATGATATTGAGTACTTTTGGTGTGGGGCTGGCCTGTGTGTGTTTGTGTGTGCGTGCGTGCGTGTGTGGGTGCGTGCATTTTTGACTAGCAGTCTGACTAACAGTTTATTCAGTCCATATTGTAGAGCCTGTGGATTAACTTGGGGTGCATGTATTTGATTCAGTCCATATTGTTGAGCCTGTGGATTGACTAGGGGTGCATGTATTCGATTCAGTCCATATTGTAGAGCCTGTGGATTGACTGGGGGTGCATGTATTTGATTCAGTCCATATTGTAGAGCCTGTGGATTGACTAGGGGTGCATGTATTCGATTCAGTCTGTATTGTTGAGCCTGTGGATTGACTGGGGGTGCATGTATTTGATTCAGTCTGTATTGTTGAGCCTGTGGATTGACTGGGGGTGCATGTATTTGATTCAGTCTGTATTGTTGAGCCTGTGGATTAACTAGGGTTGCATGTATAGCATGCATGTGTTTTTACAGTACTAACAGCATTGTCAAATATGAACTTTGTTTCCCCTCATCTCACCAGGGTGAATGACTGTGTGCTGCGTGTGAACGAGGTGGATGTCTCTGAGGTAGTCCACAGCCGGGCGGTGGAGGCCCTGAAAGAGGCTGGCCCTGTGGTCAGGCTGCTGGTCAGGAGAAGACAGGCCCCTCCTGAGACCATCCTGGAGATCAACCTGCTCAAGGGGCCCAAAGGTCAGCGATATACACTATGTACATGAATGAATCCTCATTGGGAGGGACAGGATTTTCTAGGCCCCTACAACTTAACTAAACCCCTGTTTCCTTGGGAAATTCCAGTTCAACTCTGAAATTGGAACATAAATTGAGATTATTTCCGAGAACCTGAATGTAAGTTTCTATTCTTTACTTAGCTGTCTAAAAGGAAGTGGAATTGACCCCAACCCCTAGAGATCAGCCTGTGAACCAGTACTGACTGTCCTGACTGTGTGCTTCTCACCCCAGGCCTTGGCTTCAGCATCGCTGGGGGGATTGGCAACCAGCACATCCCTGGAGACAACAGCATCTACATCACAAAGATCATTGAGGGCGGGGCCGCGCAGAAAGACGGACGGCTGCAGACCGGAGACCGCCTGCTAGCTGTAAGAACACATCTACTCTGGACCTTCCTTCATTAACTGAGTTTAGCCCTGCTTTGATGTAGCAGAGGCGGTTTGTCTTAAGCTCAGCAGCCTAACACAGTCTTGTTCCATACCCAGTCAATCACACAGATACTGAGCTCTGATGGATGCCCAAGGACACTCTTGATTCTCTTACTGTAATGTTATGATGTACTTTATTGTCCCAGAGGAGAAATTTGACTTGTCAAGTGTGCTGCTGCTTCCACGTTAGTACATAGAATCAATTGACACAACCCCCCCAACATGAATAAGTTCATGTCAGGCAAGGCTGTGACTAGGGGGCAGTTCCACATGATGAAGGCCTACAGTTTATATCTGTTCAGCCTGCGTATAAACACCCTGTAGCCTCCTCGATGGCATCAGCTGGAACTCTGTGTTCAGTGCATGTGTAGGGTCCGATTTGACCTTTCTGGCCGGTCTGATGACGGTATCCTGTCATGCCTATTATCTTCCCTGCTGTCTTGGTCATTCTCAAGGTTTAGGCTTTGAGCTGTCAGGTTAGCAAACCATGTGAAAATGCTGTACTGTAGAGGATTGACTTAATGGAGGATCTATAGAAGAGGAGATGATCTTCTGGTTGACTCCATAGATCCTGAGTCCAAGCAGGAAGTGGAAGTGCTGTTGGAGGCCGCTGCCATCGCTCTGCTCCCCGCCGGTGTAGCAGCTCCTCTGGCACTTCGCTCAGCAGGCCGCCCGGCGGTTAATCTCCATAGTCCCGTAGTGCTAGGAGCTCCTTCCTGGTGTATGTCCACGAAGCCCGATCACCCTGTGCCAGGTGGTTAATCTCCATAGTCCCGTAGTGCTAGGAGCTCCTTCCTGGTGTATGTCCACGAAGCCCGATCACCCTGTGCCAGGTACGGCGTCGTAGCAGTGGAACATTGCGTGATGCTGAAAATAATCAGCCATGTTAGTAGTAGTCCAGGACTCCTTGCCAGTCACTCGTGCGTTAAATGCATAATAGTGCGCATTACTTCACCCAGTTTGTGACAAAACAAACAAACAAACAAACAAACAACGTTTGGCAGCAGCAGCACTCGTGTCCATGGCCACTTGCAGAGCAGCGCCAGAGTTCTTTTTTACACTCCATCCCCACCTACATTCATACCCTGCACACATCAGGACACTGATCTACATTCATACCCTGCACACATCAGGACACTGATCTACATTCATACCCTGCACACATCAGGACACTGATCTATATTCATACCCTGCACAAAAGGCCTTACCTGGCTGTTTCTCAAGAGAGCCAGGCGACACTCTTCAGTGTTTATGGCCATGTGTGTGACTGAAACGGTGCTGCAGACTGGGCTCAAACTTCCCGGCTGCTCCCCGGGCATATTCTGTTCTACACTTGCAGAAGATAAATTGGACCACCTGTCAGGCTGAATGATTGACAACGCTGTTTGAAGAATTTGAGATGTGTTTAAGGCTGTCATACATAAAAACAAAGTAATTAAGGCACTACAACCTTTGTGGGGGGAGAGCTGTGCGGACGGCCGTATTGATAATTTATGCTATTTGATTAAAGTGTTTTCCCAAATCCATGATTTTATCTGTAGACACAATGATGCAGACGTGGTGGCTCCCGGAGTATACAATCTCTATTATAATATAAAGCAGCTCTCTTCAAAACCTTTGAAGTATTTTCAAATCAAATCCAATGTTATTTGTCACATGCCCCGAATACAGGGGACTTTACCGTGAAATACTTACTAACGAGCCCTTTCCCAACAATGCAGAGTTAAAAAGTACGAAAATGTGTATATTAAAAATCAGAAATAGTAACACAATAAATTACAATGCGGAGGCTATATAGAAGGAGTACCGGTACCGAGTCAGTCGGGTTGGAGCACGTAAGATGTGGACCATCTCCGTCGGCGTCATCTTATGCTCGCATATCACACGCTGTATCTTAGTAGGACACAGCAACAGTAGTGTATGATTGATTTGGGTGTGGTTCAGGCAAACTAAGAGAGGTAGCTATAAGCCTCGGTGATGTGGACCTGAGGATTTCCCTGTGGTCTGTGTGCTCCAGGTGAACAACATCATCCTGCAGGACGTGCGTCACGAGGAGGCGGTGGCGGCGCTGAAGAACACCTCTGACATGGTCTACCTCAAGGTGGCCAAGCCCGGACCTGTGCACCTCAACGACATGTATGCCCCTCCGGACTACTCCAGCAGTACGTACCTTCTTCTGCTAGCAACTGTAGTCCACTGTAGCTCAAACTAAACACTCCCACTCTCCTACCCTCATACTGCTTATAATGCATCCAACTACACTTTTATATCCCAGGCCTTGCCTCAATGGTACCAGCAGACCGTTTTTATTCATCCTTTTTTTAATGTTTGTACTTTTTGCCCCTTTTTCTCCCCAATTTCGTGATATCTAATTGGTAGTTACAGTCTTGCCCCATCGCTGCAACACTCGGGAGAGGCGAAGGTCGAGAGCTCTGCGTCCTCCGGAACACGACCCCGCCAAGCCGCACTGCTCCTTGACACAATGCTCGCTTATTCCGGAAGCCAGCCGCACCAATGTGTCGGAGGAAACAATGTACACCTGGCGACCGTGTCAGAGTGCATACGCCCGGCCCGCCACAGGAGTCGCAAGAGCGCGACGGGACAAGGACATCCCGGTCGGCTAAACACGGACGACGCTGGGCCAATTGTCCACCGCCTCATGGGTCTCCCAGTCGCGGACGGCTGCGACACAGCCCGGTATCAAACCCATCGCCGCTAGCACTGCGATGCCGTACCTTAGACCGCTGTGCCACTCAGTTGGTCCACAGTTTGTTTTAATGGAAGACCACAGGAACCCTGCAGTAATAACACTGGCTCTCTATTCACACCGCTCATTATCATTTCATACCTCAGCCTCCAAAACAAACCCCGGCAACAGTTGTGTGAAGAATGCTCTGTTGATTAGCATTAAGTCTAGGTGTATGTCATTGTCCCTGTAACAGGGATGATTATAGATTATCCTAGTGAGTGGTAGAGCTGCTTCAGTGTGTTCTCCTCAGCGCAGCTGTGCCCAGACTCCTACATGGTGAGCACACACTGCTGCCCACTGCAACAGCTCTGTCTGTCTGTCTCTCTCTCCCACTGAGCGGGGAGGCTTTCTCACATCCACACATGCCTGCTCAGGAGAACCCACGGCCTGGGGCTCTTGCCAGCCACACACATAGATTTACAGAAGAGCCACACACAAACACACACACACACCTGTACTTGACTATATGTAATTATTACAGGTATCCTGTATGGCACCAAACAATATGCATGTCAACCAGTGGTTTATTATCAAAGGGCCTGTACAGTAGGACTGTATATTAAAACAAACAAAATAAAATCATTTAAATATACTGTATCCGTAAAATATATGTAGTGTGTATAAGCTGGAAGTAGAAGCCTAAGTATGGTTGTCCATTAGTTTACTCCAATTAGGGGAGGGGTGGTAGGGTTAGGGGAAATAATAAAGGAAAATACATAAAAAATATTATATGTTATATTTATATATATATATATATATATATATACACATAGTACCAGTCAAACGTTTGGAAACACCTACTATTTCAAGGGTATTTCTTCATTGTTACTTTTTTCTACATTGTAGAATATAGTGAAGACATCAAAACTATGAAAAAACACATATTGAATCAAGTAGTAACCGAAAAGTGTTAAACAAATCAAAAGATATTTTATATTTGAGATTCTTCAAAGTAGCCACCCTTTGCCTTGATGTCAGCTTTGAACACTCTTGGCATTCTTTCAACCAGCTTCACCTGGAATGCTTTTCCAACAGTCTTGAAGGAGTTCCTACATATGCTGAGCACTTGTTGGCTGCTTTTCCTTCACTCTGCTGTCCAACTCGTTTATTCTAAATACAGTACATCACTTACAGTGTCACCGGCAAAGCACCCCCACACCATCACACCTCCTCCTCCATGATTCACGGTGGGAACCACACATGCGGAGATAATCCGTTCACCTTCTCTGCGTCTCACAA
Source organism: Oncorhynchus tshawytscha (assembly GCF_018296145.1). Classification (NCBI taxonomy): domain Eukaryota; kingdom Metazoa; phylum Chordata; class Actinopteri; order Salmoniformes; family Salmonidae; genus Oncorhynchus; species Oncorhynchus tshawytscha. The sequence goes on along the minus strand of NC_056436.1, from coordinate 60,389,312 downwards.
AGACACGGCGGTTGGAACCATAAATGTCATATTTGGACTTATCAGACCAAAGGACAGATTTCCATGTCTCTTCTTCTTATTGGTGTCCTTTAGTAGTGGTTTCTTTGCAGCAAATCTACCATGAAGGCCTGATTCACGCAGTCTCCTCTGAACAGTTGATGTTGAGATGTGTCTGTTACTTGAACTCTGTGAAATATTTATTTGGGCTGCAATTTCTGAGGCTGGTAACTCTGATGAACTTATCCTTTGCAGCAGAGGTAACTCTGGGTCTTCTTTTCCTGTGGCAGTCCTCATGAGAGCCAGTTTCGTTATAGCGCTTGATGATTTTTGCGACTGCACTTGAAGAAACTTTAAAGTTCTTGAAATATTCCGTATTGACTGACCTTCATGTCTTAAAGTAATGATGGACTGTCGTTTCTCTTTGCTTATTTGAGCTGTTCTTGCCGTAATATGGACGTGGTATTTGACCAAATAGGGCTATCTTCTGTATATCACTCTCACAACACAAATGATTTGTCACGCCCTGGTCAAAGTATTTTGTGTTTATCTTTATGTATTTGGTCAGGCCAGGGTGTGGCATGGGGTTTTTGTAATTGTGGTGTGTTTGTCTTGGGGTTTTGGTGGTGGTATTGGGATTGTAGCTTAGTGGGTTGTCTAGCAAGGTCTATGGCTGTCGGGAGTGGTTCTCAATCAGAGGCAGGTGCTTATCGTTGTCTCTGATTGGGAACCATATTTAATTCTTTGAGTTTGTCGTGGGTGATTGTCCTTAGTGTCTTACTTGTACTCTCTGTTAGTTTGCACTAGATAGGCTGTTTTCGGTTTTCATTACGTTTATTGTTTTGTAGTGTTTAGTGTTTAGTCGTGTTTACGTTTTTTTGTTTAATAAATATGGATCGCAATCGACACGCTGCAGTTTGGTCCGACTCTCCTTCATCACCACTAGAAAACCGTTACAGAATCACCCACCACCAACGGACCAAGCGGCGTGTCAACAGGCAGGAGCAGCAGAAAGAGGAGAGGCAACAAAGGCAGCAACAGCGGCGCAATGAGGATTGGACATGGGACGATATATTGGATGGCAAGGGTTGCTACACATGGGAGGAGATCCTGGCGGGAAGGGATCGCCTTCCATGGGAACAGGTGGAGGCACTTAGGAGAGCAGAGGCAGCCGGAGAGAGGAGCCGGCGATACGAGGGAACACGGTTGGCAAGAAAGCCCGGGAGTCAGCCCCAAAAATTTCTTGGGGGCTTACAGGGAGTATGGCTATGCCAGGTAGGAGACCTGCGCAAACTCCCTGTGTTTACCGGGGGCTGGAGAGACCGGGCAGGCACCGTGTTATGCTGGTGAGCGCACGGTGTCTCCAGTGCGGGTGCACAGCCCGGTTCGGTATATTCCAGCTCCGCGTATCGGCCGGGCTAGATTGAGCGTCGAGCCAAATGCCATGAAGCCGGCTCTACGCATCTGGTCCCCAGTGCGTCTCCTTGGGCCGGCTTACATGGCACCAGCCTTGCGCTCGGTGTCTCCGGTTCGCCTGCATAGCCCAGTGCGGGCTATTCCACCTCGCCACACTGGCAGGGCAACCGAGAGCATTCAACCAGGTAAGGTTGGGCAGGCTCGGTGCTCAAGAGCTCCAGTGCGCCTGCACGGTCCGGTCTATCCAGTACCACCTCCACACCCCAGCCCTCCGGTAGCAGCTCCCCGCACCAGGCTTCCTGTGCGTGTCCTCGATCCAGTACCACCAGTTCCAGCACCACGCACCAGGCCTTCAGTGTGCCTCGCCTGTTCAGCGCAGCCAGCGCTTTTCTCCTCTCCTGCGCTGCTGGAGTCTCCCGCCTGTTTAACGCAGCCAGAGCCTTCCTCCTCTACAGCGCTGCCGGAGCCTCCCGCCTGTTCAGCGCAGCCAGAGCCTTTCTCCTCTACAGCGCTGCCGGAGCCTCCCGCCTGTTCAGCGCAGCCAGAGCCTTCCTCCTCTACAGCGCTGCCGGAGTCTTCCGCCTGTTTAGCGCAGCCAGAGCTGCCAGTCTGCATGAAGCAGCCAGAGCTGTCAGTCTGCATGGAGCAGTCAGAGCTGTCAGTCTGCATGGAGCAGTCAGAGCTGTCAGTCTGCATGGAGCAGTCAGAGCTGTCAGTCTGCATGGAGCAGCCAGAGCTGTCAGTCTGCATGAAGCAGCCAGTCTACATGAAGCAGCCCGAGCTGCCAGTCTGCATGAAGCAGCCAGTCTACATGGAGCAGCCAGAGCTGTCAGTCCGCATGGAGCAGCCAGAGCTGTCAGTCCGCATGGAGCAGCCAGAGCTGTCAGTCTGCATGGAGCAGCCAGAGCTGTCAGTCCGCATGGAGCAGCCAGAGCTGTCAGTCTACATGAAGCAGCCCGAGCTGCCAGTCTGCATGAAGCAGCCAGTCTACATAGAGCAGCCAGAGCTGCCAGTCTGCATGAAGCAGCCAGAGCTGTCAGTCTGCATGGAGCAGTCAGAGCTGTCAGTCTGCATGGAGGAGCCAGAGCTGTCAGTCTACATGAAGCAGCCCGAGCTGCCAGTCTGCATGAAGCAGTCAGTCTACATGGAGCAGCCAGAGCTGTCAGTCCGCATGAAGCAGCCAGAGCTGTCAGTCTGCATGGAGCAGCCAGTCTGCATGGAGCAGCCAGTCTGCACGGAGCTGTCAGTCTGCACGGAGCTGTCAGTCTGCACGGAGCTGTCAGTCTGTAAGGAGCAGCCAGAGCTGTCAGTCCGCATGGAGCAGCCAGAGCTGTCAGTCTACATGAAGCAGCCCGAGCTGCCAGTCTGCATGAAGCAGCCAGTCTACATGGAGCAGCCAGAGCTGTCAGTCTGCATGAAGCAGCCAGAGCTGTCAGTCTGCATGGAGCAGCCAGTCTGCATGGAGCAGCCAGTCTGCATGGAGCTGTCAGTCTGCACGGAGCTGTCAGTCTGCACGGAGCTGTCAGTCTGTAAGGAGCTGCCAGTCTGCAAGGAGCTGCCAGTCTGCAAGGAGCTGCCAGTCAGCACGGAGCCGCCAGAGCGGTCAGTCTGTAAGAAGCCGCCAGAGCTGTCAGCCTATATGGAGCAGCTAGTGCCGCCAGTCTGCCCAGCGCCGCCAGTGCCCCCGTCTGCCCAGCATCGCCAGTCTGCCCAGCGCCATCAGTCTGCCCAGCATCGCCAGTCTGCCCAGCATCGCCAGTCTGCCCAGCATCGCCAGTCTGCCCAGCATCGCCAGTCTGCCCAGCACCGCCAGTCTGCCCAGCGTCGTCAGTCTGCCCAGCGTCGTCAGTCTGCCCAGCACCGCCAGTCTGCCCAGCGTCGCCAGTCTGCCCAGCGTCGCCAGTCTGCCCAGCGCCGCCAGTCTGATCGCCAGTCTGCCAGTCTGCCCAGCAGCCAGTCTGCCAGACTCTTCCAGATCTGCCAGTCAGCCAGACTCTTCCAGATCTGCCAGTCAACCAGACTCTTCCAGATCTGCCAGTCAACCAGACTCTTCCAGATCTGCCAGTCAACCAGACTCTTCCAGATCTGCCAGTCAACCAGACTCTTCCAGATCTGCCAGTCAACCAGACTCTTCCAGATCTGCCAGTCAACCAGACTCTTCCAGATCTGCCAGTCAACCAGACTCTTCCAGATCTGCCAGTCAGCCAGGATCTGCCAGTCAGCCAGGATCTGCTGAAACCACCAGCCAGCCAGGAGCTGGTAGATCTATCTACCTGCCTGAGCTTCCTCTCACTCCTGAGCTTCCTCTCACTCCTGAGCTTCCTCTCACTCCTGAGCTTCCTCTCACTCCTGAGCTTCCTCTCACTCCTGAGCTTCCTCTCACTCCTGAGCTTTCTCTCACTCCTGAGCTTTCTCTCACTCCTGAGCTTTCTCTCACTCCTGAGCTTTCTCTCACTCCCGAGCTTCCCCTCAGTCCCGAGCTGCCTCGGTCCCGAGCTGTCCTTCAGTCCCGATCTGTTCCTCAGTCCAGTGGGGTTCTGGGTGAGGACTACTAGGCCATGGTCGGCGGCGAGGGTGGACTATCCAGGGACGAAGGGAGAGGGGACTAAGACATTAAAGGAGTGGGGTCCACGCCCCGCGCCGGAGCCGCCACCATGGACAGACGCCCACCCGGACCCTCCCTATTGTTTTGAGGTGCGTTCGGGAGTCCGCACCTTAGGGGGTTCTGTCACGCCCTGGTCAAAGTATTTTGTGTTTATCTTTATGTATTTGGTCAGGCCAGGGTGTGGCATGGGGTTTTTGTAATTGTGGTGTGTTTGTCTTGGGGTTTTGGTGGTGGTATTGGGATTGTAGCTTAGTGGGTTGTCTAGCAAGGTCTATGGCTGTCTGGAGTGGTTCTCAATCAGAGGCAGGTGCTTATCGTTGTCTCTGATTGGGAACCATATTTAGGCAGCCATATTCTTTGAGTTTGTCGTGGGTGATTGTCCTTAGTGTCTTACTTGTACTCTCTGTTAGTTTGCACTAGATAGGCTGTTTTCGGTTTTCATTACGTTTATTGTTTTGTAGTGTTTAGTGTTTAGTCGTGTTTACGTTTTTTTGTTTAATAAATATGGATCGCAATCGACACGCTGCAGTTTGGTCCGACTCTCCTTCATCACCACTAGAAAACCGTTACATGATTGGCTCAAACACATTAAAAAGGAAAGAAATTCTGCAAATTAACTTTTAACAAGGCATACCTGTTAATTGAAATGCATTCCAGGTGACTACCTCATGAAGCTGGTTGAGAGAATGCCAAGAGTGTGCAAAGCTGTCATCAAGGCAGAGCGTGGCTACTTTGAAGAATCTCAAATATAACATATATTTTGATTTTAAAATGAAGAAAAACCCTTGACTGAGTAGGTGTGTCCAAACTTTTGACTGGTACTGTACAGTGCCTTGCGAAAGTATTCGGCCCCCTTGAACTTTGCGACCTTTTGCCACATTTCAGGCTTCAAACATGAAGATATAAAACTGTATTTTTTTGTGAAGAATCAACAACAAGTGGGACACAATCATGAAGTGGAACGACATTTATTGGATATTTCAAACTTTTTTAACAAATCAAAAACTGAAAAATTGGGCGTGCAAAATTATTGCTGCGATTACAGCTGTAAGTCGCTTGGGGTATGTCTCTATCAGTTTTGCACACCGAGAGACTGAAATTTTTGCCCATTCCTCCTTGCAAAACAGCTCGAGCTCAGTGAGGTTGGATGGAGAGCATTTGTGAACAGCAGTTTTCAGTTCTTTCCACAGATTCTCGATTGGATTCAGGTCTGGACTTTGACTTGGCCATTCTAACACCTGGATATGTTTATTTTTGAACCATTCCATTGTAGATTTTGCTTTATGTTTTGGATCATTGTCTTGTTGGAAGACAAATCTCCATCCCAGTCTCAGGTCTTTTGCAGACTCCATCAGGTTTTCTTCCAGAATGGTCCTGTATTTGGCTCCATCCATCTTCCCATCAATTTTAACCATCTTCCCTGTCCCTGCTGAAGAAAAGCAGGCCCAAACCATGATGCTGCCACCACAGAGGGTATGGTGTGTTCAGGGTGATGAGCTGTGTTGCTTTTACGCCAAACATAAGGTTTTGCATTGTTGCCAAAAAGTTCAATTTTGGTTTCATCTGACCAGAGCACCTTCTTCCACATGTTTGGTGTGTCTCCCAGGTGGCTTGTGGCAAACTTTAAACGACACTTTTTATGGATATCTTTAAGAAATGGCTTTCTTCTTGCCACTCTTCCATAAAGGCCAGATTTGTGCAATATGCGACTGATTGTTGTCCTATGGACAGAGTCTCCCACCTCAGCTGTAGATCTCTGCAGTTCATCCAGAGTGATCATGGGCCTCTTGGCTGCATCTCTGATCAGTCTTCTCCTTGTATGAGCTGAAATTTTAGAGGGACGGCCAGGTCTTGGTAGATTTGCAGTGGTCTGATACTCCTTCCATTTCAATATTATCGCTTGCACAGTGCTCCTTGGGATGTTTAAAGCTTGAGAAATCTTTTTGTATCCAAATCCGGCTTTAAACTTCTTCACAGCAGTATCTCGGACCTGCTTGGTGTGTTCCTTGTTCTTCATGATGCTCTCTGCGCTTTTAACGGACCTCTGAGACTATCACAGTGCAGGTGCATTTATACGGAGACTTGATTACACACAGGTGGATTGTATTTATCATCATTAGTCATTTAGGTCAACATTGGATCATTCAGAGACCCTCACTGAACTTCTGGAGAGAGTTTGCTGCACTGAAAGTAAAGGGGCTGAATAATTTTGCACGCCCAATTTTTCAGTTTTTGATTTGTTAAAAAAGTTTGAAATATCCAATAAATGTCGTTCCACTTCATGATTGTGTCCCACTTGTTGTTGATTCTTCACAAAAAAATACAGTTTTATATCTTTATGTTTGAAGCCTGAAATGTGGCAAAAGGTTCAAGGGGGCCGAATACTTTCGCAAGGCACTGTATATATTTAAAATAATATACAGTATATATTTACAAAAAAATATATAAGGGGAATTGGAAATGATGCAGATAATTACATTGATAGAAGCCGCAATCTATTTGAATTATTAAATCTGATCCACCCCCCCAAGAAAAGGACTGTATACAGTGCATTCAGAAAGTATTCAGACCCCTTGACTTTTTCCACATTCTGTTACGTTACAGCTTTATTCTAAAATGTATTCAATTGTTTCCCTCATCAGTCTACACACAATAACCCATAAGGACAAAGCAAAAGTAGGTTTTTAGAAATGTGTGCAAATTTATATACAGTTTATTTAAAAAAAAAACAGAAATATTACATTTATATAAGTACTCAGACCCTTTACTCAGTACTTTGTTGAAGCACCTTTGGCAGCGATTGCAGCCTCTTCTTGGGTATGACGCTACAAGCTTAGCACACCTGTATTTGGGTAGTTTCTCACATTCTTCTCTTCAGATCCTCTCAGGCTGTCAGGTGGATGGGGAGCGTCGCGGCACAGCTATTTTCAGGTCTCTCCAGAGATGTTCGATCGGGTTCAAGTCCAGGCTTTGGCTGGGCTACTCAAGGACATTCAGAGACTTGTCCCGAAGCCACTGCTGCGTTGTCTTGGCTGTTAGCTTAGGGTCATTGTCCTGTTGGAAGGTGAACCTTCGCCCCAGTCTGAGATCATGAGTGCACTGGAGCAGGTTTTCATCAAGGATCTCTCTGTACTTTGCTCCGTTCATCTTTCCCTCGATCCTGACTAGTCTCCCAGTAACTTCCGCCTGAAAAATTATTCCCACAGCATGATTCTTCCACCACCATGCTTCACGGTAGGAATGGTGCCAGGTTTCCTACAGACGTGACACTTGGCATTCGGGCCAAAGAGAATCTTGTGTCTTATGGTCTGAGAGTCTTTAGGTGCCTTTTGGCAAACTCCAAGTGGGCTGTCATGTGCATTTTACTGAGGAGTGGCTTCCGTCTGGCCCCTCTACCATAAAGGCCTGATTGGTGGAGTGCTGCAGAGATGATTGTCCTTCTGTAAGGTTCTCCCACCTCCACAGAGGAACTCTGGAGCTCTGTCAGAGTTACCATTGGGTTCTTGGTCACCTCCCTGAAAAAGGCCTTTCTCCCCTGATTGCTCAGTTTGGCCGGGCGGCCAGCTCTAGGAAGAGTCTTGGTGGTTCCAAACTTCTTCCATTTAAGAATGATGGAGGCCACTGTGTTCTTGGGGACCTCCAATGTTGTATACATTTTTTGATACCCTTCCCAGATCTGTGCCTCGACACAATCCTGTCTCTGAGCTCTATGGACAAATTCCTTCGACCTTATGGCTTGGTTTTGCTCTGACATGCACTGTCAACTGTGGTACTTTATACAGACAGGTGTGTGCCTTTCCAAATCACGTTCAATCAATTTAATTTACCACAGGTGGACTCTAATCATGTTGTTGAAACATCTCAAGGATGATCAATGGAAACAAGATGCACCTGAGCTCAATTTCGAGTCGCATAGCAAAGTGTCTGAATACTTATGTAAATAAGGTTATTCTGTTTTTTATTTTGAATACATTTGCTAAAAAAAAAATGTAAAACTGTTTTTGCTTTGTCATTATGCGCTATTGTGTGTAGATTGATGAGGATTAAAAAAATAATAATTTAGAATAGGCTGTAATGTAATAAAATGAGGAAACGGTCAACGGGTCTGAAAACTTTCCGAATGCATAGTAGGTTGTTGTTTAGTATGTATGGTTGCCATGGTTTGGGCAAGCCCTTCATACTGACTTAAAGCAGCTCTGACAGTCTTGTCTACAGCAGGGGTGTCAAACTCATTCCATGGAGGGCCTAGTGTCTGCAGGTTTTTGTTTTTTCCTTTCAATTAAACCCAGACAACCAGGTGTGGGGAGTTCCTTACTAATTCGTGACCTTAATTCATCCATCAAGCACAAGGGAGGAGCGAAAACCCACAGACACTCGGCGCTCCGTGGAATGATATTGACACTTGTGTTCTACAGTATAGTCAGATGATCTATAGTTGCTTTTTAAAGCCATGAGTTATAAGTACTGTAGCCCCCCATGGGTTGTAAGTCCTGTAGCCCCCCATGGGTTATAAGTACTGTAGCCCCCCATGATGGAATGTAAATCTGGGGACTCAGGTATAGACACTACCCACATTGACTAATCTAATGTAGAGAGAATACTGTATTTTATGGGCCATAAACAGGCATCGTCACATGTATGATAGTGGTATGAGTTGATCCGTCCTGGCAGGCCTTCAGTGGACCACTGTTTTAATCATCCCTCCTTTCCATCTACTGGTCTGGCCCTCCCCGCCCTCCCTCCAGCCTTCCCCACCATGGTGGACAACCACGTCAGCCACAACTCAGGCATGGCCTACATGGGAGCTATGGAGCCCAAGCCCGTCTACAGTCAGCCCCCCCAGGTCACGCCCTCCAGGTACTCCCCAGACCCCCGTCACATGCTGGGGGAGGAAGACTTCACCAGGTCAGTACCATTTTTGCATGTTTTCTTATTATCTCATTCTTGTACAGCACATTCATCTTTTTACAGAATGATATAATGTAAAATTCAAGCAAAAATGTATTATATTGTTTTCACCATGTGAATGTAGGTTTAATAGTATTTTTTACAATCTAGGGTTAGTCACTTTCTCATGACAAAACAGAGCCATCAGAGAGAGCAGTAAAAGGCTTTTTGTCGTGAACTTTAGAATATTCCTTATTTGATTTTGGTGTGATGACCGTTGCTTTACCTGGCATTCCAGGTTGGTGTTGGTGTTGTGGCTTTCTTTGGTGATAAGCACAGTGCCTTCGGAAAGTATCCCCTTGACATTTTCAAAAAATTTTACGGTACAGCCTTATTCTAAAATGTTATTTTTTAAATCTCAATCTATACACAATACCCCATAATGACAGTGAACCATGTTTTTTAGATTTGTTTGCAAATGTGTTAAAAACAAAAAACAAAAGTACCTTATTTACATAAGTATTCAAACCCTTTGCTCTGAGACTCGGAATTGAGCTCAGGTGCATTGAGTATCCTTGACCTTTTTCTACAACTTGATTGGAGTCCATTTTTGGTAAATTCAATTGATTGGACATGATTTGGAAAGGCACACACCTGTCTATATAAGGTACCACAGTTGACAATGCATGTCAGAGCAAAAGCCAAGCCATGAGGTTGAAGGAATTTGTCCATAGAGCTCAGAGACAGGATTATGTCAAGGCACAGATCTGGGGAAGGGTATCAACAAATGTATGCAGCATTGAAGGTCCCCAAGAACACAGTGACCTCCATCATTCTTAAATGGAAGAAGTTTGGAACCACCAAGACTTCCTAGAGCTGGCCGCCTGGCCAAACTGAGCAATCCGGGGAGAAGGTCCTTGGTCAAGGAGGTGACCAAGAACCCGATGGTTACTCTGACAAAGCTCCAGAGTTCCTCTGTGGAGATGGGAGAACCTTCCAGCAACACTCCAACAATTAGGCCTTTATGGTAGAGTGGCCAGACAGAAGCCACTCCTCAGTAAAATGCACGACAGCCAACTTGGAGTTTGCCAAAAGGCACCTAAAGACTCTCAGACCATGAGACACAAGATTATCTGGTATGATGAAACCAAGATTGAACTCTTTGGCCTGAATGCCAAGCGTCATGTCTGGAGGAAATCTGGCACCATCCCGACGATGAAGCATGGCGGTGGCAGCATCATGCTGTGGGGATGTTTTTCAGGGAGACTAGTCAGGATGAAGGCAAAGATGAACGGAATAAAGTACAGAGAGATCCTTAAAACCTGCTCCAGAGTGCTCAGGGCCTTAGACTGGAGCAAAGATTCACCTTCCAACAGTACAACGACCCTAAGCACACAGCCAAAACAATGCAGGACTGGCTTATGGTCAAGTCTCTGAATGTCCTTGAGTAGCCCAGCCAGAGCCCGGACTTGAACCCGATTGAACATCTCTGGAGATACCTGAAAATAGCTGTGCAATTACCCTCCCCATCCAACCTGACAGAGCTTGAGAGGTTCTGCAGTGAAGAATGGGAGAAACTCCCTAAATACTGGTGTGCCAAGCTTGTAGCGTCATACCCAAAAAGACTAGAGACTGTAATCGCTGCCAAAGGTGCTTCAACAAAGTACTGAGTAAAGGGTCTAATACATTAGCAAATAATTTAAAAAAAAATTGCTTTGTGATTATGGGGTATTGTGTGTAGATTGATTCGAAAGATAACAACAATTGAATCAATTTTTTAATAAGGCTGTAATGTAACAAAATGGTGAAAAAGTCAAGGGGTCTGAATACGTTCTGAAGGCACTGTATGTAGATAGATGTAGTTAAGTGGGACTCTCAACGGTGTGGCAATGTGTTTGTCTCAGGTTGACTAGCTGTGCAAGGAGGGTTCAGTTCTGTCTGAGGTGGCACTGTATAGCCCAAATACCTCAAAGAAACCCCAAATACCTCAAAGAAGCCCATCCCATACTCCCTCATTCTGCCTTATGACCTCTTGGCCAAACAGTGAAACATCATTCACTTAGCTTGATTTGAAAGCCCCAGAGGCGCAGAGTCACCTTAATACGCAAGCTATTGTGTGTGTGCTTAAGTGAGCATGTGTGCATGTATGTGGGATGTGCGTGGCAATGACTGTACGGTGCGTGTGGGCGTGCAGTTCTACAATGTTTGTGTGTAATAGTTGCTATGAATGTGCACGTACATATCTGTATTTCTCCTGTGTATTTGTCCTGTGTATTGTCATGTGTATTTGTACTGTGTATTGTCCTGTGTATTTGTTCTGTGTATTGTCCTGTGTATTGTCCTGTGTATTTATCCTGTGTATTAGCTATGGCCCTGCCTTCACCCCCTACACCACATCTGCACGTGGCTGCACTTTTGAGACCAGAGGAGGAGAGATGGCAGAATGAAGAGATAGGGAAGGAGGGAGGGAAAAGGAGGAAAGAGTGCTGTCTGAGTTGACAGAGCTCCCTTGTAAGGCAGGGCCTCTCATCTGTGTCAGATCTGATCTGTGTCTCATCTGTGATAGATAGCCACTTAGAATCTGTCTGTCTGTCTGTCTGTAACAGTCTATACATGTCTTACCTCTCCATGTCCATGTCAGCTCATGCTTGTTATGTTGGTGGTCATACTCACAGTTTACATCTATAAAATTCTTTACCGGGCTATGTGTCACTGCCCTAATGTAATGACGGTAACCAGAGTGGCTTAGAAAATTATCTGCTTTGACTACCTGTCTAACATCAAAGTGTGAACGTTTTCCACTGATGTTCGTTTTATCCTCTCCATCGACACATCTAGATTTGTATTTCTAGAGTTAACATATTAAACATTGTTTTCCCTACACAGACACACTACAGTCTCTCTCAATTCAATTCAATGTTCTATTCAATTCAATTTCAATTTAAGGGCTTTATTGGCATGGGAAACACATGTGTACAGTGGCTTGCGACAGTTTTCACCCCCCTTGGCATTTTTCCTATTTTGTTGCCTTACAACCTGGAATTAAAATAGATTTTTTGGGGGGTTGTATCATTTGATTTACACAACATGCCTACCACTTTGAAGATAAAAAATATGTTTTATTGTGAAACAAACAAGAAATAAGACAAAAAAAACAGAAAACTTGAGCGTGCATATCTATTCACCCCCCCAAAGTCAATACTTTGTAGAGACACCTTTTGCAGCAATTACAGCTGAAAGTCTCTTGGAGTATGTCTCTATAAGCTTGGCACATCAAGCAATTGGGACTTTTGCCCAATGGCCATTCTTCAAGGCAAAACTGCCCCAGCTCCTTCAAGTTGGATGGGTTCTGCTGGTGTACGGCAATCTTTAAGTCATACCACAGATTCTCAATTGGATTGAGGTCTGGGCTTTGACTAGGCCATTCCAAGGCATTTAAATGTTTCCCCTTAAACCACTCAAGCGTTGCTCTAGCAGTATGCTTAGGGTCATTGTCCTGTTGGATGGTGAACCTCCGTCCCAGTCTCTAATCTCTGGAAGACTGAAACAGGTTTCCCTCAAAAATGTCCCTGTATTTAGGGCCAGCGGCAGCCTAGTGCTTAGAGCGTTGAACTAGTGACCGGAAGGTTGCAAGTTCAAATCCCAGAGCTGACAAGGTACAAATCTGTCGTTCTGCCCCTGAACATGCAGTTAACCCACTGTTCCTATGCCGTCATTGAAAATAAGAATTTGTTCTTAACTGACTTGCCTAGTTAAATAAAGATAAAATAAAAAAAATAAAAAAATACATTATTCCTTAAATTATGACCAGTTTCACAGTCCCTGCTGATGAAAAACATCCCCACAACATGATGCTGCCACCACCATACTTTATGGGGATAGTGTTCTCGGGGTGATGAGAGGTGTTAGATTTGCACCAGACATAGCATTTTCCTTGATGGCCAAAAAGCTACATTTTAGTCTCATCTGACCAGAGTACCTTTTTCCTTATGTTTGGGGAGTCTCCCACATGCCTTTTCGCGAACACCAAACGTGTTTGCTTATTCTTTTCTTTAAGCAATGGCTTTTTTCTGGACACTCTTCCGTAAAGCCCAGCTCTGTGGAGTGGACGGCTTAAATTGGTCCTATGGCCAGATACTCCAATCTCCGCTGTGGAGCTTTGCAGCTCCTTCAGGGTTATCTTTGGTCTCTTTGTTGCCTCTCTGATTAATTCCCTCCTTGCCTGATCCGTGAGTTTTGGTGGGCGGCCCTCTCTTGGCAGGTTTGTTGTGGTGCCATATTCTTGCCATTTTTTAATAATGGATTTAATGGTGCTCCGTGGGATGTTCAAAGTTTACGATTTTTTTATAACCCAACCTGTACTGTACTTCTCCACAACTTTGTCCCTGACCTGTTTGGAGAGCTCCATGGTCTTCATGGTGCTGCTTGCTTGGTGGTGCCCCTTGCTTAGTGGTGTTGCAGACTCTGGAGCCATTCAGAACAGGTGTATATATACTGAGATCATGTGACAGATCAGTTGATACTTAGATTGCACAAAGGTGGGCTTTATTTAACTAATTGTGTGACTTCTGAAGGTAATTGGTTGCACCAGATCTTATTTAGGGGCTTCATAACAAAGTGTGTGAATAAATATGCACGCGCCACTTTTCCGTATTTTTGTTTTGTTTGTTTTAAACAGGTTTTTTTTTTTTAAATTTCACTTCACCAATTTGGACTATTTTCTGTATGTCCATTACATTAAATCTAAATAAAAATCAATTTAAATTACAGGTTGTAATGCAACAAAATTGGAATACTTTTACAAGGCACTGTACATTGCCAAAGCAAGTGAAATAGATAATAAACAAAAGTTAAATAAACAATAAAAAATGTACAGTAAATATTACACATACAAAAGTTCCAAAAGAATAAAGACATTTCAAATGCCATATTATGTATTTATACAGTATTGTAATGATGTGCAAATAGTTCAAGTACAAAAGGGAAAATAAATAAACATAAATATAGGTTGTATTTACAATGGTGTTTGTTCTTCACTAGTAGCCCTTTTCTTGTGGCAACAGGTCACAAATCTTGCTGCTGTGATGGCACACTGTGGTATTTCACCCAATAGATATGGGAGTTTATCAAAATTAGATTTGTTTTCGAATTCTTTGTGGGTCTATGTAATCTGAGGGAAATATGTGTCTCTAATATGGTCATACATTTGGCAGCTCAGTTTCCACCTCATTTTGTGGGCAGTGTGCACATAGCATGTCTTCTCTTGAGAGCCAGGTCTGCCATCTGCGACCTTTCTGAATAGCAAGGCTATGCTCACTGAGTACATAGTCAAAGATTTCCTTAATTTTGCATCAGTCACTGTGGTCAGGTATTCTGACACCAAGTACTCTCTGTTTAGGGCCAAATAGCGTTCTAGTTTGCTCTGTTTTTTTGGTAAATTCTTTCTCTCTCTCTCTCTCGACCTCTGAATGCTCAGCTATGAAAAGCCAACTGACATTTATTCCTGAGGTGCTGACCTGTTGAACCATCTAGAACCACTGTGATTATTATTTGACCCTGCTGGTCATCTATGAATGTTTGAATATCTTGAAGAACGTTCTGGCCTTAATGGCCATGTTAATCTCCACCGGGCACAGCTAGAAGAAGACTGGCCACCCCTCAGAGCATGGATTCTCTTTGGGTTTCTTCCTAGGTTCCTGCTCTTCTAGGGAGGTTTTCCTGACCACTGTGCTTTTACATCTGCAAAGCTTGCTCTTTGGGGTTTTAAGTTGGGTTTCTGTATAAGCACTCTGCTGATGTTAAAATGTATTATAAATACATTTGATTGATTGTTTTGTTTAGAGAGGAGACTTCCATTCTAACCTCCATTCAATTATTGCAAATGTTCATAAATACCATTTCACGTTAATTAAGAGTGAAAATACTACGTGCTAATAGTGTTAAATACATGTAATGAGTCATCAAACTGATCATGTATATGAATTAGAAACAGTAACATCCCTCCAGTCCTGAGGCGAGGTCGAGGCAGAGTCGACTAACTGAGAGTTAAAGATGAGAGAGTCCTACCTGCCCTTCACAGAGACACACGTCTCCACAGGAGTATGACTGACAGAGCCGCTCGCTCCCACATGCTGCTCAATCCCATCTGTCAGGAGCTGAGTTTAACCCAGAGCTGAGTCCCCAGCCAAGCCACTGTCATTGTCCTAGCTGCCCTAATGAAAACCTCTACAGTGGATATATGGATAGAATTTTAGTTTGTGTCTGTGTGGTTTATGATTGTGTATTTTAAGTCATCTACCTGTCTCTGTGTCTGTTTAGTTGATTTGTTTTATGTGTTGTCATACACTGAGTGTACAAAACATTAGGAACACCTTTCTAATATTGAGTTTCACCCCCTTTTGCCTCAATTCGTCGGGGCATGGACTCTACAAGGTGTCGAAAGCGTTCCACAGGGATGCTGGCCCATGTTGACTCCAGTGCTTCCCACAGTTGTGTCAAGTTGGCTGGATGTCCTTTGGGTGGTGGACCATTTTTGATACACACGGGATACTGTTGAGAGTGAAAAACCCAGCCGCGTTGCAGTTCGTGACACAAGCGGTGCTCCTGGCACCTACTACCATACCCTGTTCAAAGGCACTTAAATCTTTTGTCTTGCCCAGTCACCCTCTGACTAGCATACATACACAATCAATGTCTCAATTGTCTCAAGGCTTAAAAATCATTTTTTAACCTGTCTCCTCCCCTTATCTATACCGATTAAAGTGGATTTAACAAGTGACATCAATAAGGGATCATAGCTATCACCTGGAATCACCTGGTCAGGCTATGTCATGGAAATATACTGGGGTGTCCCGCGTGGCTCGGTTACAGCGCCAGGGTTGTGGGTTCGATTCCCATTGGGGACCAGTACAAAAAAGTATGTCAAACGTATGCACTCACTACTGTAAGTCACTATGGATAAGAGCATCTGCTAAATGACTCAAATATAAATGAAGGAGCAGGTGTCCTTAATGTTTTGTACACTCCAGTGTATATTAATGTTGCATGTCCACTCCACTGTCTGCACTTCCCTTATCAATCACAATGTCATCATGGAGGCCTTTATGCTGCTGGGTGCATGCCACTGTCTTTGTGAGGTCTTGCTGTAGGTAGACTGTGGGGGTAAAGTGAACACAGTATTGGGAGGAGGGGTAACTGGAGGCTGTCATCACACACACACACACACACACACACACACACACACACACACACACACACACACACACGCAGCTCTGCAGCACAGGAATGTTTTGCCTGCTGCTGTCCTTATGTAAATATAAACACTGGGCCGTGGTCTTACCATAAATGTACTGGGAAATGAGAGGCTGATCCGGCACAGGGCAGCAAATGAGGAGCGGCAGACGCCGGACATTCCTGCAGCTGTCATGATTCATCTGCACTCTGGGAAAACCAGGCCATGGCACCCAGGTCCACCACCCCCCTCCACCCCTCAAACAGGCAGCCCACACTGCCAGCACCAATCAAACACACTGATCTACTCAGACATTCCCTCATAATGTGCTGACTCATAGACACACACGTTCCTGTAGGCTCCCTCACGATGCAACTTATACATGCATACCCACCCAGACAACACATAAATCAACACACATGGTCTACAAACGCATCCATGGACCTGCTCTGTTTTCCAGGGTCTCTGCAGTATGTCACGTCTGCTTCAAACCTAAATAGAGGGACGTTGTCATGGAAGACATCATGCCAACAGACTTCTAGTCCAGTCAGAGTAGATCAACGTCCAGAACAATCCAGATTCCCTGCTGTCAGATAGGAGAGAGACCTCTCTGCAGCCCAGGAGGATTTCCATAGGGTTATATTCTCAGGGTTTGTTGAAGTTTGAGAATTCTTGTGTAAAGTGGCGGCACAGGAAGTTGGTGGCACCTCAATTGGGGAGGGCGGGCTCTTGATAATGGCTGGAGCAGAATAAGTGGAATGGTATCAAATACATCCAACACAGCCATTATTATGAGCCGTCCTTGTCACACTCGTTTGAATGATTGGACCAAGGCGCAGCGTGCGTAGAATTCCACATGCTTAATAAATATGAAACTCACCAAACAAAACAGATTGGGAACCATACTAGGCCAACAAAGAAATAGAAACATAGATTTGCCCACCCAAGTCACACCCTGACCTAACCAAATAGAGAATAAAAAAGTCTCTCTAAGGTCAGGACTGGAGACCCTCGCTGGAGGCTCCTGCCTGGGAACCCTCGCTGGAGGCTCCTGACTGGGAGCCCTCGCTGGAGGCCTGATGCGTGGGGCAGGCACAGGGCGTACCGGGCTCTGAAGGCGCACTGGAGGCCTGGTGCGTGGCACAGGCACAGGACGTACCGGGCTCTGGAGGCGCACTGGAGGCCTGGTGCGGGGGGCAGGCACAGGACGTACCGGGCTCTGGAGGCACACTGGAGGCCTGAAGACATAGAGCTGGCACAGGATTTCCTAGACCGTGGAGGCGCACTGGAGGTCTGGAGTGTAGAGTTGGCACAACGCGTCCTGGCTTAATACCCCCTGTAGCACGGAAAGTGGGGGGAGCTGGCACAGGCCGCAGTGGGTTGTGCTGGCGAACTGGGGATACCGTGCGTAGATCTGGCGAAGGAAATCTTGGGCTGAGGAGACGCTGGAGGCCAGGACCGCTGAGCCGGCACAATCCGTCCTGGACAGATGCTCACCTTAGCACGGCAAGTACGGAAAGCAGGCACAGAACGCACTGGGCTAAGGGTGCGCACTGGAGGCACGGTGCGCAGAAACGGAAAACATGGTATCTGAACTGTGGCCAACTCCTCATCGTAATTACAGGGAGTTGGGTCTTGTTCCCACCTTTGCTCCGCTCGCCATCCCGTGTGTCACCCCCAAAAATTTGGAGGCTGCCTCTCGGGCTTCCGTCGTTTCCTTGATTCCTGGTCTCGTCGCCGTTCCTCTCTCGCAGCCTCCGCCTGCTTCCATGGCAGGGTCTTGTCCCCTGCCATTACCTCCTCCCAGGTCCAGGATGTCCTCCACTCCTGGGCACGCTGCTTGGTCACTTGGTGGTGGGATCTTCTGTCATGCTCGTTTCAATGATTGGACCAAGGCGCAGCATGCGTAGAATTCCACGTTCAATAAATATGAAACTCATCAAACAAAACAGAAGAAAACATAACGTGACGTTATAGGCTGCTCACAGGCAGCTACACAAAAACCAGATCCCACAATCTAAGGTGGGAAAAAGGGCTGCCTAAGTATGATCCCCAATCAGAGACAACGATACACAGCTGCCTCTGATTGGGAACCATACTAGACCAACAAAGAAATAGAAACATAGATTTGCCCACCCAAGTCACACCCTGACCGAACCATATAGAGAATAAAAAAGTCTCTCTAAGGTCAGGGTGTGACAGTCCTCCCCTCATCAGCCTCCACTGGTGTGAGGGTGAGTCAGAGAGAGAGGGCCGGTATCGTCGGCCCTGTTCCCATCCGTGCCGCAATGCGTCGCCCTCAGTGGTGCTACAGACAGTCACCTCACAGATCCATTCCCCTCTCCATATGACACTACTAGCTCACTGGAATCATACGCAGAGATCTTAATATACAGTCGTGGCCAAAAGTTTTGACAATGACACAAATATTAATTTTCACAAAGTCTGCTGCCTCCGTTTGTATGATGGCAATTTGCATATACTCCAGAATGTTATGAAGAGTGATCAGATGAATTGCAATTAATTGCAAAGTGAATACCCAAAAAACATTTCCACTGCATTTCAGCCCTGCCACAAAAGGACCAGCTGACATCATGTCAGTGATTCTCTCTTTAAAACAGGTGTGAGTGTTGACGAGGACAAGGCTGGAGATCACTCTGTCATGCTGATTGAGTTCGAATAACAGACTGGACGCTTCAAAAGGAGGGTGGTTCTTGGAATCATTGTTCTTCCTCTGTCTACCATGGTTACCTGCAAGGAAGCACGTGCCGTCATCAAAGGGCTTCACAGGCAAGGATATTGCTGCCTGTAAGATTGCACCTAAATCAACCATTTATCAGATCATCAAGAACTTCAAGGAGAGCAGTTCAATTGTTGTGAAGAAGGCTTCAGGGAGCCCAAGAAAGTCCAGCAAGTGCCAGGACCGTCTACTAAAGTTGATTCAGCTGCGGGATCATGGCACCACCAGTACAGAGCTTGCTCAGGAATGGCAGCAGGCAGGTGTGAGTGCATCTGCAAGCACAGTGAGGCGAAGACTTTTGGAGGATGGCCTGGGGTCAAGAGGGGCAGCAAAGAAGCCACTTCTCTCCAGGAAAAACATCAGGGACAGACTGATATTCTGCAAAAGGTACAGGGATTGGACTGCTGAGGACTGGGGTAAAGTGATTTTCTCTGATGTCTCCTTTCTCTCCTTTACGATTGTTTGGGGCATCTGGAAAAAAGCTTGTCCGGAGAAGACAAGGTCAGTCCTGTCAGTCCAGTCCTGTTGGTATGACACAACAGTCCTGTGTCATGCCAACAGTAAAGCATCCTGAGACCATTCATGTGTGGGGTTGCTTTTCAGCCAAGGGAGTGGGCTCACTCACAATTTTTCCTAAGATCACAGCCATCAATAAAGAATGGCACCAACACATCCTCTGAGAGCAACTTCTCTCAACCATTCGGGAATAGTTTGGTGACGAACAATGCCTTTTCCAGCATGATGGAGCACCTTGCCATAAGGCAAAGGTGATAACTAAGTGGCTCGGGGAACAAAACATTGATATTTTGGGTCCATGGCCAGGAAACTCCCCAGACCTTAATCCCATTGAGAACTTGTGGTCAATCCTCAAGAGACGGATGGACAAACTAAAACCCACAAATTCTGACAAACTCCAAGCATTGATTATGCAAGAATGGGCTGCCATCAGTCAGGATGTGGCCCAGAAGTTAATTGGCAGCATGCCAGGGTGGATTGCAGAGGTCTTGAAAAAGAAGGGTCAACACTGCAAATATTGACTCTTTGCATCAACTTCATGTAATTGTCAATTAAAGCCTTTGACACTTATGAAATGCTTGTAATTATACTTCAGTATTCCATAGTAACATCTGACAAAAATATCTAAAGTCACTGAAGCAGCAAACTTTGTGAAAATTCATATTTGTGTCATTCTCAAAACTTTTGGCCATGACTGTATCACTTTGGTTTCTGTAGGCAAGGGCTCTCCAACCCTGTTCCTGGAGAGCTACCCTCCTGTAGGTTTTCACTACAACCCCAGTAGTAACTAACCTGATTCAGTCTGCAAAAAGCTAATTATTAGAATCAGGTGTGCTAGATTAGGGTTGGAGTGAAAACCTACAGGACGGTAGCGCTCCAGGAACAGGGTTGGAGCCCTGCTATAGGCTATGTGAGCTTTATTAATCCAGGTGAATTAATCCTCGTTGAGATACAATATATTTTTTTAAATGAGACCTCGTGAACAGCTCGTGTGTGTTTGTCTCAGCTGACCAATACTGCCACCTAAACCGTGTAACTGGGCACTATCAGAGAAAAGAATGCTATGGGCCAGGACTGTTTTCCCAGAGACTAGCTACTGTAAACACAACAGGAATCTACAGAGCCTGCAGCAGGTGAGCTAATCAGTGACTTGACATTGTTCTTCACTTGGGATTCTGATCAACCTTTGACCCGATAAGCTTTTAGAGAGGATCACAGGGATTTATACACATTAGCAGCAGGGTCTTCAATGGCCACTGGAAACCATTCATAGCACAGATTGGAGTGAGTCTGGACAGAGACAGCTGGAAGGTTAGAAAAAAGTCATCATTGTTCCTTGTAAATAAAAAAATAAAAATTGTTCAGTTGTACTCCAGAGTGAGTCTAAACTGTTAATCATTCATTGCGTCTGGTTTATTCTTAGCTGCTCTGAGAGGCTTGAAATATATTTAACCGTCTGTTGCCTAAGCAGTGAGGACTTTCTTTTCCATGTCAAATTAGAACAGTGGTATTCAAATTCAGGGACGCGGCCCCACTACTGCAGTGGGGTTGCCAAAATGTTTTTTATTTATTTATTTTTGAACAAAAAATTAAGAGTACAGATTATTGTATAGGACAATATAAATGTTTTTGAGAAAGATAATTTGAAAGATACAACGATATTGAGTAAATGTATTTAATTATTTTTCTCATTTTGATAAGGGATGAAAATGTTATTAATTGAGATGTATTTGTTGTCGTTGTTGTCATTAGATTTGGGGGGGTCGCAAGAAATTCCTTGGGGAAAAATGGGGTACCCAGAACTTCTGGCGGAAAAAAGGGGGTCCCCGCTGAAGAAGTTTGAACACCACTGAATTCGAATGAAATAGAAAGAGAGTGGGAGGAAGTAGTGGTACAATCCACTGGAGAATGTGAAGGGGAGAACTAAAAGAGGGACGAGAGAGCAGTCTTTCTTACATCTGTACACGCCAGCCCTGCACGCAACAGGCTTGTGATCCTGCCAGAGAGAAAGAGAGGGAGCTAATGTTTTCCACTGAGACTTGGTCTCTCTGTGTTCATGGAAAATGGCGGTCCACAGTGTCCACTATTAATCAGCCAAACAGAGCCAATTACTGGGCTGAGGAGAGGGAGACTGCCAGAGCAGAGCAGCAGAGCAGCACAGCACTGGGGAGGCACGACCTGCTGAACCCCACATCTCCATTCAGAGCATTAGGACTGAGCTGCCTCAGCCTCACAGCCTCAGCCAAAACATTGAGGGGAAGAGGATGGCTGGGGCAGGGATATATATAGAGAGTGAGTGAGGCAAAGAGAGAGAGACAACAAAAGAGAAGGAGAGAGACAGGGTGAACGGGAGAGAGAGGCCCGTAGACAGGCATAGAGAGTAAAGGTTTTACAGCACCATAACTGTTTACATTCCTGCCGTGGATGACAAGACGAGGGGGGAGGAGGTCATATGATGGGGAGGGAGTGCTTGATCCCTGTGTTCATGACCTTTGGAATTCACTGCCTAAGCCTTTTTTTCTGTTATCAGGATTCCATACACACGTGTGCTGGCACACAAAACAAACTCACACCTTTACTTAGAGAGCACCAACACTCAAATAACTTTAGCAAAGCTCCTTGTCACTTTGGTTATTCACATTTTCTCCTGAGTTGTATCCTGCTGTTTTACTGAAAGACAACTTTGGGCCTCTATGTTATTTCCGGGTCCTGACTGTAATCAATTCTTTGAGGATGTGATGTCAGGAGTTTGTAAGTTAAGTTCACGACTTCCTCAGCTTGTTTATTCTATCACAAATTAGCAGGGAGCTGCTGGGAGACTGTCTGCCTAATCTCCAGAGCGCTGGGCTGATGGACAGGAATGCTGGTGTGCTGTTGCTGCGTCTGGGTGGGCTGGCCCAGGACACCACCGTCAGATAAGCGATGAGGGACAGCATGTAGTCTGGAGGTCCTCCCGACAACATCCCACTCCCGTCACCTTTTGCTGTGACACACAGCCCTCTGAGCCACTCAAGGGAAGCCTGGGCGACGTGAGGAGGAAGCTTGGCACGGGGGAACCTTCCATGGATGTTTCCTGTAGGATGTGGTTCTGTTCTTTAGAGATGTCTCTGGTCTGCTCTGTGTGGGCGGGTGAGGGTTAAGTCTTGTCCTGTTGCTGATGATGAGATGTAGATTTTGACAGGCCAAAGTGGAGCTGTTTCCCATCACACAACAGCCTGCGATTCCGTCGGTA
Source organism: Oncorhynchus tshawytscha (assembly GCF_018296145.1). NCBI lineage: Eukaryota > Metazoa > Chordata > Actinopteri > Salmoniformes > Salmonidae > Oncorhynchus > Oncorhynchus tshawytscha. The sequence goes on along the minus strand of NC_056436.1, from coordinate 60,366,688 downwards.
CACAGCGAGACTCAACCAGAGCTCCTCTCACCAGCAAGGGAGAGATAGAGAGCAGTGTTAGAGGGATAGCTAACTTCTCCCTGGAGTTAAAGTAATAATGCCTGGGGTTTGAGTAATAATGTGCCACAGTCAGTAGCCGCCATGTTCACGGTGAACATCTCCTCCTCCATGTCGTTTGTGAGAGCTCACCCCGGGCGGCTGAGGAAGCGACTGTCAATCAGGAGCAAACATAGGAACCTCAGGTAACCATGGTGATGCGGGTGTCTGAGTTGGAATGGGAGGGACTTTTCAGAATGAGCACAGAGCTGGATGATCAAACACTTCCTGGTCCGCTTTTTTTTGTGTGTGTGGGGGGGGGTACAACGGTCCTCTTGTTTTGCTGCTTGCTGCTATTTTATGAAGTCTTTTAAAGATAATTTCTCATGTGCTATACTCATGTCTGTTACTCAATTGTGTATGTAAGTGTTATGTCGTTTTTCAAAAAGGTATTCATCCTTTAGAAAGATATATAGAAAAGAGCCACTGCTAAGCAGAATTGTGGATGGATGACCAAAAGAGGAGTGTGTTTATGTGGTCAGTATGGGCTTAATGAATCTCTGACTCACCCTCCCATGTGGGAACAAACCTAATGCAGTCATTTGAAAAAGACTGCCTTATTCAGACCCAGACCTACTGCACTGCTACTATTGTTCATCAGGCTTTCACTGCCAAATAGGCTTTAGTCATACAGTATGCTCTAGGTTGAGGCCATGGGCATGAACTTAAATTAAGGGACTCTCAATAGAGGAAATGCATTATATTTGGAGGGTATTGTAACCAGGGGTAGTAACCGGTTCAGGGAACAGAACTAAAAAGCTAAAAATAACAGCATTTTTGGGGGAGGAACAGAAACGGAACCGGAAACGAAAGTGATCTCTAGTGTTCTGGAACAGAACTGGTTAATAATGTTATTTTTTGTTACCCGAAATATTCCTAATGTCTAGTATATAATTCTGTAATTTGGTGAAGTTACAATACTAGTAATAGCCTAAACGCATTTCAAATCATGTCATTATGTTCAGCGCTTCAAGCCAAGCCCCCTCCATGTCTACCCCTCTCTCTCGCTTCCTCCCCATCAGTGAAATTTCAGTCGCATCTCGCACCTTTACTTATCTGACCAATCAAACATGCAAACAACTACTGTAGCTTATACGTTCCATAGCAAGCTTCTCTATCTGTACTAATGGGTCAAGTAAATTAATGAGCTATTTTGTAAAAATGTAGATTTCACAGGTTAAAAAATAATGCAAAGGAAGCAGTTCGAACCAGTTCAGAACTTTATTTTCTGGTTGGAAGACTGGAATGGAACATAAAAAATAAGGGTTTCTGTTCGAAACAAACAATTAGAAAATAATTTTGGTTCCAACCCTCTTGTAACAATCCAGAATGTGCTGATGTGGGTTTTAGATCAATGTGAGGTATTTATGTAAGTACCACTCAATCATTGCTCTTCAGTCTAAGTACCTTTTATTAATGTTAATCAACCTTTGTGAAACCATTTAAAACTTACCATGCCTCTTCACATGTTTTACTGAAACAATCAGGGTTGTTTTCAGTCAGGCCCTAAGACTAATGCTAGGAAAGTATATACTGTATGCAGTCTTGGCCCCCATTGATGTAAAAAGAGTCTCTTCAGCAACTTAGAGCAAAGCCATTAGGGATTGAGTAGGAATTGTTCTTGTGGACCGCAGGCTGAGTACTGGGAGTGAAGACCACTAATGGGAACCATGGGGAGGGCTCTGCTGAGAGGGGCGACTGTGTGTGTGTCTGTGTAAGCTTCCAGAGCCTCTGCAAAGTGTGTCTTTGCCTTATATCTGAGGCATGTTCTCAGAAGGTTTTTGATGGTCCCTAGCAGTGGTTTAGCCTCTTCAAGATCCTCAGTCCGACACAGTCTGGAATTCAGCCTGCCTGATGATGACTCACAGCGGCTAAAGCTAAAACAGAGCTGCAGCAGGAGCAGTCAAGCGTGGGGCTGCTCATTGTGTGTGTGTGTGAGCACATGAGCGTGAGACGGAACAGTGCCCAAGGGGGCAAATTGTTCATGCAAAGACAGCCTGTCTTGGTGGGCCCAGTTGTCCCTTGAAACTCAAAGCATTGTTCGAGGTGAAGTCTGATCATAATCACCACATGTTCTTCTTACATGCCTATTGCCAGTGTAGGTCAACCCGTGAGAGTGCCGTCTAAGTATTTCATTTCCTTTTTCACATTTTTTGGTTCCGTTTGTGGAATGATGTTTATTACTCATTTATATGCTAGGATTTTCTTTCCTGCAAAGGTATATGAAATTATTTACTTTGAAACATTTACTTCAAAATGAGAGATGTGTCACCTTTTCCAGAATACAAGTTGGCGCCATGTAAACAGATGTTGGTGTGGGCTGTTCCTAAACTAGCTCCGTCTCCCCTTCTATCTTTCTCTCTTCCTTCCCTCTTTCCCACTCTCTCCCCCTCTTTCTCTCTTCTCATTCTCTCCCTCACTTTCCACTACTAAAACCTACTACCACTAAAACCTCTGTTAGCTACCTGGGGTGCATCCTTAATGGAGGCTTGGGGGTTGTGACCATAGCCACTAAAGTGCTAGGGAAGGTTAATGCCAGGACCAAGTTTCTGGCTAAAATGTCCAAGCTTCTTGATAAGGACTCCATGAGAGTGCTAGACACTGCCCTTATTCAATACCATTTAGACATTGCTAGCACTTCCTGGTTTGGAGGCTTATCTAAGCTTCTGAAGGGGAAGTTCCAGATAGCCCAGAATACACTGATCAGGGTAGTATTTAAGGTGAGTCCATGTACTCACATAGGCAGAGGCTGCTTTCAGGAATCAACTGGCTGCCTGTTCAGGCTAGGGTGTCCCATATTAGACTGGGTCTGGTTTAATCACGGTGTCCCAGATTAGATTGGGTCTGGTTTAATCAGGGTGTCCCAGATTAGACTGGGTCTTGTTTAATTAGGGAGTGGTTTAATGAAGGTCTGGTTTAATGAGGGTGTGTCACGTTCTGACCTTAGTTCTGTTGTTATGTCTTTCTTTTAGTATGGTCAGGGTGTGAGTTGAGTGGGTTGTCTATGTTCCCTTTTCTATGTTTTGGGATTTCTGTGTTTGGCCTGGTATGGTTCTCAATCAGAGGCAGCTGTCAATCATTGTCCCTGATTGAGAACCATACTTAGGTAGCCTGGTTTCACTTTTGAGTTGTGGGTGATTATTTTCCGTGTCAGTATTTGTTCCACACGGAACTGTTTCGGTTTTGTTATTTCACGTTGTCGTTTATTGTTTTGTTCAGTGTTCATTATTCTTATTGAACTATATGGACACTTACCACGCTGCGCATTGGTCCTCCGATCATTCCTACTACACCTCTTCGTCAGAGGAGGACAATCGTCACAGGGTGTCCCAGATTAGACTGGGTCTGGTTTAATGAGGGTGTCCCAGATGAGATTGGGTCTGGTTTAATCAGGGTGTCCCAGATTAGATGGGGTCTGGTTTAATAAGGGTGTCCCAGATTAGGCTGGGTCTGGTTTAATTAGGGTGTCCCAGATTAGACTGGGTCTGGTTTAATGAGGTTGTCCCAGATTAGACATAGGTCTGGTTTACAGGAGGATTTATGGTTCTGTTCCCAGATATCTGAATGACTACTTTCCCCATGTTAGGGATGCACACAATCACAGCACCAGATCAGATGTTGCTTATGTGTGCTTCTACAGGTTCAGGAGTAATGCTGGGAAAGATACTTTCTTGTATATTGGGGCCTCCGAGTGAACTGAGTTGCCGCTGCCCATAAAAATAACATCCTCTCTGGGCAGCTTTAAAAATAAAGTAAAAAGTAGTTTTGTCTTCTGTGCCCATATGAATGTACCCTACGATGTAACTGCAATGATGAGATAGATTTTCTTCTTTGTTTGTATGTTTTATTATCTCGCTGTCATATTGTGTTCATCCGTGTCCGATCTTGCCTAGCCATCTTGTCTCAAGAGGACCACATTGTAATAAGTCCCAGACTGTGTGTTATCCTCCATGATGTGCATCAAGTTGTGTTCTTTTTTTTTTTTTACGGTCGAATTAATAAACTAAACACTTCTCTCCCTCTTTCTGTCTGTCTCTGCCTCTCTCCTGTTCTCCCAGTCCCGGCCCGCGCCCTGACGCTGTTGCTCTGTTTGGCAGGGAGCCGCGGAAGGTGCTGCTGCACAAGGGCTCCACGGGGCTGGGCTTCAACATCGTGGGCGGCGAGGATGGAGAGGGCATTTTTGTCTCCTTCATCCTGGCCGGAGGACCAGCAGACCTGAGCGGAGAGCTCAGAAGGGGAGACCGCATCCTCTCGGTCAGTGGCTTACCGGTCCTGGCAACTAACTAACCAGCCAGCCAACCTGTGGCAGGGTTTACACATTGCTTTAAAATGTATAGCAAGTTGCATACCGTATACAGTATTAGTGCATTTAAGGTGTTTTAGCACTAAAGATTTACCATCGAAGACTTGCCTTTGCCAATAGACAATAACAATGGAGAGAGGAGTAGACCCAAAGTGGTAACAGGATAAACATGATAAGTTGGGCAGCATGAAATCAAAGTAAACCAAAGAGACCATTGGACCATCTTCCAGTCAAGGTCACAGCTCTCATTTAAACCAAAAATATGAACCAAAAGGTGATCCAGGAGAGGATAAACAGGATGAGGCTCTCCTCCACATCCTTATGTCAGTGCCAGGTAGTCTTATTCCTTTGTTGACTCAATAGCTCTGTGAGGAACAGTGCTGGTTGGTCCATTGACTTGTCAATCAAGGCTCCATGGTTGAGGTTCTGCCCTCTGCTGTGTGTCTCAGGTGAATGGGGTGAACCTGCGGAATGCCACCCACGAGCAGGCAGCTGCAGCGCTGAAGAGGGCCGGCCAGACGGTCACCATCATCGCCCAGTACCGACCAGAAGGTAGGAGTTTCTCCGCTCTTTCTCAACCCAAACCTACCTACCCCACACACTTTACATTTTAGTTGCTGTCATCCAAAGCAACTAAAGGTCTCTTTATGTGTAGTAAGGGGGCTGCTGAGCAACTGCACAAACAGCTCATTCTTTATCTTGATCTTTATGTTGTGTAACAGATGTGCTGAATAATCATCTCAGTCTTACAGAGGACTGCACTAGATGAGGGGTACACAGGTGATCTAGTTAAGCGAACCAGCCTCTACAGTATCTGTATTTTTTACTTTGAAGTGTAGACCTACTAATGTAAATATTTACAATAAAGCAAAAACAATCTTTCAGAACCATGTGACATGTAAATATCCCAAATATTTAAACTACTGCAGTGGTGTAGGCTAGGCTACATGCACACATTGAAAAAGAAAAGGAGAAGCCTCACACTCTAGGAGCTCAGATGAAATCATTTTAGAACCAACGTTTGGACAGCCAAGCTGTCTTCGTCTGGTAACATACAAGCCCTTACCTGGTCTGTCTTAGTTATCTTGAAGATAGTCTGGTTCGCAAATGAGGACAGTAGGCTACAGAGCGTCTTGTGATTGGCTGATTGTGCCGGGATTCATGTTCAGGGGCTCCGCTTACATTGATACATTCGCTGTACAGCCAGGCTGAAGTGTAGAGCCAACTGCACCGCGGGCAACCGAAGGACTGGCTGTTGTCCTTCTTTCCACTGTTTCAAGTCCAATCCTCCGTGTACAGTGTATCCGTCTCGGCGGTCACTGTACTAGGGAAGGAAAACGGAAACAAAACAAACTGGAGTGAGGGCAGGCAGAGGGGCGCGAACATAGTTACAGAGCGTGCGCGAGGATATACTAGGGAGAAGCGAAGAAAGGAAAGGTGGAGGAACTGTTGAACTTCTTCAGCTACACACAAATGTGCATGGGGGATGGGCATGAATTCACAGTCGGCTGGATGTTAGGATCAGATTCCACGGGCTGCGAAGTAACACAGCATTGCACTGAACAGAGGTGAGGAAATCAACTGGAGCAATTGTTGTCCCGCGCGCTCCCATTTACAGGAAAGAGGGTGGAGAGAATACAGTGGAATCAGGAACATTCACTGTAACATTTGTGTCGGCACTTAAGCTTTTGGGGTCGGTTAACGACAGTAACTTGTCATTATAGGGGTTTCTGTTGTTGTACAACCAAGTTACGGGGCAAACACAAAGTATTATCTTGCCACCAAGCTAAACCTGCGCCGTGGATTAGCTCCTGTTTGCGCCGTTTGGTAAACTCTTCTTAGTTGAACCAAATGCTAGGATCCGTTTGGAATTATCTATAAACTAGATTGTATTTGTAGCTAACTAGCTATATTAGTTATGTGCCCATAGCTCGCCAGTTTCCACCAAATGCAGTTAGGTAAATTAGCTAGCTACGGTAACGTTAGTCAAATGATTTGACGTTATCTAGCTAACTAGCGTGTTAACGTTAGTATTCAACCTTAATATGTCAGGGGTTCGCTAAAGGTTTATTAGCTAGGTAACGTTAGTTATAAATGTTGCATTATAGTGGACGAGTTAGTAAATTACTGTCCAACGTAGATTGTTAGCAATCTAACGTTACTCTTGTCAGTGTTCTTATTGATTTAGCGATAAGAAATGCCTCATTAGATAACAAACAGGTGGACACAGAGGTGTGGTCAGAGTGGAGAGTTTTGAGTAGATGGGGTGCAGCTAATGTCAGAAGTGCTTCTCGTAGCCGGTTATGATAATTCGTTTAGCGTTAATGAAAACGCAAGAATTCTCCGGACGCGACTGTAACATGCGACTTTTGACCTCACTTTGACATTCGCTGCATCCTTATAGCCCTGACCAGAATGGAGCAGGTGCGTGGACATTTCCTGTCATTTCAGGAAGTGACGTCATCAGGAAACAAACATTTTCAACCACCTGATTGATATGTCAGGGTGAGGCTTGACCATTTACATGTCTCATCCGGTCACGTTGACATAATGTTTACACATTTTTTTCTGCCTAAAGCAATGAATGAGTCAGAAGGATTTGATATTGTCATTCTGGCAGTTCGGATGTATTTGTATTTATTATGGATCCCCATTAGCTGCTGCCAAAGCAGCATCTACTCTGCCTGGGGTCCAGAAAAATGAAGGCAGTTTATACATTGTCATAGAACAATTCTCATATGCAGGTAACAGATGAACACAGCCTAATAACAAAAGCATAAAGGGCAGATCATAGGTAAATATGACATTCTTTAGAAGTAGAATCTGGTATGCATGCACATGCTGTAACAACAATTGAAAGGATATGAGCTTTAGGTCTCAGCTCTCCTCTCAGCTTGGACTATGACAGGAATGTAGGAGTCTTAAGTTGTAGCTTGTTCTCTCCCATATTCCGGATACCTCCAATAAAACACAAACATCAACCTGGATCAAGGATGGTTTAATTACTCTCCACGGGTCTGGCATTTCTGTGGGAAGGAAGGTCAGGTAATAGAGGCCAGAAAAGCTCATTGAATCAGAGTTGGATTCTGGCTCTGGAACCAGTTGGGCTAGTGGCCCAGGCCCGCTAGGCTGATGTGCCTCCAAGCACAAGAACAGTAAAGTGGCATCATTAATTATCTACTGTAAAAAGACACCCATCTACCATAGTAAATGTTGCCAGTCTGTTAAATGTTTGATCTACAGGGGTCAAACAATATCTTGAAATAATGTTGTATTTGCCAGAGTGAACTCTTGTTTTATAAAATGCCTCAAGTCAATACAACAGTGGCTTTTGTAGTATCGTGCCTGTCTACTGTTGTGTCCTTCAGGACAATCTGATCAGTGTCTGTTAAAGTCTAGCGCTGGCAATATTTAACCAGACCTAGACGGATGAGTCAAGAGTGCACTAAGATCTGTGGCCAATAACTCAGCTGGCGTCCTGAGCTCAGACATGACATGTCCTTAGCCTGGGTCTATTCAGAGGAGGGACCCGGCCTGTTGTAGAGGACAGTCACTCAGTCAGTCAGGAGTAAGTGGAGTGTAAATGCTGCTTCATGCTGGGCTCACTGCCTGGACTCCTCTCTCTCAGGGGCAGGAGCCTGGCCGTCCACTCCACAGACCTCTGATGGAAGGCCAGCACTGAAGAATACATGAGCTGAACTCACAGCAGAGAGTAGAGACTGCACCCTTTCATACTTACTGGACTGCCACCAAATGTCACTCTAACTCTCAATCGTAACATTGAGTTCATTGAGCGGAATGGAGAGGTGCATAGTGTACTCTCATGCCCCCCCTCTGTCACTGGGGTAGAATTACAGTAGACCTTATCCCTGGGGTTTCACAGCGACAAGACAAGGCTAAATGTCAACCCCAGCAACTCATTACACTGATGAGGGTAGCCCAGGTTTACATGTTCATGTTATAGCACTGGGAAAAGTAGTCCCAACCTAGACTAACCCAGAGAACATAGCACTGTAAACTTATATTACAAACACATGCCCGGGCTGTTTCATAACAGGATCAAGACTGGAGCAGGCAGCACCCCCGGACAAAAAAATAAAAGACAGTACAGCTAATAAGGACAAGCAGTAGGAGATGGCGAGATGCAGAAATGACCCAGTTTCTGTTCGTCTCCCTGTACTTCTTCCTTAGGGATCATTCCAAAATGTAGTCTCCTATCGTACTTATTCCGATAAGAGTTTGTGCTTTTTGGTAGTGTAGATTTGAAGATTGTCGTTGTTCTGTTTTGACTTGGTTATGGTGTTTGGGACATGGTTATGGACTCTGCTCCATATCAGGTTGCGGTGCTTCAATCCCCTCTGAAAGCCAGGCTGACTGCAGACTACAGCTGTTTCCTCTGTTGTTACATGTGTTCCCTGTGGAGCCTGGCAGCTGGAGGGGGGCTGCAGGGTGGTCCTGCCCCTCAGTCTCTCTCTCTGGTGGTTAGGACTGTAGGGACGACTGACAATGGATATAGCGCTGCTTACAGACCTTTAGGAGTGAGGGCCCCACCACCCCCACCCACTACACTCTCTTCTCCATTGCTCTGGGGAGCGTTGACTAACGATGTGGTGTGTTGATATTCTTGGAAATAGGACACTAATGTCTGGGTCTCTTCTTCAGTCTTTTTTCTTGTCCCTCTTGTCCTCTTATATCCTTGCTTACGGCAGTGTTCCTTTTTCTCTCCTCCCTTGTCTGAGAGCCAAGTGGACTAGTCTGCCTGGCTGCTTCCGCATAGGCTGCTCTGTGGCTCCTGATAGTGCCCGGGCGTTGCCCCTAGTTACAGGCAGGCGGGCAGGTGGTGGTGTCGGGTTACCTCACCTTGCTGTGCCATCCTCCTGTATCGTTAAGCTGCAGCCAGAGAGCGGGAGCAGGGCGGAGACTACACATCATGCCTCGGGAGTGGTTTCTGTTTGCTTTGAATCCTCTCTACTTCGGGTTTCGACTGGGGGTAGAGTTGAGGCTGGGGACCTACTGCCAGAGAGAATTACCTTTTTTTCACATCTGACAGGGTTTATTTATGGAGACACTGGAGTAGCCTAAATCATCGTTAGAGGAAAGGTTGTTTCTGAGGTTAGGCTACCTTTAGAATATTGCCGTGCACGGTATCTGGACATTGATCAGAAATCATTCTCATATTGGAAAGTGTTTCCATCCAGCCGACTGATTTCTAAGGTGAGTGAAACCCTTACAGGGATGGGAGTCAGACTCATTGCACAACAAGCAACTCTGTTCTAAAAGTATAACCTTTTTGAAGTTGACACATACTGAATGTCCCTTAGTTTGTCGATAGTGGTGGCTTCAGAGGCAATGGTATGTGGTAGGTTATCACTCAATGGAATGAATGGCATCTTGTCCAGTATGTTACTGTCAATGTGGAACCTCTGACACAATACTGTTGGAATCAATGTTTTGCTTTCACGTGTATTTGCTTTATCGTGCCTTATCTCATGTGGTGAGGACTCCAGATACAAACGTTGGTTGCGGCACTCCACTAACACCATTGTGGTTCTGACGTTTACTTGGTTCTCGTCACGAGTACTTATTTTTCGATCAGTGTCTGTTGGTTTTCATCTTGTTGAGTGCATGTTTAATGAGGAGGCTTAGGTGGATTCATGTATCAGGAAGCAGTGGATTTATACACCATGACAAATGGTCATCCATTCAAACGGGTTGGACTGGCTTTCAAATGTGTTGGAGTGGCTAGCTTCCTTTGGAAAAAATCTTGTTTGAGTTCCATGTTGAACCTACTTAATTAATCTGCATAATCAATGACCTGGCAGGAGATATTAGTGGATGTGTGAGGAAGAGACATGATGAAGCTCCATCTGGTCCTGAGGTAATTAATCAGGCTGAAAAGAGCCGCTACTGAACCACCACTCTCACCCGAGTGCTGAACCACACATTCAATGTCCAGGAGACGCTAGTAGTCGACTGGGTTCACTTCACTTCATAAAGCAAGATCGTAGCCTCGCTTCAAGTCCTTAGGAAACTATGCAGTAATTTGTTTTTTAAAATGTATTTCTTACATTGTTAGCCCAGAAAATCTTAAGTGTTATTACATACATACAGCCAGGAAGAACTATTGGATATAAGAGCGACGTCAACTTACCAACATTACGACCAGGAATACGACTGTCCCGAAGCGGATATTTTGTTCAGACCTCCCCTGGACATTGGATCTAATCGCAGAGGCTGACCCAAAACAACATTGTCGGCGCAGGAGAGGCAGACGGAGCGGCCTCCTGGTCAGACTTAGAAGGCGAGCATACCATCCACCGCTTCCCAGCATATTACTTGCCAATTTCCAGTCTCTAGACAACAAGGTGGACAAAATTTGGGCACAAGTTGCCTTCCAGAGAGACATCGGAGATTGTAACATTCTCCGGAAACATGGCTCACTCGGGATATGTTGTCAGAGTCGGTTCAGCCACCCGGTTTCTTCACGCATCACACCAACAGAAACAAACATCTCTCTGGTAAGAAGGACAGAGGTGTATGTCTCATGATTAACAACTTGTGGTGGAATCATAACTACATACAGGAACTCAAGTCCTTTTGTTCACCTGACCTAGAATTCCTTACAATCGAATGCTGACCGCATTATCTCCCAAGATAATTATTTTTATTATAGTCACAGCCGTATATATATATACCCCCCCCCCTCCCCCCTCCTCGACGGCCCTGAAAGAACTTCACTGGACTCCATGTGAACTGGAAACCATATATGCTGAGGCTGCATTTATTGTAGCTGGGGAACCATGAGACGTATGTGGCAGGGTCTACAGACAATCACGGATTACAAAAAGAAAACCAGTCCTGTCGTGGACATAGACAGCTTGCTCCCAGACAAATTAAACAACTTCTTTGCGTGCTTTGAGGCCATACAGTGCCACCGACACGGCCTGTTACCAAAGACTGTGGGCTCTCCTTCTCCGTGGCCGATGTGAGTAAAACATTTAAACGTGTTAACCCTCGCAAGGCTGCCAGCCCAGACGGCATCCCTAGCCGTGTCCTCAGAGCATGCGCAGACCAGTTGGCTGGTGTGTTTACGGATGTATTCAATCAATCCCTATCCCAGTCTACTGTCCCCACATGCTTCAAGATGGCCACCATTGTTCCTGTTCCCAATAAAGCTAAGGTAACTGAACTAGGTAACTGAACTAAATGACTATGTAGCACTCACTAATGTCATCATCATCAAGTGCTTTGAGAGGCAATTCAAGAATCATATAACCTCCATCCTACCTGATACCCTAGACCCACTCCAATTTGCTTACTGCCCCAATAGGTCCAGGGACAATGCAATTGCCATCACACTGCATACTGCCCTAAACCATCTGGACTAGAGGAATACCTATGTAAGAATGCTGTTCATTGACTACAGCTCAGCATTCCACACCATCGCACCCTCCAAACTCATCATTAAGCTTGAGACCCTGGGTCTCGACCCCACCCTGTGCAACTGGCTCCTGAACCTTCTGACTGTCCCCAGGTGGTGAAGATAGGAAACATCTCCACTCCGCTGGTCCTCAACACTGGGGCCCCACAAGGGTGCATTCTCAGCCCTCTCCTGTTCTCCCTGTTTACCCATGACTATGTGGACATGCATGCCTCCAACTCAATCATCAAGTTTGCAGACGACACTACAGTCGTAGGCTTGATTACCAACGACAAGACCGCCTACAGGGAGGAGGTGAGGGCCGTCAGAGTGTGGTGTCATGACAACTACCCCACTCAAAGTCAACAAAACAAAGGAGATGATTCCGGACTTCATGTAACAGCATAGCGCCCCCCCCATCCACAACTACAGGACAGCAGTGGAGAAGGTGGAAAGGGATAAGTTCCTCGGTGTACACAAACTGAAATGGTCCACTCACACAGACAGCTCGGTGAAGACGGTGCAAGAGCGCCTATTCAACCTCAGGAGGCTGAAGAAATTTGGCTTGTCACCTAAAACCCTCAAACTTTTACAGATGCACAATCGAGAGCATCCTGTAGGGCTGTATCACAGCCCGGTAAGGCAACTGCACCGCCCTCAACTGCAAGGATCTCCAGGGGGTGGTGCGGTCTGCACTTCGCATCACCAGGGGCAAACTACCTGCCCTCCATGACACCTACAGCACCCGATGTCACAAGAAGGCCAAAAAGATCATCAAGGACAACAACCACCTGAGCCACTGCCTGTTCACCCCTCTATCATCCAGAAGGCGAGGTCAGTACAGGTGCATCAAAGCTGGGATCGAGAGACAGAAGCTATTTTTCAATCTCAAGGCCATCAGACTGTTAAACAGCCATCACAAACATGGAGGGGCTGCTGCCAACATACAGACTCAAATCACTGGCCACTTTAATAAATGGATTTAATAAAGGTATCGCTAGTCACTTTAAATAAAGCCACTTTAATAATGTCTACATATTCTACATTACTCATCTCGTGTGTGTGTGTATATACTGTATTTTATACCATCTATTGTGTCTTGCCTATGCCGCACGGCCATCACGAATCCATATATTCATATGTACATTTTCTTATTCCATCCCCTTATAGTGTATATAAGGTAGTCGTTGTGAATTTGTTAGATTACTTGTTAGATATTACTGCACTGTCGGAACTAGAAGCACAAGCATTTAGGTACACTCGAATTAACATCTGCTAACCATGTGTATGTGACTAATAAATTGTTATTTGACATTATCGCAGGCTATGAGTGTTGTCAACCTTCGAGCTGGAAAGTGGTGCAATGATATTTTTAGGCGCTGTATGTGAGAATGAAATGGGGAGAAACACGGAAGTGTTAGAGTGTTCGTTAATTTATATTTGAATAACTTAAATATTTACATGAAGTATTCACTTTTATATGTTTAAATGTGTTCATGAGTTTCTAGTGGGTAGACCATATGGTTCAAGAGAAAAATAGTTAAAACATGGAAGATTACTGGTAAACATTGAAAGTTACCAGTATTTTATCCTACCGTTGCAAACTTAATGTGTGTCATTGCGGATATGGACACAGTTTTTCTGTCCCTGCAAGTGCGTCAACCGTACATCCGATTGTGTGTGAGATTTAAATGGGGAGAAACTGTGTGTGACATTCTGACTTGACACCATTTGTGTGTCCCTGCAGAGTACAGCCGGTTTGAGTCCAAGATCCACGACCTGCGGGAACAGATGATGAACAGCAGCATGAGCTCTGGGTCGGGCTCCCTGCGCACCAGCGAGAAACGCTCCCTCTATGTCAGGTATCAGAACACACACACACAAACCTCCCTGCGCACCAGCGAGAAACTCTGCATCAGGTATCAGAATACACACACACAAACCTGCGCACCAGCGAGAAACCTGCATCAGGTATCAGAATACACACACACAAACCTCCCTGCGAGAAACTCTGCATCAGGTATCAGAATACACACACACAAACCTCCCTGCGCACCGAGAAACTCTGCATCAGGTATCAGAATACACACACACAAACCTCCCTGCGCTCCCTCTATGTCAGGTATCAGAACACACACACACAAACCTCCCTGCGCACCAGCGAGAAACTCTGCATCAGGTATCAGAATACACACACACAAACCTCCCTGCGCACCAGCGAGAAACTCTGCATCAGGTATCAGAATACACACACACAAACCTCCCTGCGCACCAGCGAGAAACTCTGCATCAGGTATCAGAACACACACACACAAACCTCCCTGCGCACCAGCGAGAAACTCTGCATCAGGTATCAGAACACACACACACAAACCTCCCTGCGCACCAGCGAGAAACTCTGCATCAGGTATCAGAATACACACACACAAACCTCCCTGCGCACCAGCGAGAAACTCTGCATCAGGTATCAGAACACACACACACAAACCTCCCTGCGCACTAGCGAGAAACTCTGCATCAGGTATCAGAATACACACACACAAACCTCCCTGCGCACCAGCGATAAACGCTCTGTCTACGTCAGGTATCAGAACACACACAAACAGTACACACAGCTCCCAAACTCCTCACATTTAGCTCATCATTCACAAATACTAAGATTTTTCATAATCACAAAGTAGGTCATCATTAGACCATCAGATGCCAAATATCTGCTCATCTGATTTAATTTGATGAGCAAGCTTTTCTGTTGGATGCCACACATGAACTATTTTACAAATCGCACATCCTATGACTGGTGAAGGTTCTGCTGGTATCATAATGTTATCACGCTGTGGGCATGAAGCCAAACTGTATGGAACCCCAGCCAGTAAGCCAACCAGCCAGTCCGTCAGGAAGAGCAACAGGTGGCAGGCAGGCCTCTCGCTCTCTCTGCTATAATGAGTGCAGCTGCCTGATTCAGGACAGGGAGGGCTCTGGGTGGGTCATGGTGAAAAGGATTCTTCTATGATGTAACACTCATGTCCTAAGTACTGGAACCATATTTCATCTTAAGTGCTGTGTAGCAGCTTCACGTGAGCCCAGTATGTAGGTTACAACCCCTGCAATAATGAACACTTTCAGATCCTATTTGATGGAGATTCTTGACAGAGAAAGAAGCATCTTACTATGAACACAAGCCAGATCAAAATACTTGAAGTGTAATCGGTTCAATGTCCTAAAGGGGGAAAAAAAGGTAAATGAAAAAAGTAAGTTTCTTCTGCTGTGTGATTTGACCATTCGTGTTGTCCTCAAGCAAGACTGTAGCTCACTGGGCCACCTGTAGACGGCGTAAACCAGGATGACTAATGCCCTAAAGACTCCTGTCAGCCAGGGAGAACCATCCTCTCCTTTCATCTGTGTGGGTGACTAAGCATACAGTTATGGAGGGAAAAGGCTGTCTGTTTTAGCCCACTGCAGCAGCCTCTGGAATGTGAGGAGGCCTCTCCAGTGCTCACACACACTGCAACAACACCCACACACACCCAGGGTGTGTCTGAATGCCTATGTGAGGGGAGGCAGTCATGCAACCTGGCAGTGAGACTCAATACCATTACCTGCAGGTAGCAGGGCAGTCTGAATACTTCAGACCAGGCAACCAGTAGGGAGAACACACTGGACCTTCAGACCAGGCAACCAGTAGGGAGAACACACTGGACCTTCAGACCAGGCAACCAGTAGGGAGAACACACTGGACCTTCAGACCAGGCAACCAGTAGGGAGAACACACTGGACCTTCAGACCAGGCAACCAGTAGGGAGAACACACTGGTAATACCACACTGGAACACGAAGTGTCCTGCAGATCCAGGTCAGATTGGTGGCAGCAGTGGAACCTGTAGAGCAGGAATTCCTCCCTGTAAAATAGCAGTGGTTGACCTGTCTGACAGAGAACAGACAGCCTGCAGCAGCCTAGCTGTCTTCAATAGAAACTGTGGCAACAAAGAAGCCAGTGTCTGTTTTGCAATAACATTGTCAAGTTTCATCATGAGAAGCAGTGGGTTTTAAACTTCATAACCTGTTACTAGTATGGTGCAGTAATATGTTGTTGAGTGATTGACTCTAACACCTGTCTCTCTCTCTCTCTGTGTGTGTGTGTGTGTGTGTCTCTCTCTCTGTGTGTGTGTGTGTGTGTGTGTGTGTGTGTCTCTCTCTCTCTGTGTGTGTGTGTGTCTCTCTCTCTCTGTGTATGTCTCTCTCTGTCTGTGTGTGTAGAGCTCTGTTTGACTACGACCGGACCAGAGACAGCTGTCTGCCCAGCCAGGGCCTGAGCTTCTCCTATGGGGACATCCTGCATGTCATCAACGCCTCTGATGACGAGTGGTGGCAGGCGCGCCTGGTCACGCCCCACGGGGAGAGCGAGCAGATCGGGGTCATTCCAAGCAAGAAGAGGTAACCTCAGCACTCCCATTTACTATTCAAAATGTGTAGCTGTTGTGACATTCAACGTGCCTCAGTAAGTGATTTGAAATTGTTCTTTTCTATGCAGGGTGGAGAAGAAAGAGCGAGCGAGGTTAAAAACAGTCAAGTTCCACGCCAGGACGGGCATGATCGAGTCCAACCGGGTGAGTGTGGAGGGTGGCTCTGGTTCTCCTGCCTGGCAGTGGGGACCTAAGGAGCTGACCCACTTCCCCCTCCCTGAGGCAGGCAATGTGGGAACAGGAGCAGGTAGCAGGGACCAAGCTACTCACTGGAGCTAGTGCAGGAAACTAAAGACTCACAATACATTACAGACAGGCTACCAAACTGGCTCATACATAAATAAGTATTAAGGCCCGATGAGGGTGTGGTATATGGCCAATATATCACAGCTAAGGGCTGTTCTTACACACAACGCAATGTGGAGTGCCTGGCTATAGCCCTTAGCCGTGGTATATTGACCATATACCACAAACCCCTGAGGTGCCTTATTGTTATTATAAACTGGTTACCAACGTAATTAAGGCAGTAAAAATAAGTGTTTTGTCATACCTGTGGTATATTTGGTAAACTTGGTGGTATATTGGTATATTTGTTTGTGATATAAAATCTGTACATTGGCAATGTGCGAAACCGCTGGTTCACAAATCTAGGCTCTCGTTGGTCAATTGTTGATTGGCTAAGTGTTATCACATGATGTTCATGTAATATTTTGACCCTGTCATTCACACTCCTGTAATGATATAAGAAAGCAATTTCAGCTTCTATATACCGTTTCTAGGATAAAAATGGAAGTAGCATCTCCCCCTTGCATAAGTGTACCATTCATTTCACCCTGGTTATCTTCCTTAATTTATTGTTACATTTGTATAGATTTTTGTCTGTTTTATTTAATTTTGCATGTGTGTTTGGTGTCCTCATTGAACAAAAACATTCTGTTGTGTTTTTTGTTTCACCTTCCCCCATTGCCCCCCCCCATCATCATGCACATCTCCAAGCAGTCAATCAAAATAAAGCGCAAAAAAGCTTCAACCTCTCACACAAGTTCCCGTTTTACAAGAGCAAGGAGAATATTGTGCAGGAGTTGGAGTCTGAACGTGAGTACCCAACGTGTGATAAGAGGGTTTTGCTTTTCGCGCTTTTCCTCTCCGCTTCATCTCTCCACTCACCTCTGGGAGCAGACTGTGGCTGTCTTTCTCCTCTCATTTAATCACCCAGAGAGGACCCACACAGACCCAGGCCTGGGGTTCAGGTGTCGGCCTCTCTCTGGTGTCTGTCTGTCCTCTGGTGGAGACTCCAGGTGTGTTCTGCTGGCTGCCAGGGCATGTGTGTGTCTGGCTGCACTAACACAGTAACCGTGTACTGCTTCTAGAGGCCTTGATACACCCACACTATTTACTGCTGCCCAGGTAGAATCACATTACCTGGACAGCAGCACTAAAACGCATTACGACCAACGGGTCTAAATCCCATTCTTAATGGGACTGACTGTCTAATTGAAAAGGGAATTGGTTTTCACTGGGAATAGAGTAGGGTTTAGGGAGCACAGTGCCTTGTGTTGGTCCCCCCCATCTCCCTGCCTTCCAGCGAGCAGCACATCACACCTCCCTTGCTCTCGGCCAGTGCTCACTAACCTCTTCTTCTTCCTGTCTGCCTCTTCTCTCTCTGTTTCTGCTCTCACCTGTCGGGACACTCAGGACTTCCCAGGGTTAAGCGATGACTTTTATGGATCAAAGAGTTTGAGTAAGTGTGTGGTTGGACTGGCACGCTGCAGCTGCTGTCCCCAGAGCGCCGAGCTAAATGCCTGTTCAATGCAGACCCGACTGGCAATGGCTGCAACACACACATGCGCTTTCTCTTGCTTACACACACACACACACCCTAGGATAAGAGTACAAGCGTTAGACCTCGTCTGACTTCCTCCTCCCCTGTAGGGATTTGACTATAAAAGTTTAGCAGGGCATTGTCAGAGTGATTACTTGGAAGAACCTAGTATCTCCCTCCCTTCACTTACTGGACAGGGTTTGCTTTTCCTATCCTGTTTTTCCCTGTTAGCCAGCCGAGCTGACTGCCCAGTGCCGATGCATCCTTGTTAACCGCCACGGTTTTCTTTTGCTTGTCCCTGACATTGTATGTGACGTCCCAGATTCAGGTCCCTCCGTAGGAAACATAGACAAGGGACCGCCGGGTCAGTTGGGACTTTGTGAAAGGAAACACTTCATTTCCTATTGCTGCCACCTCCAACCACTTCCCCCTATAGAGAATGTCACTCTGAACAAGGCTGTTGTTTTCTTTGGGGTTAAGCAGTGGGACAACGGGGGGATTTGTTATTTCCTTGATGTTCTGAGACCGGTGGTGAACATATTCTTTTTCTCACCAAAATAATTGTGGCTACTACAACCACTGACAGGTTTAAACTTTCCCCACCCTAAACATGTTCCTCTCCTTGCAGAATGCCTGACGTCAAACACCAGCGACAGTGAAAGCAGCTCAAGTAAGCAACTGTGTTTTTCTTCAACAAAAAAATGTTAATGCCTTGTTTCTAAGATAATCCACCTAAATGAAAAGCATGCTGCACGTCATTACGCCCGTATCCAGAACTTATTTGAGTCCTCTGTGCTGTAGTTAGCTGGCATTCCACTGAGGTGGTATCAGGCACTTAGTAGGAAAACCTTCTCTTATGTGCTGTTTTGGAAAATGTGACTGCATGAAAAGACTACCTTTTAAACTACTATCAACCACATCTGGTCATCCATTGTCATGGGATTATAATAAAGATGACATACTGTCTTCTTCCTTTCTGCTATTCAGAGGGCCAGGAAGACACCATTCTCTCATACGAGCCAGTGATTCGACAGGAGAGTAAGTATAATATACGTATATATTTGTTCTCTGTAGAAGAGGGTTGGCGACCATTAATGGCTGCAACACACATGCGCTTTCTCTTGCTTACATACACACACACACACCCACCCTAGGATAAGAGTACAAGCGTTAGACCTCGTCTGACTTCCTCCTCCCAGGCAGGGTAGCCTAGTGGTTAGAGCGTTGGACTAGTAACCGGAAGGTTGCAAGTTCAAACCCCCGAGCTGTCAAGGTACAAATCTGTCGTTCTGCCCCTGAACAGGCAGTTAACCCACTGTTCCTAGGTCGTTATTGAAAATAAGAATTTTTTCTTAACTGACTTGCCTAGTTAAATAAAGGTAAAATAAAAAATTTAAAAATGCTTATCTTTATTCCAGTGTTTGCAGACATTAGTTCTGACCTGCTCCCTCTCCTCTCGTTTGCAGTTCATTACACAAGGCCTGTGATCATCTTAGGCCCAATGAAAGACCGAGTTAACGATGACCTGATTTCAGAGTTCTCTCACAAGTTTGGCTCCTGCGTTCCTCGTGAGTAGACCACTCCGCAACATGCATCACATTATCACAGCAGTGTATGGCAACGCTGTGTTTTAGTGACCACACTCTCTAACCGTCAGTTGAACTGGTCCCTCTCTGTGCAGACACGACACGTCCGCAGCGGGAGAACGAGATGGACGGCCAGGACTACCACTTTGTGGGCTCGCGGGAGCAGATGGAGAAGGACATTCAGGATAATAAGTTCATTGAGGCGGGCCAGTTCAACGAGAACCTCTATGGGACCAGCATCTTGTCTGTCAGAGCAGTGGCTGAGAGGGTATGGAGGCACACACACACACCATTAAATGTACAGCATACAGGGATGCAAACTCGTCACTTTTCTGCCATATTTGCCGGTTTGATCTCAAAATAGGTCATCCACATGAATCGTGTAGATCCGTATTCAAAATAAAATATGTATGCGTGGGGTCTGACAGCAGGTGCTCAGCACCCATTGAGATAAGAGACTCAGATCTTGTCTTCTCCCTGTGAGATCACTAAATAAATGTGACTCTCCCCCCCCTTTACTATCTCAAGTGAATGCTACTTTATTGAGGGACAATGTACTTGCCTTAGCTAGGTGGGACAACCACATATCATTCTCAGGATGAATGCACTGACTTTTTAAGTCGCTCTGGATAAGAGTGTCTGCTAAATTACTCACATTTTACATTACATTTTTACATTTTGTTTCTTAACTAAATGAATGACTGAGCACGGAATGCGTCCCTCAAATAGAATATCAAACTAAGTTCAGAGCGTGATGTCTGATATGTCATCAGAATGAATCTTGGTTACCCAGAAGTAAAATCCTCACGCGAAAGTTTGGCATGTAGTCGGTCCATGAGGGATTATATCAAAATGCTTCATCCGGTCTCACCGGTGACTGCTGTGAGCAGCCTAGCGAGCCATTAGCCTCCTCAGCTGCTTCTCTCTGTCCATTCTGTCTGCGCATCTCCATCAGGTTGAAATGTTATTTAGCCGTGATGGCGAGCTGAGGGTGTGCAGACAAGTGATGAGGCTTCTGTTATATTTGTTTAGTTATTGGAGCGGCTCGAAGCACGAGCGAAGTGGATAAGTATCTTTTAAATTCTCCTGTTAGAGCAAGCAGGCCGGTCTGCTAGGTTTTGCTGTCACGCAGCCATAGAGGGAAAACAGAGCACAGTGACAGTAATGCTTGCGCCTTTATATCACTGAAGGTTTCTAAGTCAAACCAGTCACAAGTTATGCTCCTTTCTCCCTTTTCTACTGCAAACAACCCTGTTTAGTTATGTTACCTGGCTAGCTAGCTAACAACATGGTACCTTGGCTATGCACAAATTTGGATGGCACAGGACAAACAGAAAAGTGATAGCCTACTCAAAAAGATGCTTCAAAGGTAGGATGCATATGCTTAATCAATTTAATTTTAAGCTAAATCTGGTATCACAACGACTTGGTATACGACTTGGTATCGTGATACTTGGCCTGGGATCACATCGTTAGTAAAATGTTGGTATTGTGATAACCCCACTCTGAAAATAGAGAAATTCTTACGGCGTATAGATTTTCTGCATGTTTCTGTGTGGAAAAACTGTCACCTTTTTGGGTCCTCACAAGTTTGCATCCAGGGTTAATTTCTGATTCATTCTTAATGGATGTAGAGCCTGATAGAGTATGTGGTAGTTTCATACTGACCTGCTCGTTCTCTCTTTCCTCTTCCTGCAGGGAAAACATTGTATCCTGGACGTGTCTGGGAACGCTATAAAGCGACTTCAACAAGCACAACTTTATTCGATCGCAATTTTCATCAAACCAAAATCCATTGAAGCTCTTATGTAAGTGTGTGTTCTTGGAACTAATAAACTGTTAAAAGCATTGCACTTTTACTGTTAACTCGATACATCACTTCCTGTACTGCACAATCATGTCTTGTGTTGCAGGGACATGAATAAGAGACAGACTTACGAACAAGCTAATAAAGTCTTTGATAAAGCAATTAAGCTTGAACAAGAGTTTGGAGAATTTTTCACAGGTAAGTCCACTAGTTATTAAAAAAATTTCACAGATGCTAAATATTTTAGATGAGCTTGTATTGTAGTGCGAGTAGGAATCTTGATGCACTCATGATATTTGTGTGTCTCTCTCTCTCTCTCTCCAGCCATTGTACAGGGTGATTCGCTAGAGGAGATCTACAACAAAATCAAGATGATCATTGAGGAACAGTCGGGCCCCTACATCTGGATACCTTCTTCAGAGAAGCTCTGAGCTCCCCAGCTGTACCCCTCTGTCGGCGCAGAGACCCCCTCCCGACACCCCGCCCATCCCCCGAAGAGCTCCTCCCTCCCCCTTTTTTGCAGATATGTTTCATATCAAGTTTTATTGTCATCATTATGTTAATCTCAAATGAAAACTAGTCTTATCACCATTTCTGTGACTGTGCACACCCCTGCATGAGTTTCTCAGCAAATCCATTCAAGACTGGAAATGCCATTTCAAATGAATTTGTCATTTTAAAACAAAACAAGGGAAAAGCAAAATGAATCGTTCTTTGTGAAATGGGACTGACAGTTGAAGATCAGAATGTTTTACAGACGACGCTGGAGTGAGGAGGAGTTAGGGATTCAGGAGAAGTTGCAGACCAATCATACAAGTTGGAACACTGTAAATGTTCATCAAATCACATTTTTAAAAAAGACATGCAAGATGAGAAGCAAAGACCACTTAGGTTTTTTTTCTACAAGGACTGGATAATATCAAGCCCAGCTGATGGTACTGTTGGAGTTATCGCTCTTCTTTGTAATTACAGAAGAAATTGGTGGAGAAGCCTACAGACTGGTGATCTACCAGCTTGCTGTTTGATCAGCTGCCAGTTGTTGGTGCTGCAGCTGATACAGACCTCTTGGGAGGCAGAACCAATGGAAGAAATTAGTTATGAATCTCTACATTTATATTATGAAATCACAAGGTAAATTATCAAATCCTACTGCGATTTTACTACATATTAAAAACTACACGTTTTACACTTCACTAGAATTGTCTACTTGGAGGGCTGTTAGATTGTTTTTTTTTTGGAGGGGGGATTTTTTTGCTTGTGGTTTTTAGCTGCTCTGTGTAAAGGATGAGGGTAGAGAAGTGTAACGGGGCTCTCTGCAAAACACAACTGCCTTACATCAAATACAAATTGTTATATTACTACCTGTACTTTGAGGGAAGCTATAAATAATTGACAACGAAAAAAAGATGGAACTTTTTATTTTAAATGTTCACCTTTTCTGCGTTGTCTCCTAACTTCCAGGAGGCCTAACTTGTGAGTGCAATAGACGAACGCATCGCACTTCTGTGGACTTCTCTCTTCCCTTTGTATTCTTTTTGACTTTTCCTGTTGTAATTTAAGATTTGATTGGATTTCAATTTAGGCAGCCATAGCTCCCTCACCCACGTTGAGCAGCAGATCACCCTATTACACTCTCTACCTTCCAAGAGGAGTGTGTCTTCTGATTGAATGGTCACATGGTACTGTCCTGAATATGCCATCATGAAGGTGGCCTTAAAAACGGGTAGAACAAGACAATACTTGTATTGGATGTCCTAACAGAGGCAATTTAACCTGCTTTTGGATTGTCCCCTTTCCCCCCCACCCAAAATAACACTAAAGAGGGGTTTGATTAAAACCTACATTGCATTCGTAAAGTATTCAGACTTCTTGACTTTTTTTCACATTAGTCTTATTTTAAAATGGATTAAATACATGTTTTATCAATCAACACACAATACCCCATAATGACAAAGCAAAAACAGTTTTAGAAAGTTGTGTAAATGTATTAGAAATAAGAAACAAATGCCTTACTTACATAAGTATTCAGACCCTTTGCTATGACTTGAAATTAAGCTCAGGTGAATCCTGTTTCCATTGATCATCCTTGATGTTTCTACAACTTGATTAGAGTCCCACAGTTGACACTGCATGTCAGAGTAAAAACCAAGCCATGAGGTTGAAGGAATTGTCTGTAGGGCTCAGAGACAGGATTGTGTCGTGGCTCAGAGACAGGATTGTGTCGTGGCACAGATCTGGGGAAGGGTACCAAAACATTTCTGCAGCATTGAAGGTCCCCAAGAACACAGTGTCCTTAAATTTAAGAAGTTTGGAACCACCAAGACTATTCCTAGAGCTAGCCGCCTGGCCAAACTGAGCAATCGTGGGAGAAGTGCCTTTGGTCAGGAAGGTAACCAAGGACCCAATGGTCACTCTGACAGAGCTCCAGAGTTCCTCTGTGGAGATGGGAGAACCTTCCAGAAGGACAACCATCTCTGTAGCACTCCACCAATCAGGCATTTATGGTAGAGTGGCCAGATGGAAGCCACTCTTCAGCAGTAGGGACTGGGAGTCTAGTCAGGATCGAGGGAAAGATGAACGGAGCAAAGTACAGAGAGATCCTTGATGAAAACCTGCTCCAGAGCACTCTGGACCTCAGACTGGGGCGAAGGTTCACCTTCCAACTGGACAACGACCCTAAGCACACAGCCAAGACAACGCAGGAGTGGCTTCGGAACAAGTCTCTGAATGGCCCGGCCAAAGCCCGGACTTGAACCCGATCGAACATCTCTGGAGAGACCTAAAAATAGCTGTGCAGTGACGCTTCCCATCCAACCTGACAAAGCTTGAGAGGATCTGCAGAGAAGAATGGGGAAAAACTCCCCAAATACAGGAGTGCCAAGCTTGTAGCGTCATACCCAAGAAGACTTGAGGCTGTAATCGCTGCCAAAGGGGCTTCAACAAAGTACTGAGTAAAGGTTCTGAATAATTATGTAAATGTGTTATTGTTTTTGTGTGTGTGTGTGTGTGCGTGTATGTATATATATATATATCATATTTGCTAACATAAAAAAAAATGTTTTGCTTTGTCATGGTTATTGTGTGTAGATTTAAGTATTTAATCAATTTTAGAATAAGGCTGTGACTTAACAAAATGTAGAAAAAGTCAAAGGGGTCTGAATACTTTCTGAATACACTGTATATGCTCTTTGTATCTAACGTTTTTAAATCATTTTTGAATGAGTTCTGGGCATGTGTTGAACCACTGTGTTATGAACCCATGGCATGTCTGGGGCGAGCAAGGTCAGCTCAGGAATCTAACACGCAGATTTAATTTCCCCTGTGACTGAAATGCCATGTTTGAAAGGAGACATGGAGAGTTCAAAGCTGTTAAATGTGAATGAGAGTAATTGACTGAACGATCTGAGTGATTTTAAAGGCATTTGCATTGAACTATTTAATAAGCGAATGTAATATGTCTATCTTATGATGCAGTGAAGCTTTGTGAAGACCACTTCTGTGGTAAACCCTTGCCTGAGTTGGCTCTATGGATTCAACAGGATTGAAATGACCTGCCCCATCTCCCTTTGCAGATCTTGGCACTGTGTGTTTGTGTACATGTGAGGGGACTTGTTGAAGAATAAGGAATGCTGTGGCTCCCTACCCTGTGAATGTTTAGATTTTCCACCTTTTTTTGGTAGAGGGGAATGGGTTTTCCTCAGATACCTGAGATCTTCTATATGCCCACAGGAAGTTGTCACCTAGCCCTCTGGGTCCCTTACTTCCCCCTAAAGCACCTGTACCTGAAGGCATTTTCTGAACAGGTGTGCCCACCTGCCAGGCACCACTGCTAAACCAGCTGTCATTACCTGTGTCAAAACCAGAGTTCAGGGAATAACCGAAGGGAACAGAGCCATTTATAAACTGCATACAGACTGTTTCAAAGGGTGTGGTAGCTGTCAAATGTAAATATGCCCCCAGCAGATCCCCCTCACCTGTGCTTCATGCATGTGTGAAACAAACTGGGGCAAAACATGTTTTCTAGATCACAAATGTCAGGTAAGTAAACTGAGCTATTCTGAGATATAATTTCCATACAAATGTGCTGTAATGTTGGTATTTCTCTATAGACAAATCTTCAGCTGCCTATTGGAAAAATGTTTGTCAGTTGGGAATGTAATTCCTTCAAGTAGGGCCTGTCTACATGTTATTTCTTGTGGAAAATGGTGTCTGAGTGTATAGAATTAAACAATTATGTAAAAAAATGAAGATGAGACACAGGCAGCAACCTACAAGGTGATATTCCAGAAACCATGAGGTGCATTGATCATTATCTCATTTAGAACTGCTCCTCAGCTGTGTTTCAACTAAACACCAGACTGTTAACGTCTGGTATTTATACCTCTCGGTCAGCCATGTCAATAAAGCCCAAAGAACTAGATTTAATTGTATTATTTCTATTGCGGTAGAACAAGATTGAACCGAAATGCCTCTTGTGTTTGTATAATTGATGAGGGTATTTTTTCCAGTGAGAGAGACATGAGCTCTGGGGGGGTGGGGTCGGTTGGGTTATGGTTTGTCCTTCTGGGTGATGAGTTGTTTGACAGCGCACCTGTGCAGTAAGTGCTTGCGAACCCTTTGATTGTACAGTACTTTCCTTCCTGTCACACTACAGGTGGTAGAGCCTATCAGGACGCTGGGCCAAACGGTCTTCCCTGTCCTAGTCATGAGGGAACAGTCCTGCAACCTATTTTGTTTGGGGTTTTGTTTTGGACTGGACAAGAGTTTATTTGTTTGAAAATAATAAAATATGTGACTCGGTTATATCATTTTGATGTGTTTTATTTGAGTCCACTGGTATTGGCAGTTTAAGATTTGTTTAATTAAGATTAATGAAATTTTTACATGTAAAATTCACATAAATGTAATATATGCAAGAGGCTTAAAATAAAGTCCATTCATGTGCAGATTTTTTTTTTTTTAACCTTTATTTTACTAGGCAAGTCAGTTAAGAACAAATTCTTATTTTCAATGACGGCCTAGGAACAGTGGGTTAACTGCCTGTTCAGGGGCAGAACGACAGATTTGTACCTTGTCAGCTCGGGGATTTGAACTTGCAACCTTTCGGTTACTAGTCCAACGCTCTAACCACTAGGCTACCCTGTCGCCCCAGCAGAAATGGTTATCTGAACTCTCCATAGGGAAAGTGAGGGAAATATTGGGTGAGGACAGGATGCAACTGACATCCTGGAGGAGCTGACTAAACTGGAGACCAGTCATACATCATATAGTAAACTACCATCCCAGCTACCACATGAATAACATCAGGTGCCAGACAGTAAAAGAGCTCTGCAAAGCTCTACCAGCTCAAATCACGACTCCAAGAGGAGGTTCTTCTTGGCTTTGTCCAGACTATCCAGGACCTGTGTACAGATCTGACATCTGTGGACAAACAATACTGGATATTAGCAATCTAAGAAACAAATGGCTAGGCCTATATCTTTTTTCATTTACAGGTATACAACCAAACTTTTCTTAAGACATCTTATCAGTAATAAGAATGTTCTTCACGGACTTGCCTAGTAAAATAAAGATGACATTTTTAAAAATTACAATTCAATATTCCATGGGCCAAAGCCTCTCATTTGACTCAGCCCTGTCACGCTCCACTGCTGTCTCCTCCCTCAGTAGTACCTGTGTCTGGTAGCTCTCCTGCAGGGAGCCCAGGCAGCGGAGGAAGCTCATGCCCAGGCCACACCACCCCTCAGGGTACTCGGCCAGGCTGTAAAGCAGGATGCCTGTGTTCCAGGCGCAGGTCAGCTGCCACAAGATCTCCATCTCAGGGAAGTCCTCAGGCTGGAGAGGAGACAACAAACACATTCATGCTGCCGCAGTCCACCTGTCTAGAAGCACCTGTGATGATGGCCTCAGAGTCCAGGTATGCATATGAATGCTTTTAATGTCTATAGTTAGTCTGGGAATGACACGACAGCAAGTGTTAGAGTTGTTGAGGAAGACTCAAATGTGATTTTGATGTATATTGATTTAAAGGACAAGTTTTCCCAAAATCCAGAAACTTCCAAGTGAATCCATACATTGAAACTAGTTCAGTGGAGTTTCCCCATCTCTCCCTGTAGTGCTGTGATGTAGTGCTATGCTGGAACACCGGGGTGGCAGTCCAAACACTGAAAAGACACACCCTCGTCCACTTACCCTTGCCTTATGCCCTTGGGGAAATCCCTGTCGCCATCTTGGCGGGCGGTCCAAATGATTAGCCAAGCAAGGGCAGTTTGCAACGTAAGCCCCTCAGCCCTCGTTTTAGTCGGCTTTGCAGGTGTACAAGTATGTTCACTCCGGGGCCTGAAACACACCATAATTCAATTTGCGACGATTGTACATCTGCTAAGAAAAGTCCGCGAAAACTTAAAAACAACATCAATGGAGAAGTCAACATACAAGTGTAAGTAAAAACGAATGCAAATAAGTTACATTGTGCTTCTAATGCACATGACGGCACAAACACGTCTCGTAAAAAGTACATGTTTTTGTTTGGTTATCTTTTGGAAATTGTAGAAATAAATAATTTTCCTTCTTCAGAAGTTCCAGCTATGCAGGCTAACGTTAGTTAGCTAACTATCATACAGTAGGCGTATATTAATAATTATATATAGACATGCACTCATAATTGACTAGCGCATATAAAGCTACCGGTGGCTAAAAACACAATCATCGCAGGATGAACGAGTGACGAATTTCCGGCCAATGGTGGCCCATTCACAAATCATTCCTCCTTTTTGCAAGAAAAGACTTGGGTCATGGAAGTAGATGGGAATTTTTCAAATATAAAGTCAGAGTGGTAGCCTTTAAACGCGCCAAAGAGCTGATGCAATTAAAGAACCTTAGAGAAAAGGAGATGATGAGCAAGCTTGACAGTTTTCTGAAGAAAGATCATTTGTCTGAAGAAGAGGAGTCTGTATTCAAATCTTTACAACTAGAATTAGAACAGCTTTACACGGATCTGGCAATGGGTGCCTTTGTAAGGTCAAGAGCAAAGTGGATTGAAGAGGGGGAAAGAAACACTAGTTACTTTTTATGCACTTGAAAAGAGAAACTACAAAATAATCTATAACTGCACTCAAAATTAATGATGTTTTATGCAAAGATCCCATTGCAATATCATCATTTGTCAATTCCTTTTATGAAAATCTTTACAGCTCTCAATTTCAGGAAGATGGTTGTGAAAGCTACATTTGCCACATTCAGAATTATGTCCCTGTAATTGAGGATGATTTCCACTCAGTTTGCGATTTGCCTGTGTCAATTGAAGAAATTAGAGAGGCTCTGAATTCAATGAAAAAAGGGAAATCACCTGGCCCTGATGGCCTGTCAGTTGAATTCTATAGACAGTTTTGGGAGTTACCCGATTTTCAATATGTTTCAAGATTGCATTAAAAATGGGGAAATGGTCTCCACTATGAAACATTGCCTTATTTCATTGATTCTGAAGCCCGATAAAGACCCTTCTCTCATTGACAATTGGAGACCAATTACTTTATTAAAAATTGATTACAAATTGATTGCTCTGGTTTATGCCAAAAGATTAAAGAAAGGAATAGATACCATTATAAATGAGACTCAAACGAGATTTATGAAGGGCCGTCACATAAGTTCTAACATTTGTTTAGTCTCGGACTTTTTGGATTATTCAGATGCAATTGACTCAGATGCGGTTGTATTATTTTTGGACTTCTGTAAAGTCTTTGACACAATTGAACATGAATTTGTCTTTAGGTTCTCTTAAACTTTTTGGATTTGGTGAACATTTTATTAAAGTACTTTGCATGTTTTACAAAGATATAAATAGTTCTGTGCTACTAAACCTTAATACTTCCAAAAGATTCAGTATCAACAGAAGTGTACGACAGGGATGCCCAATTTCCCCATTTTTATTAATTTTGGTTGTGGAACTTCGATCTCTAGATATTCTGAATAATGCAAATTTGTATGGCTGAACCATTTTAAACAAAGAAATCAACATTTCCCAAATGGCTGATAATACTACTCTTTTCTTAAGAGACAAAGACCAGGTCGCACATGCCCTTAATGCTATAACTGCATTTTCTATTGCATCAGGATTAAAACTGAATGTTTCTAAATGTGAAATATTATGTTTATTTGACTCTGATGATAAAGAAATAGAAAATATTCCTGTAAAGGACTGTGTTAAATATTTAGGAATACATCTGTCAAAAAACCACTTAGTCAGACAACATTTGAATTTCTCTCCTAAAATTAAGAGAACTAAAAATATATTTAATAATTGGCTATAAAGAGATCTTTCTATACTTGGGAGAGTACTTCTGTCCAAGGCAGAGGGACTGTCTCCTTTTGTGTACCCCTCATTATCGTTATGTGTAAATCCTGCTACTTGTAAAGAGATCAATAAGACCTTTCTTGACTTCATCTGGAAAAATAAGTCTCTAACTAAAAAAAATCAGTTCTTTCTAACAAAAGAGTTGAAGGCGGTCGAGAAGTGTTGGATTTTGTTGACATAAATAACACTTTCAAGATAAACTGGTTGAAAAAATGTTTGATCAATGCTGATTCAATATGGTATTTCATTCCAAATAATGTGTTTAATAAATTGGGAGGTCTTCAATTTTTACTGAAATGTTATATTCCTGAAAGATTACCTGCTAAATTGGCTAGGTTTCACCAACAAGCTTTAATGGCCTGGAAAATATGTTTCCTGCGCAATTTTTCCCCACATAAAACTATTTTGTGAAATAATTCAGACATAACTATAAGGAATAAGTCATTGTTCTACCCCAGCTGGCATGAGAGGAATATTGACTTTGTTCTTCATATTTTCGACAACAAGGGTAATATTCTCACATATTAACAATTTGAAAGAGTTTCCAATACCTTTCAGAGAGTTTATTTCTGTGATCAAAGCCGTTCCCAGTGGTCTAACTACACGAATGAAAACTCATCTTAGCTTTGGGAATGATCACAAAGTTTATCCAGAACTCAGATTGGAAGGCGTGGGCTTACTTGAGAAATCTGGTTGTAATAAATATATAAGACATTCTTTATTCAGAAAACCAACTTACACCGGGAGGAATGTTTTTCTGGAACATGCTTATTCCTGACATTGTCTGGAAAAATGCATGGTTAAGGCCTTACAAATATTGTATACCAAACAAAGTTAAGGAAGTGCACTTCAAAATTGTACACAAGATATATCCATGTAATTCTATGATATCCGAATTTGTGGCTATTGATGATACCTGCGTTTTCTGTGAAAAAGTAGGTGAGGAACTGTCTCACTTGTTCTTTGAATGTAAATTTGTGTCAGAATTTGGGGAAAACCTTGCAAAATACTTCGTTACCATTATGAACACTGCCCATGTTTTTGACATGAAAGATATAATATGTTACTATTGCAATGATAACAAGTCCACTGAAATGATTGTACGTTTTTTTATTCTTGTTGCCAAATACTTCATACACAAACAAAAATTCCTAAATTCTACACCAATTTTTTAATTTTTTTTTATTCAACTATTTAATTAAAACATTAACTCTAGTGAACAAGAATAACATTTTCCTAAATCATTACAATAAGATTTTTTAAGAGTGATTACAATTGCATTAGAATTGTTTTGTTTTTTTTAATTATTTTTTATTATTTTTCCCCAGTATTTTCTCATTAATACCTGCATTCTGTTTTGTATGATGTAAGAATGTAAATTGTTGAACTGTATTTGAATAAAAAAATGTTTTTTCATCATTCCTTTCCCCCTTGCCCTGCAAGTGTATACTCGTCATACGTCATCAAAGTGTCCACTTAATTTGAGGGCTGAGGGGATAGGGTGCGTCTTTTAAGTGTTTGGACAACGAAAAAAAACGGGTCACGTGACTCGTTGCTCTGCTCCGTTGACAATGAATTCATTATTCTGAAATCCGCGCAATGTGGACAAATTCGTTGTTTAATGAAAGCATATGGCCGATTTAACTATTTTGCCAAAAGTATTACCTGATTTGAGTAATTAAATGTGTACTTAGAAACGTCACGGTATTCCCTTATATGGAGCTCGTGAGGGACGAGCTGATGCGAATGTTGATAGATTTAGGTATACCCATTGGCGATTTTAGCATGTACATCTTGGTGGGGCGACGGGAAAAAAAGTGGGATGCATGCCAGCAAAGCCACTACACAACACAACACTAAACAATACTTGAATTGTACTATAACGGCGACAAACGCTGCCCACAAACTGTTAGGGCCTACATAAAGCTGTCCCAACAGCAGAGTCCCAACAGCAGTCCTAACACCTTACCACTGCAACACCTGGCTATCAGCGGAGCCTTGTCTGGCAGCGAAACAGTTCATTCAGCCTCATTTACTGCCATTAAAAAAAAACATAGCAGATATGGCTGACTTGCTTAAACAAATGTGGTTTCTACTGACAATCGAAATGTACAAACTATGACATTTGGGGACAACAAGCGGATAAGAAGCAATCCGTAATTTCGATTAAGACCTTAATGAGCGAGCTAGGACCGACGTAGTCAATATAACTATTTGTTCAGCACTTTTGAAATGTACAGCGACAGCATTCAGAACATGGGCCTTTCTTACAGTGTTCTCCCTGTACACCAAGTCAGAACCGTAAAATAAATAAAGAGGGCATATAAGCAGACAATGAAAGCTCTTACAATGTTCAATGATTACATTTCTCAAAAGCTGGTTATAGGCTACATGTGCAACACCAAGTCAGAACAGAAGGCGTAATTAAGATGTGAAAATAAACCAAATTATTAGGGTGGGGCACATTGGCTACTAACAGCTTACTACACAACATACACTCAGTATTACTTTCTTAGCTACCGTGGCTGGC
This sequence comes from Oncorhynchus tshawytscha, assembly GCF_018296145.1. Lineage (NCBI taxonomy): Eukaryota > Metazoa > Chordata > Actinopteri > Salmoniformes > Salmonidae > Oncorhynchus > Oncorhynchus tshawytscha. The sequence goes on along the minus strand of NC_056436.1, from coordinate 60,334,312 downwards.
ATATTACATAATTTATGCAGCATCATACAATACATTTTTGGACTCACCTTGTTGTGATGTGCTCACTTGAACAGGAAGGTGGCACAGCGGTCCTTTGTGGGCAAATTTTGTCATCAAACTTTGTCATCAAAGTCTGGCATTCTCTGGATTTATGCTGCTTTCAAGACAACTGGGAACTCAGAGAAAAAAAAAGGTCAAATCATGATGACGTCAGTGATATTTAGGTCGTAGCTCTAGAAAAAGGCCAGAGTTCCTGATTTACAATTCAGAGTTGGATGAAAGTTCAAAACGTATTTTCCCAGTCTTAGCTCATTTTTCCCGAGTTCTCAGTTGTCTTGAACTCACTAAAGTCAGATTTTGCAGTTCCGAGTTAACTGTTGTTTTGAACGCAGCACAAATCATGCGTCATTGACAGCATGGCCAATGTTGAATGTTTATAATTTTAAACTAGGAAAATAAACCTTTAATCTTAGACTTGGGACCACACAGCCACTCTGCTGAATAGCAGGCTAATGATTGCTTTGCAATGCTTGCAGTTGGCCACTGATTCCTTCCAAACCACTCATTGTTGAATTTACGATTTCCAACTTGTTGTGTAATGTTAATGGCCGATGAGCACCGATACGTTTTATCTATAATTTCTCTTCATTATTTCTCTTCATATGACAAGGATTAAAAAGGATTTGCCAGTAGATTTGTCGACATGATTCATGATGATGACTGCTAGCTAAGTATGATATTGACCTCAGTCCAATCAAAGCTACTCTAGATATAACGTGATTTGACGTAATTTTATCTGTGACCAATGACCTTGAGCCTTCTTGGATGGCTACTTCTAATATAACTATATGGCAGCACCCAAAGGGCTAGAATTTTCAAGCTCTACCCTTAGACTTGGCGGTGACGTAGTGTCCCCATGAGTGACAGAACACTGAGCCAATCACGACGCAGCGCTCTGTATTTTCTGCTGGCTTGCCCCACCACCACAGAAAGCACTGAGCTAGGCTAAAACACCTTCATTTTGGAGCTCCCTTACTCAAGAAAACAAAAAAGAGTCCATGTTTGTATTTGGCTTTATTATCTCTATTATATATATTTTTTTACATTGTTTGCAAACTGGTATGTGACACGTATTAATGTCAATATAACATGCAAAACAGACAGCGGCCCCAATATAAATATATATCTTTTTTTGTTGTTGCTAAAAAATGTGGCGCTCAAAACAGCCCCACCTGCCCTGAATGACGGGTCGCCACTGGTATATCGCTGGTAAAGTTAGTTACGCAAAGTAAAGAGATGGCAGCAAGAGTAAGCTGGGCATTTGGTCCGGGGCTGCACTTTATACTGGAAATCAAGGCACCACATACCGGAAAGGCTGGAAAATGCACCACATTTCAGTGTTTTCCGATAAAAGATATGAAGAGATGCAGCCATTCGAAATGGTAAATACGATGTAAATACTCCTGCAGCCAACATTGCATCACTGCGTGTGTAGCAAGCACTTCAGCGACGATGCATATGAACGAGATATGGTGTCTGAAATGATGGGGACAGAAAACCGAAG